>NC_141693.1:605582886-606182886 GCF_964263255.1 Lissotriton vulgaris | reverse complement strand
GTCTGTGGTGGCAGCATCCATTTTGTGGAGCTGAGGCTTTAGTTAACTTTAACCGGGGTTCACAGTTACGTACATGTCGTGTCCCTCTAGAAGGGCGGAATGCTAACCTCGTCGCCAGAATTGGTGAAGGGGCAGCATCCCGATTCGTATGACACCTTACTCGACATGTCTTGATAACGCTATACCGAAGTTACCGATATGATACGCGTTATCATGGAACAGCCATTGGGTCTTGGTTCCGCAAGCTGCAACCGGGCTCGGCTCGTGCCAGAGCCCAGTTCACACGGTTCCACGCATTCTGCCTTCAGGATTGTTAAGGCCTGCCATAGGAGTGACTGATAGGAACTCGGGTGTCCATTTTGAGTTTAGATATAGGGATACTATACCTACAGCAACGAGCGTGTATGCTACGTTGCCCCAGCTGTCGTGCAGCCAGTTGTGTCAGATTTAGACGGCCAGCCAGGGGTGGCATAATACATGCTTCAGCCCCTGGTAGGCCCTGGGTACACCGATGCCCTGAGTTACAGGGTCTGACAAGGTGGCCCAGTTCCAATTGGGTAATGCCCCTAAAGTACACGCATCAATTTAGTGAGAGAACAGCTAGGCTGTGGGTCTGATTGGCAGGCCCACAGCCCGAGAAAGTCGTAAACCAGTGAAACAAAAGCAAAAAGTCCGGGTGATCATAGGATTGCAGACCCTACTCTCCTACACCTGCCACTAGTGCCTTGTTGCTGGAATCGCTCCCTTTGGAACGAGGGGGATATGGTTCTATGGCGAACAGGAACATGGTCTGGAAAGCCCACAGAGAACCATAGTAACTAAATGGCAGAACGAAGTATGGGATACCCTTATCTGTGGTGTGTGGCATAAGTCCACATACCCAACAGTTTGTAGTGTTCATTACGGACTGGTGCTGGTGTAGGAGTTGGATGAATTAATTATTTATGAATTCTAATCTTCTGGCAGACTCGTGTTCAGGTAGGGGGTGAAAAGAATGCGGGGAAACAGTAGGAGGAGGTGTGGGCTGAGTGTTGTATACAAAGGTAACTCGAAAGATGAACAGAGCCTAGCCAATAAAAAACATTATTATGCTACACAACATTAAAATGCATATGACTAAGAATTGTCTTCTTGCCATTATAGCGCATAGTCTCTTTTCAAAGTTCGTAGATCTAGCAGGTTTCTCTACCCTCGGAAACTCCATCCTCTAGTTGCTGCCCACGGTGGGAGATTGATTCTGCCAAGGAGTGCTTTCTGTTCAGCCCAGGGTAATTCCCTTGGACCAACCAGAACCGTTGACCTAAACGTCTCCAGCTGCACTACCCAGACTGTCAACCGCGACCCTAGCAGCAGAACCGGATGGCGGTTCGAAAATCAAAAATGAGCAAGTTCCCGGGGCGAGAGAGCTGTATAATCAAAAGGAAAAAATGTTTTTATTTGTCCATAGTCATAGGTCTTGGCCTCAAGTTACAGCGGTTTCGGCCAGGCGCTGCGTGATCTGCAAACAGTAGTTCAGGCTCAGTAGTGTCCAATTGCATTGACGGTGGCACAGATCCTTGCAGAATGTGATCACTCTCCTTTTCTGTACCAGTTCCTTTCAGTCGTGCATCGCTGAAGGGTGCAAAGCGTGGTACGGGCTCAGTCTCTGAGTCAGCAATTCCCTCCTGGACCCACCGGTCATATGGAAGGGGCAGCGGGACCCATTTACAGTGGGCGCCGTGCACCCAATGTTTTTTCCAGTGGACACGTACTGCAGAGCGGGTAGTTAGCAGGACTTGGAAGGGTCCGGTCCAGCGAGGCTCCTCGTTCTTGGTTCGCCTGAAGTTCCGGACTAGGAACCAGGTTCGATGGCGTGGCCTGGATCGTAAGACACCGGTGGAGAGGAGCTGTGGACCTGTTGGTGTAAAACACGCAATTTAGTTGTCAATTCGTGCAAATAGTCAAGCAGTACAGGGTGCTCTATCTCACTGAGTTTCTTAGGCCTTGGCACTCCCCATATATTAGCTGGGCGGCCGAACACTATCTCGTGAGGGCTAAGTCCTAGTCTGGAATGGGCAGTCATTCTGGTAGATAGGAGTGCTAAAGGCAGGTCGTCAGGCCATTTAAGACCTGTGCTGGCTTGGATCTTGGCTAGTTTGAGTTTTAGGGTGCCGTTGTAGCATTCTACTAATCCGGCTGATTGGGGGTGATTTGCGGCGTGGAACTTCTGGTGTATGCCTAGACACTCACACACTCTCTTCATCACTCGTCCCACGAATTCACTTCCATTATCACTCCAGACAATTCTAGGCATACCATACCTAGGGAAGAATTCTTTGCCCAGGGCTTTGGCAGTTGACAAGGCAGTGTTGTCCTTAAGGGGATACGCTTCCACCCACCTGGAGAAGGCGCAAACAACAAGTACGTATTTCAGATTGTTGCACCTCTCCATGTGGATGAAATCGAGCTGCAAAACCTCGAACGGATACATTGGAGGCGCAAAATGACCAGCTGGAGTTGGAGTTCCCCTACCGGATTGTATTTCAAACACACCATACAGTTCTTGACCACATTCTCTGCGCATTTCGGGATTCCACTATTCTGCCATACTGGGGCCAACAACTTACAGATTCCTTTCATACTGATGTGAGCCATCCCATGTGCCATCGTCACCACTGCAAGTACATATGCATCAGGTAACAGCCATCTTTGATGCTCTGACAATTTGACCCAACAACCATTCGCATCCAATCTACCCTTGCTTTCTCTCCATTCATTCACCTCTTTCTCAGTCGCCTCGGACTGTATGGACTTCACACTTTCGATAGTGTCCTCACACATACCCACATCAGCAATCCATCTCGCAGGACCTACAACATACATTCGACTCATTGCGTTCCTTGCAGTCTGTTTCGCAACTTCATCTGCGAATGCATTCCCACGACCAACATCATCTTGAATCTTTCTGTGTGCACTGCATTTCACAATTGCAACTTGTAGTGGCAAGGTCAGTGACTTGAGAAGCTCGTTAACTAACTGACTGTGCTGGATTTTTGCACCATGCGACGTCAGGAACCCACGTTCACGCCACAATCGTCCGAAACTGTGAGCCACGCTAAAGGCGTATTGGCTATCAGTATACACATTCACTCGCTTTCCTTTTGCCAACACACACGCTCTTGTAAGTGCAATCAACTCTGCTGCTTGCGCAGAATTATGGGGAATGCACGCAGTCTCTACAATCGTGTACAATGTTGTCACCGCATATGCTGCAGTCGTATCACCATTTGGCAACTTGAAACATGAACCATCAACCCATAAAGCATCATTACATTCAGGAAGGGGAGTGTCAAATAAGTCTTCTCTCCCTTTTATCTCTTCTTCTGTCCTAAAACAGCAATCATGTTTTTCGACCACATCTGTCTCTGCTGGAGTGGGCAATAACGTGGCGGGGTTGAGTGTATCGCACCTCTTTATGTGAATGTGACTCGCTAACAGTGTCAGTTCATAACTTGACAGTCGAGCACTAGTTAAGTGCTGTGTCTTCGTTCTGTTTAGTAAAATGTCTACTGCATGTGGGACCTCAACGATCAGAGTGTTATTCATTACTAATCCAGCAGACTGTCGAATACAGACAGCCGCTGCAGCAGTGGCCCTGAAGCAACTTGGTAATGCCTTAGCTACAGGATCTAGAGTCGCTGAGAAATACGCGCATGGACGCTGTTTGTCCCCAAAGGATTGTGTCAAGACTGATAATGCACAACCTTCCCTCTCATGGACGTATAATGTGAAAGGTTTACTGTAGTCAGGGTTGCCCAACACAGGAGCCGAACACAACGCATCACGCAACTCATGAAAACTCTTCTGACAATCTTCAGACCAAGGCACAGGATTGGGTGTATCCTTACGGATTAGTGCCAGCAAAGGTTTGGCTAACAATGAGAAATTTGGTATCCATTGTCTGCAATATGATGTAATGCCCAAGAAAGCACGCACTTCTCTCTGTGTCCTCGGGACACCTAATTTCGTAATTGCCTGTATTCTCTCGGGGTCAGTCTCCTTCCCTCCTTCGATAAGATGTGACCTAAGTAGGTCACTTCTTGTCGACAAAATTGTAATTTCGAAAGAGAGACTTTGTGCTTCATGTCACATAAATGACGCAACAACGACAATGTGGCTTCCATGCAAATCTCTTCAGTATCTGCAGCGATCAGCAGATCGTCTACATACTGAATCAGAGTCGCACCATCATGTAGAACAATCGTGTCAAGTTGTGACTTCAGAGCTTGACTGAATATAGATGGACTTTCACCGTAGCCCTGAGGAGCGCGTTTGAAGCGGAAGCTTCGTCCTCCTAAATTGAAGCCAAAAATATCCCTGCTCTCCTCAGCAATCGGGATGCTGAAGAAAGCGTTCTTCAAATCAATCACCGAAAACCAAGTGGCTGAAGCTGGAACCATTGTCAATAGGGCAGTAATGTCGGGGACAACTGGAAATTGTGGCACAACAATTTTGTTCACTTCTCTGAGATCAATTACAAATCTGTACACAGGTGGTTGCGAGGGATCAGTACGCTTTAGGACAGGCAAAATAGGACTGTTACAAATGTTGCCTGTTGTCTCTTCAATGACATCTTTGTCAATTAGATCGTAAACGATCGCTAACAAAGCCTTTTCACATTCGCTAGAGATCTTGTATTGGGGAATACGTGGCAACCTAACGTTGGCTCGCAACGTTATGACATATGGCGCTATCTCCAAAAGACCCATATCATTAGAACCAGTAGCCCAAAGTATATCTGGAAGAGATGACAATTCAGTTGGAATATTCTCCTTTGCCAAATACATTGGAGAAATCACTTTCTTACCTAGGGTAAGTTGTACTCCCGAAGGAGAACAGTACAAAGTTGCATATAATCTCTTTAACAAATCCAAACCTAACAAGTTTTCGCCACAACCTGTTGTAAGAATGAGGGGTGCTTCTAATTTACATGGCCCGACAGAAAGGGGCATAGGACTAGAAATTGGGTTTCTAACCGGGGCGCCAGAAAAACCTACGGAAACATTCATTTCGCCAGACAAAGGTGCGCCAGGAAGTTTTGAGTTTATTCCGTATGCGTTTCAAGTTCTATGAAGGCATGATTGTAGGCGCCGATGTTGAACGAGCAATAGATTTATTATTATCTTATAGGAGTAAGGGAAACGTGTCTAGATCACTATATGAGGATGACATATTAGGTAGGAAAAAGCCGCGACAGTACCCCATGAGAGAGGTTCCCCCAGTTTGGAGGGATCCTTCATTTTGCGTTTTGGATCATTTGTCTCCAAATCTTCGCAAAGATATACACACATCTCTTCGAATACATATCTCTGAGTGGGTGCATCCCACTGACGGAAGACTTCCATAACAGACTGAACATCATACCTAACAGTGTCAGTAACCCATTTGCGTGCTAACTCATTCAGCACTTCTCTTTCCTCATAATCAGGCAGTTGACTACGCAACTGTCTACGTCCTGTTTTAGGGGTCGTTGTAGGCGACCCAAAGAAAGGTGAGAACAGACCAGTGACAGTACTTGCCACTCTCTGTCGAACAGAAGGAGAAGCTTGCGGAGAGGCAGACGTTCCAGAAAAGACAGGCTGATGTAAAGAGGAAGTCGAGGCAGTGGCAGAAGTAGTATCAGGATAAACAGTTGGAGCGGTAGGCAAAGTCGTAGGAAAAGTAGACGGAGTATGTAGCAAAGGCGGCGGCCCTTGAGAGGGCTGCGCCGGAGAAGTAGGAAGCAGCTGAAGCGGAGCTGGTGCTTGTGCGAGAACTGCATTTCGTGCGCTGGGGCGCGGTATAACAAAGCGCTTTGGGGGTGCAGTAATGCTTGATGTATATGAGGGTGGTGAATTCAGTAAATGGGACATTAATGGATCTTTCTCGGATGTTCCCTTTGAACCTTGTCCCTCATGCGGCAACATTGGGTAGCATTTATCTACAGCTAATTTCTTGCTTCTGAGCATTTGTTCACTCTCTTGCTCTTCCTCATTATCCCTGTATGCAATGGCAGCTTGCACCATTGACATACCTCTTTTATTTTTCTTAGCTAATTTCATTTCTTTCTGTTTGGCTTCTTTGCGCCACAAGCGAAAAGAGTCAAACATCGCCGGCCGGGCTTTCTTCTCAAACAGTTTGACCTCGAGATTATCTAAAATGTCCGCGTCAAAGCTACCATATTTTGGCCATTTTAAAACACCATCCTTTCTGGTGTATTTTATCCATACTTCATTATACGTGATAGGTCCTACTCCGTGCTTTATATAGAGCTCATATGTTGGAGTTCCAATCGGAGGAACCGGACACGAATCCTCTAATCGGGAGTCCTTACTACAACCAAGACAAAACAAGTTTCCAAGTCTGCTAAGACCAGGCATCTTCGCTCTCTAGTCTAGCTTCAAACTTCAAAGGATTATCGAATACGATATTTTCGTGAATACACAAATCCCTTGGCTTTGGCGCTTGCAAGTTCCAAACAAGGTGTATCTCAAAGATACCAAAACTAAGAACAAAACTAAGGACTGGGAGACGCTCCACTTATACTTAACTGAAGTATTGAAGATCGATGACGTCACTAGAAGACTCGTCTATCGTTTCGCTCTACCAAGGATCACTGGGTCCAAAACAGGGCGATAGTCAGGGCAGCAGTCCTTCGTAGCCGTCGGGACGCGGGGAACCTCGCAGCAAAGACCTTCGGAACCACGTCGACATACAGGGGTCGCTGAAGTGGCTGGCCGTCCTCTGGAATTTTCACACGAAGCTCCTCACGAACATCTGGCTTGGACCGATACCGCTTGATACCGCCCCGAGTTGGGCGCCAACTGAGGTGCCGGGTTTTTAGGAACCCGGTGGTGCCAGGGGATAACACCTGAAGACCTCTGAGTTCTCCCTGTTCCGGACCACAGAAACAAAGAGTCTTCTAGGTGAAGTCAGAGATCGAGTTTTATTGGCTGCAACCAAGTAACATGTGTCCTAGAAGTACAACAGCACGGGATGTAAGTTCTCAGGAGTCTGTTCGTTTTTACAGAACCAGCCTTCTCCTTATATACAGAAATAACAGCTGCAGGCAAGAATTCTTGAGTTTACAATACGGTCATATACATATTTCCACAATAATGAAAAAGCACAGTCATGACGGCCAACCCACATTTTAGATGTCCAGTTCGTGATGGATTACCCAGCCAGGCTCAGAACTCCCATCAGATATCGATAAAACCCCAATAAAATCGGGCACCTCCTCATCGTAAAACCGGCCATAAACAAGAAACATGGACAGGTGTATGGGTGTGGATAACATGGTTTGTATGTAGTGAATGGTTTATGGCATGTTGTGCCTTGATGCTATCTTACTCGGCCACTGGGTGAGGGACTGCCTGAACAGGTTCAGCTGGAGGCAGTGGAGTCAGCTCGGCCAGGTCATGGGGAAGTCAGCTAAGGTGGACGTGTCCTTTCAGATCAAACTCGGCCTTAATCAATTGACTATATGAGGGCAAGCCACAAGATGGAGCCTGAGAGTTCGGGACGGAGACCATGATTTAAAGGTGATAGCATCACTCAATCACGACGCAAATGCATAGGGATAATGTCCTAATCATTACCGGTCTGTAGACACCAAATTCGTCATGGTATGATGATATTTTGTGACACGAGTGTCGGGCCTCGGTACCATGTTACAGCAGGGTCCAGAATTTCAGAACCACACCACAACAATCAGGATAGAGGCACAAGCTCTCCCACAAAGGCTCTCGCTGTTGGCAGTGTTGGCTTCAAGATTGGAGGCAACAAGCCTTGGCAAAGGCAACACACGCAGGAATCAATGTAGGCTTCTTACTCAGACCAGCAAGGTCTGAGGGGCTGCTTCTTTTCAGGGAAGCAAGGGCCAGTCTGGAGCAACCAGACCAGTGGTGTAGTTTTACAGGATCGTCGCCAAGATGGCCACTAGCCAATGGGCAAGGGACCGGGCAGAGGCGTCAAGCAGGAAAATGCTAAAGGGCCCCACGCAGAACTTGTGGAGTGTGCAGGGCTGATTTTTGATGCAAATGCTGCTCGGTGCTGGGGCTTCTCAATCCCCAATGCACAGCTTCAAGGAGGCCTCGGGGGCTGCACAGTTAGCAGGTCGCAGACTTTTCAAGATGGCCGGCCCCACGTCTCTCGTCACCTCCACGGGTCTCAGCTTGCAGGGACTGTGGATCGGGCTGTTGGATGTCTGGGAATTTGGTTCTTGTCAGGCTCTGGGTTCAGGCTCTGGCAGGAGGCGGCGGCAAAGCAAGTCATCGATCGCTGGATCGTGCCTGCTTGTGCAGGGTGGTCATTGTTTGGCAATAAGGGAGATTCTTCAGTCGTCTTCTTCCAAAATAGAGTGATGAAGGTCCAGTGTTTCGTTTCAGTGTTTCAGTCAGGTTAATCTAAAGTCTCTAGACTCAGCTCCTACCTATATACGAATCTTAGGTGCTGGATTACCTGCCAGGTCCCTCCTATGGGTGGGACCAGGGAAGGGGGCGGTTACACCCCTTTCCCTTTGTCCAGTTTCGTGCCAGAGCTGGGGCTGGAATGCCCCAGCACCGGTTCGAACTGGCCTATGCATGGGACACCTTGTGTGCCCCAGGCAGTGTCTCAATCCTTTGAGCACTCCCTGTCCCAATACACAAGTCCTGTCTGGGGTGGTGCTCGCACCTCCCAAGGCAGGAAACCTATTGTCCAAGCCTCCCTCACTGGAAGGAGTCCTAGCAGCAGGAGGTCAGACTTGTGTCTGTGGCAGCAGCATCCATTTTGTGATGCTGAGGCTCTGGTTAACTTTAACTGGCAATAGTTAGAACAACATGTCTTCTCCCTCTAGAAGGGTGGAATGCTACCCCCGTCGCCAGGACTGGTGAGGGGGTAGTATTCCAAATCGTATGACACCTTACTCGACATGTTTCGATAAAGCCCAGCCATAGTTAGCATCTAACCTCGAGGATTATAATGCACTTAAGAGTATATGGTATGGCAATATCCCAGAACAGCTAAATTACATGGTTCCGAAAGCTGCAGACAGGCTCAGCTCATGCTAGAGCACCATCTCACATAAAACCAAGCACTCTGCCTCCAGAATTGTTAAGACCTGCCATAGGAGTGACTTATAGGTGTATATGTGTCCAGACATAAGGTTAGATATAGGTATACTATATCTAAGCAAGGGGTGATTACACCACCTTGCCCCAACTGAGTGATCAGCCAGTTGTGTCAATTTGAATGGCCAGCCAGGGGTGGCAAAAGATATGCTGCAGCCCCTGGTAGGCCTTGGATGCACCTATGCCCTGGGTACCTATGGTACACTGTACAGGGGTTCATAAGGTGACCCAGTATCCATTTGGTAATGTATCTAAAGTACATTGTAGTGAATTTATAGAGAGAACAGCTGGGCTGTAGGTCTGATTAGCAGGCCCACAGTCACATTAAGTCAAAAACCAGTGAAGCAAAAGGCAAAACGTGGGGTGACCATAGGAAAGCAGACCCTACTCTCCTACACAACCCCCCCCCCCAAACACAGGGACATTAGACTAACCTTGACCAGTTGTGTCTTCATGTTCTAAGTGGAAGTACCTGGAGAGACCATCTGCATTACCATGGTCTGTCCCTGGGCGGTGCTCCACTTTAAAGTCCATCCCCTGTAGGAAAATGGACCACCTGAGCAGTTTGGGGTTTTCATCCTTTATCTGATTTGGCCACAAGAGGGGCTTATGGTCGGTCTGAATCTTGAAGTGAGTGTCAAACAAGTATGGTATCAACTTCTTCAGGGCCCACACCACAGCAAAGGCCTCCCTCTCAATGGCTGACCAATGTTTTTTCTTTAGGGGTCAGCCTTCTGCTAATAATAGCAATGGGCTGGTCTTGACCATCTACATTAAGTTGTGAAAGCACAGCTCCCACCCCCAACTCAGAAGCATCTGTTTGGACAATAAACTCTTTGGAGTAGTCAGGACTCTTTAAGGTAGGTGCAGAGCACATGGCCTTCTTCAGGTCATCAAATGCCTTTTGACAGCTTACTGTCCACTGAACCTTCTTTGCCCTCTTCTTTGAAGTCAAGTCATTAAAAGGAGTCACAATGGACCCATAGTTCTTATCAAACTTTCTGTAGTACCCAGACAGGCCCAAGAAAGCTCTGACCTGTGTATGGGTGGTTGGGGGAGCCCAGTCCTTGATGGTCTGGATCTTACTCTCCAGTGGTCGAACCTGAACCCCACCTACCAGGTGGCCCAGGTACACAAACTTACTCTGCCCTATCTGGCACTTGGTTGCCTTGATAGTGAGGCCTACCTTCTGCAGAGCCTCTAAAACCTTCTTCAGGTGGATCAGGTGATCCTCCCAGGTGGAGCTGAAGACAGCAATATCATCTAGATATGCTGCGCAAAAGTCATCCAACCCAGTGAGGACTTGGTTCACCAACCTTTGGAAAGTGGCAGGTGCATTCTTCAAGCCAAAGGGCATTACCACAAATTAATAATGACCTCCTGGGGTTGAGAAAGCAGTTTTGGCATTAGACTCCTCAGCTAACCTGATTTGCCAATAGCCAGCTGTCAAGTCAAATGTGCTCAAAAACTTGGCAGAAGCCAATCTGTCAATGAGCTCATCTGCCCTTGGATATTGGGTGAACATCTGTCCTAGTGACAACATTGAGACCCCTGTAGTTCACACAGAACCTCATCTCTCTCTTACCATCTGGGGTGTGAGGTTTTGGCACAAGGACTACTGGGCTGGCCCATGGGCTCTCTGATGGCTCAATCACTTCCAGTTCCAGCATTTTTTGCACCTCAGTCTTTATACAATCCCTGACATGGTAAGGTTGCCTGTAGATCTTATTCTTCACAGGCAGACTGTCCACCAGTGTCAACCTCATGGTGCACCAGTTAGTCTGACTTGGTGTCAATGAAAACATATGTCTAAAAGACTGTAGAACTTGTCTGCAGTTCTGTTGCTGCTGGTCAGTGAGGCTGCCAGCTAAGGCCTCACCATCAACTGAACAATCATCAAGGTTCTGAGATAACAGGTCTGGGAGAGGGTCACTCTCTTCCTCCTGCCCCTCATCTATAGCCATGAGCAAGCCCATGTCTGCCCTGTCAACATATGGCTTAAGTCTGTTGACATGGAGCACCCTGTGGGGGCTCCTGGGAGTGCCTAGGTCCACCAAGTAGGTGACCTCTCGCTTATTCTCAACAATGGTGTGGTGTCCAGACCATTTGTCCTGGAGTGCTGCTGGGGGCACTGGCTCCAACACCCACACCTTCTGTCCTGGCTGGTACGCAGTCAGCACGGCCTTTTGGTCATGCCAAGCTTTTTGAAGTTCTTGGCTACCCTCAAGGTTTTTGGATGCCTTCTTCATGTATTCAGCCATCCTGGAGCGGAGACCAAGTACATAGTCCACTATAGCTTGTTTAGGCTTTTTGAGAGGTAACTCCCATCCTTCCTTCACTAGACATAGGGGTCCCCTTACAAGATGTCCAAACAAAAGTTCAAAAGGGCTGTAGCCAACCCCCTTCTGTGGGACCTCTCTGTAAGCAAACAGAAGGCAGGGTGGAAGGATGTCCCATCTTCGCCTAAGCTTTTCAGGTAAACCCTTAATCATACCCTTTAAGGTTTTGTTGAATCTTTCAACAAGCCCATTGCACTGAGGATGGTAGGGTGTAGTGAACTTATAGTTTACACCACACTCTTTCCACATTGCAGTTAGGTATCCTGACATGAAGTTGGCACCTCTGTCAGATACAACCTCCTTTGGAAAGCCCACTCTTGAGAATACTCCCAGGAGGGCTCTTGCCACAACAGGAGCTGTTGTGGTCCTTAGGGGAATAGCCTCTTGATACCTGGTTGCATGATCTACTACCACCATTATAAATCTGTGCCCAGATACTGTTTGGGGATCCATTGGTCCAACAATGTCTATTCCAACTCTCTCAAAGGGTACCCCCACCACAGATAGTGATATCAGGGGGGGGGGGCTTTGTAGTGCCACCTGCTTTGCCAGTGGCTTGGCAGGTTACACAGGAGCGACAAAACTCCTTTGTATCTTCTGACATATGGGGCCAGTGAAAGTGAGGGACAAGTCTGTCCCAAGTCTTGTTCTGGCCCAAGTGTCCTGCAAGGGGAATATCATGGGCTAAATTAAGAAGGAAACCCCTTAAGGACTGAGGTATGACCAACCTCCTGGAAGCACCAGGCTTGGGGTCTCTAGCCTCAGAATAAAGGAGTCCTTCATCCCAGTACACGTTGTGGGTACCTGTATCATTCCCTACAGCCTCAGAAGCAGCTTGCTGTCTGAGGGGTTCAAGGGATGGACAGTCTAACTGTGCCTGCCTCAAGTCTGCCCTTGAGGGTCCCCCTGTCCCAAGAAACTCAACCTGTTCAGGTTCAAGCTCTTCTAGGACAGTTCCCTCAGAGGCCTCAAAATCAGCTTCCTGTGAAGGCTGATCTTCACTTAAAGGCAGAGGGAAGGCACTACCTAGACCCTACTGCTCTTCCTCTTGGAGGGTACTTGGTCCATCGTTCCAGGATCCAAGACCTGTTCAGTGAGACACTTTTTGGCCTGTGACCTGGTCACAGCAAGGACATGTGATGATATACCTAACATCTCAGCATGAGTCCTGTACTCCACTTCTGACCACTGTGAGTTTTCAAGGTCATTGCCCAAAAGACATTCAACTGGGAGGTCTGCACTTACCACAACCCTTTTTAGGCCAGTTACCCCTCACCTGGAGAAATTAACAACTGCCACACTATGTGTAGTGGTGACATTGCTGGCATTGGTCACTAGGTAATTGTCACCCAGTATAACCTGACCAGGGTCCACAAAGTTAGGTATCACCATTGTGACACTGGCACATTTGTCCCTGTATGCTTGAGCCACTTTATCATTTATCAAAGGTGTCTGTCTGCACTTGCCCAGAGTACTGGGACTCACAGTAGAGGACTTAGCCATGTCCACATCACAAAGTAGAACAGCCTGAGTTGGTATTCTGACTAGGCCAGAATCCATCTCAGTGCCCAGGGTTAACCCTACTATACCCTTGGATTGATTACTACCACTGCCAGCTTTACTAGGGGGTGCAGGTGCCTTAGGGGAAGCAGTGGTAGGGGCTGAATCTTTCTTGGTGCAATCACTGGTCCAGTGACTAGTGGATTTACATACACTACACCAAGGTTTACTTTGGCCATCTTTCTTCTTTTTCTTGGAAGTTTGGGACCCCCCCTCATTGGTTTTTTGGGTCCCTGGAGAAGACCACTGGTCTTTTTGTTTCTGCTCCCCACCCTTCTGGTCTGCCATTTTCTGATGACCACCTTGGCCCTGGTTTTTCTGCTTAACTGGTTCTGACCAATTTGCCGCCTTCTTACCCAATTCTTGGGGGGAGGTCAGATCTGAGTCAATCAGGTGTTGGTGCAACAACTGGTTCTGACAATTATTAAGGATTTGCTCTCTCATGATCAAATTATTCAATCCTGTATAGTCCTTAACTTTACTTCCCAACAACCAGCCTTCCAGAGCCTTAGTGGCACAATCAACAAAATCAGTCCAGTCCTGAGTCTTTGTCTTCTGGGTGTCTCTGAACATCCACCTGTACTGTTCAGTGTTTAAGCCACACCTGTCAATCAGAGCACTCTTCGGCACAGTGTAATTGTTAGCATCATCATCACTAACTGTGAGGAGCTTATCTCTACCTTTTTCAGAAAAGGAGAGCCACAAGATTGCTGCCCACTGACTTTGGGGTACCTGCTGTACTTTGCAGGCTCTCTCCAAAGCAGTTATCCATTTGTGGATGTCATCCCCTATCTTGTAGGGGGGCACAATCTTACTCAGGTGCCTATTGTCATAGGACCTGTCTTTATCCTTAGGGATACTGCTGCCACCAGTCGGTTCTACCCCACCTAACTTCCTTTCTCTTTCAAAGGCAAGTTTCTCTTTGGCTAGGGCAAGTTCTTCTCTCTCAATTCTGAGATTGACTTCCCTCATCCTAGCCTCCCTGAGGAGATGACGTTCCCCTCTGAGAACCCCTAGAAGCATTGGAGTGACGAGAATCTCCTGATTGAGATCTCCATCTCCTATACCTCTGGTTAAACCCACTTGGAGGCCTGAATGAGGCTGCCCCTTTCTCAGCTCCAAATTGGCTTAAGTTAGCCTCGCTACGTCTCCTGACTTGGACCTGGCTACCATCCTCATCAGACTCATCCCCCACCTCATCCTCATCATCCTCCTCATCATCTACAATGGGGGGATCAGTAGCATTTTCAGTGGAGGGTAGGACCTCATCTGTATTGCCTGCAGGGACTACACCAGAGGCCTTTTGAGCCTCATACTCATCTAAGAGATCTAAAAGGTGTTGAAGTGTAGGGTTGACCCTTGCTTCAGTTTTCTTGTTCTTCACAGTGCCTCAGTTCCTTGAAACTGAGGATTGCAAATCTGGAGGGTACCTTGGGAGGGTTACCTTCCACAAGTTGGAGTCCACTGGGCTCTCCTGTGCCAGACATTGCTCTAGTGAGGTGAAAGTGATGCACTTACCTACACTGAGTGTTTTCCTACTGAGCCTCTCTAGGAGTTGTAGTCAGGGTGTGCTAGGCCCTTTGCTTTACAACAACTAAGTTCAGTAGAACTTAAGTATTCTAGACTTGTCTTATATGTACCTATAGGTTCCTGTTTGATCTTTCAAATGATATTGCAAAGATTCCAATTGGTAAAACAACAGCAAGCTCAAATCCCAACCGGTGCACACCAATGTGAGAAGTTGGCCTGGTATATGATGTTCACTATTTTAGTGAGCACCTTGCACCAGTCCAAACAACCCTTATGGTGATGGTTGTAAAGTCAACCTTATAGACCAGCTATCCTAGGGGTAGCATGGACAAAGCAGTCTTAGGCTAAACTCAAGAGGGCATGTGAAGCCAGCTGTTTTACCATATGAAATCCCTTTAATACCAATTGAAAGGACAGCACACGGGATATATATTGAAAATATATATGTATTTATTTCTAAACAAACCCCTGAACTCTTTATGAGCACAGAAGCACAAAGCAAAACAAGTAACTTAATAGAATAGACAATAGTTGCACAATTATGGATAGGGCGGGGTGGCCCGTCAAACCATATCTCAAAAAAGTGGTATAAGTACCACAACACGAACAATGGTAAGGCCTAGGGCCTTGAGAATCGCTGGGGCTACACTGGACTAACAATGGTTTGGGTGCAGGAGGCCCACGGGATGCATGTGCAGTGTCTAGAAGCACACAAGTGTACACATTGAAGTCAATGGGTGCGTAAAAGTTATAAAGTTAAAGAATTAGGAGTCTTCCGACTGGGCTAAAACTTAACCACTGGAAACTAGGATACTAGGGATGTAAACCTCTACAGGAGCACCATAGTACTCGCGTTACCTAACCCACAGGAAGCGGGTGCATAGGTCCAAAAGTGTGTCGGGTTTCGTCGTGGAGATCTATGGAGCCTTGGAGTAAAGATTCTGCAGGCGGCCAGAAGAGAAGAGTCCGGGTGGATCGAAGATGTAGAGGACCTGAAAGCAGAGGGGACAGAGTCTGGGTCACTAGCCAGTGACCAGGGTGGAACCAGGCGATGTCAGGATGCGATCAGGTGCTGATTGGAAGCTTCTCTCTGTAGCCACGTGGTCCAGGAGGCGTCAACGACAACCAGGATGGAGGCACCAGCTGTCCCACAAAGGCTCTCGCTGTCGGCGGTGTCGGCTTCAAGATTGGAGGCAACAAGCCTTGGCAATGGTAACCCACGCAGGAACCAATGTAGGCTTCTTACTCAGACCAGCAAGGTCTGAGGGGCTGCTTCTTTTCAGGGAAGCAAGGGCCAGTCTGGAGCAACCAGACCAGTGGTGTAGTTTTACGGGATCATTGTCAAGATGGCCACTAGCCAACAGGCAAGTCACCGGGCAGACGCGTCGAGCAGGAAAATGCAAAAGGGCCCCACGCAGAACTTGTGGAGTGTGCAGGGCTGATCTGAGGTGTAGATGCTGCTCGGGGCAGGGGCTTCTCAATCCCCAATGCACAGCTTCGAGGATGCCTCGGGGGCTGCACAGTTAGCAGGTCGCAGACTTTTCAAGATGGCCGGTTCCACGTCTCTCGTCACCTCCACGGGTCTCAGCTCTGCAGGGACTGTGGATCGGCCTGTTGGACATCTGGGAATCCAGTTCTTGTCAGGCTCTGGACTCGGGCTCCAGCGGGAGGCAGCGGCAAAGCAAGTCGTCGATCACTGGATGGTGTCTGCTTGTGCAGGGTGGTCATTGTTTGGCAATAAGGGAGATTCTTCAGTTGTCTTCTTCCAAAATAGAGTGATGAAGGTCCAGAGTTTTGTTTCAGTGTTTCAGTCACGATAATCTAAAGTCTCTAGACTCAGCTCCTACCTATATACGAATCTTAGGGGCTGGATTACCTGCTAGGTCCCTCCTATGGGTGGGACCAGGGAAGGGGGCGGTTACACCCCTTTCCCTTTGTCCAGTTTCGCGCCAGAGCTGGGGCAGGAAAGCCCCAGCACCGGTTTGAACTGGACTATGCATGGGACACCTTGTGTGCCCCAGGCATGTCTCAATCCTTTAAGCCCTCCCTGTCCCAATACAGAAAGTCCTGTCTGGGGTGGTGCTAGCACCTCCCAAGGCAGGAAACCTATTGTCCGAGCCTCCCTCGCTGGAAGAACTCCCAGCAGCAGGATGTCAGACTTGTGTCTGTGGCAGCAGCATCCATTTTGTGATGCTGAGGCTCTGGTTAACCTTCTCCCTCTAGAAGGGTGGAATGCTACCCCCGTCACCAGGACTGGTGAGGGGGTAGTATTCCAAATCGTATGACACCTTACTCGACATGTTTCGATAAAGCCAAACCATAGTAAGCATCTAACCGCGAGGATTATAATGCACTTAAGAGTATACTGTGTGGCAATATCCCAGAACAGCTAAAGGACATGGTTCCGAAAGCTGCCGACAGGCTCAGCTCATGCTAGAAAACCATCTCACATAAAACCAAGCACTCTGCCTCCAGGATTGTTAAGGCCTGCCATAGGAGTGACTTATAGGTGTCTATGTGTCCAGACATAAGGTTAGATATAGGTATACTATATCTAAGCAAGGAGTGAT
The DNA here is from genome assembly GCF_964263255.1 of Lissotriton vulgaris. NCBI lineage: Eukaryota > Metazoa > Chordata > Amphibia > Caudata > Salamandridae > Lissotriton > Lissotriton vulgaris. The sequence continues at coordinate 606,165,756 of NC_141693.1, read as the reverse complement.
TACACCAACTTGCCCCAGCTGAGTGATCAGCCAGTTGTGTCGATTTGATTGGCCAGCCAGGGGTGGCAAAAGATATGCTGCAGCCCCTGGTAGTACCTGGATGCACCTATGCCCTGGGTACCTATGGTACACTGTACAGGGGCTCAAAAGATGACCCAGTATCCAATTGGTAATGTACCTAAAGTACATTGTAGTGAATTTAGAGAGAGAACAGCTGGGCTGTGGGTCTGATTAGCAGGCCCACAGCCACATTAAGTCGAAAAACAGTGAAGCAAAAAGCAAAAAGTGGGGTGACCAAAGGAAAGCAGACCCTACTCTCCTACAGTCTTCCTCTTCAACATGAAGCAACCAACATCGGTGGGCATTCGTCTACCGGGCCCTGGGTCAATTCTGACTGACCCAGACTCTGTTCCCTCTACTTTGAGGTTCCTTCCTTTAAGAATCCACCTGTGGGTTCCACCGGAGACTTTTCTTCTTTCCAGCAGTGGTATTTGTCTGAAGACTCCCATTGAGAACAACAGTGGTTTCTGGGCCACTTCAACCCTATGCACCCGGCTTCCCTGAGATAGGTAACTCTGGTACTTCGGTACCCACGGGTGGGGTGACTCTCCAACCTTATATGTTCTAAAGGCTTTCTTTGTAATCCACTGGGAAGGGTCTTTAAACACTAAAACTGTAACTGCGACTCTCCCATTGAATTGTACATAGCACGCAGTTGTGTTCTCACACTGCACCCGACCTCCATGGGGTCCCTCCTTACTCACCTCGTTGGTTCTTTGGGGTTCCAGTAATTCTACAACCTCTAGACACCGTCTTGACTCGAGTTGTGGTTCTTATACCACTATTTTAGTATATTGTTTGGTCTCCCCCTGGAGCCCAATGTGTATTAGTGCTACTTACAATTGTTTCTGTGCTACAGTATTGTGTGCTTTGTGTTTATCTCCATGTAGCAGATGCTGTGAGGTATTTAAGGTGTGTTATAATAATAAATACATAGTTTTTATATCTACTTTGTGGTTCTCCTTTCATTTAACTGATACAATAAGGTTGCATTTTGGTAAAACAAGCTGCTTAACATTCCTTCAAGACTAAGCCTGAAGGCTGTTCTCCACAGCTACCACTTAGATAGCTTTCTAAGATTCTCTTTGACCTCTTAAATCGCCAAAAGGGTTGCTTAGACTGGTGAAAGGTGCCCACTTTAATTAGTGGACATCATATATCAGGCCAACTTCTCACATGGTGTGCAGTGGTTGGGATTCAAGCCTGCATTGTTTTACCAGATACACCTTTGTATTGATTAACTTAACCCTTTCCATGCTGATGACGGAACCGCTCCGTCATCAGCTGCGGGTGCGCTGTGCTGATGACGGAGCGGTTCCGTCATGGCCCACCCGCCGCTCATGCGCGGCGCGAATTCCGCGCCTGCGCCGAGCGTTCTATTGAGCGGGCGGGGCCATGACGGAACCGCTCCGTCATCAGCACAGCGCAACCGCGGCTGGTGACGGAGCGGTTCTGTCACCAGCATGCGGCCGCCCCACCCACTAAGCGCTGCGACGGAATAGCCACCGCAGCGATGTGGTTGAAACCACTAAGTACTAGGGGGCAGATTTACAAGGCCCTTGCGCCACTTTTGCGTAATTTTTAACATGGGAAAAGTGACGCAAAATTGGCGCAAGGGGCTTGTAAATTTGCCCCTAGGTATATATAATACTAGCTTGGATAAGTAAGTTCTACTGAACTTGGGGTTGGATAAGTCAAGGGTTAAGCACACCCTTTCTCCAACATAAGAGAGTTTAGTTTTCCACTAGATTAGGTAGGTGCACACACCACACCACACCACAATTTTTTATGTCTACTAAAGGAGATGGCAGTGGCTCTCTGCCTCCAGATACAGTGAGCTTTTATTCCAAGAATTGAAAGCCCTGTGTGCCTCTAAAAGTCGAAGACATGGAGAAGTGGCAACTCTCAACATCTCATTGAGATATTACTATTAGATGATTTTAAGAAGACCCCTGGGTCAGATGAACGGGACAGAGTGGATAGGACAGGGAATGGGAACATGTCAGGAGGTGACACCTTTTATGACCTAGACTCCACCCCTTGCCAGAAGGAACAAGTAGGTTCCCACCTGGACAACTCAGATCTTCAGGGAGATGATGAAGAAGGCCAACATGGTCCCCTCTTCACCCCTCCTGGAAGAGTGCAGAGGTTACCAAGGAGATCTAAATCTCTCTCTGCAGAGCCACATCACTCACGACAGTCTGTAGGGACCTCTGTATCTAGCAAGGGGGCCCACTCTTTTGATAGGGAATACCATTTACTTGAACTTGAGAAAGCTAGGCTTAGGCTCTAGCAAGTGCAATTGGCCCCTGACAAAGAGACCCTAAAAGACCAGAGAGCTAGAAAAAAGTTGGGACTAGAGTCCCATGGTGGCAACAAAAGTGTCCCTAGAGTTAAGGAATATTCTTTTTACAATAGGAACCTGAGCAAGATTGTCCCTCCCTACCATGTTGGGGATGACATCCATAAGTGGATAACTGCTTTAGAGAGGGCCTTGTAAAGTACAAAGGGCCCCTCAAGAGCAGTAGGCAGCTATCTTGTGGCTCTTCTTTGCAAAGGTAGAGATAAGCTCCTCACTGTTAGAGAAGAGGATGCTGACAATCATTCAGTCCTGAAGTGTGCTCTCATTGATGGGTTTGGCTTAGTAACTGAACAGTATAGGATTCAGTTCAGAGACACCCAGAAGCACCCAATCAGGACTGGGTAGATCTTGTGGACAATGCAATTAAGATGATGTGGAAGGTGCACAGCACTTGTGATACCAAAATAGGTGAAGAATTTAATCGAGGAGGGTGCTCTCAAGGGTGGTGTTGCCGTCAGACACCATAATATCAATAGAAAAGTGTAAGCAAACAAATTGCAGTTACATCCCCTGTTAGAGGCACTCCGGAATGCTCATAACAATGATTCAGAGGTTGATTTCTAAAAGGATTTATTAGATGCTGTTGCCATGTTGTGAGGCAAAGTTCAATAGTTCATTGATATTATTGACATATCATTAAAGCGAACATAAGAATGTCTCCAATGCATTTCGGGCTCCACGCCCTTTATCAAGGAGAGGCTGAAGGAAAAAGAAGAAAAAGCCCGGGTCAGGGGGGAGGTACTAGGAGTATGGTTTGGCGTATTAATATTTATCGAGTGTCGATCAATACGGTGAGGTGACAGGGGGTGGGATTAGTGAAATACCTAACGGAAAAATGCGTGAATACGATGATAGTGTGGACTAAAGAAAACGGGGGTCAAGACGTGATGGAAGGGAAAGTGTGAGGGAAGGACGCCATGCGGTGATGCTGAAATATAAATAAATGCCAGAGTGTACAAGTTAAGTAATTAACACGTAAGTGCCTAAAAGTAGAAGCAGAACGCGGATTAAACGGTCATGCCAGGTCCTATGAAAGGACTACATCAGGATTATTACTTACTCGTTTCTGCGCCGGGACGGCCAGTGAGGAAAACGTGACGGTCTGTGAAGACGACCAGAGTGTGGAACCAGGGTTAACAATAAAAACATAAACTACGGACTAAAAAGAAGGAAGGTGGGGGCCATGATAGAGAGGGGAGAAAAGTAAAGAAATGGAAGGTGGACTACATGAAAACAGAGTGTGGGATGAAAGCGTAAGACCAGGGGGAAGGTGAATTGACAGTGGACAAATAAAAGTGCTGTTGATAAACATTACAGATGGTGAAAAACATTAAAGTTGATGGAAAATACAGTTAATGAAAGTTGCAGTTAATAAAGGAATATACATTAAATAAAGAGCAATGCAGTAGATGATCATATATAGCTTAAAGGTAGCAGCTATATTCTACTCGGTCATTAAGTCCATGCGGCTTAAATGTTTGCAGACGGAAAGTCCATTCTAATTCTTTTTGCAGTAGCAATTTACGGTTGTCTACCCCTTCGCTGCGGGTGACGCATTCCAAGACAGTAAATTGCAATTGAGCGACAGTATGATAGAACTCCTGGAAGTGCATGGCAATGTTAGATTTTTGTTGTTTAGTTCGAATGTTGGATTTGTGTTCGTTTATGCGAACTTTGATCTTTCTTTCCGTTTTTCCATCATAAAGTTTAACTGCAACTTTCATTAACTGTATTTTCCATCAACTGTAATGTTTTTCACCATCTGTAATGTTTATCAACAGCACTTTTATTTGTCCACTGTCAATTCACCTTCCCCCTGGTCTTACGCTTTCATCCCACACTCTGTTTTCATGTAGTCCACCTTCCATTTCTTTACTTTTCTCCCCTCTCTATCATGGCCCCCACTTTCCTTCTTTTTAGTCCGTCGTTTATGTTTTTATTGTTAACCCTGGTTCCACACTCCGGTCGTCTTCACAGACCGTCACGTTTTCCTCACTGGCCGTCCCGGCGCAGAAACGAGTAAGTAATAATCCTGATGTAGTCCTTTCATAGGACCTGGCATGACCGTTTAATCCGCGTTCTGCTTCTACTTTTAGGCACTTACGTGTTAGTTACTTAACTTGTACACTCTGGCATTTATTTATATTTCAGCATCACCGCATGGCGTCCTTCCCTCACACTTTCCCTTCCATCACGTCTTGACCCCCGTTTTCTTTAGTCCACACTATCATCGTATTCACGCATTTTTCCGTTAGGTATTTCACTAATCCCACCCCCTGTCACCTCGCCATATTGATCGACACTCGATAAATAATAATACACCAAACCATACTCCTAGTACCTCCCCCCTGACCCGGGCTTTTTCTTCTTTTTCCTTCAGCCTCTCCTTGATAAAGGGCGTGGAGCCCGAAATGCATTGGAGACATTCTTATGTTCGCTTTAATGATATGTCAATAATATCAATGAACTATTGAACTTTGCCTCACAACATGGCAACAGCATCTAATAAATCCTTTTGGAAATCAACCTCTGAATCATTGTTATGAGCATTCCGGAGTGCCTCTAACAGGGGATGTAACTGCAATTCGTTTGCTTACACTTTTCTATTGACAATGCAATTAAGGCTCTGGAAGGCTGGTTGCTTGGCAGCAAAGTGAATGCTTTTACAGGATTTTACAATTTGATTATGAGGGAGCTGATCCTTAATAATTGCCAAAATCAGTTGTTGTATCAATACCAGGTTGACTCCGATCTGACTTCTCCCCAAGAATTGGGAAAGAAGGCAGATAAATGGGTCAGAATCAGGTTGAAGCAGAAAAACCAGAACACTGGCGGTGACCAAAAGAAGCAAGATGCTAAAACCTCAGATAAGGGCAGGGAAAAGGGCAAACATCAAAAGTCTTCATCAGGGCCTCAAAAACCTACATCTGGGGGAGTCACAGTCCAACAAGGGAAAAGACAAAAAGAAACCTTGGTGTTACTTTTGTAAAGAAAATACCCATTGGACAAAAGATTCCAGTTGTCCAAAGGCCAAGGATTCAACTCCAACCACCACTGCCCCTAAGGCAACTGCTCCCCTGGTACAGTTTTATGGGGTAGTACAGGGAAAAAGGAATTGGAAGGTTTAACCAGGGGCTCTTAGGTGGGTTCTGGCTTAGTCAGAACTCCAGCTCAGGCTGCACTTGTCTGTGATGGTGGCATGGATATTGCCACCTTATTTGTCAGTCCTAGTAACCTGGACAAATACACACAACAGGTTTTGATTAATGGTAAGGAGGCCATAGCATACAGGGACACAGGTGCAAGTGTCACTATGGTGACAAAAGATCGTGTGGGCCCTTGGTGAGATGTACCAAGTGACCAATGCTAACTGGACTGGACTGGGCTGGATTGGGCTGATCATTCCTTGGCAGTTGTTAATTTCATCTGGGGAGGGGTAACTGGCTCAAAGAAAGTTGGGGTTAGCTAGTTGTGGAGACCTCAGCCTGGGCTGAGTTGGAACTTAGGAATCATACAGCAATGCTGGGCATCTCTGCAGATGTGATTGCTGTGACCAGGTCACAGGCCAAACTGACTTCTACTGAACAGGCCTAGGATTCTAAAAGAATGGCCCAGGTACCTTTCAAGAGGAGAAACAGGAGGGGTAAGGCTGTGTCTTCACCCCAGGCTCCGAGAGAGGACCAGTCTCTTGAGGGAGATGATCAAAGTCCATGTGAAGGAACTGTCTCAGATGAACTGGAACCTGATTAGGGTGAGTTCTTGGGGACAGGGGGCCCTTCCAGGGCGGATCTAAGCCAGGAGCAGCAAACCTGCCCCTCTCTTAAACTCCTCAGACAGCAAGCTGCTTCTGAGTCTGCTGGGAGTGTCAGTGGATCCCACAGGATCTATTGGGATGAGGGACTCCTTTACTCAGAGGGTCGAGACCCCAAGCCATGTGCCACCAGGAAGTCGGTCAAAGCTCTGAAGTGTAGAGGCTTCCTACTCACCTTGGCACATGACATTCCCCTAGCAGGACACCTAGGGCAAAGTAAGACTTGGGACAGGCTTGCCCCTCACTTTCACTAGCCTCACATGTCAGAGGACACCAAGGAGTTGTATCGCTCCTGTACAACCTGTTAAGCCAGTGGTAAGTCAGGTGGTACCACAAAGGCCCCCTCATACCACTATCTGTGGTGGGGGTTTCCTTTGAGAGGGTTGGGATAGACATAATTAGTCATATGAACCCTCCTACTGCATCTGGGCACAGTTACATACTAGTGGTGGTGGACCGTGCCACTAGGTATCCAGAAGCAATACCCCGTAGAACCACCACATCTCCTGTGGTGGCCAGGGCCCTCCATTGAATTTTTCCCAGAGTGGGTTTCCCTAAGGAGGTCTTAACTGACAGCGGTACAAACTTCATGTGAAGTTATATTACTGCTATGTGGAAGGAGTGTGGAGTGAACTACAAATTCACCCCACCCTATCACATCCAGTTAGGTGTCCCCTGTGTTTGGTGAAGGAGGGATGGAAATTACCTCTCAAACCACCTAAGTAAGACATTGTGGACTATGTACTTGGTCTCCGCTCCAGGTTGACTGAGTACATGAAGAAGATTGTATGTCGATACTTTGCATACCATTACTACGCATGATTTTATTGGGATGTTTTTACTTAGCATAAACCATTACTTTGCAAGTTTTAACTGTGCATGCATTTATAATGCAAATAGTTATAAATGTACTATGGTTTATGCTAATTAAAAACATCACACTAAAATCATGCTTACACTAAACTACCTTACACTACTTAAACACCACTACACTACCCTAAACCCTAATACGTTACCCCCTACATGACCTTCCCCCTTCCTGGACCCTACAATCTAACACTACACTTCATGACACAAAACAGTACCCTAAACCCTAAAACATTACCCTACACTACACAAACACCACAAAACTACCCTAAACCCTAAAACACTACCCCCTGCATGACCCTTCCCCTTCCCCCAGTCCGCTCCCTTCACTACAACACTACCCTGCACGACACCCCAACACTACTCTAAATCCTAAAACATTACCCTACACTACACAAACACCACAACACTACCTTGAACTTTAAAACACTGCCCCCTGCACAACCCTCCCTGGACCCCCAGTCCTGTCCCTACACCCAAACACTACCCAGCATGACACCCAACACTACCCTAGACCCTAAAACACTACCCTACACTACACTAACACCACAATACTACCCTAAACCCTACAACACTACCCCAGCACGACCCTGCCCCTACCCCCAGTCTGGTCCCTACACTGAAACACTACCCTGCATGACCCCAGACACTACCCTAATCCCTAAAACACTACCCTACACTACACAAACACCACATCACTACTCCCCAACACTACCCTTCACGACCCAACAATACCCTAAACTCAAATACACTACTCTACACTACTCAAACTGCACCCTACAACCTAAAAGACTACCCCTGCATGACCCAAAAAAACTACACTTACCTCTCTATCTTCCATTGTTCCTCTCTTCTCCGGCTTCCAGCGACACCAGATCTGCACCTCATTGTTTTGAAACGGAAGCGCCTTCCAAACAACAATGTGGATAGTGGATACCATTACAACTTATGCGTTGTAACAACGCTTGCGATGTAGCAACTTGCATACTAACGGTACGCGTTGTAACATCGCAAGCGTAGTAACGCTTGCGGAATAATGGTATGCCCACTACCAGAGCGCACTAAAAGGTCGTTTACCCAGGAGGAATGCCAGCAAAAACCTTGAGCCAAGTCAAGAATTGCAAAAAGCTTGGCATGACCAAAAGGCTTTACTGACTGTCTATCAGCCAGGACAGAAAGTATGGGTGTTGGAGTCTGTGGCCCCAGCAGCCCTCCAAGACAAGTGGAGTGGACCACATACTATTCTTGAGCAGAAGGGAGAGTTCACCTACTTGGTGGACCTTGAAACTCCCAGGAACCTCCATAGGGTGCTACGTGTAAACAAGCTCAAACCCTATGTGGACAGGGCAGACATGTGTTTGCTCATGGCTACTGATAAGGGACAGGAGGATGAGTGACACACACCCTGACCACCTCTCACAGAACCCTGACCATGGCTCAGTTGATGGTTTAGCTTTGGCAGGCAGCCTCATTGAGCAACAGCAGATTGATTGCAGGAAGTCCTAAATCAATACAGGCATATGTTTTCTTTGACTCCTAGTTAGACCACCTGGTGTACCCATGAAGTGGACACAGCTGAAAGCCTACATATTAAAAATAAGATTGACAGGCAGCCTGACCGTGTCAGAGATTGCATCAGGACTGAGGTAAAAAAGATGCTGGAATTGGAAGTGATTGAACCCTCAGATAGCCCGAACCATCAGAAAGCCCTTGGGCTAGTCCAATGGTCTTGGTACCCAAACCTCCAAACCTTATATCCAGGGTGGTAAGAGAGAAATTAGGTTTTGTGTATACTACACGTTGCTCAGTGCAATCACTAGTACTGATGCACACCCTAATGCTAGGGCAGATGAGCTCATTGACACGTTGGCCTCAGCCAAGTTCTTGAGCACATTTGAGATTTAACTTCACTGCTGAATATTGGCAAATCAGACTAGCTAAAGATTCCAAACCCAAAGCAGCATTTTTAACCCCTAGTGGGCATTATCAATTTATTGTAAGGCCCTATGGTTTGAAAAATGCACCTGCAATATTCCAAAGGCTGGTGAATAAAGTCCTTACAGGTCTGGAAGCCTATAGTGCAGCATATCTTGATGATATAGCTGTCTTTAGATCCACCTGGGAGGATCACCTTGTCCACCTGAAGAATGTTATGGAGGCTCTGTAGAAAGCAGGTCTCACTATCAAGGCCACCATGTGCCAGATAGGGCAGAGTAGCATTGTGTACCTGGGCCACCTTGTGGGTGGAGGCCAGGTTCAAAATCCAGACCATCATGGACTAGGTTTCACCCACTACTCAGACTCAGGTCAGAGCTTTCCTGGGCCTGACTGGGCACTACAGACGACCTGCAAAGGGATATGGGTCTATAGTGACTCTCTTGAATGATCTCAGTTCAAGGAAAAAGCTCAAGAAAGTTCAGTGGACAGGTAGCTCTTAGAAGGCATTTGATGATCTCAAGCAGGCCATGTGTTCTGCAAAGTCTTGACTATTCCAAACACTTTACTGTCCAAACAGATGCATCTGAGTTGGGGGTAGGGGCTGTGTTGTCACAACTAATGCAGACAATCAGTATCAATCAGTAGCTTTCATTAGCAGAAGGTTGACCCCAGAGAGAAAAATTGCACAGCCATTAAGAGGGAAGTCTTTGATGTGGTTTGGACTAAGAAGCTGAGACCATACTTGTTTAGCACTCACTTCATTGTTCGGATAGACCATAATCCCCTCTTATGGCTAAAACAGATGAAGGGGGGAAACCCCAAACTTTTGAGGTGGTCAATTTCCCTACAAGGGTTGGATTATACAGTGGAACATAGACCTGGGAGAAACCATGCCAATGAAGATGGACTCTCCAGGTATTTAACTTAGAACATGAAGACTCAACTGGGTAAGGTTAGTCTCATTTCCTTACGTTTGGGGCAGGGGTCGTGTAGGAAAGTAGGATCTGCTTCTTATGGTTACCCCAAGTTTTTGCTTGATGTTACACTGTTTTTGACTTGTCTGACTGGCATCATGCTAATCAGGACCCCAGTCTGTCTGCTTTATCCCTAAAATGTTATGCATGTATTTAGGTACACTCCAGATTGGATGCTGGGGTACCCTTGTCAGTCCCTAATATATAGTACACATGTATCCAGGGCATAGGTACCCCAGAGGCCTCCCATGGGCTGAAGCGTGTAGTATGCCACCCATGGGAGGCCATGCAGAATGAAACTACAGGCCTGCCATTGCAGCCTCTGTTAGTTGGTGCATGCACCACTTACTTTAGATATAGGTTTCCTATCTCTATAGGTCAGTACACTTAAAACCTATCAATCACCCTTCTAACAGTCCTTGACAATCCTGAAGGCAGGGTGCTGGGTTTTACATCAGAGGGTGCCCCTGATTGAGCAGAGCCCCTCTACAGCCTTCAGAGGCCATTCTCCCAGGTTGTCGGTGACGCAGCCAGACATATAGATAGAGGGGCATTATATGCTCGCGTAAAATGCTATCCCAAAAACGGCTGCAACAAAACATGTTGTGTTTGGTATCAAACACCTTGGAATCATACCTCCACACCGGTAACCGGTGTGGGAGGTATGAGTCCACCCTTCTGAAGCAAGCTTCATGGTGTCACTGGTCTTCCCGGTACCAGTCTGCTCGACCCGGGGAGCACAAAATGGTTGCTGCTGACCAAAAACACATTTCTGCCCTCCAGCTGCTGAGCAAAGCTCGAGCAGGGGAAGGCAGAACAATAGGCACCCTGTCAGGGAGATGTGACCACCTCCCAGACAGGACTTAGTGTATTGGGGCTGGTTGGGTGCACTTCCAAAGTGCCTAAAAGTCTGCATCTGGGGCACACTTGATGTCCCTGTGCCTAGTACAGTTGAAACCAGTCCTGGGAGCTGTTGGTTCCTGCTCTGGCGGGAAAATAGACAAAAATCATGAGAGTATCCTTCCCACTGTCCTGAGCCTCTTCTGGGAAGTCCCCTGAATCTGTCCAACCCTTTCTGTGGGTACAAAAGGGCTTACCTGGCTGTAGGATCCGAGATTCGATGTGGAGAAAATTCTGATCAAGAAACCACTGACCTTCGAACGTCTGAACACTCTGGACTTCGCTGGACTTCGACTGAGCCAGACTTCGTCTCCCTCCCTTTCCAAAGCATCATCTGTGCCAATGCACCTTACAGGCTCCATGCAGGACCTGTGGAGCATCAAGGACAACTGAACTATCTCCCTTGGGGTGAAAGAGTCACTCCCCTGCATTTGCAGGCATGGTAATGCAACTGCTCGGTCTGCTGATCCTGAGCGCCTGCGGACTCCGAAGGCTCCAGCATCAGAGGAGAAGGGTTCCTTTGTCCCTTGTGGTCGAGCTGCCCACTCACCGAGTTTGAGGACAGTATACCTCGTGGGAACTGCATATACCGAACCCCTGTGCACTGTGTACATTTGCAAGTGCATATGCTTGTTGGTGTTCCCCAACTAAGTGCATTGGGCAACCGCTAGTCCAATCTCTGCGCACATTTCATACAAAGGTCTTTGGCCTCCTTGGACTCTGGCCCTGCAAGCTGTTGTTTTGTGAAACTGCTGGAGGTCCACTCGCGACTCCTGTGGCTGAGGTCTGTGGGTCCAATTGAGGGACAACACTGCTTTTCTTGGGCTCCCCTGTTTGCTCCAGGTCTGCCCTGACTCCCTTTGCTGTGGTGAGTCTCCTGGTCCTTGCTGGGCCAGACCGTTAACTTCCTCAACATTCTTGGTGGGTTGCCGCTGCCAAGGTTTGTTGGTGCTCCTGCCGGACACCGACCCCTCAGAACTCGACATCTTTCGTGGGACAGCTCATATTCGGCTACTGGTCATCCTCGAAGTCTCCTGGTCCCCTTGGCTGCAGAGTCAAGGTCTCCCTCTTCACACCTGAAGCCCCCAACATCGGTGGGCATTGGTCTACCAAGCCCTGGGTCACTCCTAAGTGACCCAGACTCTGTCCCTTCTGCTTTCAGGTTCCTTCATTCAAGTATCCACCTGTGGGTTCCACTGAACAGTTTTCTTCTTTCCAGCAGTGGCATTTGTCTGAAGACTCCCATTGAGAAAGCCAGCGGTTTCCTATGCCACTTTGACTCTATGCATCCAGCTTCCCTGTGATAGGTAACTGGTACTCTGGTACCTACCGGTGGGATGGGTCTCCAACCTTCTATGTTCTAAAGGGTTTCTTCGTAATCCACTGGGAAGGCTCCTTAAACACTAAAACTGCAACTGCGACTCTCCCATTGAATTGTACGTAGCACCCTGTCGAATTCTAACACTGCACCCGTCCTCCGTGAGGTCCCTCCTTACTCACCTTGAGTGGTTCTTTGGGGTCCCAGCGATTATACAACCTCTAGACACCATCTTGGCTCGAGACGTGGTTCCTATACCACTATTTTAGTATATGGTTTGGTCCCCCCGGAGCCCAGTGTGTATTAGTTTTTACGACTGTTTCTGTGCTACAGTATTGTGTGTTTTGTGTTTATCGTCGTGTAGCAGATACTGTGAGGTATTTAAGGTGTGCTATAATAATAAACACATATTTTTATAAGTACTGTTTGGTTCTCCTTTCATTTAACTGGTACAATAAGGTTGCATTCTCCTAAAACAAGCTGCTTAACATTCCTTCAAGAGTAAGCCTGAAGGCTGCTCTCCACAGCTACCACTTGGATAGCTTTCTAAGGTTTTCTTTGATCTCTTAAATCGCCATAAGGGTTGTTTGGACTCTTGCAAGGTGCCCACTTAAATTAGTGGACATCATACGCCAGGCCAATTTCTCACATCATGGAAGGAGGAATTTGTCTCAAATGGAGTGACCCTCATATCTTGGCTGATTGAATGATTGATTAAATTGAAAGAGTTAGAGAGTAATCATATACCACCAAGTGGGTTATGTAGCCATCTTGTAGTCACCTGGGAGGAAGTTCAGCTGAAATGCAGCCACAGAAGATGAGACCAGCTCACACATGGGGGCAGTCTCCCTGGAGTACACTGGATTCACTGACCCCGTCTCACCCATAGCCAATGCGTTACACATGAATGAAGTTCACATAGGCACCATTCTCGCATGAAGCTTGGTGGCGCCTGGCTCTGTGGTGTAAATCTCTTCCAGGCTCTGTGGGCTTCATTGCTGGCATCCCCTGGCAAGCCTCAGAATACAGTAATAGGGTTTCTCAACTCACTAAAATATTCTCAGAAGCATCTCTGTGCAACTGTATAGTTTTCTTGAGGTGACATGTTTAAGGTTGGGCTTGCATCCAGCATTTTACAGCGCATTTCAGGGGAATGGGTGATAGATCTTGGGGTGGGGAGTAGTAGCCTGAGCGATTAAGATAAACATTTATAGGATAATACCTGTTTGGAACACCCCCTGATCCAGTCAGAGAGGATGGTGGTGCTGAGATTCAGGATGGCGTGGTTCACCTTTAGTATTGGAGTACTGTCTTCTGTCAATTATAGGAAGAGAGATATGCTGGACAGTTTTAATTAAAATAGAGAAAGAATGGAAAATGAATGGTGATCCTTGCTACTTGCAAAGTTACCTAGAAGAGTCCTTAAAGTGCTACAATTAGTCAGACAGTCTCGGTTGCTCTTTTCCTGACTTTGATTTGTATGTGCTTCCAGCAAGTGTGGTAATTAAAGTGTGTGGACAACATAAAGCTTGGTAGAGTCTGTTCTAGATTAAGGCAAAACTTGGTTGGCCACATAGGGTGCCACCAGCACCAGCACTGAAGAGTTAATTTGATTGGAGAATGGGGAGTGGGGGGAGCTATATCTGATTTTCCTTTAACCCCCTTGTACGTCACGCTGGGCGTGTGCTCAGAACAACCGGGGGCCGTCTGAACGCCGCCGATTCCCCAGTGCCGTGCAAATTTTTCACCTGCGCTGGAGAATTAATTCGTGGGAGGAGTTAGGACGGCCCCCTGCTGTCCTGAGCACATGCTCAGCGTGACGTGGGATCGCAGGGGGCGGTCCTGAGCATGCATGGGGTTACGCCCCTAATTATATCCCCGCACCGCAGCGAAATTCGCGCCGCAGTGATGGGGTTAAAGTGTAGGGAAGGCTGTGTTTTTATTTTGCAGCAATAGCAGCTACTGATAATGAGCAGTGCTGGAGTCAGATTTATGACTCAGGACACAGGGGTGATGAACTGAAGCACAGAGGTATTTAAATATTAAATAAAAGTCCTTAAGGATTAAGTTTACTCTTCATTTTCATTTCAAAGTGTTGCATTTACAAAACAGCAGGCCTTTAGCTCCCAATGACCAGTAGACACTGCATCATATTTATAACTGACAAATACTGCAATTTTTAAATGGGAGAAATTTAAAGTAAAAAAATTTTCTGCACATTCATTTAAGTCAATTACGTCTTAATATTTTATGAAGCACATTTCATCACTTTAAATTACTCCTATTTAAACAAATGACAGTTTTTCTGGTATATATATATATATATATATGCCACTGTATTTGCAGGCCATTAGGTGTAAGGTGCATTTGTAAATGTGACATTTTGAAATGGGAGAAAATCAAAATTATGAGTTTTGTGGAATTCATATAAACGGAACTCTTCTGTTTAATTTTCTCCCATTTCAAAGTGTCGCCTTTACACACAACAGGCATCTTGCTCCCAGTGGCTGGTAGATATAGTGTCAAACTTATAACTACACAATACAGCCATTTTTTTTAAAGCGGGAGGAATTGAAAGTGCAGAAAAATGTTCAATATTGTGAACATTTTTGCTGAACATTTTTCCCCATTTTTTAAAAAAATGGTTGTATTTTTGTGTTATACGTGTAACTGTGCCACATTTGGGGAAATGTATGTCCTGTGTCACAAGTACATACGTTTTTATTCTATTGAGAACACCACACAAAGCGGTGAGCGATACCCGATCCTTGGTTAAACAGCCTAATTGAGGAAGGGCATCTATATGAAAATGTTGAAACTCTTTGAAATATAAACTACAGAACAATAGTCACCTTAATACAAGAGACAGAAGATCCTCCATAATAAGAGCTTCTACGATTATGAGCAATGCTGGTTCTCTGCATCATATTCCAGCTAAGAAATAAAAGAAATATTATTGAACATAGCTGTATTGTCTCTAGACCAATTCTGCTGCAGAAAAAAAGGGAACCCTCTCTAAAAGGATTATTGAGGTCAGGATAAAAAAGGGAAAAAACCAATAAATACAATAAATAATCAAACTCCCCGTGACCTATATCTTTTTGTGAAATAGATTCAATCTACTATGGGTTTATTAAATATACATAGTCAAAGCAAAACAATTTTAAGATTACTACCTTGTTATTTATTTTTATTTTTACTAATTACTCATGCTTTCCTCTTTCATAACATTTATAACAGCATTGATTATTATTTTTATTTAAAAAATACAATTATATTTTTTTAAACAATGTTTTTCTTTTTTTGTAAACATTGTTATTTTTAAAACAAGAACATTCTAAACATGTGTACTCTAAATACAGTGCACTACTCTGGACCCCTAAAAACACTAAAGATACAACAATATGCAATTAACAATCTCGCCTATACATTCAAATCAATCAAACATAAACAACCCAAACCTACATACACATCTGGGTGTAAGGGAGAAACAAAGATATTTCAGATCTCCAAGACCAAGTAAGACGACTGTGTACAACAAGGTCTATGCAATTAAGGTCGAAGTGCGTTTCGGTGGGGTATAAAAGAATGTGAACCACCTTCTTCAGGACCTTTCCCAAAGAGTATGGACTCTCACACAAGCAAGAATAAAGGGGTACAGTTTGTACTGATCGCTGGATTGCTCGCTGGTTGATGTCACACAAAAATGAATAGGATAAGTATTTATAGGCAGAGTATGGAGCGACAGCGCATTTTTCATATGCGGCAATAGTCCACTGGATACGCCTGCACCATTATATGTATTTCTATTTAGAATGTTCCAAGGATAGATCACACAGCTGTCAGCACGAATTTCCTATGCTGAATATATATACTATATATGTGCTCTTTTCAGGAGTAAAAAGTCAATCCCACGTGATGGGTAAATTTGTGTATGGCTGCACCAACTGTTATGGTGTCCCTATTTTCAAGTCATTGCGTTCTTGGGACCCCACCTTCGGCAGCAGCTTTAGGCCTGAAAAGAGCACATCTATACTATTCTTCACAAAACAAGAACCAACAACTTCCCACTAATGATAATATTAACAGTTGGCCAAAAACCACAGAAATGAGAAAAAAAAAAGAAGAAAAAGTGCGGTAAGATACAAACTTTCTCCCAGAAGCCTTTGGGGGTGTAGAAGGGTGGCAGGGGTGTTCCGAGCATCCCTCTTACATTCGATATGGGCCAATTGTCACTATTCAACGTTAAGTCTATCCTGTACCATTGTGTCATCCCTCACGGGGGAGACAGTCACCACTTGGTCCCGCATTAGGAATGCAATCTCTTTAACCAAAGGATGTGGGTCATATGTATCCGAGGACAGTTTCTTTTGCCTGTCTGTGGCTTCCGGGGTTCGGACATTTTGTTCCCAAGCCATTTTGGATTTCTTGGAGGTCTAGGGTGCTTCCATTTCAGTGTCTGAGATCATCCCTGGTCTCCTCTCTCACCGCCGCTACATCAAGGGGATCCCCGTTTGCCAAAGCCCATAGGTATTGCCACTCCAGGTGAGGAGTGCCCCATCCAGACTGCTCACTTCCGGCTCTTCTCAATGGAAGACACTCCTCTAACCCACTCCAGGCCTCCTCTGGCATCTAGAACAAAAATGCCTTGCCTTTAAAATATAACCAGAAGCAGCACCATATAGGGCAGTTGGAGGGCTCTAAATTAGTCTTCGACAGAGTTGAAGGTGCGTCTTTGGCTCTGTACCTCGTGGTAGTAATTTGGAAACACTATAATCTTAGAGTTTTCATTGAAGACCTGTCCTAGACCTAGATGGCGAACTTCCCTCAATATCATGTCTCTGTCCAGGAAGTTTAGAAAGCGCGCTTTTACCATACATGGGGAGATCCCAGGAGGCGGTCTGGCAGTCAATGCCCTTGTGGCACTTTCTACAATAAAGCAGAAAGAGAACTATTCCAGCGGGAGAGAGGTTCACAACCATTTGTTCAGAAAGATCCCCATTTTAGGACCCTCTACCCCTCCGGATAGCCCACAAAATGTAGATTGTTCCTACTAGCACGATTTTCTGCATCTTCCACCCTCCAATGCAGATCCTTTACCATGGTATTCAGCTCCGCTACTTCTTCTGGAGGCCATGGGTTACATCCTCCCCCTCTGAGATTCTAGTTTCCACTGTGGTGACTCTGTCTGATGCGTTCCATTGGTCTTGCCGCAGGAGGGATACCTGTGACCGAACCTCCCCGATCTTACCTTCCAAGGATCCTCGGGAGAATTGGATTTCTACCAACAAGGTTGCATTATCTGGCATGGTTGGGGCATTTCAACTGGTTTCTACCGGGGAAGGCATTGCCCTCACATAATGGTTCATTTTGCCCTGTCTAGAGGGTTTGGGATCTTTGTGTTTGGCCATGGCGGTTCCCTCACCCACCACCACCCAAGGGGAGTCCAGTGGCATAAAAAGTTACACGAGCTCTCAGCCCCTGCCCCAAAGCCAGAGCCTCAAGTCAGTGCTCCCCAAGAATGATATATGTCCACTCTCTCAGATCTCGCTCTCTTCTGTCCATAGGCCCCCCAATCTTCAGGTCAGGGACCCAGACGGCAGATGCTGTGTCTTCACAGTACGCAGGGGATCTCCAACGATAGCTGGACCGCTACATGCACCCCTAGCGCAGAGTGTCAACCCTCACAACGCGCTCCCGGCCAACTGCGGTGAGAAGCTTGGACCCCCAAACTCCCCTCGCCTTTGGGGGCATAAATTAGAGTTGGTATGCATAATGGCTAAGTTGATAGACGCTGATTACCTTCATCACCAGAAGAAGGGAGTGTCCGGAGCCCGCTTGCACATCCTAGGTCATGCAGCACCAGCTGCCCTAGAGAGGTGGGCAGTCCAGTAGTCCGACATACCCCCTCTCCCCACGCACTGAGGGAGCAGGGACCACCATCAGCAGCAAGTCCAGGCCCAAGAGTGAGCAGGGGGGACAATCTAGCACACAGTCAGTCGCAGGACACTATAAGGAGAAGAGGAGGACTTCCCCGACGAGGTGGAGTGTCCGATTCTCTTACACATTGCCCAGTCACAGCACGAGAAAGCTGACTTCCAGGCCTTGGACGATAGACTCAGCCACATTGTGGAACCCTCCCTGGGGCGTTTCTCTCCAGATCACAGGTCACTCTCATCCAGGGTCACATGTCACTCTCAATGCCCCCCCCCCCCAACCACTATGGGAAAGCAGTTGCGGTAAAATGGATGGGGGGGGCAGGTGGGAGATATCCGTCCCGGACCGGTGTCCAAACCGCTGTTGCCAGGACCAGCAAGTCGCCATTGTCCCCAATGTCAGGCAGAGGGAGGGGGAGGAAAGGCCAAGCAGCAAGTAGCATGATTTCCGGCCTCAACTCCTTGGCCCCACTGTAGGAGTGGGGGGCACGTAGGACTTCAACACCCAAATCCAGGGGTGGCAAGTGACGCAAGGCCGTGAGTAAGGGTGAACGTTACTGCAGGGCTTCTAGGTTAAACGGGGACATACAGTGTCTCGATGCAAGACCAAAGGGTTGCATGAGTCAGGAATTCTCCAAGAATGGTTATTTGGTACCCAGATCTCAAAGTTGTGGGAGTTATTAGTTGACCCTCCAGGAACGGTCACTAGGTGCCCACTTGTTCTTTCAGTTGTGTTCATCGCGTTTGTAGCTATATAATCAGTTGTTAATATTTAATAACGTGGTCCAGGAGTGCGTGTTCTCTTCTAGTATAGGCAACTAATCACTGTATTTTTCACATTTCTACAAGGCAGTGTAAGTATGTCATGGTAGTAAGCAGAGCTCTCAAGTTTCCCAGGTCCAAATGTAATAGCTTATCCATTCCTGTTTTTCCCACTGTGCATTCTGGAAGTTGTAGTTCTGAATGTGTAATTGAAGAAGCAAGACTACAAATCGGAGAATGCAAAAGGGAAACCCTGAAATGGATGAGCAACCCAAACATGGAACTGTGAAACTTGAGTTCTCTAAATAAGTGACAGGTAGACATCACAACGACATGGGCGGGGCTGCCGCTGTACATCCGGCCTCTCATCGCAACATTTTTTGAAAATGTATTTTGCTGGATTCTTTTCGACACGGAAGACAATGAACACGTTGAACAGTAAATCTTTTAGTAGTAGAAGGAAGTGTTTAGAATCCGAAAGCTTAACTGGGGGTACTGTTTGCAGGTGGCACAAAACCCACGCCCCTCCTCCCTGCACACACCTGACTGTTTGCTCGACTAACAATGGAGCAGGGTTTAGCTGTACATGCAGCAAGGTTTCGGTGACAGCTCCGAAAAAGGTAAAGTCATTATTTGCTGAGCCTGCTGTGGGAACCTTATTCTTATTAAAGAACAACCCCCAGCACAGAGCTCCAAGAGCAAGAATTGTTTACCCGGCAACTCCCACACGGCTGAATGAATGTAGAAAATCTAGTTTTAGATTATAAACAGGCTCCTGGAATAAAAAAAGGCCTGTCATCCCAGGCGGGATCTCCGGGAGCAGGTCTTGCTTTAACCCTTTACAGCTGTGAGCAGAGTTCTGCCGCAGGAGGCCTAAGTGTACAGATATCTCCATGGTGAAGAGAGAAATGTGTTACAGGAGCTGTGCAGGTACAGCTGCCCTCCCCGTGCAGCTCAGAGCCAGGGGCCTAACACCTGGAGGTACCCTTGCATAACGAGAAGAGGGACCCGTACGTCTCCCATGTCTCAAATATAGTCCTTGGTATGAAAGTGCCCCACGGAAGCGTTGGTGACCGTCTCATGGACATCAGTCACCAAAATGCCAGGGTAGTGAATGTGACATCACACGCCATTAGACCTTCACATTCACTCACACACACATGCTTACACATACAACCACATTCAGACATACACACACTCTCGGAAGTAAATCCACTCTGACCTACAAGCATGCACACAACATACATTTCAAAAGTTTTTTTACTTATCTCAGCTAACAGGAAAGGTGACATTCCAGCAAGTGCTTTAAGTGGGCCGGGTCCTGCCGGTGCTCAGCACAGGCAGTTCTAAAAATCCAGTACTGAGACGGGTCCCTATCAGGCTTTCCATTTTTGCCCTCGCCCTCAGGGGGAAAAAAATCTTAACTCTGCAGCAGTGCCACCCTTCACTGCCTTTTGCGGTAACTTTAAATAGACTCGTTATAGTTCTTTCACAGCCTTATCATTTAAAAACTGAAGCATTTTCAACATTCCATAGAATTAAGTGATAGTAGTTGATTATTTACCTTACGCAACTAACAACCAATGTCAAAGCCAATAGTCCTGGCTTGTTGTTGGTGTAATGTTACTTGTATTATATATCTGGATGCAATCACATTAGCAGCACTGGTTGGACTCTACTAAGGACAGATTTTTAGCCAATGTGTTTTTAAGCCACACCCCTAATTTCATCAGACACACCCCTTTGAAGGACCCCCCAGTTTTTTATTCCACTTAAAGCCCTGATTCCAGCTAACTGTACTCCACTTTGTACACTGATGGTGAATAATCCGATACTGTTCACTACTAGTGTAATGAAAAAATGACACAAAACAAGGAGAGCTGAGACCTCAACCGATGTCCATAGGGCTGCTGCTGTTTTTCTGGCATTCTTTTTGCCACCTCTGAGGCCAAGGGTCTTGGTGTGGAGGGGAAGGGCTCAGAGCTCTTAAGTTCCAGCGCAACTCTCCCTGCACAGCTCAGAGCCCCCGGGGCACAGCTCTCTCTGTCTCTGCCAGGGCTGGACTGGCGGTAGCAGGCACCTGGGCATTTCCCCAGTGGGTCGCCAGAGTGGGGGGCAGTTTTGGACCCCTGGGGGCCGTTTTGGTTACCGGGCCGGTTTTGCAGCAATATCGCCCCCCTGTAACAAAAGCAGCTGCCGTGTTTTGCACATGCAAACCACCCCCCTCCCCCCACTCCCCCCGTGGCTGGCCCTACTCAATTGCCAAGGTCGGTTGGCATTCCCAGTCCGGCCCTGGTCTCTCTGCACACCTTAGAGAAGGGCACCCTATTACATTGTCTCGGAGCAGGCACAATCCCATCCCTGCACAGCTTGGGGTACTTGGGTCCCAGCACACAGCTCTCTTTATTCAAGCATGTCTTAGAGGATTGACCTCTGCCTCGGGAGCTGCGTGAGCACAGCTTTCTCTTTTCCTCTACTGCTGTGAGCAGGGCTCCCTCACACGAGTCCTTCGTGTACAGACCTCTGTACTCCTGCACAGCTCTAAGTGCCAATATCGGCCCAGACCCAGACCTTTCTTCATACAACATACCCCTCCACCAATAACCGTTACGAAACAAGTTGATGGAGAAAGTTGTTGCAGCTTTATTAGCACATACATTATGCCAACATGTTGGGTTATCTTACGGGCGATCCAAGAGCAGGCCGCCCCTCGCGACCCGCCAACCTGATGAGCCATAACCCCCGGGGTGTTAACCGAGGGGGCGTTGTCAGTTTTGAGGGAAGGTCTAACCCCTCCCCTCGGCGGACCTCTATTCCGCCCCTTGCTCATGCCCCCCCCCCTCGGGGGGCGGAGTGTTGTGGCAACCCCCGACTGCTCAGGTCTACAACCGCCCGAAGGACCAACGGGGCGCTGTGGGTCCTCCAGGATCCATCACAGCGTGAATCTCCCTGGAAGATAATTCTCGCACCCACTGGTGCTCCTGTAGAGGATACCCCTCTGTACCTTTCTGCATTGGATCACCCTGTAACTCCGCCTGCAACACAAAAGACAGTAATATTAATTACAACCCCCCCCCACTTACTGCCCGAAAGCAGGGTAAGCGGATGGGAGGGAAAAACAGCAACGGGCAGCACCCGCTCGAGGTCAGGGCAGGAGAGGGCGAGGGTCACGCGAGCAGCAGCCAGGGACAAAGAGGGCGCTTTACCCTCGCCCCAGGACTATATAGCCCTACAACCCCTCCGCCCCATGACCGGAAGTGACATCACAGGGGGACCACTGGTCCCCCCAACCACTAGACCGCTCAGGGTCTGTGCCATCCTATGGCACTAAGGGTGGCCGCCCTCGTAGGTGGCCACCTTTGGTGTCCCGGGGGTAGCCTATCAGAACATGGAAATGTGTCTCACGAGCTATGCAGGCGGAGCTCCTCTTCCTCCATCTATGCACACTCGGGGCTCTTGCGTCCAGGTCACTTGTCCTTGTACAGCTCGGACTGGAGCAACAGGGGCACAACTTTCTCTGTCGCTGCAAAGCTGAAAGCTGGGCACCCTTCCTCATTATCTCTGTGCATGTACAACCTCATCCCCGCACAGCTCTCAGCTCTTGAGCCCCAGCTCAGCCATCTGGGGCTGTACAGATCACAGCTCTCTCCCCACAGCTTGGAGCAGGATTCTCCCACAGGGGGCCCGAGTGCACTACTGCCCTCTCATTATGACCTCTATCCAATCCTTGCCTTTTGTAAGAAAAGAAGCCTAGTGCGTGTGAAAGGTCGCTATGGCTTAAGTTTTGAGTGCATTGACCTAATTGAACTGACACAGCTATAAGCAGTCTCTTTTTATTTTGCAGTTTTATGTAGCATAATCTCAGCCGAAGGGTATTAGGGGCGCTTTACATGAGCACCAGTTACATTAAAATGAGGTTAGATTGTTATGTTTTATGAGCCAAGGGGAGATTAAGTGATTGGCCCAGAATCAAAGGATGTTGAGCCGTCCCTGAGACTCGAACCTGGTGCTCCAGTCCCAAAGCAGGTGGTTCTGGCCCTAACACCACATGGTCTCAAGTGACATGCAGGGCTGGAAAGAGTGTCCATAATGACACGGAGTGAGGTTGCTGATTTCCCCATCACTATAGGGCCGGTAGCAGAGGAGATCTCTGTGTCACAAGAGCTGTGCAAGTACAGCTTTTCCCGTTCCTATACAGCTCAAAGCTATTGGAGTCCTGCTTTCCTATCGGTGCCCATCTCAGAACTGAGTCCCTAGTTTACTATATTTTGACGGATGGCACCGCAGCCAGCCTTCCTGATTCAATGTTGTTTCATTCAGCCATCCAGTGGCTGAATCAAACAACATAAATCAAGAAATCGTTGGCAGGACTTCCTAGCTGGACCACATGTGTGAGCCTAGGCAAATATCTGACCCTCTTTTTGGAACTCCTTCAAATACCCTACTTCACTATGTGCCTTGTTCAAAAGCCTCTTGTGATTCATTCAGCAGGCTGTAGTGCTACGGCCGCTTACAATAAGAACCTGGTCAACTTTTGAGAAACAAGACAATTCACTTGTCTTTTTGTTCTCTAACGGCATTGTTGTGAAAGTGGGTGAAGTCATAAATGTTTCTAAGTTCAAGTTTAAAAGCTAGCACTATTATTAGCAACCTCTTAATGCAGTGATATAATCTGATATACTGAGGTGAAACACTTTTGTATATTAAAGAATTTGTACATATTTTTGCATTTTTAAGAGATTGTAACATATTTTTTACACTGTGATTAACGTCTAAAAGAATAACAGCCGGGGCACAAAAGTTTGCTCTGAAGCCTGCGGTCGGTGCTATTGAATGTTTGCATGACAGATACCAAGGCAGCACTCCCTGTCCCTGTATCTCACTCTTTCAGGTCTCATTGTCACTGTTTTTCTATCTTTTGCTTCCTCCTTCTTTTTCCTTCTGTGTTTTAACCTTTCGTGGTCTGGTTGAAAGTGTGATGAGGAAAAAATGAGTGCTGGTGACCCCCACCTGCAACCACCGGCTCAAATTAATCACTGTTTCAATATGACTTTGTTGCATGAGTTTCCTGACAAATATTTTTATGGCTCTGCTCAGGGCTCTAGTCGGGGTACCACGCGGGTGGACGGCGTCCCCCACTTCTTTTACCGAGAGCTCGATAACCATAAACTGCAACTGCGTGCAAGCCACATTTCATGACGCCATTACCTGTCGTGACGTCAGCGCCCCCCCTTATGTTTTTTAGGACTTGTGCCCTGGCTCGGCTCATGCAGGGACACCAGGCCATTAGCTCGGCTCTATCTCAGCTCTGTCTGAAGTTCCACCTGTAGTAGGCGCTGAGGCAGTGCTCAGCACAAACGCTACGCCCTCTCTCTGGCCCTGCCTATACAAAATTTCACTAGGCTCCGCCCCCTCCTTGGCCACTCAAACTAGTCTATTTCACTCTGTAACTTCTATGTATAGATTAGCAGGTCTGAGTTTATATAAACGATTCCAGAAACCACCTGTTATGTCTACAGGGAACAACAACAAAAATTGAGACAAATACTGTATCTATATTTTTTTATCTGAGCACAGAAGAGGCCACACATGAATGTATTGGTGCCGAAGGCAATGTTGGAGAGTGTGTCAGCTGAAGTGTGTCTGTGTGGAAGATGAATATATGTCAATTCACATTAATATCAACCATTCGGCAGAGAGACGAAAAAACAGTGCAATCTAGTGGCAAAGTGCCAAAAACTCATACGGGTGCTCTGACGCTAAAGCCAAGGCAGAAAAAAACCTAAACAAATGGCCATTTACTCTTTTTTTTACAGAAAAGGGTGGCTGTACTCTTTTCATATCTTCCAGTTCCACAATAGAGTGGCAGAAGCCGAAAAAGATTGGACTTTCTTAGTTGTCACCATAAGTTGTTTCCATGATGATCTCAAAGCTCTTTCGGGACAGTGCATCGTGAAACTCTGCTTCGTCTTACCAGGCCAGGTCACTTATAGCACTGCATTACCCCCTTTAGTTATGCGGAATAGGGAATGATATTTCCCACATGTGCTAAATGCTGTTACCCTGGGGTGAGATTTTTACCAACTGTAGTAAATGTGTCCTAGTCCAAGTTTTTTCTTGCAAACAAGGCATAACAAGTGGAATCAGTATTTAACAGCACCAGTTATGTTAAACAAGGACACAGGGGCATATTTACAAGGGCTTTATCTCTGCTTATTTGTCTTAAAAAGCCAAAAAAGCAGAGATAAAACTATCACCCTATTTACAAGAGGGTGCTAACATGCATAATCGCATGTTAGCAACATTTTTTCCCAATGCCTCCCTTTGCAAAGTGGGCGTCACTGGGCGTACCCCAGATGGATTACCTTGCTGTTTTCTTCAAAAACGAATGTCTGCTAAAATGCAGACTTACCTGCTAGTGCGTGCAGTGGTTCCTGTTCGACCACCTGTGTTTTACAAGGATTCAGCAGCTTGGATAATGGCAGCGATTGAGTGCGCCTTACAGTCAAGGAAGAACTAGGCCACTGTTAGTGAGCGATGATTAGTTGGCATGATGGGGCTAAGCAAGAGTGGGCGTTTTCTCCCAGCATCATGTGACTTTTTTTTTGTTGTCAAAAATTAAATGTGTCAGGGCTCGCGTCAGGAGGCCACTGCAGCTTGCACCACCCATTTCCCCTTCTATGCTGCCAATGATAGTAGCAACGCAACTACTGACCAACTACTGACAAGGTTGACAATTGTGGGGCAGAATTATTTGTGTGTCCAAGAGTGGCTGTAATCGCTATTGCCTGGTGACATACTCGCTTATGCGGGGAAGCGAGCACTTCATCCGCGGTACCCCTTGCTCTTTCCCCCATTGTACCCTTTTAAGGTAATCTCTTTTGGATTGATCACTTTTTATCACCACGGAGCGTATTGAAGTGTTCTTCTGGTGGCCTTTAACGCTTTACAAATGAACAACTCTTTATACTTGTGGAACGAAAAACGCACATCTTTTTAATGATTTTTTTTCAAACTGTGGTCTGTAGGTTTCTCATTTCCTTCACTTCTGACTCAACCCACTCAGTGGCTCACCGCCCCTCTTAGAATTGTAGTTCAAACTTTCTATTAATGTTGTCACTTGAAAAAGTTGTTTTCCAGCGCCATATGCCTTTACAAAACTACAAAAAAAGGTTTGGGATGCAGTTGACAAAGAATACAAGCATTCGCATAGCCAATAGGTCTCGCCTTTGGGACCTTATAAGTGTTTAGCCATGCAACACTTGATGTTGTTGCACCAAGGATATTGTGCTGATAACTAAATACTTATAAGGTCCAAAGGCGAGAACTATTGGCTATGCCAATGCTTGTTTTGTGTAAGTGTTTGCTCCTGGTGGGGGCTGGTACTCATTTTTGGAGCTAAGTGCGATTTTTATTATCATCACATTCTAGTCCAAAAAACAGAGCAAAAGGCAAAAAAGGAAGAAAAAAAACGAAAAGAGCGATAAAAAAGTGCCAACGGGAAAATGCAGAGATGACAAAGAAACTCAGCAGTGCAAGAAAGATGCAAGGAGGTAGATTCAGGACTAGGCATCTTTGGCAACTGGCAACCCCTGCATTTGGCAGTGCTGGAGGCATGCTCCTAAGAAAAACTTTGGGCCCCTGTCATGTAGTTGCTGAGGCGGTCGGCATAAGAGCACAGGACACCAAAGGAGGTTAGCTACTTTCTTTATTGTACTTGTGGTGTCAGCGTGGCACAGCACGTCTGTCCTCGTCCTCTGTCCCCAGTCGTCTGTCCACTTCCTGTCCTCTACAGGATGTCGTGTCCAGTGACCTGGTCACTGCCCTGTGACCCACAGGGTCCTAGTGCCCTACCTCAGTGGTCACTACATCTCCCCCTTTGTCACAAACAAAACTTCTTTGTCACATGCACAAACTCTTGGTACATTATCCATATAGTGATGGAGAAAAAGAGAGAGAGAGAGAGAGAGAGAGAGAGAGAGAAAGAGAGAAAGAGAGAGAGAGAGAGAGAGAGAGAGAGATATTCTCTACATTTCTTCAACTAATCTTCTTGGCTTCTTGCACACTCTGCTTGGTCTTTGTTCTCTTTGAGGTTCTTGTCCTCCATTCTCCACTTTCAGTGATATTGTCTCTCTGCCAGTTCCTTGCTCTCTTTCTTCCACATTTGATGATGTTGTCACTGGTCCTTCCTCTTCCACTTTGAGCTCCTTGAAGTGAGAACTATTTCTTGTTATTCTTTGATGGTCTGATGCTGCCGTCACCATTGATCCTTTTACGTTGGTCACAACTAGCGGTTCTTTTGAAAATGGACTATCTGACTTCCGTTGTTGTCTCTGTCTCACTACCACCAGATCTCCTTCATTTAGCTGATGTTCAGATGCATTTCTCCTCTTGTCAGCATATTCATTCATTTTTTCTTTGCTTGATGATCTCTTTCCGCAATGTCGCTTCAATTCGTGCTTGCTTTTGCGTCTATTTGAGGCAGTCTTGTTTTGCTTGATCTTCCCAGCACCAGTTCCGCTGGGCATCTACCAGTGGAGCTGTGAGGGGTGTTTCTATAATCTCTTAGCACTTGACATAATGCTTGTCCAATTGATATCTGTGTCAATTTTGCTCGCTGAATCGCTTTCTTTATAGTCCCCATGAACCGTTCTGCCATTCCATTGGCCTGTGACCACAGAGGAGTTATTTTCCGATGCTTGATCCCCAAGTATTCCATGAATCTACGGAATTCTTCTCCAGAAAATGGAGGGCCATTGTCTGTTTTCAATGTTTGTGGTGAGCCCCTGGCGGCAAATATGTCGTCTAGCGCTGGTAATGTGGCACTTGCTGATGTTGACGATACTTCTCTCACGATTGGAAATATTGAAAATTCGTCGATGACCACTAGAAGGTACTTTCTAGTCTCTAATGGTCCATAGAAATCTGCTGCCAACTCAGTCCATACTGCTGGTGGCAGTTCTGACATCTTCAATGGTGCTGGCTTGGCAGGTGGTCCTGTCACTTGACAGACATGACAATGTGATACTTCTTCTTCCACCATGTTGGCCAAACCTGGGAACCATACTTTTTCTCTCAACATCTTCTTTGTCGCTACAATGTCTCGATGTGATTCGTGAGCTAGCTCAATGGTTTTCTTTCTCAGGCGATGCGGTATCACAATTCTTGAACCTCTCATCAGAATTCCGTTTTCTGTTTCAGACAGCTCTTCACTTATCTTTTTGAAAGCTAGCAGTTCTTCTTTTATGACTCCTTCTCCTGAGGGGCTGTTATTGGTAATGTGTCTCCATCTCTGTTGCCGCACTACCGTCCCGATTGTCTGCATTGTCGGGTCTCTTTTTGTTTCTCGCTCTAGTTCTGCACTTGTTATTGATGCCGGAGTGTTCTGTTTTAGAATGAAGTTTAGATATTCTTCTGCCATGGTGGTGCCACCTTCTCAATGGGGAAGCGGGTGTCATGACATATAATCCGCTGGGTTTTGGTCTTTCCCGGGCTTGTGGACAATCTTGAAGCTGTAGTCCATCAGTCTGATCCCCCATCGTTCAATTCTTGGTGGTATATTGGCGTTCGGGTTTCCGTAGATGGTCACTAGTGCTTGGTGATCTGTTATTATCGTGACTGGCTTCCCATATATGAACATGTGGTAGTGCTCACATGCCCATACTACCGCCAAACTCTCCTTTTCTGGTTGAGAGTATGCTCTCTCAATGTCCGACAGACTCTTGCTTCCATATGCTACGATCTGTCGAGGTGAGTCTTTTCCAGGCTTGTGTTGTGCTAGTATTGCGCCAAGATCTACTGGGCTGGCGTCTACTGTCAATTCGGTGCATAGGGTCGGGTCAAAATACGCCAGGTGGTCTACTGCCGTTACTGACGCCCTTATTTCTTCAAACGCCTTGCGGCATTCTGTGGTCCATTCGAATGTTTGGCCCTGCTTCGTTAGCTCTCGCAATGGGGTGCTCACCGTTGCAAAGTCTTTGATGTATCGCGCACAATAGCTGGCAAGGCCGAGGAATGAGCGCACTTCAGCGACATCTTTTGGTTCTTTTGCCTTTTCGAGGGTGTCTACTTTACTGCGATCTGGTCTCATTCCTTTCTTCGAAAAGATGTGTCAGAAGAACACTAGTTCTTCTCTTCCCAGTTCACTGCCCTACGTCAGTGGTCACTACAGCCCCTGCACTAAATTATTTCAAAAAGTTTGTAATGGTGGCAGGTGTCAGTTTTGCTACAGGACTTTGGTCCCAGAGGAGGAATGTAAAACCATGAGGCCTCCCTGCAACGTTGCAAGGCTGATTTCTTCATTGCCCACAGCAGGGGCTACACAGTTCTACATTAGGCACCTGAGTATCAAACGTAACCCATTTAAGATGTCTTTCACTGACTTTCAATCTGTGGCATGGGCTGTTGTTCCTTATATGGAATTGTGTAGCTCTTCTCACAGGGAGAGAGATGCCAGATCTCTTTGTCCCAGGCCTGGACTGCCAAGGACCCCATTACAAGATGTATTTGCAAAGAGGGGCACTATATAATTTTTGGACCTGAGCCCACAAAAGCTTCTGACTTGAGTAGAAGTACATGATGGCATGGCAGGTGCACCCCAAACGGAATAATCTCAAAATACAACTTTTAGTAGAAATCCTTTAGAGTATATTCAGGTTGGGTTTGGAGTATATTTAGGTTGTGGATGGGACAGAGATCCTAAAAGCAAGAGAGAGAGAGAGAGTGTGTGAGTGAGAGTGAGAGAGCGATAGAGAGAGAGAGCGAGAGAGAGAGAGAGAGAGCGAGAGAGAGATATCTGGGAATATGTATTGATACTGTTAATATAACATGAGGAATCCATGTGGGGAGTCACAGAATATGATGACAAGGCATTTCATAGCTGTGCTCTTGCTCAATCCGCAGCTCACAGTCTGTCTTCCAGATCAGTTTGCGTCAATGTTTCTGTTTTGTATAATATTCTCTGAAATGAAGATATTTGGGATCTTGTTAACATCCAGCCCTCTGCCTTTAGGCTCCAGGCTGGTTTCTGAATAACTTTTTGCAAATCTAAATATTAATCTTTTAGCAGCTGGCAAGCTTCTGAAAACCAGTAATGATTTCTTCAGTTTTACCCTTGTGGGGACATCAAAAAGTTATCTTTTCTTAAGAACAGCGAGGTTAATTTCTGTCACGAGAACATTTGTTTCTATTACATCACCCTAGAAAGGCAGGATTTAATCACGTTTTACAGGGTGAAAATAATCTCATGCAATAGGGAACGCATTGCCAACTACTCTACCAGTAGAGCAGATGGAGAGTGTGAATGTTAAAGGTGACTTGCACACCTGCCAATTTTGTTTTTGCTGTAAATAGATTAGTTGTAAAGCAAGGCAATTTATCGTGGCTTTCTACATTATTAAATTGCATCCTTAGACTGTAATGCGTGCAGCCAGCTTTATTTTTTGACCTCTCGAATATATGCTTGAGACATTGTCTTTCTTTCCTCATCAAACTCCATCACGGGTAGCAAGTCACTACTCATAGTCTGGAGACCATTGACATTGTGATGTCTAATCAAAGATCTGCAGAGAACTGTGTTTCCAGTCAGTGCTTAATTTGTGATGGTGCTTGCCGGTGGTGGGACCATCACTTATTTCTGGAGACTTAGACAGTTTTTACTGTATTTTTCAGTTCTGACAAATTCAAATTGACCATCTTAACGTTTTGATATGGTCCCGTGCAGAGCAAAGTATTTCCTGACGGTGGACAAGTAGTGGTGATGTTGGAACAGCCTCATTTACAAGAGTCCTAAGCCAGCGGAGTTATATTTTAATGACCCTCCGGTGGCGCAGGCCTCTCATTCATACCTATGAGGCCTCGCAAAGCCACCCTGCACTCATAGATATAGAGTAAGGAAAGGCAGCAGAAACAGGGCCGGACTGGGCACCACAACCGACCCTGGCAAAGTGCTCGGCCGGCCTCCCCTCCCCACTCGGTGGGGGGGGGTTGGTTGTGCCGCCGGGCTTTTTGACCTTTTTGGTCCTGTAACAAAAACTTCCCCCAGGGGCCCAAAACCGGCCCCCACCCGAGCGCCGCACCGGGGGATTGCCGGGTGCCCGGTGCCCGCTATGGCCAGTCCGGTCCTGTGCACAAAGCAATGTGTTGCCTTACTCCACATCAAGGAGGGCGTTACTGCGGGTTTTCCCATGTAACACCCATTGGGGTTTGACATATTCCCAGATTCATAACTATCTGGATACCTGGGAATGCGTAAAAACTGTGCTTCTCCAAGGCATAACTAGGAGAAATAACTTTTTATGTATGCTGCATTCTGCAGTAAACATGGAAAGATGAAAAGGCATCTATTGGTTGTTTTGGTGCAGGAAGGTGTCCCTTATTGCACAAAAACAATCATGCCACCAAAGCAGACACCTTTCCACCATGGTACACCATGGTGCAAGGGTCCCTGCATTGGCGCTAAGCACCATTTTGGGCACAGGCAGAGAGCACAGGAATGCGCTGTATTTCATTAATAGGACACATTCTTGCCCTTTCCTTTTGAGGTGGAGCAGCGCTTGAAGGAGACTTCCGACGTTACCCAGAGCCAAAAAGTAGTAAATGAGGCCCTCAGTATTTTGGTCCCAAACTCCACGTGGCCAAGCCTTGAAGTGGCAGAAGAGACTGCCCCATTGAAACTTACTGATGCAGTATAGCACAGCTAATTCATTGTCCAGCTGGGCTGGTGTTGCCGTGGCTAGCTCACGGCCCCAAACGTAGGGCCTCATTTACTCATTTTTGACGCAGGGCAGCGCAGCAAGTCACTTTGCTGTGCTGCCTGTCTCAAAAACAAAGGGCAGGAAAGTGCCATATCTATAAGATACATCGCATTCCTGTCCACTTCAACTGCGCTATTGCACAAATTGGTGACTAGCGCCAACAAAGGCACCTAAAGCACCATGGGGCAAGGGTGTCGGTATTGTTGGCAGGATTGTTTTTGTGCAGGAAGCGTTACCTTCCTGAACAAAAACAATCAATGGAGGCGTTTTCCTCTCAGAATGTAGCACATATAGAAAGAGAAAAAACAAGTAGAAAAAAACATATTTCTCCTTGTTACGGCTCCCCTGGGGAGGTGCACAGTTTTGACTCATTCCCAGGGTTATGTGATTTTGTAAATCTGGAAATTTGTCAAAATCCATGGGCGTTGCATGGGCACACCCACCGCAACATCCATGGCACGCCTCACCAACGCAGTGCGAGGCAATGCACCGACTTGTGCTACGTTGCCTTACACCATATCTACGAGGCCATGAAAAGCCACACACAGTAGGACTGCCATCTGCGCCACTGGAGTGCCAAAAACAGTGATGCTTCAGTGGTGCCGGTCTCTTGTAAATTATGCCTGTAGTGCTTCCGCTTGGCTCACTGCTGCATGGCACAGGTTGACTTCTGGTGTGAGTTGCCAACCCCTGCCTGACTGACTTCCACAAAGCAACCTTCTGAGGGCATACGATTCCTCAGCTACTGACACAGTTATTTTCCTATTGCACCTATGCAATAAGTTGGGTGGAAAAGGGCATAGTGGTGGTTCTTGTCAGTAGACAGTACAGGGGTGTGGAAGTATGAGGAGCATGGTACCATGAGGTACCACGCCAGCTTGTGCTGCAGGGAGCTTTTGGCATACAATGGGGAAGTACTAGGAGGGCTGGTAATGGCCTCACAGATTCCCTTACATACTCCGGGGCTTATGTATGAGCCGCTTGCGGCACTTTTATGATGCCGGTCCGTCACTTTGTTGATGCACAGTCAGCGTAAATAATGCACTGCGTTGTGCCATATTTACAAAGTGCTGCATCTAGGCAGATGCATCACTTTGTAAAGCCCTGCGCCACATTATACCTGCGTCAGGTACACTGTATTTATGGTGGGCGTTCCCCTGCAAGAAAGCCTCGTAGTTGTGCCGCAGTGAAATCTATAAGATTTCACTGTGCCACTTCTAGGACGCCACTGCGTCAAAACCTTATGCCTGCCTCATAGCAGGCGTAAGGGTGATGCAGTGCAATAGATATAGGCCTCCCCCATGCATTGCTGGAGTTGCAGCATGCTTATGACACAACTCAAACAATGCATGAGTTTTGTGCCAACAGATACGTCAGGATTCCTGATGCAGCTGTCAATCCTTGTGACATGGAACGCCCTGCGGTAAATGCGGTGCATCCATGGTGTCACACGGAGGGCGCAATGAAAAGTGTTGCATCGATGTTCTAATGCAGCGATGTAACACTTTTCATAAATGAGGTCCTAAGAATATAGTAGAAAGGACATTTTTGTTTTACCTGGCATAGTAGGTGCTGAACCCTGATCTAGAGGCCATTCAAGCCAACTTTATGGCTATGCTTGACAAAATGGTGCCCCACCCTTGACTTAAAGGTTTTGAGCTGCAAAATTCTTGCTATCACTGGCGAAGTAATTTCCACCCCTTGCATATAATTATTCCTGATATCAAAAACCTAACAGGCTGCTCTACCTATTTATTTGTAGGAGCACATATAAGTCATTAAATTAATATATCACTCAGGCTAAGCCATGTATTTATACCAAAAATATATGAGTCAATTATTGAAACAGCATTTTATTTGTATCCTGCTATTGTTCAAAAGACAGCAAATCAATCCAGGAATCTATTGTTTACATAATAAAATATATACAACAATAACACTGGCCCTTCATAATGAGAATTTCCATGGACTACCTTTCATACAACATAAATGCAATCTCACATTCAAATATACCCATTCAAAACGTGAACCCACACTAGACATTCATCAAGAATTGTTATAACTGAATCGGATACAACATTCCTACACATTTGCAAAAATAAAACAGTGATTTCTTTAATAAAGCAAACCGGTTGCTAGTGTACAGTCCTCTTCTTATAGAGTCGTGACTCGGAAGATTACAATGTATCTTATTACAGATAATTTGACAACATAAACTAACATACATGCCATCATTTCAGGAAAGCAAAGTGGGAGATTAAAAAAAAAATCGGGAGAATGGGACTTTGAATCGGGTTACTGGCATGTATGGGCTTTGGAAGTGTGCTGCTGTAGGATCGGACATTTGAAACGTAAATGCATGTGTTTTTCTTACCTTTCAGAACCATGGACCATAATGGCAGGCAGAGAGGGTGATGCAAGTGTTGGGCACTGGCCTGGCAGGTTGTTGGCAGTGCATGCACACCCCCACCCCCCTGTGGCAGCCCGGGCTAAAACAGCTCTCTCCACCCCCCACCCCCCCAGTACTTCGCAGGTCTTTAAAAGACGATTCCCTTGTTAATGACGCTTTGTTGGTTTTTCGCCCCATCGAGAGCCCCTGCATCGCCACTCTTCGTTGGAAGAATTAGCACTTTACACAATACCAAGCCCTGTCAGCTGAAACGGCCGAGGAATCGGGTTTTTGCTTGTAGGAATCGGGAGGCGGGAGACTAGCCTTCAAATCGGTAGTCTCACGCCTGAATCGGGAGGGCTGGCAGGTCTGCAACTAAATTAACATTGATTTGTTTCACATAAAACAGACAATAAGGTGCACAGGTAAAGGACAGAAAAAAATCAAAACACGCCGACGCGTGTTTCGGTGTTCTCACCCCTGTCCGGGGTATCACCTTCTTCCGGGCGTGAAGGTACATTCGTATCAAAAGTCCATGGGGCCTAACAGTGGTTAAAGGCCGAACATGATGAAATTACGAGGGCTTGAGTTGGGGTACCACGCGGGTGGACGGCGTGCCCTCACTTACTTTACCGGGGGGACGCCATCCCCCCTTGCAAACAGCTTGACTTCACTCTTTGGTACTTCGACGAGGAGCTCGGCAACTTTCGTGACGTCACTTCCTGTTGTGACGTCACTTCCGGTGACAGCGTCCCCCACTTCTTTTTTTATGACTTGTGACCTGGAAATTACCAACGTGAAAGGTCAAGAACAGGATTACAGGACCAATGAGTCTGAAAACTAATAATGGATGGAATATCCCACGAAGTAAATGTTTAGAGTGTAACCGCAAATAAAGTTTGAATCGATGTAACCAACAACTAGGTGGGGACGTGGGCCTGGAAGGGGCGAGAATCGGCCGACTAGGCGAGAAGTCTGCGTTTTCGTGACTGCTTGAATATCACAGGCTTTACATAAACAGACGAAAAATGTTGAGGTGAGATCGATTTAGTTTTACTGTGTCTTGATAACGTATACGGCAATTGTTCAACGGCAAAAACAGAATCAAAGTGCGAATCAAGTGCTCTGGGTGACCAGAATAGTGGAATTCCAGGAGGCAGCCAACTGCTGAGGCAATCCGCAAATGCCCACAGGCACAGGGTGACATAAAGGGGCAGATTTACAATAACTGGCGCATCCCCAGGGATGCGCCAGTTATTGTGTGCCGCAGCTCAGCCACCCATGGTGCGCCGCATTGTAAATGCGATTTACAAAAGGGGGTGGTGATGAACAGAGTGTCTGAATTGAGCAGACCACTCTTACCCAGTCCAAAGATCAGGGCTTGATCCATCACCGTTATTTATCTCACTGCCCCATCCCAGCTCAGAACCTGGCTATATGCAAATCAGTCTGTCCCTGGCCCAGTGCATCATGGGAACAGGGCAGACTAAACTACCAAGCCAATTCTTTACCAGAAAGGAGACAAGCTACCGGGGACCGGTTTCTGGCATTTCAGCCTCTTCGGCCCGGCTTGCTTGAATCCTGATGGAGCAGTGAGAAAGGGACTCATGTCTGAGTATACCCTGCCACACCTATAGTGGCCAAAATCGATTTACAAAAGGGGGTGGTGATGAACAGAGTGTCTGAATTGAGCAGACCACTCTTACCCAGTCCAAAGATCAGGGCTTGATCCATCACCGTTATTTATCTCACTGCCCCATCCCAGCTCAGAACCTGGCTATATGCAAATCAGTCTGTCCCTGGCCCAGTGCATCATGGGAACAGGGCAGACTAAACTACCAAGCCAATTCTTTACCAGAAAGGAGACAAGCTACCGGGGACCGGTTTCTGGCATTTCAGCCTCTTCGGCCCGGCTTGCTTGAATCCTGATGGAGCAGTGAGAAAGGGACTCATGTCTGAGTATACCCTGCCACACCTATAGTGGCCAAAATCGATTTACAAAAGGGGGTGGTGATGAACAGAGTGTCTGAATTGAGCAGACCACTCTTACCCAGTCCCTTGCTCATTTCCTTGTTTCCCAGTGTAAGAATTGGCTTTTGTAGTTTGGTTTGCCCTGTTCCCATCATGCACTGGGACAGGAACAGACTAATTTGCATACAGCCAGGTTCTGAAACTGGGATGGTGCAGTGAGCTAAAAAACGGTGTTGGATCTAGCCCTGATCTCTTGACTGGGTGAGAGTATTCTGTTTAATTCAGAGACTCTGTCCCTCACCACCCCTTGTTGTAAATATTTTTGTCCACCCTAAGCGTGGAAGGGTATACTCAGATGTGAGTCCCTTGCTCATTGCACCATCAGGATTCAAGCAAGCCGGGCCGAAGAGGCTGAAATGCCAGAAACCGGTCCCCGGTAGCTTGTTTCCTTCCCAGTGTAAGAATTGGCTTTTGTAGTTTGGTTTGCCCTGTTCCCATCATGCACTGGGACAGGAACAGACTAATTTGCATACAGCCAGGTTCTGAAACTGGGATGGTGCAGTGAGCTAAAAAACGGTGTTGGATCTAGCCCTGATCTCTTGACTGGGTGAGAGTATTCTGTTTAATTCAGAGACTCTGTCCCTCACCACCCCTTGTTGTAAATATTTTTGTCCACCCTAAGCGTGGAAGGGTATACTCAGATGTGAGTCCCTTGCTCATTGCACCATCAGGATTCAAGCAAGCCGGGCCGAAGAGGCTGAAATGCCAGAAACCGGTCCCCGGTAGCTTGTTTCCTTCCCAGTGTAAGAATTGGCTTTTGTAGTTTGGTTTGCCCTGTTCCCATCATGCACTGGGACAGGAACAGACTAATTTGCATACAGCCAGGTTCTGAAACTGGGATGGTGCAGTGAGCTAAAAAACGGTGTTGGATCTAGTCCTGATCTCTTGACTGGGTGAGAGTATTCTGTTTAATTCAGAGACTCTGTCCCTCACCACCCCTTGTTGTAAATATTTTTGTCCACCCTAAGCGTGGAAGGGTATACTCAGATGTGAGTCCCTTGCTCATTGCACCATCAGGATTCAAGCAAGCCGGGCCGAAGAGGCTGAAATGCCAGAAACCGGTCCCCGGTAGCTTGTTTCCTTCCCAGTGTAAGAATTGGCTTTTGTAGTTTGGTTTGCCCTGTTCCCATCATGCACTGGGACAGGAACAGACTAATTTGCGTACAGCCAGGTTCTGAAACTGGGATGGTGCAGTGAGCTAAAAAACGGTGTTGGATCTAGCCCTGATCTCTTGACTGGGTGAGAGTATTCTGTTTAATTCAGAGACTCTGTCCCTCACCACCCCTTGTTGTAAATATTTTTGTCCACCCTAAGCGTGGAAGGGTATACTCAGATGTGAGTCCCTTGCTCATTGCACCATCAGGATTCAAGCAAGCCGGGCCGAAGAGGCTGAAATGCCAGAAACCGGTCCCCGGTAGCTTGTTTCCTTCCCAGTGTAAGAATTGGCTTTTGTAGTTTGGTTTGCCCTGTTCCCATCATGCACTGGGACAGGAACAGACTAATTTGCATACAGCCAGGTTCTGAAACTGGGATGGTGCAGTGAGCTAAAAAACGGTGTTGGATCTAGCCCTGATCTCTTGACTGGGTGAGAGTATTCTGTTTAATTCAGAGACTCTGTCCCTCACCACCCCTTGTTGTAAATATTTTTGTCCACCCTAAGCGTGGAAGGGTATACTCAGATGTGAGTCCCTTGCTCATTGCACCATCAGGATTCAAGCAAGCCGGGCCGAAGAGGCTGAAATGCCAGAAACCGGTCCCCGGTAGCTTGTTTCCTTCCCAGTGTAAGAATTGGCTTTTGTAGTTTGGTTTGCCCTGTTCCCATCATGCACTGGGACAGGAACAGACTAATTTGCATACAGCCAGGTTCTGAAACTGGGATGGTGCAGTGAGCTAAAAAACGGTGTTGGATCTAGCCCTGATCTCTTGACTGGGTGAGAGTATTCTGTTTAATTCAGAGACTCTGTCCCTCACCACCCCTTGTTGTAAATATTTTTGTCCACCCTAAGCGTGGAAGGGTATACTCAGATGTGAGTCCCTTGCTCATTGCACCATCAGGATTCAAGCAAGCCGGGCCGAAGAGGCTGAAATGCCAGAAACCGGTCCCCGGTAGCTTGTTTCCTTCCCAGTGTAAGAATTGGCTTTTGTAGTTTGGTTTGCCCTGTTCCCATCATGCACTGGGACAGGAACAGACTAATTTGCATACAGCCAGGTTCTGAAACTGGGATGGTGCAGTGAGCTAAAAAACGGTGTTGGATCTAGCCCTGATCTCTTGACTGGGTGAGAGTATTCTGTTTAATTCAGAGACTCTGTCCCTCACCACCCCTTGTTGTAAATATTTTTGTCCACCCTAAGCGTGGAAGGGTATACTCAGATGTGAGTCCCTTGCTCATTGCACCATCAGGATTCAAGCAAGCCGGGCCGAAGAGGCTGAAATGCCAGAAACCGGTCCCCGGTAGCTTGTTTCCTTCCCAGTGTAAGAATTGGCTTTTGTAGTTTGGTTTGCCCTGTTCCCATCATGCACTGGGACAGGAACAGACTAATTTGCATACAGCCAGGTTCTGAAACTGGGATGGTGCAGTGAGCTAAAAAACGGTGTTGGATCTAGCCCTGATCTCTTGACTGGGTGAGAGTATTCTGTTTAATTCAGAGACTCTGTCCCTCACCACCCCTTGTTGTAAATATTTTTGTCCACCCTAAGCGTGGAAGGGTATACTCAGATGTGAGTCCCTTGCTCATTGCACCATCAGGATTCAAGCAAGCCGGGCCGAAGAGGCTGAAATGCCAGAAACCGGTCCCCGGTAGCTTGTTTCCTTCCCAGTGTAAGAATTGGCTTTTGTAGTTTGGTTTGCCCTGTTCCCATCATGCACTGGGACAGGAACAGACTAATTTGCATACAGCCAGGTTCTGAAACTGGGATGGTGCAGTGAGCTAAAAAACGGTGTTGGATCTAGCCCTGATCTCTTGACTGGGTGAGAGTATTCTGTTTAATTCAGAGACTCTGTCCCTCACCACCCCTTGTTGTAAATATTTTTGTCCACCCTAAGCGTGGAAGGGTATACTCAGATGTGAGTCCCTTGCTCATTGCACCATCAGGATTCAAGCAAGCCGGGCCGAAGAGGCTGAAATGCCAGAAACCGGTCCCCGGTAGCTTGTTTCCTTCCCAGTGTAAGAATTGGCTTTTGTAGTTTGGTTTGCCCTGTTCCCATCATGCACTGGGACAGGAACAGACTAATTTGCATACAGCCAGGTTCTGAAACTGGGATGGTGCAGTGAGCTAAAAAACGGTGTTGGATCTAGCCCTGATCTCTTGACTGGGTGAGAGTATTCTGTTTAATTCAGAGACTCTGTCCCTCACCACCCCTTGTTGTAAATATTTTTGTCCACCCTAAGCGTGGAAGGGTATACTCAGATGTGAGTCCCTTGCTCATTGCACCATCAGGATTCAAGCAAGCCGGGCCGAAGAGGCTGAAATGCCAGAAACCGGTCCCCGGTAGCTTGTTTCCTTCCCAGTGTAAGAATTGGCTTTTGTAGTTTGGTTTGCCCTGTTCCCATCATGCACTGGGACAGGAACAGACTAATTTGCATACAGCCAGGTTCTGAAACTGGGATGGTGCAGTGAGCTAAAAAACGGTGTTGGATCTAGCCCTGATCTCTTGACTGGGTGAGAGTATTCTGTTTAATTCAGAGACTCTGTCCCTCACCACCCCTTGTTGTAAATATTTTTGTCCACCCTAAGCGTGGAAGGGTATACTCAGATGTGAGTCCCTTGCTCATTGCACCATCAGGATTCAAGCAAGCCGGGCCGAAGAGGCTGAAATGCCAGAAACCGGTCCCCGGTAGCTTGTTTCCTTCCCAGTGTAAGAATTGGCTTTTGTAGTTTGGTTTGCCCTGTTCCCATCATGCACTGGGACAGGAACAGACTAATTTGCATACAGCCAGGTTCTGAAACTGGGATGGTGCAGTGAGCTAAAAAACGGTGTTGGATCTAGCCCTGATCTCTTGACTGGGTGAGAGTATTCTGTTTAATTCAGAGACTCTGTCCCTCACCACCCCTTGTTGTAAATATTTTTGTCCACCCTAAGCGTGGAAGGGTATACTCAGATGTGAGTCCCTTGCTCATTGCACCATCAGGATTCAAGCAAGCCGGGCCGAAGAGGCTGAAATGCCAGAAACCGGTCCCCGGTAGCTTGTTTCCTTCCCAGTGTAAGAATTGGCTTTTGTAGTTTGGTTTGCCCTGTTCCCATCATGCACTGGGACAGGAACAGACTAATTTGCATACAGCCAGGTTCTGAAACTGGGATGGTGCAGTGAGCTAAAAAACGGTGTTGGATCTAGCCCTGATCTCTTGACTGGGTGAGAGTATTCTGTTTAATTCAGAGACTCTGTCCCTCACCACCCCTTGTTGTAAATATTTTTGTCCACCCTAAGCGTGGAAGGGTATACTCAGATGTGAGTCCCTTGCTCATTGCACCATCAGGATTCAAGCAAGCCGGGCCGAAGAGGCTGAAATGCCAGAAACCGGTCCCCGGTAGCTTGTTTCCTTCCCAGTGTAAGAATTGGCTTTTGTAGTTTGGTTTGCCCTGTTCCCATCATGCACTGGGACAGGAACAGACTAATTTGCATACAGCCAGGTTCTGAAACTGGGATGGTGCAGTGAGCTAAAAAACGGTGTTGGATCTAGCCCTGATCTCTTGACTGGGTGAGAGTATTCTGTTTAATTCAGAGACTCTGTCCCTCACCACCCCTTGTTGTAAATATTTTTGTCCACCCTAAGCGTGGAAGGGTATACTCAGATGTGAGTCCCTTGCTCATTGCACCATCAGGATTCAAGCAAGCCGGGCCGAAGAGGCTGAAATGCCAGAAACCGGTCCCCGGTAGCTTGTTTCCTTCCCAGTGTAAGAATTGGCTTTTGTAGTTTGGTTTGCCCTGTTCCCATCATGCACTGGGACAGGAACAGACTAATTTGCATACAGCCAGGTTCTGAAACTGGGATGGTGCAGTGAGCTAAAAAACGGTGTTGGATCTAGCCCTGATCTCTTGACTGGGTGAGAGTATTCTGTTTAATTCAGAGACTCTGTCCCTCACCACCCCTTGTTGTAAATATATAGCATTGTAAATGCGGCGCACCATGGGGCAAAAATGGGGCAAAAATGGCACAGATGCGTGACGCATCTGTGCCGTAAAAGTGGCACATTGCTGGAGTTGCGCCACAAGCGCGAAGTAGCTCCAGCAATGCTCTGGTGGGCCCTATCTGTCCAATGCTGCGTCAAGCCTTACGCCTGCTTCAAGCACAGGATTTTGACGCAGCATTGGCCTAAAAGTGACTGAGTGAAATCTTGTAGATTTCACTCAGCCACTTTTAGGAGGCGTTCCTGCGCCGGAACGCCCCCCCTGCGCCGGAACGCCTCCTTATGGCGCAGGGATTTACAACGTGACGCATCTCCCAGATGCGTTACATTGTAAATACCCCGCACCATGGCGCATCTTTTGTTCCACCGCTGCGTCACAAAAGTGACACAACAGTGGCGTAAAAGAGGCGCAGGGGGCTTGTAAATTTGCCCCAAAGTCATTAGTTTTTCCTGACATAACTGCGGCTCTCCTTGAATTAGCGGTTGCACACTCGACATGATGTTGAAGAACAACTTATTGCGTCATTCTTAATTCTGCATATCCCTAGCCCAATGGAATCCTTGTCATTAGATGGACGTTCTTGGTATTTGATGATGGTGATATAAGGGCATAAAAGATAGAATTTGTCCCTGGGTGACTGTAGTACATGGGAGTGTGTAGTAAAAAGGACAACACAAAAAAACGACTGTTTGGAGATCAAAATGACTTAAAGCTGGTATTTCAGGACACAAATACCGGATTGTGGGAGGAGCAGATGCATAAGTGGGGTTATTTAATAAAAATGCAACTGTTGTATTTCATAATGACATATCGGTATTTTTAACAACTGTGAGTCTCATGTCAAAAACAAAATGGTAGCGTTTCATAATGATTCATATGAATTGAATTTAAAGCTGATACTTGAGGCAGAAATCAAGAGGCCTGGCGCTGATCGTGGTTACTTGGCATCACATACTGCCTTGGCTGAGGTGTGCGAGGGCATCCCATCATCTAAATTGGAAAAATGATCCATGAAAGTATTACTGATGGCTGTGGCTTGGACGTGAACGATTGCTGTAACCTGTTTGCTTTATTAGTCCGTATGTTCTTCGTAACTTTGCAGCAGCGTTGGTGCAGGAGCCCTTGGGAATTGTCGAGAACGGTGGCTGTGATATTTATAAACCTCTTTATTTTCCCTCCCAGCTTCTTCCAAAGCCTCATTTCAAGCAGATTCACAGAATCTACTTGGAAGCAGCATGGTAAAAAAAAATGACTGAAAAAAGATGCCATCTAAATTTCAAAGACTGTTCGGCTTTAGGAAATTGCATAATCATTCTTAACTACATGTTATGCATAATGGCCTTCAGCCAATTCCTAGGGGGGAATCCTTGTTTTGGCACAAGGTTTCTAACAACTTTTTGAGGGTGGCAAGGTTTGGCTGCCACACATGAAAATTAATGGGATATTTCATTATTAACTCTACAGAACCTTTGGATTTTTAGTCTACTTATGTCGAAAATGTGCTGTAAATGTCACTATCTGTCACTGTTTTTTCAATCTTTTCTCAGAGATGAACCCCTTTGTAACCCACCTTCACTCGCTCACGCACATGGTCCTATGCCAATCACATTGGCCACTTTTAATTCACCTGCCACCTCTGCTTTCAGGCGGGTCTGGTGCTAGTACCAAAGACTGTTGGCAGCATCTCTGGTGGCAGTGAGGAGTGCCAGTGGTGGGAGTGAGCAACTCCAACACTGGCAATGGGTGACTCACCTCTAAGAACACATTTGTGCCATGACACTTATTTTTTGGGTTTGAAGATGAAGCACTGTGCACCAGGTTTTTCAATAGTTCTCAAGTTTTACTTTGACATCAGTGCATAACGGGTGGTCATGTTACAGTTGTTCCAAATTTGGGACCTCACTTATGTGAAAGTCACACAGTGCAGCTCAGCAAGTCACCTTGCTGTGCTTCATTGAGTAACAGGAAAGGGCAGGAATGCACAGTATTTAAGGCAATACAGCACATTCCTGTACTTCACCTTGCAATGACACCGTTTGGCAGCCTTGGGCCAACGCAGGCACCCTTACACCATGGTGCGATATTGAAAAAGTGTTGAATATGAAGCAGATTCAGATGCCTACGCTAACAGCCGCGTCTGTCTTATTAGATATCTATCCAGCTCCACTCTCACATGCTGCTTTGATTACAATATTAATATCTTGTGCTAAACTAACTTTGGCTAGAGCTTGGATTAGTCCAGAAACACCAAAAATCTGGGATTGGTGGGCATTGGTAACTGAAATACACTCAATGGAGCTTGCTTTAGCAAACATTAGGGGCATAAAGGCAATGAGAAAATATGAAAAAAATTGGGGAACTTTTATCGAACGTTGATGTTATACTTATGAAAGACTATGTTATCTGATAATTACTATTGTGTTTCAAGACTGCTAACGAGAAATAGCTCTTTTTTCTATCGTCTTTGCCCTTATTTCCTTTTGTCTTTTTCTCTATCTTTCTTTCTTTTTTCTTTTTCCTTCTTTTTTTTTTTTTCTTCTTCTTTTCTTTTTTCCCCTTCTTTCGCTCTCAATTGCCCAACTGACCTGATTTTGTAAACGTTCTGTATGATAATCATTATATATATGTATTGTGTTGTATGTATTATCATTACTTTTTTTTTTTCTGGATTTGTTTTTTTTGTTCTCTTCGTCAGCCTGCTAACAATAAAAAAAAATTAAAAAAAAGAAAGTCACACAGTGCAGCTCAGCAAGTCACCTTGCTGTGCTTCATTGAGTAACAGGAAAGGGCAGGAATGCACAGTAGTTAAGGCAATACAGCACAT
This sequence comes from Lissotriton vulgaris, assembly GCF_964263255.1. Lineage (NCBI taxonomy): Eukaryota > Metazoa > Chordata > Amphibia > Caudata > Salamandridae > Lissotriton > Lissotriton vulgaris. The sequence continues at coordinate 606,121,699 of NC_141693.1, read as the reverse complement.
TCCTGTACTTCACCTTGCAATGACACCCTTTTGGCAGCCTTGGGCCAATGCAGGCACCCTTACACCATGGTGCAAGAGTGCCTCTGTGGCATGCTGGATTGTTTTTGTGTAGGAAGGGGCACCTTACTGCACAGAAACAGTCCTGGGAGGCATATTCCTCTTCCTATGTGTAATGCAGAATGTAGCATACATAGAAAGAGCGAAGAAACAAAGAGAAATAGTGATGTTTCTCCTTGTTACGCCTCCAATGGGAAGGTGTAAGATTTTGGCGCATCCCCAGCTTTATACGTTTTTGTAAATTTAGTGATGTCTCAAAATCCATGGAAGCTGTGTGAGAACACCCCGGCAATACCCATGGAATGCCTTCTCAGGGCAGAGTAACGCAACGCAGAGATATGATCTGCGCTGCATGACTCCAGATTTTGAAGTCACCAAGAGCCATGCATCTTATTTAGCGTGGCTTCAAAAATCTGACATAGAGGTTTGCATTATGTACGTACCAACTTGCGCGGTGCAAACGTGATGCAACCCTTGGTTTACATGGCAATGGCTTTTTGCATCCAAGAATAATAATAAAAATGCTGTTGTTTTTTTGATCAATAGAGCTTCCCAAATTGATGGTTTGTGTCAAACAATGGGGGTAAGAGACATTATGTACCAATACATGGTTACAAAATACTGGTCGTAATGTGAGACCAGTATTTTGTGACCATTAAAGATTTTTAAGTACCAGCCTATGAACTACTAGGGCGATTATTAAAATTCCATACCGCAGTGGGATGGAATCTGATTTACCTCATGTATATCTATGAGGTAGTTTGAAAATTGACACACAATGCAATTTGTTGCCTCCCCTGGGATGGTGGCCTGCTGAGGTAAGTAGACCACCATGTCAGTGAATGCTTTTAAATCAACTGTCATCAACAAAAGAGCGCCAAAGGAACACCAGTGAAACCCTATATCACAGTGAAAACAAGGTGAAAAACTACCTAATTATAAATGGTCATTAGAACTATGTGAAGGGAAAAAAGGAAAATTAATTATTTTCTAAAAGAACCCTCACTCACCCTAGAGGTGACATGCTTCATCATGGGGTTCAGTCACAGGGGGGCCGACTATCCCCACCTGTGTGCTACCACGCCTGCAAGTGCAGCGGAGCTGGTATGTGTAAAGGGAGTGATCAGTGAAAAATTGTGTGTTTTAAAAGATCACAACTGTGCCTTAACAAACTTTATTAGGGGCCAGTTGTTCACATTAAAATTGTGAAATCACTGGATTTTTTTATTTTTATCCAGGGATCTGAAAAAGTGACTGGTCAACATGTTTCTGCTGTTAAAGCTATGATCAGCTCAGCTTTCTTCAGGACCAAATTAAAATTAAAGAAACCATCCTACCGGGGTCCAGGCACCCTAAGGCCTGCCCACAACGTTAGGAAGTGAAAATGAGGGTAGAAATTTTTTTTACTCTCCTCAGGATAACTCACGGTTTTACCCGTCCATAGGACTCCTGCTATTCGTCAGGCGGAGTTTCTGTAGATAAATAGACATTTTGAATTTTTACAACATATCTCCTTATGAGTTATATGACCATTATCAAACATGTTTATTTTGTTAAAATTGTAACTCAAGTATTTCCTTAGTTATTCACCAAAGAATTTATGTTAGTGCTATTTACCTTATCAATAATCATAGGTAAATTCGATTTAATATTGTCTACATTCATTGATGTAATGTGTGTCTATTTCTATTTATCAAGCAATTCATATCAACAGCATAACAACATCAGATTGTGAGTCTCAAAATCCTCTAGTAATGGCCTGATGGACCATACGAGTAAAAGTTTAGCAGTCTCAAGGGAATGCATAGCACTTACATTGTTTTAAGGTGAAAGTCGCTTCATGGGCTCAAAGGGTTGGGCAAATCTTCACTCACAGTCATACCTGTTTGAACCCAAAATTGAACTATTCAATTGCCATGTAAATTTCAGTAAATGCGCAGCTTTTAACTTTCTTATATCTGGAAATACTACTTCCTCGAGTAGTCAGCGCTGTTACATATATTACTCACATTAAGCTGCGAGGCTCGCCGTATTTACACCTATTTGGTACTTCCCTCAGGCCCGGAACGCGCTGCTTCAGCGTTCTCTGTCCGTTAAAATAGTTTCTTGTTGTTGTAAGAGGACGTGTGACGTCACGCGTCCCAAAACGTGAACATAGCACGTGACCGGTAGGGATTAGTTATCGCGTATTGGTGAGTAAAACGGAACCCGTTTATCTTGCTTGTTCCGTAGTTTACAATAACATCATTCGAACGCGTCTACACAGCGGTAGTTGTCCGTGGTTCCAACCGCTGATTTTATAATGCAGACCTGATTCCGAGCGATGTTCGAAAGCCCGCTTCCGCGTTGCTCCCCATGACAACTAGACCGTCAACCCTTGTCCAATCAGGGGCTCGGTCAGGAAGTTAGTGTTTACGTAATGTACTACGCTGTGTCTAGCCGGCAACAAGCCACCAATCATGAGCATGGCAACTTGATGTCTGCATCTGAACGCAAACAACCTCAACTTATTATACATTGTCAATGAATAGACCCCTTAAAGGCTGAAAAAATGTGGGATTTGTTGGAGTCTGTGCAGGTTAAGATTTTACCTAGTGAAGAATAGGAACAGTGTCGGGTAGAATCATCTCAAGACACTCCCCCAGGGGATATCATCATTTAATCCAACTGAATGGGATGACAATCGATGTATCCATCTTTGTTCCAATTCAAACAGCCTTTGTTCATTGGCCCCTACTAGATGTTCTATAATGGTCCAATGAAAACTGTCCTGGGAATGTTTGTGCTCCAAAAGTGTGACGTCATTTTGGTGTTGTTTTTCCCACAATGTATGCTACTCCTATGCTCACACATACGGAGTTTCACCATTCTCTTCGTCATTCCCACATATTTTAGACCACATGGGCACATTATTAAATATACCACATTAGTAGTGTTACAATTCGTGTGGGTTCTTTGTTCCCAAACTTTATTGGGTTCCAGGGTCAGTGTCTTAGAAGGGCTCGTGAGTGGGCAAACACTACAATTACCACAAGGGTAGTGGCCCGTCACCGGTGGTAATCCCCACATGTTCAAGACATTTTGGGTGGGTTCCTGTCTCTTTCTAGGGCGGGTGTGAACTAGAGCATCCTTTAGGCTTCTGGCCCTTTTGTAGGAGAATAATGGTTTCTCCCAATTGCAGGAATTAGATGTTAAGATCCTCCAGTGTTTAGAAATGCTACGTGCCACCATGTTTGAGGCTGTGTTGAATGTTGTTACACAGGTTAGAGGTATCTCATTGTTCTCAGTCTGAGGTTTATCCTCCAAAAGGGCATCTCGATTTTGATTACGAGCTCTTTTGTAGCTGGTTGCCAGGAGCTTTCTTGGATAACCCCTGACTTGCATTTTTTCTGTCAGATCATGAGCCTGTGTCTTGTAATCATGTACATCCGAGCAGTTTCTTCGAATGCTTTTAAATCAAGCAATCTTTTTTTTTTAAATGCAGCTCATTTTCCTTTAAAGAAAACGGTATTAATTTTTAAAAAAACGTTTCACAAACTTAATACTCCTAAAAATGTTTATTTTTATTTTTTCAACATTCAGAAAGGGAAAAGAGTCTCTTGAGGACTCCTCAGTAGTCACCACTCCTTTTGTGTAGTTGTGAAAATATTAATGTTTTACAACTGGAGTATGGCTGTAGAGCATTAATACATACCATAAGGAATTGATATTTGGACGGGATACCCTAAAAACTCCCCTTCTAAATACTGATTTGGTACGGTTTCCTAAACCCATTTAATGAGTCAGAAAACCTTTTGCGGGTCATTAAATGGGCATAGTACCTTTGAAATAGGATTTCTGCATTTGAAAACTCTCTGATTTATTGAAGCAATGGGGTTGCAACCACCAAAACCCTTTGTACATATCTTTCAGGAGCTTGTTTGTTACCCTTCTTGCTAATTAACAGTGTCTAGGCCTGAACGAATACAACCCATCTGATTGATGGCAAGTGCTGACTTAATAGGGACATGCTGCAAAAATATTTCTTCCAGTTCCACCGAAGCTGAGCTTTCCCTGTGCTGAGCCAGCTGGCACTTAATTTTCTAGTTAAGCCCACATGTTGTTTTGGACGCAGTTGTAATTTTATTAATAACATTATGAGCTTTTTTCTTGGATGCCACAAAATTTTCAGCGTAATGTTTTTGATTTAACTCCAGCTTCAAATATTGGACTATTGTTGAAAATCTTAAGTGTCAATGGTAGGGTATTATTTGTGTCATGCTAATCACACCCGAATACTCATTACATATTCACTACTCAAATAACTTTAATATGGTTGTAGGAGAGTAGGGTCTGCTTCCTATGGTCACCCCCACTTTTTGCTCTGATATACTGGTTTCTCGACTTTAGTGTGGCTGTGGGCCTGCTAATCAGACCCACAGTCCAGCTTTTCTCTCTCTAAATTCATACCATGTTCTTTAGGTACATGCCTAATTGGGTATTGGGTCACCTTTGTGAGCCCCTGTATAGTGTACCACAGGTACCCAGGGCATAGGTGCATCCAAGGCCTACTAGGGGCTGCAGCATGTATTATGCCACCCCTGGCTGGCCATCCACATTGACACAACTGGGTGATCACTCAGCTGGGGCAAGGTCGTGTAATCACCCCTTGCTTAGGTATAGTATCCCTATACCTACCATTACATATCGACACATATATACCTATAAGTCACTCCTATGGCAGGCCTTGAAAATCCTGAAGGCAGAGTGCTTGGTTTTATGTGAGATGGTGCTCTAGCATGAGCTGAGCCTGTCTGCAGCTTTCGGAACCATGTCCTTATAGCTGTTGTATGATATAGCCATACCATATACTCGTAAGTGCATTATAATCCTCGCGGTTAATGCTAACTTTGGTTTGGCTTTATCAAAACATGTCGTGTAAGGTGTCATGCGCTTTGGAATACTACCCCCACCCCGCCAGTCCTGGCAGCGGGGGTAGCATTCCACCCTTCTAGAGGGAGAAGACATGTAGTTGTAGCTTTACCCGGTTAAAGTTAAACAGAGCCTCAGCATCACAAAATGGATGCTGCTGCCACAGACATGAGTCTGACCTCCTGCTGCTGGATGAAACTCCAGCAGGGGGCCTGGACAATAGGTTTCCTGCCTTGGGAGGTGCTAGCACCTCCCCAGACAGGCTATAGTGTGTTGGGGCAGGAAGGGCTGAATGAAATGAGACACTGCCTGGGGCACACAAGGTGCTCCATGCATAGCGCGGTTCAAACCAGTTGCTGGGGCACTCCAGCCCTAGCTCTGGCGTGAAACTGGACAAAGTGAAAGGGGTGTAACCACCCCCTTCCCAGGTTCCACCCATAGGAGGGACCTAGCAGGTAATTCAGCCCCTTAGATTAGAATAAAGCTAGGAGCTGTGTCTAGAGACATTAGATTATCCTGAACTGAACCTCTGAAATGAAACTCTGGACCTTCGACATTCTACTGCAACTAGAAGACTGAAGAATCTCCTTTGTGGTCAAGGAGTGACCACACTGTGCAAACAGGCACCATCAGTGACTTGCCTGTTGACTTTGTTGATGCTTCCGCCGGAACCCGAAGACTTAGCGATGCAGCCTCTGGACTTCCAGACTTCTCTTACACCGACCCACATCCACAGCAAAGCTGAGACCCGTGGTGGACACGAGAGACGTGAGACTGTACTACCTGCAGTACCTACTTTTTGCTAACTGTGCAGCTTCTAAGGCGTCCTCGAAGCTGTGCATTGGGACTTGAGAAGCCCCAACCCCGAGCCTTAAGTGCACAGAAGCTCAGCCCTCCACACTCCACAAGTGCCCCGTGGGGCTGTGCCTGCATTTCTCCTTGATGCGTCTTTGCGGTTGCTAGCCCATTGGCTAGTGGCCCTCCTGAAGACATCTTTGTGAATCAACACTGCTTGCCTGGTTGCTCCGGGCTTGCTTCTGCTTTCCTGTAAAGGGGAAGCTCCCCAGACCTTGCTGGTCTGAACAGAAGCCAATCTTCCTTTCCTGCGTGAGATGCCTTTGCTAAGGCTTGTTGACTCCAATCCGGAAGCTGACACCGCCAACAGCGAGATCCTTTGTGGGAAAGTCTTTATTCAGCTCCTGGTTGTCGTCGACACCTCTTGGTTCACATGGCTGCAGAGACAAGCTTCACTTCTTCACCTGTTTGCAGCTCGACATTGCCTGGTCCCTTCCTGGTCACTGGCTAGTGACCCAGACTCTGTCCCCTCTGCTTTCAAGTTCTTGTCTGCTCCGATCCACCCTTGGATCCAACTGGACATCTTCCTCCTGGTCGCCTGCAGCATCTTTGTGCAGCTCTCCATAGGATTCGACGACAAAACCCTACACGAAATACCTATGCACCCGGCATCCCTGGGTGAGGTAACTCAAGTACTCCGGTGCACCCGTGGGTAATAACTATCCAAGTATCCTAGTCTAACTGGGTTTTCCCGTAGTCCATCCGGAGGTGCCCAAAATCAACTACTTTGTAAACTGTACATTCCCATTGACAATCTATAAGAACCCGCATGTGTGTTTAGACACTGCACACGCACCCTGTGGGACCCCTACTTCCTAACCTGTGGTTGTTCAGTGTAGTCCCAGCGATTCTCTAGGTCCTAGGCCTATTCACTTTTCCTGAAGTGGTTCTTATACCACTTACTTAGTATATGGTTTGTGAGGCCCCTAGGGCAGAATTGTATTTGTGCAACTTATAGTATGCTTATTGAGTAACTTGTGCTGTATCTCGAACTCTGAACTCATAAAGAGTGCAGAGGGGTTGTGTTAGTAATAAATACATATATATATTTGGTATATACCTTGTGTGGTGTCCTTTCATTTGGTATTCAAGGGGTTATTATTGGTAAAACAATTGGCTTCACATGCTATCTGAAGTATTAGCCTAAGACTGCTTTGTCAATGCTACCACTAGGATAGCTGGTCTATAAGGTTGACTTTAGAACCATCACCATAAGGGTTGTTTGAAATGATACAGGGTGCCCACTAGAATAGTGGACATCACATATCAGGCCAACTCTCACAATGGTCACTATACTAATTCACCACTAATCCTTTATGGGTTCTGAAGTAGCGTGATACTCGTCGAAAAAGCGCTCCAACACTCCATCCAGGGTAGCAAGCCCTTTATAAATGTAAACTTTTTTTTCCTCTTCTATCAATCCACTATCCTTCTCAGTGCAAATAAATAACATAGTCACCACTAAAATTACTTTCATATTTTACTATACTAATTCACCACTAATCCTTTATGGGTTCAGTAGTAGCCTGTGACTCGCCGAAAAAAGCAAGTTGACGCCTTGTCAGAGTTAGTAAGGACTATATAAATGCAATTACAATACAATACAATACAAGTATCAGTGTGGCCCACCTGTTAATATCCATTGTAACTCTGTAAGAAAATCTACCTTATAGTTAAACAGATATTACATGATACCTCCATGAGTCCACATAAAGTTTCAATCTTAGAAATATGTCTTGAAAATGACTTATGAAATTGGCAGTTTTTGAGATCTGCAGTAAATTCTGATGTAGGAGTTAGTAAGCACTATATGAATGCAATTACAATACAATACAATGCAAGTATCAGTGTGGCCCACCTGTTAATATCCATTGTAACTCTGTAAGAAAATCTACCTTGTAGTTAAACAGATATTACATGATACCTCCATGAGTCCACATAAAGTTTCAATCTTAGAAATATGTCTTGAAAATGACTTATGAAATTGGCAGTTTTTGAGATCTGCAGTAAATTCTGATGTAGCCAGAAAATGTAAGATATTGTTGGTAGGATTAAAGTTAAAGGGATTTGTATTGTAACAGGTAGGTCAGGAATAAAGACAAATACATCATCAGCACAGAACTGAATTACATTTTCACCAATCTTAATACTATGCAAGATTTCTTTGGCTTGTTATGCTAATATCATATAATCCCATAAGTTCAAGAGAGATACACAATAGGTTAGTTGAAAGAGCAAGCCAAGTGTTCTTTCTTCTGTAACTAAATAATTCTTCAAATCTCACATCGTCGGTTTCCACTTCAGTGTAAGGTTCTTTGAAAATTGCATTAATGCATTTCCATAAGTTTGTCTGAATAGCATGAAGAGATGAATTTATAGCAGCACCTTTAATTTATATGAAGACATTACTCACCTCAAGGCTATTAACTGAAAGGTCATGAAGGGCATTCCTCCTACCATGGGCTGTGCATGAGTAAACATTTACAACAAGGGGTGGTGAGGGACAGAGTCTCTGAATTAAGCAGAAAGCTCTCACCCAGTCAAGAGATCAGGGCTAGATCCAACACCGTTTTTTAGCTCACTGCACCATCCCAGTTTCAGAACCTGGCTGTATGCAAATTAGTCTGTTCCTGTCCCAGTGCGTGATGGGAACAGGGCAAACCAAACTACAAAAGCCAATTCTTACACTGGGAAGGAAACAAGCTCCCGGGGACCGGTTTCTGGCATTACAGCCGTCTTCGGCCCGGTTTGCTTGAATCCTGATGGTGCAATGAGCAAGGGTCTCACATCTGAGAATACCCTTCCACGCTTAGGGTGGACAAAAATATTTACAACAAGGGGTGGTGAGGGACAGAGTCTCTGAATTAAGCAGAAAGCTCTCACCCAGTCAAGAGATCAGGGCTTGATCCAACACCGTTTTTTAGCTCACTGCACCATCCCAGTTTCAGAACCTGGCTGTATGCAAATTAGTCTGTTCCTGTCCCAGTGCGTGATGGGAACAGGGCAAACCAAACTACAAAAGCCAATTCTTACACTGGGAAGGAAACAAGCTCCCGGGGACCGGTTTCTGGCATTACAGCCGTCTTCGGCCCGGTTTGCTTGAATCCTGATGGTGCAATGAGCAAGGGTCTCACATCTGAGAATACCCTTCCACGCTTAGGGTGGACAAAAATATTTACAACAAGGGGTGGTGAGGGACAGAGTCTCTGAATTAAGCAGAAAGCTCTCACCCAGTCAAGAGATCAGGGCTAGATCCAACACCGTTTTTTAGCTCACTGCACCATCCCAGTTTCAGAACCTGGCTGTATGCAAATTAGTCTGTTCCTGTCCCAGTGCGTGATGGGAACAGGGCAAACCAAACTACAAAAGCCAATTCTTACACTGGGAAGGAAACAAGCTCCCGGGGACCGGTTTCTGGCATTACAGCCGTCTTCGGCCCGGTTTGCTTGAATCCTGATGGTGCAATGAGCAAGGGTCTCACATCTGAGAATACCCTTCCACGCTTAGGGTGGACAAAAATATTTACAACGAGGGGTGGTGAGGGACAGAGTCTCTGAATTAAGCAGAAAGCTCTCACCCAGTCAAGAGATCAGGGCTAGATCCAACACCGTTTTTTAGCTCACTGCACCATCCCAGTTTCAGAACCTGGCTGTATGCAAATTAGTCTGTTCCTGTCCCAGTGCGTGATGGGAACAGGGCAAACCAAACTACAAAAGCCAATTCTTACACTGGGAAGGAAACAAGCTCCCGGGGACCGGTTTCTGGCATTACAGCCGTCTTCGGCCCGGTTTGCTTGAATCCTGATGGTGCAATGAGCAAGGGTCTCACATCTGAGAATACCCTTCCACGCTTAGGGTGGACAAAAATATTTACAACAAGGGGTGGTGAGGGACAGAGTCTCTGAATTAAGCAGAAAGCTCTCACCCAGTCAAGAGATCAGGGCTAGATCCAACACCGTTTTTTAGCTCACTGCACCATCCCAGTTTCAGAACCTGGCTGTATGCAAATTAGTCTGTTCCTGTCCCAGTGCGTGATGGGAACAGGGCAAACCAAACTACAAAAGCCAATTCTTACACTGGGAAGGAAACAAGCTCCCGGGGACTGGTTTCTGGCATTACAGCCGTCTTCGGCCCGGTTTGCTTGAATCCTGATGGTGCAATGAGCAAGGGTCTCACATCTGAGAATACCCTTCCACGCTTAGGGTGGACAAAAATATTTACAACAAGGGGTGGTGAGGGACAGAGTCTCTGAATTAAGCAGAAAGCTCTCACCCAGTCAAGAGATCAGGGCTAGATCCAACACCGTTTTTTAGCTCACTGCACCATCCCAGTTTCAGAACCTGGCTGTATGCAAATTAGTCTGTTCCTGTCCCAGTGCGTGATGGGAACAGGGCAAACCAAACTACAAAAGCCAATTCTTACACTGGGAAGGAAACAAGCTCCAGTGCTCTGCTCAATTCAGACACTCTGTTCATCACCACCCCCTTTTGTAAATCGATTTTGGCCACTATAGGTGTGGCAGGGTATACTCAGACATGAGTCCCTTTCTCACTGCTCCATCAGGATTCAAGCAAGCCGGGCCGAAGAGGCTGAAATGCCAGAAACCGGTCCCCGGTAGCTTGTCTCCTTTCTGGTAAAGAATTGGCTTGGTAGTTTAGTCTGCCCTGTTCCCATGATGCACTGGGCCAGGGACAGACTGATTTGCATATAGCCAGGTTCTGAGCTGGGATGGGGCAGTGAGATAAATAACGGTGATGGATCAAGCCCTGATCTTTGGACTGGGTAAGGGTGGTCTGCTCAATTCAGACACTCTGTTCATCACCACCCCCTTTTGTAAATCGATTTTGGCCACTATAGGTGTGGCAGGGTATAATCAGACATGAGTCCCTTTCTCACTGCTCCATCAGGATTCAAGCAAGCCGGGCCGAAGAGGCTGAAATGCCAGAAACCGGTCCCCGGTAGCTTGTCTCCTTTCTGGTAAAGAATTGGCTTGGTAGTTTAGTCTGCCCTGTTCCCATGATGCACTGGGCCAGGGACAGACTGATTTGCATATAGCCAGGTTCTGAGCTGGGATGGGGCAGTGAGATAAATAACGGTGATGGATCAAGCCCTGATCTTTGGACTGGGTAAGAGTGGTCTGCTCAATTCAGACACTCTGTTCATCACCACCCCCTTTTGTAAATCGATTTTGGCCACTATAGGTGTGGCAGGGTATACTCAGACATGAGTCCCTTTCTCACTGCTCCATCAGGATTCAAGCAAGCCGGGCCGAAGAGGCTGAAATGCCAGAAACCGGTCCCCGGTAGCTTGTCTCCTTTCTGGTAAAGAATTGGCTTGGTAGTTTAGTCTGCCCTGTTCCCATGATGCACTGGGCCAGGGACAGACTGATTTGCATATAGCCAGGTTCTGAGCTGGGATGGGGCAGTGAGATAAATAACGGTGATGGATCAAGCCCTGATCTTTGGACTGGGTAAGAGTGGTCTGCTCAATTCAGACACTCTGTTCATCACCACCCCCTTTTGTAAATCGATTTTGGCCACTATAGGTGTGGCAGGGTATACTCAGACATGAGTCCCTTTCTCACTGCTCCATCAGGATTCAAGCAAGCCGGGCCGAAGAGGCTGAAATGCCAGAAACCGGTCCCCGGTAGCTTGTCTCCTTTCTGGTAAAGAATTGGCTTGGTAGTTTAGTCTGCCCTGTTCCCATGATGCACTGGGCCAGGGACAGACTGATTTGCATATAGCCAGGTTCTGAGCTGGGATGGGGCAGTGAGATAAATAACGGTGATGGATCAAGCCCTGATCTTTGGACTGGGTAAGAGTGGTCTGCTCAATTCAGACACTCTGTTCATCACCACCCCCTTTTGTAAATCGATTTTGGCCACTATAGGTGTGGCAGGGTATACTCAGACATGAGTCCCTTTCTCACTGCTCCATCAGGATTCAAGCAAGCCGGGCCGAAGAGGCTGAAATGCCAGAAACCGGTCCCCGGTAGCTTGTCTCCTTTCTGGTAAAGAATTGGCTTGGTAGTTTAGTCTGCCCTGTTCCCATGATGCACTGGGCCAGGGACAGACTGATTTGCATATAGCCAGGTTCTGAGCTGGGATGGGGCAGTGAGATAAATAACGGTGATGGATCAAGCCCTGATCTTTGGACTGGGTAAGAGTGGTCTGCTCAATTCAGACACTCTGTTCATCACCACCCCCTTTTGTAAATCGTGCATGAGTAAACAACCTTGGAGACACAAAGGCAGATTGTTCCTTCTCTAATACCCTCAGTGCCAAACTTCCATTCGTGTTCATAAACAGAGATAGTGCACTGCAATCTTTTTCTGCTTTCGAGGTGACAATAACTTCGGCTTTCTTCATAGCAGATGGAAGCTGTTTTTGGATCTCATCCCGTGGAAATGCATTATAGTTTTAAGGAAGCGAGTAAGTTCTTAGTGGTGAAGCTTGACGAGTAAACCATCTGTGCCTTGAGGTTTCAATTACTTAAATGAAGAAATCGCTAAACCAGCTCTAGTAGTCTGTCTGTGGCAGAGATTTTTAAAGGCTTAATTTAATTTTAAAAATGAGCTTCTTTGCTCCTGTGCAATTTCTCATGAAAAGATCAAAGCTGATCAGTAACCTCCTTGTTTTCACCTGCACCTTCCACTCATAGTTCTGATAACTGATGACGAATCTGTTCTTTCCCAACTTCCTTAAGGTATGTGCCAGAATGTTTCCATATTTACCTTCAATGAACCACTATGTATAATGGAGGTGAAAATTCCACATTCCACATCCCTGGTATGTATAGTTCTTATTTTGCATTTTCTAAGCAGTTTTGTAAAGCCCCAATATTCGTGAAAATGTTAGCATTTTGTTTCCCCTTCCTCCAGTTCGCATTTTTGTTGTTTTTCTTTTCTGGGCCTCGTTTTATTTTTTGCCATAATGCCACCAATAAAAGGTTTTCAGTTGCTCCTGCTAGGACAACACATTTCACATAGTTGATTAAAATGAACTGACACAATTCCGTTCTCAAATATACTATTATTGGGTTATCCTTTAGATTAAAGGGACGCACAACCATAGTTTTAGTTGATACTTTAACCAGTTTAATTTGTTTGTCCCAGTTTCATAGGGTCTGAAAGACTCACATTCCCTTTTTATTCTTTTGTTCAGTCACATTTTAAATTTGATGGCTGGTTATCAAATCATTCTCTACTCAGGAATATGTGCTGTGTGCTTTTGAGTACAACAGAAAATAGTTTCCTATTGTATCACTGAATTTCCAGCTATCACTTTATATCTCTTTAGCAGTTGTTTTATTCTTGACACTTTGATCTGCTTTTCATGATTTATGAGGTGCTGATGCTGCAGAGGCTGCTCCTCTGAATGCACTGAAGCTTTTCTGTGCGGGCGCCACGTTCAGGGTGAAGCACTATAAAGTTTTTTTGTTTTGCAAAATCAAACTCCCAAAGCAGGAGTTTTATTCTCCTAGCGTGTGCTTGTGTGCTTGTGTGTGTGTGTGTGTGTGCGTGTGTGTGTAGGGGGGCTTTCCCTGGCGGTCCTGAATAGAAGAAAGGTGCATCAAAATATCCACACAAAATAGGGGGTACATTGTGAGGTTTTTAGACGGACAGGGGCATATGTACAAGAAACTGGCAGTGCGCGGTGTTACAGCAAACTGTGTTTCACTAGCGCTAGCACCATTTTGATAGGGTGACTGTACTGCAGGGCGATTGTTTATGTGCAGGAAGGGACACCTTCCTACACATAAACAATGTTAACAGGCGATTTGCTGTTTCTCTGTGTGCTGCATGTGGAAAGAGCAATATATGAGGAGAAATAAAACATTTCTCCTCAAATCTCCTGTTTAAGACCAGGTATTTCCTGGTCTTTTTTATTGGTGCTATGCCATACCTTGTAAATATGGGGCAGCGTAAAAAAGTAATGTGTGTTGTGGTGGAACACCCACTGCAACACCTATTTCACGATAAATGCTTAGTGAATAGTGGCATTATTTACAAGGCGGCTTAATACCACGTTAACTGGCTTAGTAAGTAAGTAAGTAAGTAATATATTTATTTGTATATGATTAATTAAAATCTTTACAAAAATATAAAACGCCATATAGCTTAGGGTCACCTTGTAAATAAGGCGAAGGACTTAACGCAACCAGACCATCGGAAAAAGTGGCGTTCTGGTCGCATTATCTCCTTGTAAATATGCCCCAGAGTGCGATGTCCATGTGGCCGCCGATCTAAGGTATAACAGGAGGACCAGTGGAGGGTCCACCCACAGAACCATGACGGTTCACCAAACTCTAAATAGAGAGGCCAGCAGAAAGCAAACTCTAAATAAGAACCCCAGGGCTGTTATGTTAGAATCAAGCTCTTTGGGTAGCCGGTTCTACTATGCACAGTCGCACTGTTAGGACTTTTCCACAACCGTAAACACTTTGGAAGAGATGTTTTTCTATTGCACAGTATAAAGGTTTAGACAACATATTCAAGTGTTTTTAGTACTCTAAAGGCTTAAGAAGTGTTTATTTTACTTTTTACTTTAAGGCTATCTGTCTTTTGTTATGAAATCCAATTGTTTCGAGACAGACATTTACCTTCATGACATCAAATTGTTCGCACTCTTCAGTGGTGTACTTAACTGTTGTAAATAGAAGTTGTTCGAAAAGCCTGTGCACATTTTGCAGACTGGTTACCCACTGATAAGTCATACTCTTTCGATGTCCGGTTCCAGTTTCGTGCAGCACAAATGTTTTGCTTGCCCCAATTGCTGTTGCACAAGTAAAGTGTTTTGACTGTTTCCTCTACTGTTGTACAGTATTTTAAAATGGCCTCTGATACATTCACACTGTAAGACTGTAAAACTATCATGTCTATTCTCAGATAGCATATGCTCATCTGAGGTAATTCAGTTTCAACTCCATTTTGTATTCCGTCACCATTTTGTGTTGCCCTCACTCAGGCAGCTTGGTAAACCGAGTGTTTTTGCCCTTTGTACTGCAACGTGTTAAATAGCCTCCCCTTTCTTGTTGTGAAGCCTATTCCAGGAACTAGCCAAACTGACTAATCCTTGTCTAGACTGACTAATCCTTGTCCCAACTATATGTTGGCCTTCAGTATTCTTTCCCTGCCTTATCCTATCTGTTGGCCTTCGGTATTCTTTCCCCGCATTATCCTATTTTGCAAGTTGTCCTTTGAAGCACACAAACATGTCCTTACATTATTGATTGACCTATAGGTGCTGTCATTGATTGACTTATGGGTTGGGCAAAAACTCGACTCAAGGGGGACGTTCTGGTTACATGATGCCTTGTTTTTAATGTTTTCCTATTGGCTAATATTTGGCAGATCTTGCATGTCCATATTAGGCATTTTGCATGCTTGCATGAGCTAGGACTGCCCCTTGCTTTTATGTTGAGTATGTAACCCTCACATATATAAGGCCCCGATGTTCTGTACTCTTTAGACTGCCTCATTCAGTTGCTAAGGCTTCTGTGTGACGTAGTCTCACTCATTTGAGTTTAATAAAGATGTTGTTTTATATTTCAGCTTCTGTGTCAACTTCTTTTTTGTATTAGTGAGACCCCTGAGAAGGAGTTTTGATTTCTTCAATTGGCGCGCCAACGGGGACCTCATCAGAGAAGTGGCTATCTGAGGGAGTGATCTTGTCAGGAGACAGAAATCTACTGAGGAGGACAGGACAGGATTTTACTAAGGAGGTACTCTGTGCACGGAGATTCTGGGGATTCTCTGTCTCTACAGCCCAGTATATTTCTGATCTTCCTGATTTTGATCCTCCACATGATGTCACCCCTGACTGAGAACCTTTTTTTGGCGTGAGTATTCTAAAAAAGACCATTAGGTCATTTAGAACTTGGCAGTTAGAATTTGGACAACCATTTGTTTGGTCTTAGATTGGTAAGGTAGTTTAGTAACGCTTACTGTAGCTTTGGAATTTTGGAATTTGTGTTGGCCAACTTCGGATATGTATGGATTTGATATGCAAATTGCAATTTGTGTAGGCAGGTAATGAGGAGATTTTTCTCTATCTGATTTTGTTGAACGGTGCACGTACGAAGAGTACCTTAAGCACTACTTTGATTATAATATTTGCATATTCTGCAATATTTTTGGCATGCCTGTTTTCAAGCTCACATCGAAGAATGTGTTGCTTTTTTGAAAGGTACCATGGTGTGATGTGAAGTAAGTTAGCCGGCTCCCCTAGAGGGAATATCTAAATAGGTTTAGGTATAAAAACATATTTCTTCCTTGGCGATTTTGTATCCCCAGGGAATATGACAAAATACAAACAAGGATCCTTTGTTCTGTGCAATTTTATGAATGAAGATATGCAGAGCGATATTTGGTGCTCTGCCAGCCAAAGCTAGTGAATTGAGTGTATTTTGGCTTCTTGGACATACAGCAGTCCGTTGGGCTGTTTTTGCAGTCTTTTGGAACACTATTGAGAAGCGCTTCTTGTAAATATGACTTACAACTAGTATTTACAAATGGTTTGGTTTAAGTACAGTCTGTGGGTTGTCCTTTGTTTCAGTCCTAAGTGTTGATCTGTGGGTTAAATGTGTGTTTAAATGTCTATGTGGTTTTCCCATTAGTGCAACTTCTGTAAGTAAATAGCGATGGCGCTATTTATGAAATGAATGGCTAAAGCGCGCTATATTGTGTGTCCTGAGTGTTTGACCCCTTTCTGTTTATGTCTGAAATCAGCTCAATGTGTGTTTGTAGTTTTTCTTGATGTTTTCAGTCTATTAAGCAAAATGTCAGTTAATTAATATTAAGTAGAAATTAAATAAAAATCCAGAAATGAACCAAGTGATATGCTAAAATAATTACGCACATGTACAATTTGTTAAATGCTTCGAAAGATAAAATTAGAAATCACATTCAATAGATATAAAAAAAGGCCTCAAAAACGAAAGTGTGTGTTTTGTAGAAAAATAAACTTATAGTATTTGTTACTTACATACATTGTATTAGATATTAACAGGCAAACACTTCAACTGAAGTAAATTTTTGCTGAACTCAAACGCATATTATAGAACACACATTGATATGTCTTAGTTTGAAAAAGACTGCCACCGCGCTCATGTTACAACACTGAGAGACAAGCTTTTACTGCCGCTAAGCAATGTTTACTCAGCCAGGACTTCGCTCTCAGTTACACACGGGTGAAACTTTCATTTCAGAATAGTGTTTTAAAAAGGTTACAAAGATAAGGTTAATTATTTTGTATTACAGGAAGACATTTCAATTAAGGGTTTTCCTCTCTTTAAGCATTTTTGTAAGCATATTCTTGGTTCTGTTGCTAAATAATAATTGTCCTTTTTTTAAAAAAAAGTGGCGCAAAAATGTGTCAAATTTCAAGTTAAGCTTCTATGCTTAGGCTTATAAATGAATGTGGCTAAAAATGATAGGCAAGAGATGCAGCTTGCTTTTATATGTGGAATTATCAAAAATGATTGGGTTTATTAAAAAGAATTATTAATTATGAAAAAGAATTATTAAAAATAAGTGCTTCTAAATTTGTTTTTACTATTTATAAAGCTTAATAGCTCCTAGCATTATAATTTAATTTAAGTTGTGTTGTACTGCATAATGAGGACATTAGCATATGGAATTTCACTTGGCGCAGGCATAAAAAACTCATTTTTTCTAAGGATTTGCATGAGATATGTCTAATGTACAATCTCTGCAATCTGTAAAGAACATTCTGAGGATGATTAATATGTAACACAATTATAGGATATTTATTTTTAAGTGCCCCAAATATCAAAGGGGGTGATACATTTGTATTTCTGCTTTTGAAAAATAATGTCCATGTAGTTGCCTTAATTTAAGATGGTTGGTTACAGTTGATATGTTCTGTGTTATGTGAAGTATCAGCAGTAGGTTGAAACAGGATGAGTTTTTGTATGACTCCTTTGGAAAAAAAATGTTTGTGTGTTTTTCATGTTTTTGCATTTTGTCCTTCTATAAATTGTTCCTGCTGGTCCTGGGTGGAGGGTGAGGAAAGTAAAAGAAAGTGTAATTTTGATTTTAAGCCTGACAAATTAAGCAGGCCCGAATATTGGGTTTTGGGCTGCAGGTTCACAGAGCATAAAGTACATGACATGGTGTTGTGCGTCACCGCTCATTTACATATGCTATTGTTTTGTCTATGCTTTTTGTGCTTGGTATACAGCAAGTATATCTGATGGCTTGACATGTAAGTTTTTTTATTTTATGCATGTTTTTGTTTTATGTTGTTGCTTCTGATACTATTACAAGTTCTTCTGTGTTGTGAAGGGATGTCATGACGATGCACATAGCTGCGCAACAGTTGGTTGAACTTATTCTGATACTAAATTCCACAGATAATGATATTTCATGCTGTGAACATGAGAGACAACACTTCACCAGTGCATGTCTATTTGACTATATTGGTATTGAAGGAAAATAAAAATAGATATACAGGATCAAAGTGTGTCACCTGCAGTTAGTCACGTTACTGCCCCTTCCCTTAAGGAACAGGCAGCCCTAGATTTATGTATCCTGATTGGACGCAAGGATAAATTATAGATTTGTGACTTGTACATGGTGACCTAATTTCTATATTACATTAGTCAGTTTTGTTCTGCTTCCTAAGTAGTGTATGGTTTTGTTCCTTAAAAGTAACCAGGTTTCATTTTTCCCTGAAGAAGGAACTGGAACATTAGCTGAGATCACCGTATATGGTGTAGCGGCCAGTGGTACAGTTAAAATTTGTGTACTATTTTGACTTTTGTGTATCAGCCATACTCTTAGTATTGTGTCACACACTTGACTATCACCCGAGTAATTTCTTGTTCTTCCTATAGATTTTTCTTTTGCTGCTTCTCCCCTGATTGATGTCGCATTGTGCCTAGTTATTGGGGAGTTTAGCTGTGTCCTAGCCCCATTTCCCTTTTCCGTATTCCTTTCACCAGTCAGCCCTTTTTATTATTGATGGTGTATTGTTCAGGTTTACACTTCCAGACTGCAGTAATGTACCAGGGACCCCCATATTATGTATAATTCCCTTTTCTATGACCAGACTGGTTTTCAAGAATTTTCTTTAGGTCTACTTCGATGTTTTCCAGTCTGACTGTCAAGGTAGTGATGGACTGGTTAACTGACTCAATACTATAATAATACAAGTTTTCCACCTCAATAGGAGATACCTTACATTTATTTTTTTGAACATGTCAAATTTTCAATGACTATTTTAATTTGTTTTTTTAACCCTTTTGTTCCTGCTGCTTTAATTTTCGGTGGGATCAAATGTGTTCTAAATCATGGAAATACCAGGACTCCCTAGTTCTTGTCTTTTGTTTCCACATTTTGATCAATAGCCTTTGTATTGCATAGTGCACCTGATGCACAATTATTAAAGGGAGGTATCTACATGTCCCTGATAATCTGTATCATGTGATTTCTCTTTTGAGGTGTTCTAGATAAGGAATTTAGGAACACCTAGACGTAATCATTGAGAAAAAAAATGTTTACCCCATAAGACAATACCACCATGTGTGAGGACATCCATTCAGATAGAATTCCCATGTAAATATCTACCCTTAGATGGCAGAGGATAATGAAGGGTACCCAATTGAAGAGATTAGAGTATTGCCTTTGAGAATGACAGTGTATCCTAGACCAGAATTGTCCCATGGCGTATGGCCACTCCCTCGCAGATTGCAGGCCACCTGCTTGCAGTCCCATTGTTAAATACAATGAACTGTTTTTGTACTAAATTGAAGGAAACTAACAACTGTGTGACATTTCCTATGTCACTAGGTTCTGCGGTATCAAGGCATAAGAACCTGCAGAACACTGATTTAAGCCTTATTCTCATCAGTGACAGCTACAGATGAAAGTCAGACGTCTTGGCCCTACAGTCCCAGCACCCAGAAAGTAGCAAGGCTGGACAGCGATCACCAGCACGCCATCAATGGTATCTCCAAAGCATCGTACTTGCTTCATCAGACGGCATTGGACATCACAGAACCAGAGTTTCAGTACAAAAGAGCGAACAAGAAGGATCCCTGTTGTTGATGGCAGGGCTGGTTTGAGGCTTCAGTTTTCTACCCGTCATGTGCTGGTAATCTCTGATAGTGTGCAGTCCCTTGAGCCCCTTGGCCTGAGTTTTGGCCACCCCCCTCTTTTCTTTGCTCCAATGGAAGGGCAGTGTACCGGAGGATCCAAGATTGGCAAAAGGCACTACATTGTGGTACCCATGATGAAAAGAAAAATTAAATAAAAGAGCAGCCTGAGCGTCCTCTGACACTGAATAATGAGTGTTGGAGCCTGAAAGTGTTGCTGAGTGTGAAAGTCTGTTGCTCTTTCCTGATTAATAGTACTTGGGTCTGCACAAGATGATCTGTGCCCACGACCAATGAAGAGCACAATATCTGTAGTGTCTGCCGCAGAGGAGAGACACTGGTGCACTGCATTGAGACATTGAGATTTTAGAGTGAGATGTGAGTGTTTGCCAGGAGGGCACTCCAACGGATACTGAGAAGCACTATTTTCATGGAAGGCCTGAATCAAGAGGCCTGATGCGACAATGGAAACAGATTTTATGGGCGATAGAAGCCTACCAGAGAGGCTTAGAACGGACTTTGGGCATGGTTGTGATTGCACAAGCGGTTCCCGTGCGATTGCATGAAATGGGTGTTAGGAGACTGATTCTTATTGTTTTGCTGGCATTGTTTTAGAGTAGTATTCTGTTTAGTAAAAGCAGAATAAAGTCCATCCTCTGTTGAAGAGTATCCCCATTTCACCTGAGAGCATTGATAAGGATCGCCACTGTCTCTTAAATGAAATGTGTAGAATGGAGAATGCTCACCAAGCAATGAATTAGGATTTGCCTGTGTTATGGCAAAAGGAGGGTCTGAGGTAATTCAGTTTCAACTCCATTTTGACTTCTACCATACTCTGGTGGTGTTGGGGGGTGGTGGAGGGGGGAATAAAAAAAGATAAAATAAAAATAAATGCTTACCTGGCTACGGCTGGTTTTACCCCTGACTCTCCTTCGATCCTCTTCATCTTCTTGTCTTCTTCCTGTCTGGAGTCCAGCAGCAGGAAGCACCTGGGCTCCCGAGCTCCCCTGACCAATCACAATGTTGCAATGCAGCGTTGTGGTTGGTCTGCCGCCGCTCAGACCAAGCTCAGGAACCCTGGGCATGTTCTCCACCCAGGCTGTAATGCAGCCTGGATGGAAAAAGTGGTAAGTGTGCATCACTAATTGGCAGCCCGAGAGGACCAGTCAAAATGTCATGCACACTTGGACTGTTACCACTCCTCCATCTGCAGTGCTTTGGCATCACAGGGTCCAGCCCCATCCCCAGGAAAGAATGGGGACAGTGCAGTAGGAAAGAGAAAATGATAATAACATTGTTATTAGCATTTTTTTTCTTCCTTTTTTCACTGCTCGGAGATCAGCGGAGCGACGCTCCTCCACCTCAACGTAGGAGCCACCACTGGTAGGTAGAAAAGTTGAGAGTCAATACCAGATATGTAAAATACCTCACATTTCATTACATTTCTGCAGGTCAAACCTGTCAACACCCAACTGGTGAAAACAATATGGTATTTACCAAGGCATGAAGATTTTGGTGCAGAAAGGAAAAAAACTGCATGTTACTCCCCACACATAGGTGTTATTAATCACACGCAATAAATTCAGAACCCTGGGGTATCTGATTTAAACCCTTATGTGCTGCCATCAGCCGCTGGCCATCGAGAGCACTACCTCCGTGTTGCTGCGAATCGCCAACGGCCGACGCAGCGCTGCCTACTCCGTGGAACGCCTGTACTGCGGCGAAATATTCGCCGCGGTCAACGGGTTAATTGGGTAGGGCAAATAGCATGCTCCATTCCAACAAACTCGTAATCAGGCCCTTACTGGGCCAAAAGTGGAAAAAATGATCACCCCTATTGATTTGATACCTTAAACCGTTAGCCTCAGGGAGTACCAGAGAGAAGATTGACTTCCAGTATCCTGGAGGGCAGCCACAGCCAGGCACTCAGGGTGACTTTTGAAAGAATACTTGTATACTATGCAATAGACAAACAGTCACAATCCCAATTCTGAGGCATTGTACTTCACCCTCTTGATTTATGCAGCAGAACAGATTTACTAACATTTTGCACCATGGATGCACCACTTTTTTGACACATCCATGACGCAAAATGCTTGTCGATATTTACAAAGCAACGGAAGAGGAGATTTGTAAAAAATGTTACACAATGCAGTGGCTTGTGCTGCATTGTATTGCTTTTCATTCTGAGAGGCGTTTCATTGATGGATCATAGGCGTTCCCTGCATCCACCCATGGATTTAATGCAATCCCAGATTTACAAAGGTGTATAAATGTGGGATTGTGTGAAATCACTATACCTTCCACAGGATGGTGTTATTTCCTCTTTCTAGGTGTTTTACAATCTGCAGCACACACAGAAAGAAGAAAATGCCTCAAGAAATTGTTTTACCTTCCTGCACAAAAAAATTCTCCTTGTAATGCAGGCACCCTTGCACCATGGTGCAAAGGTTCCTGCCTTGGTGCTAGGCCGCCTGAAATGCGGCAGCGCTATGAGAAAGCAGAAGTGAGCCAATTCCTTGTAGATGTGGCGCATTTCTGCTCTCCCCCTTTCACTCAACGAGCACAGCAATTTGCCTTGCAACACTGCGTTGCGTGAAAGGTTAGGAAATCTGGCCCTGCATGTTTTGCCAATTCAGCTATTTGGAACCAGAATACAAATGCGAGATGCCATACACCATTACATACACCTGACTCTGTATGTGATAATGATGTTGCAGACAGTTTAATGTAGGTGTCTACCCTCTGGATAGGCAATATGGATGCTTACCTTGTTTGACAATCCCACAAAAGTCCTTAATATAAGATCCCCTTTCTGGCCCATTTAGAGTGAATGTCTCCCTTTGTAAAAGGTGTTATGACATAATCGGTGAACGAGGGGTCCTCCCACTCCTTCCATTCCAGTTGTATAACTAGTAGGGTGTCATCAGCACACATCTTAATTTAATCTAGATGGAGTTGCACAGGGACCGAAGGCACATCTTGTGGGCACTGTTTGGGGATTCACACCCCTCTCATAAATGCATGCTTTTGTTGTTAGCTGGGGGAGGTGTAACCCTCGGGTATGACAGTCTGTGACTTAAACTACTCAGGATCAGCAGCCCTGGAGGCACAGGCGTGCGTTATTTACACATTTTGGGCCATATTATCAAGCCCGATATTGCCGCTTTAGCTGCCGTTTTTTGCTGAAAAGCGGCAATTTAAATATCGCTCTATCATCAAGGATACGCTAACAGGCTTTAGCGCGTGTATCCTTGAGATAGTAGCCGTTTTTGATCTCACTTTGCATGTCATCGATATACATCGCTAATGACATGCAAAGTTGGCGTACCTCAGCAAAACTACATGAGTAACACTCGCAAAATCAGCTTCGCGATACTTACAAAGCTGCACCGGACCCGCGATGCAGGAATAAAAGGCGCGCTAAGCCCCCATTATCGCAGGAATTTAACTCCTGCTAGAAATCTGACTTAGCCATCTCTTAAAGGTCAGGTGGATTGATGGGCTAAGTTCACGATTGCGTATCATCAAGCATTTCCTTTATGCTCCTGATTTATCGCAGGTTTTCACCCGCGATTACGGTTTATCGCCGTCTATCACTGGAATTCACATTTCCTGTAAGCAGCATGTTGATAATACGCCGCTAACAGGACGATGTATTCCAGGGATATGCGGAGATGAAGAAAACAGCGCTATACTCGGTTTGCAATAAATATCATAGGTCGTTGCTAATATGCCCCTTTCATTTTTATTTAGACCACTTACTCCTCCGCCTGGGAGGTACACACACACACATACACATTTACAATAGGTGTGGGTGAAAAATTATGCTTTGCGGCACAGTTTGTGGAGTTTTGCTCACTTTGCGTTCTGCTTGGAATGCGAAGTTCTGGCAAACTTTAGCCAACCACCGTGTGGCGGAGTTTTTTCTCAAGCATGGCTTGCCAGCATTGAGTTGGCGAGCAAAAGCGAGAATTTCCCTCCCCTAGTATGATTTTCAGGTATCAGAACACCTTACAGCGAGATTTCTCAACACAGGTGGTTGTAGCAGGCCATGACTGCTTGCGTTGAGAAATCTGCAGCTCAAGTTAAAAATCTACCCGAGTGGCAAAAAGAAGCAGCACACCTGGTGGGCCCCATGGTGCTGCTCGCCCTGATTTTAAGGACTGGATGAAGCTCCCAGTGCTAAAAATTAGCGTGAGCAGCGCGATGTGTCAAATTCTGCCCGCTTGCGGAACTCAGTGGAATGTCACTGAGTTCGTATGTAACTTCTCAGAATTACGCGGAGTGAAACTCAACAAGTTCCGCCGACCCCTAATTCAGAAGTCACCGAACAAGAGTTGCTCAGCTTCCTCCAGTGGAGACAAGTGATAGTTTATATGCAGAAAAAATCTGAAAATAATTTATGGGAGTTAGATAGATAGAATGTTGAGACAAGTCATGGTGTAGCGTTGGGTTTATCATACGTGTCCTATACAGAGATGTATAGTCAACTGAAAAGAAACCAAAGCAACACAATCATATTCTTCACTGCTTGATACAATTAATGACTAGCAATATTGGTCTAGTCTAGGTTGTAAGTAGTGTTAACCATGGTATACCACTTTCTGTGATTTTACTCTTTACTTCCTGATTCTTTTTCTCCTGTACAGCAAGGTGCAAAACAGTTGTTGAGCCTCTCCCAACGGTTTTATTTATCTGATATATAACAAGCAATGTATACCTTCTTTGCTTTATGAATGGCCAGGACTTTTGGGTTACAGGGTTGGCCCTCATACGTTATCTGGAAACGAAGACCAGGCTTTCAGGTATACTCCTAGAAAATGTTTTTGCATTTCGTATTCGCTTCTGCCATTATACAAGCAAATATTTTCTCTTGTGAAAAAATCCAAGCATGTCCGAATGCACTCAATAACTTTTAAGTTCAATTCGTCCTTTGGGAATTTTTTCTTGCATGCAGAAATCCAGCTTGCCCTAAACTCTCATCAAACCTTAGGGTGTTCCTCACCCCGTTCACCATGGAAAAGGACTTCCTCAGTCCCATAGCAGGAGTATATCATTGACCTTTTTCAGGGCGAAAAGAAGCCAGATAATACAAACAGTCACGTAGGTTTGTGTGTGTTTACAAACTCAAAGCCTTACTGACCTGTAACCGCCATTCCATTCCGTCCCACCCCAACCCCTGGGCTTATGCAAACAAAAATCTTTGTGTCATCAAATGTATTTCTTTGTGCAAAACAAATGTTTCTTAATTATACAATTTGTGTGGAACTCATAAATACCTTTTTTGCGTGTAAATCTGAATAACATACTGAAATAGCTTTAAGAAACAGGCACCTATGTTTTTTATAATATCATTCAAACATGGCCCCAAGCACCTAAAGTGTGAAAAGCTCCTCTTGACAGGGAGGGCTCTGCTTTTTCTTGGACTTCGGTTTATACAATGTTGAATCCTTGACATTAAAAAAAAACAATCTTGAAGATACAAAAACTAAAAAAAAAGAGCTACATTGATCCACCAAGATATCTTACTAGCATTGGAACCTTCGAGCTCTAGGTTACTCACTGGTCAATGAAGCAAACATGAAACCTTCTGAGTTAACTTACTCGGGTAGGTGCCTGAACCCTGCAAGTGCGAAAGACCTCTTTTGAGACCCGAATGAAGACGATGGATGCCTCTGCGCATGCTTGAAACCCACAACCACCTCACAAGTCTCATCCTAGGGCACGAGCGGCAACTGCCCCGATTACACGGTTGGCTTGGCCATTCGGGGAATATGAAAGGCGATGGTGGACATCAGCAAAGGTGCTGAAAACACCATCCTGCTGTTGTGCTATCGCACCTGGTGGATACATCACCTGGTAGAGACCCCGCAGACACCAGAAAAGCCTTTGGATTGGCCCACTCACTGGCGTGGTTGCATTTCAGGTGTTCCAAAGCCCCAGGGGATCTCGAGACACAATTGTAATACCAAGGACAAGAAACTTCATCCAAAAGCAGATTCTTTGGGACTTGTTTGCCAGGCCCATATATGTGCATCATAAAAGTACAGGAATTCCCATAGTTTCACTTTTGTTGCATCCCAGGTAAGCTTGTACTAAGGAGTACCATGGTGTCTTGGGGAGCTCAGGCAATAGAATCGGTCCTCAATTGCCCTGGGCGGAGAGAATCCCTGTGGCTACCAAGGCAATAGGCCAGGAAACTATGACTAGGGACTCTCTGAGAAGAAGAAGAAATGGGGCCTGCAACCATCTGTGCGCAGGTGGTCACCACCTCCATCCTCTTCTAGGCCAAGTAAAATTGTGGCGTGAATACTACCACTGTCTCTTTCATAGAAGGTATGGGGAGATTATTGACATCTGATTGATGCTATCCCACCTCTCCCACTTTCTTGAAGCTGATAGCATGTGCCAGTGCTTTGACATATGAAGGTTGGCTTTCTACTCTATCTGCCAACAGGTCTTCTAAATAGGACAAGCCAACCTCAGAATGACAAAAAAGAGTGTCTGTGCCTGAGGGAACCAATAGTAGTCTATGCAAAAAAATAGTTTGTAGTTTCTGGAGTTTATTACTATCACCATACCCCCACACACCCGCCCCATAAGAGGCCACTGAAATTATTTAGATTTATACAAAGTCAACCATTCTTTCAATGGCCTATGCCCCAATGTAGATACAAAATGGAAAATTCATCAATAGCTCTTGAAAATTGAAGTCCTCTTAGCGACAGCAAAGATGCCCATTTAAGTTTGGGGTTGAAATGAATATGTAAATAATTAATGCTGACAATCTTTAAACCTGGGGATCCCTCTATATAATAAGTTTTCAATTTGGCACTTATGGGCCTACAGATTAAAATAAAAGACTTAGATTTGGTAAACTTCAAGTCTAGAGCACTGATAAAATCCATAAAACTATCCAACACCTGCTAGAGACCATTTGCAGTTCTCGCCTTGAGGACAGCGTAGTCAGCATAAAGAAGTGTGGGGATGTGTCAATTCCCCACCCTTGGGTGTCTATCTTCTTCTGGAGACAGTGACCTTAAGACAGTTATATAAATAAAAAATAGAAACTGTGCCAAAATACATCCTTGTTGGACTCCCTGAGAATAATTTATGGAGGATGTACAATCTGCAGTAGGAGAATAGGAAATCCTTACCGTGGTGTCCCAGTGCAGTCTACGAAAATGTAAGAATAAGGGTTTTCCACCCCAAGCTTTCTAAAATGTTACATAGTTTAGAGAGATTTATGAAGTCAAAAGCACTTGACAAATACATAAAAGCCAAGTGCAAAGAGGTGGTTTTAACATGAATGCACTGATCAATTAAGAGTGAAAGATTAAGACATTGTTCTCTGCTTCTAGTACCTTTTCTAAATCCATACTGGAGATCTGAAATAATAATATTTGTCTCCACCCAGGACTCCCGTCTCACCAAAGGTAGTCAACCTAAAATCTTCATTGTTGAGTCCAACAAAGATATTGGACAATAACAGACATGGCTGGATCTATCCATTTTCCTAAAAGTGGGCACAATAATTGGGTAATGGGTAAACTGGGTCCAGGTATTGCAGCACAGAATACATTCGGAAGAAGTGGAGCCCATAGGTCTACATTTTATTTAAAAATGTCCAGAGGGACACCGTCCGGGCCTAGGGCTTTGCCACTTTTGCTCTTTCTGGTGGCTATAGCTACATCCTCAACCCCAATGGTAAAACTTAATTCTAGGGCTCTGACTCTATCAACAGGTGTCATATCCCAAATACCTTGTTCTATGCAGGGCTTACTTTTGGAATTATAAACTTGAAAAATATTAGAAAACCCAAGATTCTGGTGAAATTCAACAATTGATCTTGGTTGGGGGCTGTGTTGTAAACAGGGGTCGATTAACCACCTCCCAGAATAATCTAGAGTCCTTTGATTTTCCTGCC
The DNA here is from genome assembly GCF_964263255.1 of Lissotriton vulgaris. Taxonomy (NCBI): domain Eukaryota; kingdom Metazoa; phylum Chordata; class Amphibia; order Caudata; family Salamandridae; genus Lissotriton; species Lissotriton vulgaris. The sequence goes on along the minus strand of NC_141693.1, from coordinate 606,093,830 downwards.
ATGAGGAGATCTGCCTATGCTAATTCTCAGAGTTCAGATTTCCTCTCCCTAAGCGTGGCTTTATATAACGATCTTACTAACATGATGGTCTCCTGATTCCTCGGTAAGATTTTAATGCCAACCTCAGCAACCTATGGGCTTTAGAACAGGTTAAGTTAAACCAACGCTTTGGGGAAGGACTGCTGGGCTCACTTTTTGAGGATAGTGCTACTGAAACTCATGACATAACCTGGCAAAATAATTTATAGAGCGGAAAAATTTGCATCCTACAGGGGTACTTGTTAGGAGTGAAATGTAATCGCTTGTAGAACACACTCATGCATTATTCAATGTTGTGAGAGAAATTAGATGCTAGAAGAAAAGTGAATCAAGTAAAATCTTCCTACAAATGGAGTACATTCTAATAATTAAAGCATAGAACTTGTGCTGGAAAACATATTCAAGGCAATTCGTTTAGAGGCCTCTTTACTGAATGTGATTCAGTGATGTATTTTTTGTGTTTAACGCTTTACTAGGTTAATGATGTAGATGCAAAACACGTATTAATGTAGTTAAGAGAATTATTTCTATTGGACGCTAATGGTTTTTGTAATTTCCAACATAGACAGCATGGTGAATTCATTATTTTAGCCTAAGGGGAGAGGATGTAGCCTTACGGCTAGAGCGGTCGACCTCGAAGCTGGGGAACTGGGTTCGGGTCTCAGCAACAACGCTCAACACTCTGTCATTCTGGGCAACTCACTTAATCTCCCTGTGCATAACTAAAATGAATGTGTCCTTCTATAACGAACCTGGTGCTCATGTAAAGCGATCTGATACCCGATTCAGGTCTAGTTCGCACTATAAAAAAAAATAATATTAAAATTGGGGTATAAGTTTCAGTGACAGATTTGAATTCTCAGACTCCTTTTGTACCACATACAGATAACTAATTACTTGGATAGGTTTGAAAAAAGTTGTGTACCTTATAAAATAGCGTTTTTCTTCTCCCTTAAACTGCTAAAATCCTCAATGCTCTATCCATTTGGTGCCCCTTAAACCACACCCATGTCTTCCCTTTTACATTCTGTTTTGTAATTAGGTAAGCTCAGTGTTAAATTGCAGCCGATGGTTGCCAGTGGCAGCCACTGCCACTGAATTTTGGGGACAGGCACTTATTTTTCCTCATCAGACATTTACTGAGAGCAAGAGAGGGAAGAAACACACACAGAGAAGAAAAAAAGGAGGAAGGGAAGGATGGACAACCCCGTCACAAAGGAAGAAAGCAGAAACATGCACTACATGCTAAATACTCGTGATTCAACTTCTGTAACCCTGTATTATCTAATGTCATGAATTGCAATTGTTTTTACAAGTTTTTGCATTTTCAGCCATTTTAAACTGTATTAATTGTGTTTTATTCCTCTTGAAGACAGATTTTAAACACCCCAAAAATGGTTTTAACTGTGTTTATATATTGTGTCTTATGAAATATGTATCTTATGTATCGTGCTTTTATGACATATCTGTTGAATAAAGCTTGTTGGATTTGAAGAAACATGCAAGAGTGAGATAAAGGAGCAGGGAGTGTCTGGTAGTGGGTCAATGAAGTATGGGGTTTATTCAACACTAGCAGCCTTGGTATTCAGCAAGCTAGTACCAGCTGAGGGCTTCTGGAAAGATCTTCGGGCTCCGGCACTCATTCTTTTACAAATTAAGCACTGGTAAGCCACAATATTTTAGGGTAACCTCATGTTCAAGTCCCCCCACAACATCTCACAGACTGAGATTCACGCCTGCTGATAACCCACCCAACAAGAACTCATACCCATTAAAAAATATGACAGTAAAGCTGAACCTCGCAAAACTATGCCGTTTAGCAGAAAGCTTAGCGGTTTATCACCATTGTGTTTATTATTACCCTTCAGCAAGTCAAGCTCTTGAATATATTCCGCTGCAGTGCACATGATTTTATTCCTTGTGAACACCCTTGTCTCTTCAAATATTTAGCCACATACCTTGTCTTTCCTTCGCATCCAACTCTCAGAGAGGAATACAAAGCAAAGCAGTTCTCTGGAGACTCCATTATGAACAGTGTTTCCAGTTCTACATCATCTGTTAGCCTGTTAGTATTTTTCCTACACAAAAGGGGTCTCAATAGGTCTTACCTAGCATTAACCAATTTTGTGCTGTGGCAGAAAATCATGGGTACCCGAAAACTGAGACACCCTTATATGCACTCAAATGGATCGCTCATGATTTACTGGCTCGTGATGGTGTTCAACCTCAATTTCATGATGCAACTTGTCCCCACAATAAGGCACCTCCTGAAACATCAAAATTGGTATAATACAATTTCATTCAATAATTTCAATTTAAATAATAATTTAGGCCTACTCAATAACCGAATTCAAGATCAAATAAAAATGTAAGGTTTTTATTGCAAACTTCAAAAATCAACAATACAGAGTCAATGACAAGAAGGCTATCAAAAGCCGATTTATACAGATTATGTAAAAATTAAAAAAATATTCTAAGTCCCAATGGGCATCAAAATCAGGAAAGAAACTGGCAGCGTCCCTAGAAGAACAGGAAAGTCTTGTGGCTGACCCCCAAAAATGAAGGGTTTTTACATATCAAATCTTGCATAGGAAATAATAATTTTCACAGAATCATTGTGGCATGAGCAAATGTATTATTTCTTCAGCAAATCAGAGCGCAAGGAAAAATACAAATACAAATACAAAAATACATCTAAGCGCTATATCATTTTTTAAAAATAATTGCTCATCACCCTCTATGCTAATACCATCTAGAGATGTTTGACTAAACAAAGTACATTACAATATCATGCTATTTGCAATGAATAAATTTCATTCAAGCAGCAGAAACATGGGCTGCCTTTTATATACACGTAATAACACCATTGTTCACCATGATCACAACAATAACAGCAAAAAATACTCTAATACATTTCAGCTTGACAGTGTTCTGTAAAGCTAATGGGGAGAGGATGTGTGCAGGGGAGAAGCACTGATTCAATCTTAGTTAAAATGGCTATTACGCAGAAATGCGGCATAATTAAAATACATTAATAAATACATTTCTACAAATCAAAAAAAACTTGCTTAAAAAGCATATGAATCAGTTCAATCTACTGGTGTGAAATTAGGTGTGTATCTGCATTTTGTGCACAGTTGATGAAGCCTGAAACCCTAAATCCATACAATTATTTTACAGCACCAATAAGCAATGCATTTAAAATGGTTTCAAAATGATGCCATGGACAGACACACTGCACCTCAGTATGGGTCAGGGCAGTTACATGTTTTTCATCTGGCAAGCCTTCTGCAATTCTCACAAATATCCTAATTACTAAATATGTGTGGCAGTTCAGTGTGTGATTTTTCACATGAAAATTTATATTTTAGGAGATACGATCACCAGCATCTCTCCAGTTTCAAAGTTGAAAGGAAAACGGTTTTAAGATAAAGTTAAAGCAATATGTCCATTTTCACCCCCAAAAGGCACTCATTAAGAAATGATGTCAGTTTGCAGGAAAAAAGTACAGCAAGAGTGGAATCCTGGATTGTGCTACTGAATATTGAATCCCCAGCATATTGTGGGAAAAGAATAGTGATAAGGAATATTAAAGGACAACAAATTGAAAGGTAAGTGTATATAGGGACGTATGATTTACTATTCCTAACCAGGCACGGCCCGTGCAGGGCATTATACTGGGGCGGTGACGTCAGGCATGGGAGGGTCAGGGTGGGGGATTGTAAAATGCGGGATATGGACCATTAAAGGTAAGTAACAGGGAAAAAAATAACGAATTTCGTTGCCCACGCTGCATCGCCAAATGCGATGCAGCGTGGGCAATGAAATTCGTTTTATTAATTTTTTTCGGTCCTTACCTCTAATGGTCCATATCCCGCATTTTACAACCCCCCACCCTGACCCTCTCCCACCTGATGTCACCGTCCTGGTATAACGCCCTGCACGGGCCGTGCCTGTTCGTAACTCCACATCTACATGCCTTTATGCACCATGTAGACACATATATGTGGAGTTAGTTTTAGAATTCTAGGCTAATTTACCTGTCAATATTTTTTTTTCAATATATTTCCTTGATGTTGTGGCTCATAGATATTCTGTGGTCGATATTTAGGGTGCGTACCCATATCAGATACTGTTCTTTGCGCTACACAGGCGCAAAAGAGTTTTGTGTGTTTCTACTTCTAGTCTTCAGCTTAAATGTTGACTCTAAAAAATTTCTGAGTTACTGCATTGGCTGCAGACTGGAGAGCTTGGAAACACAGGTAAGTAATTACCTCCTCATATTTCTGAACTGTAATGTCAGCAGCACATGCACTAATTCACAGATATTTTGATTTAATGTTTGCACTGAAGACAGTGCATACATTAAAATCAAAATATCTGTGAAAAAACACATACTCCTTTGTCAGGAAAAGGGCTGAGAATGGAATCATGATACTGCTACAGGATCAGCACGAAGGTCAATGCAACTGAAAATATGCAGCAAGAGACGGCCAAATTATGCAGCAGGGTTGACCAAATTATGTGGCAAGAAAATGCAAACTATGCAGCATAAAACAGCACATTTTCTGATAGTACTACTTCTCTATTTTGATATTTTTACACTTGTTAACGATGTTCGGCATAGGTTGCATCTTATAAGTGCCAGTTTAACACTCAAACATAGCCGGAAACAACAGAGAGGTGACCAGTCAACCTTTGCAAAGAGCATTCCATTGTATGGCAACACATACTACTGCGTTTTTATTAACTTTTGAACCGTATGAGCTAAAAACAATCATTTTTGGGTAAAATCTGCTGATTATTTGGCAAATGATAGATTATGTGGCAAGTGTAGGAGATCCATAATTATGCGAAAAATACTGCAGCCACACAATTGCATAATTCCAGTGGCCCTGACATAGGCAAATAGGAAACTCTCCAGACGGCACGTAGCTACCAATCAAAGAAAAATCTTTGCACACCCATTCTCTTCATCCCTTTTCAGTTTGACCATGTCAAGTATAGAGGTTCAAACAAATAAGCATGTGTGTGGCTACCATTTGATAGTAATTCGGATCAGGATTCTCACTTAATTCTGTCTAACCGTCACCAGATTCTTCAGCCCAGATTTACTAACACTTTGCCCTGAGTTTGGCTCTATGGAAGGTTTTCTGTCAGGGACTGTCCAGGACTGTCTGGAACACAGTCAGGAATTTGAGCCAGGACTGGAGACTAAGTAGAAAAAGTAAACAGAAAGAGGAGTACAGCGCTGCCCAGTATCACACAGGAAGTCAGAAGAGAAAAGGGATCAAAAGGAGAAGCTTGCACAAGTGAACAAGATGGGTAAGATTAAAAAAGGAAGGGCACTCACGAGGAAATTTACCATTCAGACTAACTACACCCAGGATGGATGTGCAAGACATATATATATATATAAAACAACATTAACAATAAAGGGAATGAGGGGTATAGCACTCAGGAGCTCCACACAGTAAGACCAAAGCTCAGTAAGTTGCTCATCCGCTATTGCTGTTACAGATACTGACTGCAAATACCCACATATAGGATATACATGCAAAGGCAGGGTCTGTGGAGCTGATACCTATGGTGATGTTATAAATGTAATTCAAAGACAATACTCACAGTGAACCAGAAACACCACCTAGGTAGTCAGCTGTGCCCACTGATCCTGGTGATCAAACAGGAACACGCAAGGAAGTAACAGCAAGGGTGTGGACCTAAACACAGGCACAATAGACAAGGAGCTAGCAAGGAGGAGTGCTTAACAGGATAGGAAGGAAGCCACAGGGCACACTTGGCAGAAAGCAGGTAGCAAACATAGAAGGTAATGGAAGCAAGATAGCAGAATAGATGGACAACAATATGGACCCAAGGAAATGGAAAGAAAGGCAGGGACTGGAAAACGATATACAGAAGGGGAGACTCCAAGGGTATACTAGAATAGGGCTGGATCAGGAATAAAGAAAACAAAGTAGCACTGAAGGCTGTTCTGGAGCAGAAACAAGAATTTAGCAAAAGCTCAAAAGCCAAGGTAGCCCTGCGGGCAGGGCTAGTTCAGGAACAAGGGAAACTGCTGTAGCTCAGGAACAAGTAATGCTAAGGATCAGGAGCAGGAACTAGAATTGAGCTAAAGCACAGGAGTCAAGATAGCACTTCATGCAGTGCTAATTCAGGAACACGGGAAAACTGCTGCAGGTCAGGAACAAGGAATGCTAAGGCTCATGAGGCAAGATAGAACTGCAGGCAGTGCTAATTCAGGAACAAGAAAAACAGCAGCAGGTCAGGAACAAGGCATAACTAAAGCTCAGGAAACACTGGAAACAAGAAAGGCAAAAGCTCAGGGAGCACTGGAAACAAGGATCGTTCTCACCAGTAAACAGCTACATTGACCAACCTTGGTGGGGCTGGGGGCTGGGGCTTAAAAGAGCTCACAGTAATCATATGCATCAGGGGTGAGCAGGCTAGCAGCAGCCAGCCACAGGTGAGCTGAATTCCCCCACCCATCCTTGACCTGCAGGGGTGAAGACAAAGCAGTGAGCAGGGAATTCTAGGAACCAGAGTATCAAAGATTAGAAGGCTGGCTTCAAGCATGAGCAGGCAGGCTTTCACAAAAGCCGGCCTGGATTTGGAATGGATGTCAATTCCCAAATAGTGACCAAATGGATGGATGTCAGGATATGCATTCACTGAAGTATCTAGAAGCTTATTAGAATGCAGGAAAGTGACACTATACACTCCACTGGTGGAAGGCAGGAGAGTGCAGGGAGCCATTGTGACATCTGCCTAATGATTAAACTGCATAACGTTTTCCCTTATGTGCTGCCACAACAACTTATCACTCTGCAAAAACTTTCTATAACATCATCTGGCACTTGAGAAAGACCACCACTCCTCCAAATTGTTGTAAAACTGTAAAGAAAATTACTTTGCTTGAATGGCAGAAGAGTGTAGGGCCATCTCAGAAGACAGAGGCTAGGAAGGTTTTCTCTGCTAACAATTCTCTTCTAACAGGTAGGAGTGTGCACAAATTTGTGTCATTTGCTTTTGTATAATTACACGAAATTTAAGAAGAATTAGGCATTATTACATGAAATGCAAAACCGTAGATTTTCCATGAAATGTGTCCTTGGATCTGTTTTGGGTCAGGACACACTTTAAGCTAAAAGAAATTGCACAAAATACACAAGCACCGCCAACCAGAGTCTCTAGTTTGTGGGTCTTCACGTTGTTCCTGTGTGCTTGTGCAAATGTTATGACATAAATTGCACATAATTATGACACACGTGTCATAGCATAATTTAAGGAATTTTGCATTGCAAACATTATGCACAATTAGACAAAATTAGACCAGTGTGACAGAAGTTTTACCTCGGCCTACTATAGTTTGTCGTCAAACAACACATATAATGCACAAGGGTAACATTGTTATGTGCAATTTGCACAACTTTTGAGCTCAGGCAGCGATATGCCTTTATACGCTACTGTAAAACATTTTTTACCTTGCATAGAACAAAGCAAACAACATTTGCCCGGTGTAATTTGCATTGTCTATATAAATGAGCACATGAAAAAAATCTACAGATAAGATTTCATTGTCTCCATCTTGCTTTAATTTAGAAACCATCCAGCCTTAATAGCTCTTTGCCGAATACTAGGATCGCCATTTTGCTCTCATTAACAATTAATTTGTTAACATAACTATATTGGGGCAGGGAGCTCAGCAGCCTTTGAAGTCACGCAGTGCTTTGATCAAGACCCACCAGATCATCTACATACATTGACACATTAACAAGTCTGTCAAATACCTTTGGAGAAGAGCACCCTTTGTTTCCTTCAATGTAGTGGACAGGTGAAAGAGCACAGTCGCGAAGGCATAGCCCTGTATCATACAATTTTGTATCAAGATTTAGCCTGTGCATTGCACCTTTGCCCCCAGATGAAACTGACCACAGTTTCACGAATGCAGGACAGAAAAAGGGAAATAAACCAGTGACCTTCACAATTCTCTTTCTTGAAAATTAGCTTTATAATGGAACCCTTCCAAACTTTAGGTAGTTTACCAGTATCAATAATTAACTAAAATCAAGGGGCATATAGTCCTGTAAATAATGCAGGATAAGGTCAAATAATCGAATTTGGGACATTATCCAATATATGGTCTGAATATCATAAACCTCTTCTCATCATCATTCACAGTGTAATGCTGCATATCTGTCAGAGGTTTAAAACGTGATTCGGGGCTCACGGGATGAGAGTCATTTCAGCCGCTGGCCTAAGCACCTGGTTCAAAGTTATAAACAAAACAGGTCCTCAAGAGAAGGAACTAGTAGGGGAGATAAGGCATGTGGCGTCATCTAGAGGTATAGCCATTCAAGATCACCTTGCTTGTGTATTCAAGAAAAAACTCAGTCATGGAGCTACACATGTTTGAATCTCTGGCAAGAGGTATGGAGTGATTTATTTCTAGAAAACTGATGGAAAGCAGGCCAAATAAAATATGAGTCTATTTCGTCCTATTTTTCTTAATAATAATTGCATCTGCTAATGCTTGTTTACCACTTACTTCAATTGCTGTTCATGTCTTGGTGTCTAGGTTAGTTTCTTTTTTTTAAATTATGTTTCATTCATTTCAAACTTAGCAAAAAAATATCAAAATAGCAAAGACAGGGGGACGGAATGCATTGCTTAACAGGAAAAACAAAAAAAACAAAAAAATATGATCGCACAGTTAGTGGCAGAGTAAAACATAATACACTTAATCAAGAAGAGACCAATTGTATAGATAGAATAATAACTTTTCGTCCAGCAAATAGAAAGAAAGGATAAACATTCATGTACTAAGTAATCATAAGTAGGTGGAGGGGAGCATCGAGAAAAAAAAGGAGAAAAGAAGAAAGAAAAAAAAAGAATGTGAGTAAGCTGGCATGTACGGTTGAGCAGCTACATTTGCCAGCTGAATCAGCCTTCTCCTGCGAAAATACCAGTCTACCTATGCTCAGGAATTCACTTTACCAGATCCATGGATCAGGAGACTCTTTAGAGACCCAAACTCATGCCAGAAAGAGTCTTGCTAGTAAGATAGAAAAAAAAGTATAAGCCGGATAGGTATGGGGTATAACTGGTGAATGTCCCAACATAATCTACTTCGAATCCCCTGCCACCTCGAAGTCTGAAATAGCATAGAGCTTACCAAAGAAAAATTCCCAGTACAAACGCCGTGCAACACAAGATGCAAAAACATTAGCTCCCGCCGATCCAAAGCAGAAATAGTGATGATCTGGTCATAGCTTCATAACAAGGAGATGATGAATCATGTAATACCAATCATCAATACATTTCAGGTGATGTACCTTGAAACAAAATACATTCAAGGCTGGGTGAAACAGCACTAGGGTCCCCAGCCTTTACTTCAGTGTTGAGGAGAGAACTCCACTGATCTTCCCGCAATTGGAATCAGTCAACCATGTTACTTTGTGTTGACCAATAGATCACCTTATAGACCAGCCCTATGTTTCTCTTTAGAGGAGCATTCCTTATAAGATCCAGACTGGCGTTATCAATACAGAGAAGATCTTCATCCTTAAGACTAAAGATGAAATGCCTCAACTCCAGGTACCTATAGAAGAAAGTGGATGGAAGAAAGGACTGTTGCTGTATCCTCCAAAATAAAGAGAAGACATCTTTTTCAAATAACCGCCCTAAGATGAGTAGGTTGCCACTTCTCAGGTCTCCTTGAAGGCCTTGGGAACACAATAAGGGAAATTGGGATTATAGTGCAGATGCGTAAATTGGTTAAATAGGATAATACCTGAAAAAGTCTGCTTATATGAATTCCAGATAGGATGAAAGACTTTTAAAGTCTTGAAGCAGGAACACTTAAAATATTCGGTGTCCACAATATCCACTCATGGGGGTACAGAATAGCCCAAAGGTAGGAACTCAGGGAACATACAGTCCTGAGGTCACAGTCCCCAACACAATACAAGCAGGGAAGGAAGTGGCCGGATTTGGGTCACCTGGGCCACTCACGACCACCTCTCAGCCTTCCATACCAAATGAAGAGTCAGTCAGACAGTAGAGAATACAAAGCAATATCTGTTTATTCAGTTGCACTCAGACTGGAGCCCAGTATGCCAAGTCATTTAGGAGTGCTGCAGAGGGACTTACATCAGCAAGCATAAAGATACATTATGTACGTTTCAGAAACAATGGAGGCACCCCCACAATGGAATTTTCCAAGTAGATGCAGCAAAACAGTGAAATACAAAAATAAAGTTTAGATTCTGAGGCCGGGCACACACTATCTACTATCCAAGGCTGTTCTCTCCATGCCCACCACTAGAGAAGGGGGAGAAGGCCTCTTTCTAGAGGGAAAGGTATTCGCTGATAAGAATAGTGTATTCATTAAAGAAGCAAAACCTAACCTTGGAAAAACAGAACCTAACAGAGGCCTTTTCTCAGAAATAGCAGAATATAAGTTTTGCCTATAACACAAAATGGCATCGGCATAGAAAATGGCGCTGCAAATGCTATCATACATAGAACAATGAGTAAACATTAATTTCCAATTCTAACAGCAGCTAACGAGAAAAAATGATGCCAGATAATAAAGCCTAAGAATTTGGAGTGAAACCCTGCCATATTCTTTAGGCTGTTGTAATTACTGGATTTTATAACAAGGCTTCCAATAACTCCAGATAAACCTTTGCCATAAGGCCTCGACTTTATTGAAAAAGACTGCAGAAAAAAAGTGTGATACATCATAAAAAAATGCAAGCACCTTTGGAGGATGATCATCTTAATGAGGTTACAACATCTGATGAGTCCCAAAAGGAAACAATTTCACTTCAGCAAAAAGCCAGCAGAGTGTTGAAACATCTTCTCATAATTATTCTCATAGATCTCCGAAGCATTAATAGCTAAGATAACCCCATGTCAAGGTTTTATTCCACACTCCCAGGATCAGCTTGATGCTCAAGTGGGTCCACCTCTCGATCGCCCCAGTCTCTGAAGCTATAACTGCACAGAGGTTTGGAAGGATTAAGCGAGGGAAGGAAAGGATGGGGACTGCAGGGAGGGAGACTCATAGCACAAGAAACACAATATAACTAACATTAAAATAATGTTTTAAACACTTTTCTCTACTTCACTATGCCACATAGTCATATATACATATATATTACCTACTGGCGGCCACCGGTAGGTAGTTAAAGTTAGAACCTAGATTCCATAGGAACAACATTTTTTGTTTTGCTAATAACTTTGGTGTCGTTTGACGAATCTTCGTGAAATCCTCCCAAAAAAAAAAGATCTATCCAGGTCAGCTCCTATCCTGAAAGTTTGGGGGTGATTCATCAAGCAGGGGCTGAGAAAAAAGGGGGGCCAAAAACGCATTTTACCCATGTTAAGATCCAAAGGAAATTTTGAGACAGGCTACAGCCCGAACTGCTGTATGGAATTACCCCAAATTTGGCAAAAAGGTAGTGCTTGGTTCAGAAAGCAACCTTTTTTTTAAATGGTGTAAATCCGTTCAGTAGTTGCTGAGAAATTCAAAAAATAAGAGTCAAAAAATCAATTTCTCATCGAAAACTTTAGGCAAGGCTACAGCCGAAACAGCTGAACGGAATTAACCCAAATTAGGCAAAAGGGTAGTACTTGGTTCAGAGAGCGACCTTTTTTTTAAATGGTGTAAATCCGTTCAGTAGTTGCTGAGAAATAAAAAAAATAAAAGTTTCGATATCTATGGTCGCAGCCACTTCGCTCCCGGTTGCTCTCGGCTTCGTGGTGCGGCGGTCCTGTGCGGGTACCGGTAACCCTCAAAATGTTATCCAGTGTTACTCCTCTTGTCAGGAAAAACAGCACAGGACACCTCTGGATGCTTAATTTAGTTTATTGGCATAAATGAAGGCTGCCTACCAACGCGTTTCGTCAGTTACGGCTTGGTCACGGTGAAGCTACCATCGTGCAGGGGCTATTTACATGCAGGATTAATGATCATAGAAACAGGACTGAACCAATGATCGTGGCTCAATGCATGGCAGACATCTTGAAATAGGTATTATCTCTATTCATGATTTTTCACCTTTCTTAATGTTAATACCAAAAAATATACATATGTGTATTTCGAAAATAAAGTGCATTCAAAATTACAACCAAAGTACATTAATTGCTGTAATCATCTCAAAAAAACGAGTATATCACTCGATCTGTTCAATCATAATAAACAGCATTTCCGCCCGAGATCAAATGCTAAATACAATGATCTCGTACGATCCGATGTTATCATGCTCCCGCCCAAGTGGGCCATTTAGTATAAACTTCCTGCCCCAGTGGGCTAATGTACATATATATTAGTTCAAGATGCACATCCTTTCGTCAAAGCAGCTCCTAATACAGCTTAATGCTCCCATGCAAATTTTTCGTCCTGATTTCAAATACTGAAATGAAATGATAAAGAAAAGAGAGAAAAAGAGAAAATAAGGGGAAAATGTCAGGTGCATACTATCTTAAAATAATTATATACATATAAAAACATAATTCATATCTAATTGCGAAAAGACTTATTCTTATTATTTTAAGATAGTAGGCACCAATCGGGAGCATGAATGAGAACATCTCCAAATATGTGGACTTTTTTCTTCAACCACATATGACCAATTTGACATCCTATTTGAAGGACACTACTGACTTCCTTAACAAGATCATGAATGTTAAATGGTGTGCAAATTATTTATTTTTAGTGATGTACATTGAATCACTATATACATCCATCAACCGCCATGATGGCATTAGTGCTGTTGAATATTATTTGAGTAAACGTGATATCTGTTTTCGTGATCACAATACAATGTTGAGCGAGATGATCAAAATCTATCTCACCTCAAATTTCTTCAGGTTTCAGGGCAATATCTATCTATTATCTATTATCAAAAAAGACACTAGAATCTGTCTTTGTTATATCATTTCGGGCCCTCGTCATATTCGGCATTGCCAACAATCAATTTGGTCTAAAGGAATTTTATTCCCCCATTGTTGCCAAACGAGGGCCCGAAATGATATAACAACGACAGATTCTAGTGTCTTTTTTGATAATTCTCTCCACATCCACATTAGGTGGTTTTATTTGTGTATTTTATCTGTGTATTTCATGTTTTTAATTGATTATTCATTGATATCTATGTATTTTTATTTACAATAAATTGTATACTTTTTTAATAGATTGTTTGTGTTCCTTTCTGGTAAGTGTTCTCCCATTCAATAAGATACAAGATAAAATGAATGTTGTGGATTGTGGTTGTTAGTTTGAGTCCTGATTTAGGAGCAGGAAATAATATCTCCCATAGGGAAAAACTTCTTGTTTTACTTTTCAGTATATTGGTGCTCCATTTCCCTACGGGTTATTACGAGCCCCTCTCTTCCATTTATACCCAATATATGACAGCCTTTAGTGATGTTCCTGTCCCTATTCAAGAGTATTTAACCTGCAGGTCTGAATTTGTAGTTTATAAATTAAAATGTACCTGCAATCTCGAATATATAGGAAGTACGAAATTGCCTGTGCACAAGAGCATCTTATAGCATATAAGAGCAATTGTCAACAGTGATAATAATTATCCTGTGGCAAGACACTTTCATGCTGGTCACAATAAATTATTGAAAGATCTTGAATACACTGTTTTATGCTCAGTACCCCAGCACGGACGGGGTGGGGATCGTGAGAAACTACTCAGGCAAAAAGAGTCACACTTTATACTATCGTTAGACACTAAGGCACCTAATGGTCTGAATTTAACTGAGGATTTGAACAACTTCCTATGAGAATGAAATGTATATAATATCTCTTTTGGGTTGTGTTCATATTACTGCATTCAAATTGTATTGCTCAATCATGATTGAACAGATATGCCATCGTATGATGACTAGTTTGCCATTGTTTCATATACAAAAATTAATGATTTAAGCAATGTATATAATACACATGAACAGTGGTGGGCTGTCGAATTTGCTTAATCAGCTGTAACTTGTACACACTTTCTTTAATGGGTTGAAACCATGAATTTATTTTGTTTATATTGCACTGCACTTTTTTATGCACCTTTTTTGACAGCAAAAATCTTGAACAAATGAAAGGTACCATCTATGTTTGTACATACTAGATACATTTTGATCACAGATACATGGGAAATATAGTACAGTGTAACAAGAACTGTATGAATTTACTTTATATTCACAGGTTTTTGACACGTGTCATTAATTTAAGAATCAAGACTTGATTATGGCACTATGCCGTAAGTTCTTTTTGGCTAAAGACTATAGCTGAATATTATATTTCAAATAACATTGTTCGCGTTATGCTGTTATTTCCAGTAATTTTTCCCCTGGTTTAAAATCAAAACATTTACAAAATCTATAATGATAAATATATGTATTTTGTATTTGACATTTACTAAGATTACAAAATAATTCATTATCATGGTATGAAATGATCAGCACGACATATTTATTTTTTTGTCTGTCATTTGTTTTTACTATTTGCACGTCGAGGGCGTGCACTGCACTAATTTGAAACGCGTCGTGGATGGACACCGGTCCTATGATTTTGATTTAATAAAATCTTGAACTCTGCTATCCATTTGAGGACTCGTATTTTCTTTCTGAACCACTACAAGCTACAAAATTGGAGTTGGTCTGGAGGTCTGCACCTGGTTGTGTTTTTGCCGAGTAGTGGCGGAACAGGAACATTGTCTTTTATATATATATATATATTACCTACTGGCGGACCTATTATCCGCAACATTCTATTTGGAATAACTTTTGTGTTGGTTGACGAATCTTAGCGAAATTTTCAAAACTCATGGCCTGCTCCAGTCCGCTCCTATCCTAGAAGTTTGGGGGTGATTCGTCAAGCAGGGGCCACGAATAAAGGGGGGCCTAAAACATGTTTTCCCCATGCGATTTTCCATAGGAACCTTTAGTCGCAGCTACAGCCCGAACGGCTGAATGGAATTAAATCAAATTTGGCAGAAAGGTAGACCTTGGTTCAGAGTCGTGCCTTTTGGTTAAATGGTGTAAATCCGTTCAGTAGTTTCTGAGACAATCAAAATTAAAATCACATATATATCTGAGGCCATGGTGGATCCTCGCACCCTAAGCGCACCCTGCAGGGCACGAGCTGTATGTTAATTGGCTGTCAACACTCCAAACCAGGAAGTGTTGGCAGGCATCTTGTGCCTCGGTAGAACCGAGGTACAAGAAAACAGAAGAAAAAACATGCAGAACGCAAAAAGGGGGCAGGGTAGAAACACCCTGACTGCCTAGGCCTGCTCAGGGGGTCCCATAAGGACCCCCAAGCCCTCAACTTGTAATTTTTTTTTAATCAGCAAAATCCGTGCCGATATAAAGAAAAACGAATCGCAGGAATTAGCCCTGGGGGGCCAAGTCCCGGGGGCATGGTAAAAGAAAAGTGTGTGGCGCTTAATCCCCCCACACTACCCCGGGGACTGCCACCCCCCGGGGCTAAGCATATATAGTTGCAGAGGGCACATAGCTCCCCAGCAGCCCCGGGGACCGCCACCCCCTGGGGCTTGTTATTGTAATGTTGGGGGGACTCTAACACCTCCCAAGCCCCGGGGACAGCCACCCCCCTGGAGCTTGAATTAATTTTGATTGCAGGGGGGCACACTTCCCCCCCCCCGCAGCCCCGGAAACCGCCACCCCAGGGCTTTAAACAAAAATACCCTGTGTGGGGGGGCTCCAGACGCCCAGACGCCCCTTGGACCACCACCCCCCTGTGGCTGTGGCTCTAAATCATAACTTTGAAAATGTGAGGAGGGGGGCCGCGCTGACCCCTCCTGCAGTGTCCCAGGGTGCCTACCCCTGGGACACTGTAGTTTGCTATGGCAGGGCTCCCGCCCTGCCATAGCAAACTTGGTTTGAATTTTGAAAGAGAGAGCAGGGAAACCTGCTCTCTCTTTCAAAATTCAAACCAAATTGCTTTTCCACACAGGGAGCTGCATCTTAGCAGCTCCCCATGTGGAAAAGCAATGCCGGCTCCCGATGGACACGAGGAGCCGGCGGGACGGTGGTGCAATTGGGGAGCCCCTCACAGTCCCCAACAGAAAGGGCCAGCTCCGGGGATGAGGTCACCGGGACTACTAGTGGCCCGGGAGGGGGGCCACGTGGCCCCCCTCCCCAGAAGTTTTTTAAAAAAGCATTTATAGTTGCGCGGGCACACCCCCCCCCCCCGCAGCTACAGGGACCGCCACCCCCGGGGCTTGTTATTGTAATGTTGGCGGGGCTCAAATGCCCCCCAAGTTCCGGGGAACGCCACCCCCGGGGCTGGTTATTGGAATGTTGGGGCGGCTCTTAAGCCCCCCAAGGCCCGGGGACTGCCACCCCCCGGGGCTCGAATTAATTTTAATTGCGTGGGCACACTGCCCCCCGCAGCCCCAAGGACCGCCACCCCCGGGGCTTTTTAAAACAAAATACCCTGTGTGGGGGGCTCAAGACCCCCCACATGCCCCGGGGACCACCACCTCCTCTGGGCTCTAAATATTTAGATTGTTAGATTGGGGGGTCTGTGACTTTGAAAATGTGAGGAGGGGGGGCTGCGCGGCCCATCTCCTGGAGCCATTGATGGCCCTGGGGACCGCCCCCCCCCCTCCCCCCCAGGGCCGGCTCTTGCAGTGTCCCAGGGTGCCTACCCCGGAACACTGTAGTTTGCTATGGCAGGGCGGGAGCCTCGTGGCTCCCGCCCTGCCATAGCAAACTTGGTTTGAATTTTGAAAGAGAGACCAGGGAAACCTGCTCTCTCTTTTCAAATTCAAACCAAATTGCTTTTCCACACGGGGAGCTGCATCTTAGCAGCTCCCCATGTGGAAAAACAATGCCGGCTCCTGATGGACGCGGGGAGCCAGCGGGACCGTGGGGGGATATGGGACCCCCTCACAGTCCCCAACAGAGAGGGCCAGGAGCTACAAGTGGCCGGGGAGGGGGGCCCCATGGCCCCCCTCCCCAAAAGTTTAAATTATTATTTTTTTTAATAGAATGGGGGCCCCGGGGCCATAAGTGGCCTGGGAAGGGGGCCATGTGGCCCGTCTCCCCAAAAGTTAAACTAAATAAAAAGAAAACAAAAGAAAAAGGCCATGCCCCGGGGGATGGGGTCCCCGGGGACGATTAAGGCCTGGGGAGGGGGGCCACACGGCCCTCTTACACATTTTTCAATTAAAAATAAATAAAATAGGGGGCAGGCTCTGGGGGATGGCGTCCCCAGGGCCAAAAAAATAGAAAAAGAACGGGGGCTTCACAGACCCTTTTCTTAAAAAAAGAAAAAAAGACCGGCATTGCGCCAAAGGCCACGCCCTCTCCTTTCATCACTCTGCAAACACCCCCCTGGCGCGATTGCAGATGGGGAACGAATTCCCCTTGAATACTGGGGGTCCCTGGGGGTCAACTAGCCCACCAGGAACCTCCAGTATGAGCCAGGGAGCTGCGCTGCAGAGAGGTGTTCTGAGGCCACGCCCCTTTTTTCACCTCTCTGCAACGCAGCTCTGTGGTGCTTAGTGGAGGTAGCTGGTGGGCTAGTTGCACCCCAGGGACCCTCAGGATTCAAGGGGAGTTAATCCCTAATTTAAAACGTGCCACGGGGTGCGTTTGCACACAGGTGAAGAGAGGGGGCGGGGCCTGAGTTCACATGTGTGCAATCAAGCTCTGTGGCGAGTTTTAAGTTAGAGAATTAATCCCTCCTCAATCCTGAGTGTCTCTGGGGGCCAACTAGCCCACTGAAAGCGAATTATTTCTCTAACTTAAAACGCACCACAGGGCGTATTTGCAGACATGTCACCTCACGCTACGCCCCCTTCCTTCACCACTGTACAAACGCCCCGTGGCGCTTTTTAAGTTGGGGACTTCATTCTCTTTTAATACTGAGGGTCCCTGAGGGCCAACTAGCCCAACTGGTATCTGCAATATGCGCCAGGGAACTGCGTTGCAGACAGGTGTTCAGAGGCCATGCCCCTTTTTACGCCTCTCTGGAACGCAGTTCTGTGGCGCTTACTGGAGGTACCTAGTGGGCTAGTTTGACCCTAGGGACCCTTAGGATTCAAGGGGACTTAATCTCTCAACTTAGAACAGCCACAGGGCCCGTTTGCAGAGTGGTGAAGGGAGGGGACAGGACCTGAGGCGACATGTGCAAACACGCCCTGTGGCGCATTTTAAGTTGGGGAAATAATTCCCCTTCAATCCTGAGAGACCCTGGGGGCCGACTAGCCCACTAGGTGCTTCCAGGAAGCGCAACTGCACTGCGTTGCTGAGAGGTGGTGCCCCTTTTTACACCTCTCTGCAATGGTGCTTACTGGACGTACCTAGTGGGCTAATTTGTACCTAGGGACCCTCAGGATTCAAGGGGAGTTTATCTCCCAACTTAAAATGGCCACAGGGTGTGTTTACACAGTGGGGAAGGGCGAGGACGGGGCCTGAAATGACGTATATAAAATAAAAAATAAAAACACCGGCATCGCGCCGGAGGCCACGCCCCCTCCTTTCATCACTCTGCAAACATGCCCCTGGCGTGTTTGCAGATGGAGAATGAATTTGTCTTAAATACT
This sequence comes from Lissotriton vulgaris, assembly GCF_964263255.1. Taxonomy (NCBI): domain Eukaryota; kingdom Metazoa; phylum Chordata; class Amphibia; order Caudata; family Salamandridae; genus Lissotriton; species Lissotriton vulgaris. Next base: position 606,075,183 of record NC_141693.1, on the reverse strand, counting down.
GGGGTTCCCTGGGGGCCAGCTAGCCCACCAGGAACCTCCAGTATGAGCCAGGGGGCTGCGCTGCAGAGAGGTGTTCTGAGGCCACGCCCCTTTTTTCACCTCTCTGCAACGCAGCTCTGTGCCGCTTAGTGGAGGCAGCAGATGGGCTAGTTGCAACCCAGGGACCCTCAGGATTCAAGGGGAGTTAATCCCCGAACTTAAAACGCGCCACAGGGCTTGTTTGCACACTGGTGAAGAGAGGGGACGGGGCCTGAGCTCACATGTGTGCAAACACACCCTGTGGCGTGTTTTAAGTTAGAGAATTAATTCCTCTTCAATCCTGAGGGTCCCTGTGGGCCAACCAGCCCACCAGGTACCTCCAGTAAGCGCCACGGAGCTGCGTTGCAAAGTGTTGTAGAAAGGGGCATGGCCTCTGAACACCTCTCTGCAACGCAGCCACCTGGACACAGTAATTTAGCCTGCCTCGGGGAATGGGATTATCAGGGCCTTTACAGGCTCAACAATAGGAACCGCTCTGCAAAAGCAGGGGGCAGTTAATAAAGTCAGAACCTGCACAAATTATTTTAAATTTTGTTGCGGAATCACAGAACCTCCACTAATTCATGCAAAATGTTTTTTTAAACGACTTTGGCCCCAGGCAGGGTCCCTCTGGGACTCGATCACCAAGCCTAAGGGGTCAGTGTATCACAACCCTGCCCCTTATGTCTTTTTTCATATTTTTTCTGGGACTCAGGAGTCAATCCAGACTCCTCAGATGCCTGTCACTACATCGTTGTAGATGTGGTGGCAGCCAATCATTTCCTAGCATAAGATCTGTTGGGTCTGTGGAGCCCATGTGGAATGATATATATGAGGTTTCTGAGACTAAATTGCTCAAAAACTACTGAATGGATTTACACCAAATCACAAACTGCATGCCTTCTGGACCACGCTCTAGCTTTCTGACACATTTGGTGTAAACGTGTTCAGGCGTTTGGGGTGCAGCTCTTTCTAAAGTTCCTACAGAAAAATTAATGGTGAAAATGTGTTTTGGGAACCCCCCCTTTTCCTCGACCACTGCTTGACAGATCATCCCGAAACTTTCCATGAACAAACTAGCTAGAAATTAGCACTTATTTGGAAAGTTTCATGATGATTTGTCAACCGGCACTAAAGTAACTCCCAACACAAAAAGGCATTTCCGATGTAAACGTGTTCCTAATAATACCTACTTAGTGGAAACCAACACACAGAAAATAACAATAGATTAAAGGAACGTTACAGTTAAGTGAAAGTTTCAGTTCAAACATACTGTTTTAAATTAAGAAAATCGCTCAAACTGGTTATAATTATCTCATGTAACTATAACTCGATCTCTAAAGTAATTATTACTCGCACCCTCGCCGTGCACAGTCTTGGCATCAATGAAGTCATTTCAGATGTTACAGTCGTGTTATATGGAAGGTAATTAGTAATGCATATTGACAGCGCAAGTTATAGCTACTTTAGGGCATAAGTTATTGTTACTTGAGATAAGTATAACAAGTGAATTTCATTAGTTCTGTTTGTATAAAATGGTATGTTTTAACAGAAATGTTCACTTAACTATAATATCTCTTTAACCTATGTTTGTATCAGTGAATTTCTAAGGTTCATTTTACTACAAAGTAAGATATTGCCATAGCTAACTATATTGTCAATTTAAACTTTGTTTTTTCAGTGAATTTCTATTTTTTTTAAACATTCAGCAATATTTTATTAGCATACACAACGTCAACCCTACACCGCGCACAGCCTTTTATTACGCATCATCTGGGTTGGCCTCCTCAAAGCCAGCCAGCCCCACGCTGTGCATGACCTTCAGCTGGGCATGGTGTGGGATTAGCCACAAGGCCTGCATCCAAACCCTCGCAAGGAGCCAGCTCCACACTGTGCATGGGCTTTGGCTATGCGAGAAATGGAGCTGGCCACAGACCAGGCCTGGTGCCCAAAACCCACTGGTGCCCAACCCCACCTTGTGCCCGAGTCATGGGCAGCAGGGAGTTTGAGCGCAGGGTCTGGGTGTCATTTCAAGAAAGGCAAGAAAGGGATACCTACTGACTCTGTCAAAAGATCAGAACACCATAATATAAAAAGAGGCCATATTGGTTTTATGAGGGGATTGAGATTTCAGCATATATATAAAGCACAGGTATTGAGAAAAATAGACCAACAATTATATTGCAATGCATATTTCAATAAGTCACACAGTGCTGTTTTTAATAAAAGTAAATATAGAAAAAAATCTAATAAAGCTTCATTCAAATAAAAGCATCAACAAATCTTTAAGCCGTTCTTTAACATTTTTCAAACTACAAAAAGCAGCCACACAACCCATGACTAGGGGGCTCTGCACTCCAGCTATGAGTGCTTTAAAAAAATATATGGGAAGCTCTCCTGTGGTCCTTAATTAGATGACATAGGAGAAGTTCTGTTTTTTTTATGTTGGTGGGGGTCTGCTGCACTTCATACATTAAAATGTATGTCCTCTAGGGACATCATCAAGCTTGGAAAAAAAAGTTTAAAAATCCCTTGCAGGGCATTATGGGGTCCTCCTTCAAAGAACAGTCAATAATAAATTAGCATTTCCTGCCACTAATTTATATTCATTTTTTATTTTTTTTTCATTTATTTAAATATCTCTTATAGTTACCTTAACGCATGAGTTATAGTAATTTGAGATAACTATAACTATATAATTGTGTGGCTCTGTGTGGCTAAGTAAATCTGTAATAATGTAAGGCAGCGCAAGCTGCTTCCTTGTGTTACTCTGCCCTGGAAAGATGTTCCATAGGTGGAGCGTGGGTGTTCCCACACATCTACCCATGGTAGTTGACGCCTTCGCAGATTTACTGAGAAGAGTAAATCTGGGATTTTGTCAAAAGGCTACACCTTTCCAGGAGAGGGGTAACAATGAGAAAACTGTTTACTTCGCCTCTTTTATTCCTCTTGTAATGTGTGCTGCATTCTACGGCACACTTAGAAGGAGGAAAAAGCCTTGGAGGATTGTTTTTGTGCAGGAAGGTATCCCTTCCAGCACCAAAATACTTCTGTTTGCAACGAAAAAACCTTGCACCATGATGCGCTTGTGTTATGAGAGCCAAGGAAAATAACATCTGTTCAATACATGGCAGTCAAAAATCTTTATTTGGCTTTCAATAAAGCCATATAGGCGCAATAAACATTTAAAATGCACAAACAAACAATAAAAACTACTAAAGGGTTACCCCAATTAAAAAGCCACATAAAAGCTTAAGTCATATGCATAAACCATAACAGTACAAGCATCCATTTAAAATACAGTAATACAGTACACAGATAATAGAAAAACTGTAACTTAACATATGGTTACCAAAGAAGAACCACATAAGGATCTTATGACATATGCAGACAGAGGGATGCTCCCCACCTCTTTCTTGTGAACAAAGAGCATCTAGTATAATTAGTTCCTGCATGACAGGAAAGCAAAGAGCCTAATTGTTGCAGGATTACTAGGGCCAACTTATGCTGACTGATGTTGCATTTCCCAAAATAGCTAAATCCAAATGAGATTTATATAATGTACAAAAATAGCATAAAGTGCACTGTGCTTTGATGACAGATGTTATCACTGGGACAAATCCCAAAACCAGGATCCCTGCGTTGGAAACACCACTAGAAAATGGATGGTCCTCAGACTTTGGTCCAGTGATCTCACTCGTCTCACCTACTCCCCAGCAGCTCAGCCGGGCTCTGCCCCGCCTCGCACCCAGCCAGCCCTCCTGTGCAGGGTTTTAGCCTGCCTGCCCTCTGCTCTCACTTTTGCGCCGATTCTGCTCTCTTCATTCGAAGCTCACACGCCCCTGACTGACACGGTCTTCCCTGTGTTCACTTCATTTCATTTCTTTTCCTGATTTGCTCGTTTTGACTGCCACTTTTTTGTCTACCATTGTTTTTTTCTCCTTTTTACTCTGGTTCACTTGTTTTGACTGCCACTGTTTTGTCTCCTTCTTGCTCACATTCTGCCCTTCCCCTTCTTCCCGCCGTCTGCACCCCTATCTCTGACCCCCCTCCCCTCCCGCCCCCTCCCACCTCACAGCTGATCGTCCCTCCCCTCCCCTTCAAATGGCGAAGCATGCAGCGGGCGCGCCGCGTGCCTAAGGCAAACCTGTCTGCGCCCGTCCACACCTGGACTGCGCCCAGCGCCAGAACCCCTGGCCCCAACAAAAGCCACAGCACCCGTCTTCACTACGACACCAGCACCCTCCACGCACTCAACGCCGGACGAGAGCGAACCTGCTACCTGGCCGGCCCGAAACCGCACCCAAGGGCCCTTCTCCTGCTGGAACTGCAGCATCACCAGCATCCGACCTGCCAACCCAACCAACACGAAAGAACCCAACTACCTCAGATACATTCTTCTTAACACCCGATCCGCCCGAGAATATGCCTTTGAACTCTGGGACCTGCTCGACTCAACCTCCCAAGATGTCGCCTTCCTGACAGAGACCTGGATGAACCCCTCCTCGGCACCAGACATCGCCATAGCCATCCCAGAAGGCTACAAGATCACCCGTAGGGACTGCACCAACCGAGTAGGAGGAGGATTCGCCATTGTCCACAGGAACACTCTTGACCAACACCGACGACACCCTCAGCACCGCCAAACACCTCCACTTCCAGATCCACACCGAACCCAACACCACCCTCAGAGGAACCCTCATCTACAGACCCCCCGGACCCAGACCACAGTTCAGCGACTCCATTGCCGACTGCGTCAGCTCACACGCCCTTGCCTCCATGGACTACATCTTCCTCGGGGTCCTGAACTTCTACCTCGAGAACAACAATGACGCCAACTCTAACACCCTGATTGATAACCTCGCCAACCTCGGACTCAGACAACTCGTCACAACACCCACCCACTCCGCCGGCCACACGCTTGACCCCATCTTCTCCGCAAGCTCCCACGTCACCTTCAGCCTTACCACCAAACTCTACTGGACCGACCATCGCTGCATCCACTTCTCCTTTCGGAAACCCACTATGCACCACCGCACCCAACAGATGGATTGGTGTCAGTACAACGCGGATTTTTACAACGCATTCCGTTACAACGGAATTTTTACAACGCAGGATCCATTACATCGGATGCCATTACAACGCATGGCATTACATAGCAGATGCTATTACAACGCATGGCATTACATCGTAAGTATAGGTAAGTATACCTTTTTAAAAAAAAATTTATTAAGTTAATTTAATTAATTTAATTTAATTAATTTAATTAAAATACATTTTAAAATAGCCATTAATTTTATTTAATAAAATAATATCTATTTAATAAATGTAATTGTAATAAAAAATGGAAATAATTTAATTTAATTAAAATAATGAAAATAATTTAATGTACATATTTTTATAATTGAAATTAAATTAAATTAATTGAAATAATTTAATTAATTGAATTTAAAAATGTAATTAATGTAATAAAATGAATTAAATGTATTAAATATATTTTAATTAATTTAAAATTGTTAATATAATTTAATTATCCCTAAACACAAACCTACCCCTGAACCCTACAATACCCCTGTACCCCAAAACCCAAACCCTGCCCTAAAACCTAAAAACACCCCTGTACCCCAAAACCCAAACCCTGCCCTAAAACCTAAAAACACCCCTGTACCCCAAAACCCAAACCCTGCCCTAAAACCTAAAAACACCCCTGTACCCCAAAACCCAAACCCTGCCCTAAAACCTAAAAACACCCCTGTATCCCAAAACCCAAACCCCACCCTAAAACCTAAAAACACCCCTGTACCCCAAAACCCAAACCCTGCCCTAAAACCTAAAAACACCCCTGTACCCCAAAACCCAAACACTGCCCTAAAACCTAAAAACACCCCTGTACACCAATACCCAAACCCTGCCCTAAAACCTAAAAACACCCCTGTACCCCAAAACCCAAACCCTGCCCTAAAACCTAAAAACACCCCTGTACCCCAAAACCCAAACCCTGCCCTAAAACCTAAAAACACCCCTGTACCCCAAAACCCAAACCCTGCCCTAAAACCTAAAAACACACCTGTACCCCAAAACCCAAACCCTGCCCTAAAACCTAAAAACACCCCTGTACCCCAAAACCCAAACCCTGCCCTAATACCTAAAAACACCCCTGTACCCCAAAACCCAAACCCTGCCCTAAAACCTAAAAACACCCCTGTACCCCAAAACCCAAACCCTGCCCTAAAACCTAAAAATACCCAAACACCCCAAAACATATACCTCAGTACCCCAAAACATATACTCCTATACTCCTACTTATTTAAAAAATTACTTACATTAATATATTTAATTTATAATATTTAAAAACATAAATAAATATTTTTATTTATAATTAATAATAATTAAATCAATTATATAATATTAAATAAAATTAAAAAAATTATATACTTACCAATACTTACGATGTAATGGTATGCGTTGTAATAGCATCTGCTATGTAATGCCATGCGTTGTAATGGCATCCGATGTAATGGATCCTGCGTTGTAATAGCTGCGTTGTAACAGCATTACAACGTAAAAGTTGCGTTGTAAGTGTTACATACCCTGATGCCCCACTGCTGCTGGAGCAAAGTCATCAAAGACCAGCTAACCACCACCCTTGCCCAGAGCCCACCTGCCAATCCCACCGACTCCGACACCGCCTCCCACAACCTCAGACAGTGGATCCATGACTGCGCCAACACCCTTGCCCCGCTCAAGAAACCCTCCAAAAGCCACACCAGCAAGTAAGCCAGCTGGTTCACTGAAGACCTCCAGGCCTCCGAGCAAACCTGCCGAAAGCTAGAGAAGAACTGGCTCCGTGAAAGAACACCGGCCAGCTACGCAGCCCACAATAACGCCACTCGCAGACACCACCACCTCATCAGATTGGCCAAAAGGGCCTCCTTCAAAGACCGCCTAGACCACAGCACACACAACAGCAAAGAGCTCCTCAACATTGTGACAGAACTCTCCAACACCAACGACATCCCACCCTCGCAAGACCTGTGCGACTCACTGCCCACCTTCTTCCATCGCAAGATCGCAGACATCCACAACAGCTTCAATGCCACAACAACCTCAACCACCATTGGTACACCCGCCCCCACGACCACCACCCGCACCAAGCACCTGCTCTCCTGGACCAACATCGACGACACCATCAAGATCATGAACACCATCCACTCCGGATCCCCATCAGACCCTTTGCCACATCACATCTTCAACAAAGCCAGCACCACCATCGCACCCCATCTCCGGAAAGCCATCAACATCTCCTTACAGACAGCAACCTTCCCAGAGAGCTGGAAACACGCTGAGATCAACGCCTTATTCAAGAAACCCAAGGCGGACCCCAAGGACCTCAAGAACTTCTGGCCCATCTCCCTGCTCCTGTTCCCGGCAAAGGTCATCGAGAAGACCGTCAACAAACAACTGACCAGCTACCTCGAGGAGAACAACATCCTGGACCCGTCCCAGTCCGGGTTCCGCTGCAACTACAGCACCAAAACTGCCCTCATTGCCACCACTAATGATATCAGAAACCTGCTAGACAATGGGGAAACTGCGGCCCTCATCGTCCTGGACCGGTCAGCCGCCTTCGACACTGTCTGCCACCGCACACTACGAACACGCCTCCACGACGCCGGGATCCAAGAGAAGGCCCTGGACTGGACCACCTCCTTCCTCTCTGGCAGAACACAGAGCGTTCGCCTCCCCCCTTTCCGCTCCGAAGCAACCGAGATCATCTGCGGTGTACCCCAGGGCTCATCCCTCAGTCAAACGCTGTTAAACATATACATGGTACCGCTCGCCCACATCGCCCGACTACACAACCTCAACATCATCTCCTACGCTGATGACACCCAACTGATCCTCTCCCTCACCAAGGACCCCCTCACCGCCAAAGCCAACCTCCATGAAGGAATGAAGGCCATCGCCGAATGGATGAGGAACAGCCGACTGAAGCTAAACTCGGACAAGACGGAGGTCCTCATCCTTCGATCCACCCCTTCGGCATGGGACGACTCCTGGTGGCCGACCGCACTGGGAACAGCCTCAACACCCACCGATCAGGCACGCAACATAGGGATCATCCTCGACTCCACCTTCTCCATGACTAAGCAGGTCAACGCTATCTCTTCCTCCTGCTTCAACACCCTCCGCATGCTCTGCAAGATCTACAAGTGGATCCCCACCGAAACAAGAAGAACAGTCACCCAGGCCCGAGTCAGCAGCAGGTCAGACTACCGAAATGCACTCTACGCAGGAACCTCGGCAAAACTCCTGAAAAGACTTCAACGCATCCAGAACGCCTCTGCACACCTGATCTTTGACATCCTTCCCCGCAGCCACATCACACCCCAGCTGAGAGACCTGCACTGCTCCCCGTCAACAAGAGGATAACCTTCAAGCTCCTCACCCACACACACAAGGCACTCCACAACACCGGACCAGGGTACCTCAACAGACGACTCAGCTTCTACACCCCCACCCGCCAGCTGCACTCCACCAACCTCGCTCTCGCCACAATCCCCCGCATCCGAAGAGCAACCTCCGGCGGCAGGTCTTTCTCACACCTCGCTGCAAAGACCTGAAACACCCCTTCCCATCCACCTACGGCAGACCCAAGACCTGCTGACCTTCAGAAGATTTCTCAAGACCTGGCTATTTGAGCAGTAGCAGCATTCCCCTCCCCCCAGCGCCTTGAGACCCTCACGGGTATGTAGCGCGCTTTACAAATGCAATGATTGATTGATTGATGATATTAAATCAGAGGGGCGTACGATAAAATCTATAATCTTTGTTAAAAATGGACGTTAAATAAAACGCAGGACTTGTTAATAATAAGTCCATAATCTATGACTTAAGTCATAGGTTAAAAAATATACTTGGCTCAGCGATGCATTGAGCGCAAGGTAAGTGGTTTTATTTGTTTTTTTATCTTATTTTCTCTATTCCGTCGTCTGTCAACCTTCGCCCCACCACTCTTACCTGCACCAGCCATGACTCTTCTATCCAGACCTTGGGAGCCATCTACTATACTTTCTGGGTTACTAAAAAGTTCTGGCGTCCCCAAGGTATTGAAAACTGATTTCTTTCGAAAAGCTCACTTCCGGTGTACTCTTACCCTTAGCCACAAAAGCAGAGAATTAGGTTTGATTGAAAATTCGAGATAGCCCAAAACTGCTTCTGAAAGACTCAGAAAAGTGGGAGAGGATTGTGGCAGTACCAACAGTCTACGTAAAAATGCATTCTCCACGCTTTGTAGGTGTTCGACACCAGCATATCCCTAAAACCCAGCTCCACAGCTCCCTTTTACAATACACTTGCTCTTATGTAAATGATCTCAATCAGTGACTCGTGGCCCACTCTTCTTGCAAAGTTAAACAAGCATTTACAATGCAATGGTCTCGGCACTGTTAAAGTTAGAGCTATTGACATTGCTCACAACATTATTTTTATTTATGTTTTTAAAACATAAATAAATGGCATTGTCATTTACAATGCCAATAGCTTAATCTCTTGCAAATGCGAGACCTACTGCATTTGCACCCACACACAGAGCCACACACACAAAGCCACCCACACACAAATACAGAGCCACCCACACAGAGCCACCCACACAGAGCCACCTACACACACACAGAGCCACCCTCACACAGACCCACCTACACACACACAGAGCCACCCTCACAGACCCGCCTACAAAAAAAGCTACAAACACAGTAGGCATGGATGCAGCATTTATGCACCGCCACCACCCACTGCCAGAGAATCCGTATTACCATAAACAGCAGCAGCAAATGACTGCACAGTAAACCATTCAACCTTAAGCAGCCCCTCCCCCGCCGAGTCCATCGTTTGTCTCACATCTACTGCTCCAAGGTGTACAAAAGGTCATGCGGAGAACTAAAGGGAGCCTGCCACGTAACACAGGTTGGAAAGCATCAGGGAGGGGGCGGGGTAGGGGCGGGGCTCACCGACTAATACCTACTGTGCAAAACCAGGAGTCCCGCTGGTAGAGATCAAAGCAGAAAGGGACCCCGCCCCCTCAACCCTCCCCCCATCCATGTAATGGCTATAAGGCGCTTTGCTAAAATCAAATCCAAGCCTATAAATCTAGAGCAGCCCTCATACTTTGCTGGACGAGGGAACAGCCCCACAAACACGTCACCGGTGAATGCAGAATATGGCGTTCAGTGACGTCATTAATATAGTCAATCTCGGGGAAGAGCTACACCAGCAAACAAGATGGCCGCGTAAGCTCCCGGCTCCGCCGACCTCCGTCTCCTGCCGGAAGATCCTGGTATTTATCCTGTTTTTGCACCCTGACTCCGTGTGTATGAACCGGACTGGAGCTTAACGGTGCGATCCCGAGATTTCTACCAGTTTGGTAGACAAAGATACGTCGAGTGGCAGTTTGCGGCCTAGACCAGCCTGGTAGCCGGGGTCTCGAGTACTGGACTAGCCGGGTTTCAGTTGAACAACATCGGCTGTAGTTGTGTGACAGGGTCCGGTCTACCGAGGGGGAAAAATTTCTTGGACCGAAGTTGAGGATGATTGGCTAAATTCATGACTATCGAAGGAGGGGTGATGACGCACAATTGGAGCGGTGGACGGGAGTTCCTGGCCCGGTGGACCGGTTAGGGCCCCGCCGGTGTTCGCTGGGTTGGGATCTCCGCCTGCGGTGGCTGAGTTCGGATTGTTATTGTTCACAACGATAAGTCCCCCTCTGAAGTCGTCCGTTCCACATCCATCTATTCTCCCCGGGGAGACCGGGCTCTCTAGGGACACGAATATGACCGAAACTGAGAGAGATGTTTTGGAGCGGGCTGAGAGTGACCCGTCACTACGATCTGTGTTGGCAGCCATAAGGTCACTTCATGTTTGCGTTGAAGCCCACATCCATAAAATGATAGTGTCTTTGTCTGGAACTGGGCGGATGGGACCGGACCCTGGTCCACTGCAAGAAACGAAACGACTCGAGATACCCAAGATGGCCACTTCAATGGAGGAAGCAGACCCCGTACTATGGGAGGCGTTGGAGCCTCTGACCAGTGTTTTGGGTGCTGAGAGCAAGCCTGATGCCGCAATTGGATTGTCAGGCCTACGATCGTTGCCAACTATGGTAGGGCTACTTGATGCTCCCTTTCCGGAGACTTTCGATGGGAACTGTTGTTGGTTTGAAACTGCGTCACTCCCCTATACATCGGCACGGCTAAGATGGCGGACGAAACAACCTTGGGAATCCATGACGATGTGGGGAGTCTTTGGACTTAGCAGAGTTCTCAACACTTTCATCTCTCAGCTTCGTCTCGGTTTGAACTTTGCTACAGCTTGTTCGTGCATTGACTATCCTGTGGAAGCGACAGTTTGTCCGGAAGGGGCACACATGTTCGATCGGAAGGGTCAAGGATGAGACTGTGTGATTGAGTTTGCCATTGGGTATTCCTGGACACGGGGTTTGCAACCATGATGCGTCCGGGAGGTTGGGCGGTGTTTGGAGTTTCGCCTGTTGTGCTACGTATTTGCTTAATAGATTTCGAGACCTTAGTCTGCGGATTCTCTGCTTTGGCTGGGGGGGAGCGGAGACCGGGGGCATGTATGAAGATGCCCTCCTTCATTTTCTACTTTTAGTATTTAGTTAGTACGGGCGACAGGCACACTGCTAGTTGGGGTTAGGCGATAGCCATATGCAGGGGTGCAGGGTGGGGGGATGGGTTTATTGTTTTGTCTTCTTTTTTTTTAATGGTTTCTTTTTTTCACACTCTCTTTACTTTCCTTTTATAAGTATAGTTGGTGAAACATCCTGACTTTCTTGGTATTCCAGTATCTGGTGCTCATGCTTCTTCTATTATCCTGATTTTATGGGTGGGCAGACTCTGAAAGCTTGCGCTTAATGTGAGTTGTATATTGTGCTGTGGCACATCCTGTTTTTCATACATTGGCTTAGGCGTCTCAGCCATTTCTTCACTGCTTAGAATCTATCCTGTATCTACATCAGTTCGCCATATTATTATGTCTGAATGTATGGCACATGATATGTCTATTACTTTCTTTGTTTTGAAACTAATAAAAAGATTTACAAAAAAAAAATATAGTCAATCTCCCCCCAGAGCCGGAAGCGCTCACAATCCCACATCAGATGTAACAGCTCTGCCCCCTTCGCCCCACACCGGGGCAGCTGAGGCTCCAGGGTATATTTTATTAATCCTGCCTGGTGTAAGAAGTGCCCTGGGAACAAGAGAAAAATGAATCCAAACCTAGAGAACTTGCTCCAATATTTTCCAGCAGTCAGATCACTAATCAATATACCAATTCCCACCACCCACTGGCATCGACAAGGGGGCATTGATAACCCTACTAAGCACCACATGCAGACTCAAACCCGCCCTATGTGTGCCTTGCATGTACTCGTCCTCAGCCATTAAAAACACACTTGCTTCACACTACAATACTACCACATATTAAAGTGATCGAATCGTTACTTACTTTGCCTGTGGTTTTCGAGGCCGCTGCTGAGCAGTCAGAGTAGCACACGCTGCTGCTTATGGGTGGACTCGACTGAGCAGCGCCGCTGCGCCTGCGCAGTACGGGGGGAGGGAGGAGGGGGCAAAATTGGGCAAACTGGTCTGATCGGCATTTGTCCGACTTCTCAAGGGGAAAGACTTCTGCGCCAAGGAGGAACAGACATGGGCTGGCAAAAAAATACATTTTTAAATTGTGATTTGTAGCTTCTATAGGGACCTCACCCACGCATTCGGGCACAGCGTCCAACTTTAAATATTTTATGCACCGGCACAAATTAAGCACTGGAAGGACTAGAATTTTACGTCACTGGTGCTGCGCAGAATGACAACTCTTATCAGCATAGGAACACAGACGAAGCACAAAGAACAAGCAGAGTGATGGGGCAGAGAGATGTAATATGTCCGTGAGAAAGACAGCGAGGGAAAAAATCAAAGAATCTAGAGGGCGAGAGAGTGAACTTTAGAGCAAGGTTGAGGGAAAGTGCACAGATCAAAAGAGAGGCTGCGGAACACAAGTAAGGGAGAGAGAGTAAGAGGGAGAACGAGGCATCATGAGGCACTGACGGACAGAACAAGCACTCACCTGAGGACGACTTCTTCCGGCTACGGTCGGCCTGAAATGGCTGCCGCAAAGCTCCGCCATTTTCGCAATTCAGGGGGATGTTTTTAGCAGTTGAGTGACGGATGATGTACGGCTTAAAAACTGCAAAAAAAACACCCCCGAATCGCAAAAAGACGGGGCTTGAACAGAGTGACGCCCCTCTCCTCCAATGGCTGGCCTCCGTTTAGGAAGCCAGCCAATGGAGAAGAGAGGCGGGTTCAAGCCCCACTGTAGCCAAAACATAAAATCTCGGACTCTGCCCACTGCTTACGCAGTGCGACACAGGCGAGACCTAAAAAAGACTCAATACATCCTTGTAGTTGGTGCGTCCTAGTTTGAAGTAAATAATCCCAGTTCATACTAGAGTCGAAGCCAGGGATTCCCTAATATGTACAACGTTGCACTTTACCTAGCTCAGGCCCTCCAAGTTAGAACTTCTTTGTTTTAGTGTTTCTAGGCCATATTTCATGATTAATAATTTGTTTCCGTTGGTTTTTAAGCACAAGTCATACATGAAGTTGCTAACATCATCTAGGGTTATTTGGAGCTCGTTTGCGGTTCTAGATCTTAAAACTGCATCATCCACATATTACAAAATTAGGGGGGCGTGGCCCGAAGCCAATGTAAAAAGACGCAGACTGCGGAGCTCCGTCCGCCGTTTTTCCCTGCAATCATTAATCCTGAGCCCCGGGTGCAGACACGACCATCTTTCTACGAACCAGAGCGCCCCGAGAGCCCGGGGTGACAGGAGGTGTGACTCATATTGCCCACAGAGAAAACCGGGACAGTGAAAGCCCGTGTAGCCTGGCGAGGCTACAGCGACACCAAGATGGCGTCCACAGATCACTAAGCATGCCGAGAGGGCTTCAGCTCTGGAGCAGGGGAGCTCTTCACCTCCCAGTGAACACAAACCGGCAAGTGGGGGCCGGACGGCACTCGGAGATAACAGGGGTAATCGAGGTGAGCCTGAGTCCTTCAGACAGCAGTCCCTGAGCCCCGGTATGGACTAATAGTGGCGCATTAAACCTGGCAATAAGATGGCAGCCGCACTGCAGCGAGTACATAGAGGACCGACAGGGCAGTGACTGGCACCTGATAGAGAGGATAGATTTGCCTATAGTGAGGCCTCACCGGTGGGAAGCTAGACACTGCAGCAAGCGAGGACAATTTGGCCAGTCCTGAACCCGGCACCGTAATACTGAGACAGAGCAGCAAGGAGGGGGAGGAGGAAAGATGGTGCCCTTCTCCTGATGAGCCACGCCGAGCAGAATGAGGTACCGAAGTGGTGTTGTCAGCAGTGAGCAGGTGAGCCTGGGGTGCCCACCGCGGGAGACTTACCACCTGCACTGCATACTACGACCCCGTGCTAGCACAGCTACCTGAGAAGGAGTGATACCCCCACAGCTGGTGAGGATGCACGCAAGAGGTGCCCATACTGGCGTCTACCCCTGGGTGACAGCAAAGGCGAAGGGCAGTCACTCTACAATGCTTTCTGGGGCCTCCAGCAGAGGGCGGGCTTGAAGCAGCCGGGACAGACACTCGGGGCTGATTCAAAGGACCTGCACAAATCGAGATGTGGGTTAAATGGCCTGGTGAATGGCGCAGAGTGAATTCACCCGCCTACAGAGACCCTGCTGCGCCCCAAAGGAGGCAGAGCGCACCTAGAAGGCCGTGGAGACAATAAGCAATAGGAGCACGGGCTAAGCAGGAAGGCTAGCAAGGTAAAGTGCCCTAAACCCAGCCAGACAACCCATTGCTCAATGACATGTAAGCGAGGACCACGGGCTGTGGGACTATGCTGGACCGTGCCGGGTTGAAGCTGCCTAACAAGTGACCGATATCTGTGAGCACAAAGGAGAGTGACTTTAGCGCATCCAGAGAGAAGCGCAATTGATACCGCAGAAGGGGATAGCCTAGTGAAGAAGCCGCTGCGGCAGTAGCAAAAAGGGTGGCTTCAAGACCACTAGAGGCGCGACAAAGACAAGCACCCACTGCATTGTCATGTGGCTGATAACTGCCCTGCAATGAGGATCCGAACTAGGGAGGGGACGCCAGAACCTACACGAGATGAAGGGGAGAACCCAAAGGAGAGAGGATACAAAGTCCTCAATGTAGAAGCCCCTGGTGCCAAGACGTATAATGACGAAGAGGTACTGGAAACGGGAAGTGGGGCAGCTCCCAGGAAACCTACACTGACAGATATCATGCAGGCGATCACAGCCTCCAGAGAGGCCCTGGAGGAGAAAATAGGAGCAATAGGCATGGACATAAACCTGTTAAAAGATGCCCACAGGAAGCTCAAGGACCGTGTGCTCTCTACGGAGAAGGAACTGGGAGGCCTCCCAGAGACGATGACTGCAATGCAGAAGACGCTAAAAGATCTGAAAACTAAAGTTAAAGTGTTGGAAGTGCGGGCCGATGATAGCGAAGGGCAATCCTGCAGGAATAATATCTGTGTCATCGGAGTGGAGTGCATGAACATGGTGCGTTTCTTGGACGAGTGGCTCAGAACGGAAGTAGCCCCGGAGGGACTGTCAGCCTTCTACGACTGGAAAGAGCCCATATAGTCCCAGCAAGACCGCCTAAACCCAGTGCACCTCCTCGTGCGATAGTAGTGTTGCTATTGCATTTTAGAGACAGGGACCATATACTTCCACAAGCGTGCCAAAAACAGGGGTTGCAAATTGACTTCAATGTAGTAATGATTATTCCTGACTTTACAAGGGAGGTTCAACGAAACAGAGCATCCTTTCTAGCTGTCAAGAAGAAGCTTTGCCAGCTACATTTGCTGTACGCCATGCTATTTCCTGCCAGGCTTCGAGTGTCGGATACCGCAGACCCCCGATTCTATACCACTCCTCAAGAGACCTGGGACTGGCTGGACACACAGATTTCATCAGAACGCCATAGCTCCCCAGTGAACTCCTTACAACAAAGCCCTTGCAGCAGCACCATCTCCTAGGGAACTCAGCTTGGAACGTCGCAGAGTGCTGCAGGAAGTAGCGAAACATAGCCAACAGGGCTCCAGCCCCGCTTCAAGCAAAACTGGCATGGGGGCTGAACAGTCGGTGGGTTCACCAGCTCCAAGTGAAAATGGCTCCTCTGAGACAGAGTTGCCACAGGTCACCCCCAGATAGCGGACAACATTGTCTGATGGTGTAGCATGGGTCCACTACGCTTTGAAGTTGGAAGAATGCTCCGGACCTGACCTGAGAGGGCGAATAAAGGATCCTGCTGCTGACCTCCAACTGGCGAGGGACCTCAGATGTCTGTTCCGGGCTATATAACTGTTGCAAGTACCGGGGGCAGCAGGCGAAGGTCTGGACTCAGAACTGTCGGCTGATCACCCCTGCAACCACTAGTGGACTTTGTGAGTTTATGTAAAGTTTGGGTGGAAACTAGTTCACCTGTGACTGTCCTGGGGAGGGGAAGTTGGGGGTTTTATTTAGTTACTGGGATGTTTGATGTGAACAGGCTTGTCACAATGATAGAATATAGCAGCGGAAAGGTATACCACTTGCAATGGGTCCCTCCCTAGATCTAAAATGTATTACATGGAATGTACGGGGATGCACTCGATGGTACGGCGCCATAAAATTCATGCTGATTTAATTTGCAGTGGGTCCAGATTGCGCTGCTCCAGAAGACCCACATTATGGCGGCTGAAGGAGTAGCACTGCAGCATAGATGGAGGGACCAGGTTTTCTATACCAATTATTCAGCGTTTGCACATGGGGTTCTGGTCTGGATTTGGGCGGGGGTACCCTTCCAATGCAACAAACAATTTATAGACCTGGAGGGCAGATATGTGGTGGTGTCCGGGAAACTAGATGGTAGGGACATACGTTTGGGAAGTATCTATGCTCCCAACTCAGATCAATCAACCTTCTTTTCACATCTCTCTTGGAAATTGGCCACCGTTCTAACAGGCTCGATGCTGTTGGGAGGATTTTAATTCCATTACTGATGTTGCACTTGATCGTTGTCACCCGCCACTCCCTGATGCCCCCACAAATAAAATAGAGGAGTCAAGACGGAACTGGCAACAAAGGTGGGGTTTGGGGGACTCCTGGAGAGTTCAGCACCCGAATATCCGGGATTACTCCTTCTCTGCAGTGTTACACGAACTCCACGTTCGGCTTGATGCCATATTGTGCTCCGCAGACGTGCACGAAAGGGGGTGCAGTAGCAAATACCTCACACGGACGATATCCGACCACAACACAGAGTTGTTAAGCTTGCAGTGGACTAGACCGAGGCCCAAAATACCCACTTGGCGTCTGAGACCCGAGGCCCTAGAGGACCAAGTATTTCATACAGATATAGGAGCCGCCAATGAACTTTATTTCCAAGACAATGCTAATTCAGCATCGAGTTCCCTGGTGGAATGGGATGGGTTTAAGTCCGTCATCAGAGTGCGCGGTATCGCAGGGATGATGGGAACGCAGAAGACCTTCTGCAAGACATACAGAGGGCGGCCCAGTGCATAAGAGAGCTAGAGCAGGAAAGACCAGAGAATTCAGATAAGCAGGGGGTACTCCTAGAAGCTAGAGAAGTTGTAGCAGTGGAAGTAGAGCACCTTTATTGCTTCAACTATAAAAACTACATAACCTGAGCACACATGGAGAGAGACAAGTCAGAAGATCTATTAGCTTCGCTGGCCAACCCAGCCAGGAGGGGGTCGGTCATATTGGAGATCAGAGAAAAAAATGGGGTAATGAGATATGACCAACAGGTTATCAACGACCTGTTCCTAGATTACTATTCTGATGTATACAAAAGTAGACTGACACCAACAGCAGAGGACATAGACGCATTCATAGGGGACGTGGAACTACCTGTCTTAGACGACGATCTGGTGACTATCCTGGGTCGGGATGTGGTAAAATTGGAGAAGTAATGGGAGCTATTAAGCACATGGCGTGCAACAAAACACCAGGGACAGATGGCCTACCCATTGAATTCTACTTAGCATATATTGACCTACTAGCCCCTAGACTGGTACAGATGTATAATGATGCCAGACAAGCGGGACACCTACCAGGGAGGCAATTATTATACCCCTGCTGAAGCCAGGGAAGCCATCTTGGGAGAGAGTGGCAACCTGTCCGCTCTACATGCAACCTGGACTACAAAATCCTGAGCCGGATCCTGGCCACTTGCCTGCTCCCACATATGACAGTTCTTATACACAGCAATCAATCCGGGTTTATACTCACCAGAAACACAGCCCTCAATGTTGTACGCCTCATACAGGTATTAAAAGCAGATACTTATACGAAAGAAGACGCAGTGGTCTTCTCAGTGGACATAGAGAAGGCATTTGATAGCCTGGAATGGCCGTATTTATTTTAAGTAATGCGGAGGGCCGGGTTGGGGGAGAGGTTTGTGGGCTGGACCGCCCTTTTATATGCCACCTCTACTGCTAGGGTTAAGACTTGGGGCTAATATCAGACCTGGGGGGTGGGGTGGGGAATTTGACAGGGCTGCCTGCTTTCCCCCTTACTGTTTTTCCTTTCGAGGGAACCATTTGCAGTCAGGGCTAAAACATTATCATGGACTAAATGTATTTGGCAAGATCCACCACATTGCACTCTACACAGATGACCTTCTGTTGTTCCTAGCAGACTCAAGGGAGGCGCTCCATGGTGCAAAAAGCTTGCTACAAGCCCCAGGGGACGTAGCGGGCTGAAGGTGAACTGGGTAAAGTCTTGTCTGTTCCCAGCGAAGGAGGATAGAATAGGCCCACAAGAAAGTGAGGGAATGAGATGGGAGAATAGGAGCCTGGCGTACCTAGGTACTCTAATATACCTAACCAGGGAGAAATCCTAGAGGGCAACATAGGGAGAGTAATTAGGGGTACAAAAAGTAATTTTGAGTTCTGGGGTTCTTTGCCATTGTCGGTGGCTGGCCGGGTGGCTCTACTTAAGATGGTAACCCGGCTGAGATTACTATATTACTTCAGAACCCTGCCGGTCTGGGTACCAACAAAGTACCTCACCCAACTCAAGTGATGGTTTTGGGGGTTTCTGGGGGGGAATGGCAGGCGCAGAGAGGCACTTTGTGTCCTCATGCGACTGAGAGCAGAGGTGTACGATTTTGAGGCCTATTACCTTGCAGCACAGCTACAGTGGCTCACGAAATGGATTGCAAGCCACATTCGGGGACTGGGGGAACCGAGAGAGGACTCTGTGACCCTGAGAGTGACCCAAATCGCACTGAGGCTCCCTGTTCGATCTTCAGTCCTCCCTCTGTATATACGCACGGCCCGCCAGTGGTGGGATAGATACTTGAGACGTGTCAAAATAAGATGCCCTTATGCTCCGGAAATCCCGCTATTTATGTGTGAGGCCCTGCCATATAGAGGTAGTTGGTAGAGATTGGCGGTTTGGTCGGAACAAGGACTGGATACACTGGGTGATTTGTATGAGGAGGGCGCCATGATCCCGTTCAACGAGCTGCACGATTGGTATGACCTACCCAGGGGAGACTTTCTATTTCACTCTGCCCTCACCGCAGCCATTCGCAAACATTGAGGGGAACTCATGGAGCCACCAACGTCATTAGGTTGTCAGTACCTAGTAATGGCTGCAGGATCGTTTAAGGCGGTCACATGCATCTACAGACGAATAACGCATGAAACAATGCTGCCCTTGATGGAGCTGAGATTACGGTGGGAAGCGGACATCAGTGAGGTCATTCCAGAAAAGTCATGGGGGAGATAGCAGAGAGGGCTTGGAAGAGACCAGAAATGCCAGAATCCAATTACTGCATTTTCACATCCTAAACAGGGCATACCTTACCCCGGAGAAGATTAACCAGTATTTTAATTCTCAAGAGGCATCTTGTCTGCGTTGTAATCAGGAGGGAGCTGGGCTTAGACATATGCTCTGGGATTTCCAACATCTGGGTAGCTTCCGGGAAGAGGTGACTAAGCTGCTCGCAGATATTACTGACAGAGAAGTAGAGGCATTGCAGGGATAGTGCCTGTCACACTGGTTCCCACACACAGCGAAAAACTAAAATAACGAGAAAATTCATAGATTTGTGGTTAGTACTAGTCAAAAGGAATATAACTATGCACTGTAAAGCAAAACAAGGGCCACACTCAACCAGATGGAAGAAAGAACTCAATAAGTGGACAGAGTGTGAAGGAATAGGATGCAAATAGCAAAAGAAACGAAAAGCTAGAAAGCGATGAAGGCAGCTAGAGCATGGTAATCCTTAGTGGTTTTAATTCGAGCCCCAGAAGATGCTGAAGACGAAGAATCAATTGAAGAGCCCCCAGTAGGAGTACATTAGGCTATTTACACCCATGACCATCAAACAGCTCCAGAGTGTTGG
This sequence comes from Lissotriton vulgaris, assembly GCF_964263255.1. Lineage (NCBI taxonomy): Eukaryota > Metazoa > Chordata > Amphibia > Caudata > Salamandridae > Lissotriton > Lissotriton vulgaris. Next base: position 606,054,660 of record NC_141693.1, on the reverse strand, counting down.
TGAGCAACCATAGTGCAACGCCGTCCTTATGGGCAGAGGGTCCCTACAGTGGTACCTCTGACAATCGCAAGGCACAACCTGTGCCAGAAATGTATCACAAATAAGCAATATGTATATAAGTGACATGCCTGGGGGGAGGGAAGGGAGGGGGGGTGAGTTGGCAGGTGGGAGTTTGAAGTTGGAGATATTGATGTAAAGAGAGATCCAAGGACTCACCACAAATGAACCCTAACTATTGAGTAGCTGAGGGAGGAGGGAGGGCTTGTAAGTACAGCAAGAACCTGAGTTTCCTTCATGATGTTGCACTACGGAGCTGTACATATCAGAGTCCAGTAACTACAAACTTGAATACATGATAAATGTGATGCATTGATGGTCTCTGGAAAAGTCTGTCAACCCCAATAAAGTTTGTTTACAAAACAAAATCCCCATATTACGAAACTGGGACCGGGCAGTTCCCCAACCTTGGCATATCTTTTCCTGCTGAAAACAAATGTTCTTGTAGACTGTATTTCTAAAATAAGAAAAGCAACCCTGGTGGACTACCAGAGTAGATCTGATTTTGAGAGAGAGAGCTGTCCATTTGGCCCATATCGGATCTGGCTACTGTATTCCAATGCATTCAGCGTAGCAGGGCTATCAGATTTTTATCAAATCCCATCTCCTTACATAATGTCCCAAAGTTTGGAACAGTGTATTACCTCAAAGGTACAGGAGAGGTTCATAAATGCCAAGTAGATGGCCCCACTCCTGGACATGACATATTTCCCTATTATGAGCTGGAGGTTGAGCCACTGCTCGAACATGCCCACTCCAGGGCATGACTCCCCTCTACCCAGATCCAGGCCTCCAATTTTGCAATTATTTTCTTAAATGAGTTATCTATTAAGGAGATTGGATCATAACAACTTGGAATATTTCTATGGAACCACACTGATTCCTTCGAGGAGGGTGCAAAAGGACCTATTATGGCCGCTTTTATTGTATTAGTAATTAATGGTTCTCAAAATAAGACATTGGCCTTAAACTGATCCATAGAGACAAAATTCGGACTCTGTGCTTTTCCATAAAGGCTCATATTATTTGCATATATAAAACACTGACAAATGCGTCCCTTAAAGATTTAAGGGGCGGCCCCCTGGGCGCAGCTGTGTCAATCGCTACAGCGAAATTCTTCAAATCAACCAAAATATATACTTCACTCCTTTTTCACGAAGTTAATAACTTGAACAGTTCCATAATAGTTCCTTAGACGTTTATTATTTCAAACGTATATGAGATCCATTTAAATGTTGTACATCACATCAAATGCATTCTTGTTTCAATATATCATGATCCCAATGCATTTTGTGCCAATGGCACTTCATCAGGGGAATCTACAAACAAAAGTATATCATGAGGACTCACACTCTTAAGTATCAGATATCTGATTAGTTTGAACTGTGTAATAAATAATGTGCTCTAAAGAATAAGTTTCAGTAGATCAAGTATTGCTCAGTGTTCGAAATTAAGAATAGCAACGTAAAAACATAAAACTATAAGTGCAGGTTGCGAATATCCGGTGTCATTAACAGTGAGCTTCGATCTTATGCTAGAGACACGTGTGCTTTCGAAATATGAGAATAAAAGGTCGGAGTTCTTAAGATTGCCGGGGGATATCCGTGAAATCTCTACCTTGGGCATACCGGTAAGGACGTATATTTATGTAGGGAGCACGTTAGACCACCAGAAATGTGATTCTTAGTTTAATTATAGTTCACGGATAAAACACGGGCTGATGGCTTTAGGTTTTTTCAATGCACTCTTTCGTTACCGCGTTTCACGGCTGATTTACTTGCTTAGCACGTTTCATAAGACATGGGCTAACAGCTTTAACTCTTCTCAACGCACTCTTTTGCTACCGCGTTTCATGGTTAATTCACTCGCTATGCACGTTTCACTTGAAACGTAGATTAATGGCAGAACTCCCACATTTTGTTCACATATTTCGAAAGCATACGTGTTTTTACGTTGCTATTCTTAATTTCGAACACTGAGCAACACTTGATCTACTGAAACTTATTCTTTAGAGCACATTATTTATTATACAGTTCAAACTAATCAGATATCTGATACTTAAGAGTGTGAGTCCTCATGATATACTTTTGTTTGTAGATTCCCCTGACGAAGTGCCATTGGCACGAAATGCATTGGGATCATGATATATTGAAACAAGAATGCATTTGATGTGATGAACAACATTTAAATGGATCTCATATACGTTTGAAATAATAAACGTCTAAGGAACTATCATGGAACTGTTCAAGTTATTAACCTCATGAAAAAGGAGTGAAGTATATATTTTGGTTGATTTGAAGAATTTTGCTGTAGCGATTGCCACAGCTGCGCCCAGAGGGCAGCCCCTTAAATCTTTAAGGGACGCATTTGTCATTGTTTCACATTAACACCTCCAGGACGACAAGGTGATACCTCCGTGGCACGCTTAAAAAATTTAAGAGTGGATTGATCACGCCTGTGCACAGTCAAAAAACCTCACTTTTGTTTATTCTACATAGCCATTCCCCAAGAACTGTTGCACAGCACATAACCTTATCTGGCCTAATAATGGCAACATATGAAGACATAACCAGACTTACAGAAGTCCGAGCAGAAACATTTGCATTTCTAGAAGACGACGCTTCAAAAATCTATGCACTTATAAATGAGGACACCACACCTATTGCAAACAAGAAAAATAAAGAAAACAGTATCAAGCAATTATTATACCTCACTAAACGCGAGATAAATCAACGGCTCCATGCGAGCACTCTGATTAGATACCACAGGGCACAGAGAATTCCGAGAGGTCTAAGAGTACCTTTAAAACCACTACTTTGTTAGAACAATCAAAAATTTGTCGAACGTTGGTACGCCATACTAAATAAATGCTTGTTGGATCTTATCTTATTGATAATAGTAGAACTTTCAAAAGTGTTAGAAGAACTGAATAAAGAAATAACACAATCCAAAAGTGACCTACAAGAAATGTTAGAACAAGAAGACTGGGATCAAGTTATCACAGACATCAACCAACAATTGGATAAATATAAAGAGGAAATTAATGAACGAAAGGTTCGCAAATACAAAAGAGATACGATAGATTATAAATTTGGAGAGATCTATTTATGGGCCGAAGTGTATGCACGAAGACGCCAGAACAGACCACAAACTAATACTACTGAAACCGAAACATCTTCCTCAGAGGGCGAAACTTGTACCACGAAGCATAGAGAAACAACTGAATCATCAACATCACACACTTCAGCTCAAACCCCCACTACCGGGCCTTTTTTAGGATCAAGCCAAAAGGACATCGAAGACCCCGGAGGGGCAAAAGAAAGCGAACCATCAACATCATTAACAAAAGTGACAATCACCAAAAGCAACAGAAGAAGGAAATGACAACAGATAATCAATTGGTGATAAATATTTCTTCATACAACCACAGTAAAGCTGAAATCCAAACATAACAAAAGGGAACATCATTTGTTCCAACACATCATGCCAACAAGTTGGAACTACACATCAGCCTTTTCAAATTGACACGTAATTTAAAACTACGTCACTTTTTTGAAAATGTGGTTCAGCCTGACACTACGAAAGAACCTGACACGCAACTCAAACATTTGAGACCAAAGAGCGTTTATCAAGCACCGGTGAGTCACAAATCCATTGATACCTTTGAAACTCTAGTTGGCAATGAGATCAATCGACTAGATTTTAAACATAGGTCGAAATTCCAAAATCTATCGAAGAAAGAACTGAATATTCTAAGGAACATCTCGAACAATGTGAATATCACAGTACAAAAAGCGGATAAGGGAGGAGCCTTAGTCCTCATGAACACTGATTTTTACATCACACAAGTGAATGCTCAGGTGAATGATCAAGAAGTGTATGCCCCATTGGGGTTTAATCCTACCAAAAAGTTCCAGGATTTCTTGCGAACTATAGTTGATCAAGCATTTGAGGCTGGCACAATCACGGAAAAAACAAAGAGATTTTTGACTAAGACTCACCCAAGGAAATATACGATTTACATGCTTCCAAAGATGCATAAAGACTTACAGCATCCTCCTTTTCGCCCGATAGTGAAAACTTGTGGCAGTATTCATGAACCGATTGGTCAATTCTTGGATTTATATCTTAAGGAATTTGTGACACAAGCAGTTACTTACATAAAAGACACTACAGATTTTTTGATTAAGATTGCTCAAGTAACTTTACCGGAAGATCAAGAGGTATGGTTATGCACGATCGATGTAAAGGCTCTTTACACTTCTATTCCTCACAACTTAGGTATAGAGGCAGTTGAATTGGCACTAGTTCAATCAGAAATCAGTCAAGATTTTCAAATTTTTCAGATGCAATTGCTTAACTTCTCACTATATCAAAGTTACTTCAGATGGCGTGATGAACATTACTTACAGCTCACTGGAACATCGATGGGCAATTGTGTGGCCCCCAGCTATGCGAACATCTGCATGACTCAATTTGAGGCACACAACATTCTGAATAGTGAACACTGGAAAATACATGCACAGATCTTTTTCCGTTACATAGATGACATTTTCGTGTTGTGGCAGGGCCCTCACGCAACTTTAATACAAGAATTCGATAATTTGAACAAAATCAATGATCGCATACAATTCACTCACCAAGTCCATGAAAAATCGATTGCTTATCTTGATGTTTTACTTCAAATTGACCACAATAAAATTACCACTACCTTATAAAAAAAAACTACGGATCGGAACAACTTATTACATTATAAAAGTTTCCACCAACTATCACTCAAGAATAATCAGCAGATTTCACAACTGTACAGAACTAAACAAATTGTTTCAGAATCTAACGAGTCCAAGGTTCCCATACAACAAATGATCCAACGCTTTCAAGAACGGGGATATCCCCCGGCAATCCTACAAACAGCTGAAGAAAAATGTTCAACTAAAAGACGTACTGCATTGCTAAAAGCTACTACAAAAACAGATGAAAAACGGATGGTTGTTGTTTCTAAATGTTCCACCAAGAGTCATATGCTGAAACGCATAATTTTGAAACACTGGCAGATTCTGTCTTTGGAGCCGGATTTTAATGGTATTTTCAAAGAAAATCCGAGGTTTTCATTCACCAGAAGTAAAAACATTTGAGATAGACTGAAACCCACTAACATTGACTCTAAGTCTATTCAAGCAAAAGGTACTCTACCGTGCCTTAACTGCAATAACTGTAATGTTATCATTAAAGGAATCATAATCAATCACCCCCGCAGTGGGATACCAATTCGTCTGAAAGTTACCGACACCTGTGACTCAAAGAACTTGGTTTACCTTTTAAAGTGCCCTTGCGGTCTTGTCTATGTGGGCAAAACCATTAGGAAAATCAAGACGAGATTATCAGAACATAAAAGCAGCATCAGAAGAAATGATACCAAATCATTGGTAGCAGTCCATTTCAACAAACACAGACACAACATCTCTCAACTAAAATGTATGGTGCTTGAAACCTTCGATGACACAGAAAGTTACGATGTGAATAAGAGACTGTTACAGAAAGAAAACTAATGGATTTTTGAACTTGACTCTATGAAGCCCTTTGGGTTCAACGACCGGCTTGAATTCTCATGTTACCTGTATTTGAACTTAATGAATCATCAGTAATTCATAATCTTATGTTCACACTTTTTACTATTAATTTTTTTTTGTGACTTTATTTAGCAGGATTGTTTATCCGAGACATTGGTCTTTTCATAGTTCTGGTAGATTTGCAATGTTTACCAACACACTCACTTAATACACACTCAATATTACAGACACCATCTTAAGATGGCCGCCGCACTTTTTCACGCTTTGATGTTTTATCGCGGTATAGCTAGGAATCATCTATTTTCATTTTCCGCCATGTTAAAACTCGCTACGTACACTCTGCTTGTTTAACACACATTGGAGAAGACACTTAGCCTTCCGTGAAATCTCTACCTTGGGCATACCGGTAAGGACGTATATTTATGTAGGGAGCACGTTAGACCACCAGAAATTTGATTCTTAGTTTAATTATAGTTCACGGATAAAACACGGGCTGGTGGCTTTAACTTTTTTCAACGCACTCTTTTGTTACCGAGTTTCACGGCTTATTTACTTGCTAAGCACGTTTCATAAGACATGTCTGCTGTCTACTTGGACGTGGATATTGTTGCGAGGGATTACAAACTTATGACCAGTGTGCACCACAAGGAAACGGATAGGAACTCCCTCCTACATTACCATTCATTCCATCCTAGGGCCCTCCGTGGCAACCTTCCGGTTGGGCAGTTTTTGAGATACCAGCGCAATTGTTCCACCAGAGAAGCTTTTTTGGACCAATCTGTTGAACTAGCCACCAAACTTCAACAAAGGAATTACCCTAAAAAAGTGATTAAACACGCACAGAAGAGGGCACTCAATACACCACGAGAAGCACTACTGGAACGCAATGTGAAAAATAAGCACATTTGCCTCCCTGTGGTCACGACTTTTGATCCACTCTCAACGAGGATTAGGCAAATCATCAGAAAACATTGGTCCATACTGGATACTAATACTGAGAAAATGCGGACCCCCGATTTGCTTTTAAGAGAGCATCAAACGTGCGTGATAGGTTGGTACACACGCGAGCCTCCAGCACCCCCCAGTCCAGCACCATTCCTACGGGACATTACCCATGTGGTAGTTGCTCAGTATGCGGTCTTACATCAGCCACAAAAAGTGTCACATTACGTGATGGTCGGACCTGGTTTTTAAACCGGTTCAGTAATTGCAACACATCCCATGTAATTTACAGACTAACGTGCAGCTGAGGTCTGCATTACATTGGACTTACCACCCGCAAAGTTAAGATACGCATACAGGAACATCTGAGCACAATAAAAGCGATGAAACTGACCACACGCTTGGTGCAGCATTTCAATGAAGCAGGACATGACTTTAAAGCCCTAAAATGGACTGTCCTCGAAAAAGTGGTAGGGGACACACACAACCTGGACAGCATCCTAGCGAGAAAGGAGGAGAAATGGATTTTTTCAGAAAAGGCAGATCAGGAGGGCCTGAACGAAAATATTGAGTGGAACAAAGTTAGCAGGCGGTGAACACTATGATTTCATGACAATCACACTCTTTATGTCATAGATAGTTAGCCTCATATACACGATACTGTTATACCTTGTAGCACTCTTTTCTTGACAATGAAAAACTAAGATTCAAATGCCACGCCTTCTTGCATTTCTCTCAACCCATTTTGACCACACTGTTGCATATTTTCCCAAAAATGATTATCACAGTTTGCTTTTAAATACCCGGTAGCCCCTTCACCATGACAACGAGTAACTAAAATCTACCCCATATAATATGCCCTTTTCACAATCCTTTATTAATATTTTGTGATTACTCACGAACATCCAAGTTTGCCCTTACACACTGGCAGTTCGTGTCTTTTTACTCTAGATGAACCCAATCTAAGATGGCCGCACCACGTTACGCCGCGTTATGTCGGCGTGTGGGCGGAGCCATCGTTCCGGGCTACTTCCTGGTCCTCCGCACACCATTCCGGGAGGATCGTCGGAGGCGCCGGAGGGATTCGGCATCAGTAAGGCAGTGCTCGGGAGAGTGAATGCTATAATGGGCTGGGCATTGTGGTGTCGGCAGTGTGAATGCCATAACGGGTTGGGTGTTTGGTGTGCGCTAGTGCCGGAGGACACGGCAGTGCTGTGACCGTGTTGGGAATCCTAATACTTTAACTTTTGGAATAGCATGAGTAATGTACCCAAACGATAAATAGCATTTTGGCTTATTTGACTACAGAGTTGCCGAGATGTGGAAATGGCATTTTAAATCGTGGGAAGCCCTAGCGTTTCCTTTACCCTTCCACGACGGGTTTGGGCATACATCATCGTATATGATAGTCGGGATTATAACATCGGGTTTTGGCTACTATGGCGAACGCCCATCTTTACACAAAATGGCCAGTCCATCTACTCTCTAACTATTTTACTGTAGGTGGCTCTAATCAGGACGAGTCACTGCGAGACACGTGACCCCGTGACACAGTGTCGATTAGATGGTTGCCGGTACATAATGGTTGGGCAACCATAAGGTAAATAAATAAGAATCTTTTTACAAAAGTTCATGTGTGTCACGTGGAACGTCCTTAACTGCACCCTCTCGCCTCAGTGGTGCAGTATGACCAGTACAATCACTGCAAAGCTCTGGTTTTATCCACACAGGTCCTCGTTCAATCAAATTTTGATGTGAAGTTGGAGAATAGTGAACCCCCTTTCACGCCCTGATGAAGTTGCTGAATCTATAGCAACGAAACATGTCGGCTTGAAAAAGAAAGGAATATGGTATATAATTAACCATTTTTAATGGAAGGTCTTGCAGCATCAGAATAAAGAGAAAGACGGCCAGCAAGACCTTGTCAGGTTTCATCTATCTGTTTGTTTGGTTGTCTTGGGGTCTTAGTATCAATCAATCAATCAGTGACACTTGTATAGCGCGCTACCTACCCGTAGGGTCTCAAGGCGCTGGGGGGGGGGGGGGGCTTTGCTGCTACTGCTCGAACAGCCAGGTCTTCAGCTTCTTCCTGAAGGAGAGGTGGTCTTGGGTCAGGCGCAGGTCGGTTGGGAGGGAGTTCCAGGTCTTGGCGGCCGGGTAGGAGAAGGACCTTCCTCCCGTAGTCGCTCTTCGGATGCGGGGGACGGCGGCGAGGGCGTGGTTGGCTGATCGGAGGTGGCGTTTGGGAGCGTAGAAGTTGATTCGGCTGTTGAGGTAGCTCGGGCCCTGGTCGTGTAGGGCTTTGTGTGCGTGGGTGAGGAGGCGGAAGGTGATTCTTTTGTTGACGGGGAGCCAGTGAAGGTCTCTTAGATGTCCGGTGATGTGGCTGGTTCGTGGGATGTCGAGGATGAGTCTGGCTGAGGCGTTCTGGATCCGCTGTAGTCTCTTCTGGAGCTTGGCGGTGGTACCGGCGTAGAGGGCGTTGCCGTAGTCCAGACGGCTGGTGACGAGGGCCTGGGTGACGGTCTTCCTGGTCTCGGTGGGGATCCACCAGAAGATCTTCCGTAGCATGCGTAGGATGTTGAAGCACGCCGAGGAGACGTTGTTGACTTGCCTGGTCATGGAGAGGGAGGAGTCCAGGATGAAGCCCAGGTTGCGTGCATGGTCTGTCGGTTTGGGTGCGGTGCCCAGGGCGGGGGCCACCAGGAGTCGTCCCAGGCGGAGGGTGAAGAGCCCAGGATGAGGACCTCCGTCTTGTCAGAGTTCAGTTTCAGGCGGCTGGTCGTCATCCACTCGGCTACCTCTTTCATCCCTTCGTGCAGGTTGGCTCTGGCGGAGGCGGGGTCGTTGGTCAGGGAGAGGATCAGCTGGGTGTCGTCGGCGTAGGAGATTATGCTGAGGTTGTGTTTGCGTACGATGGCCGCGAGGGGGCTCATGTAGACGTTGAAGAGGGTGGGGCTCAGAGATGACCCTTGAGGGACGCCGCAGATGACTTCGGAGGCCTCTGACTTGTACGGTGGTAGGCGGACTCTCTGTGTTCTTCCGTCGAGGAAGGAGATGATCCATTCCAGCGCCTTGTCCTGGATTCCAACGTTGCTGAGGCGCTGTACTAGGGTGCGGTGGCAGACAGTGTCGAATGCCGCGGAGAGGTCTAGGAGGATGAGGGCCGCTGTTTCTCCATTGTCCATCAGGGCTCGTATGTCATCGGTGGCGGCGATGAGGGCGGTCTCGGTGCTGTGATTGGCTCGGAAGCCGGACTGTGAGGGGTCGAGGGATCCGTTCGTCTCGAGGAAGGCGGCCATCTGCTTGTTGACGGTCTTCTCGATGACTTTGGCTGGAAACGGGAGGAGCGAGATGGGGCGGTAGTTCTTGAGTTCGGTGGGGTCCGCTGTTGGTTTCTTGAGGAGAGCGCTGAGTTCGGCGTGTTTCCAGCTCTCAGGGAAGGTGGCGGTGTCGAAGGAGGTGTTGATGATGTCCCGCAGGTGGGGTGCGATGACAGCATCGGCCTTGTTGAAGACGTGGTGGGGCAGGGGTCGGTTGGTGATCCGGAGTGGATGGAGTTCATGGTGCGGATGGTGTCTTCGGTGCTGATCGGGGTCCAGGCGTGGAGGGTGGTGGTGGGGGGTGGTTGTTCGGTCAAGGTGTGCGTTGGTTGGTTGTTGAAGCTGTTGTGTATGTCCGCGATCTTGTTGTGGAAGTATGAAGCGAGGGAGTTGCAGAGGTCTTGTGATGGGGTGATGTCGTTGTTTCCTGCGCTGGGGTTGGAGAGCTCTTTCACGATGTTGAAGAGCTCTTTGCAGTTGTGTGCGTTGTTGTCCAGTCGGTCCTTGAATGCTGTTTTCTTGGCGGCGCGGATCAGCTGGTGGTGCTTCCGGGTGGCAAGCTTGAGGGAGGTCCTGTTGTCCGGTGTGGGTTCCCTTCTCCAGACTTTCTCGAGGGCTCGGCAGTTCTTCTTGGAGCTCTTGAGTTCGTCGGTGAACCACGGGGCTTTCTTGCTGCCGGGTCTGCTGTATGTATACATGTTGTCACAGTATTGTTTAGATTCACTCACTGTCTCTCGTCACTATTCTCATTCTGTGCACTAGTATATTTTTGTGCACTTTTCTTTCTTCACGTAGAGAGAGTGACCGATGATGAGAAGTGGGTATACCGGATATTGCAAAACCGGCAACCCCCTCGGGTGTTACGACCGTGAGGTACTCTCTCTACTCTCTACACTTTTTTTGCTTTCATTAAGTGTTGGCCTGTGCTTTCCAATTTGGTTCTATGTTGATTTATTGAGACATCCTGGCCTAAGGAGGAGTGTTATTAACACACCTAGGGTATAGAAACAGACAGTGTGGTCGTTTACCCGTGTTGTGGTAGAGACAGTGGATGTTGTGTTGACTGAGGTAGGGTTACATTTTGAATAACTGTGACTGAGTTGGGGGCAGCTTTACCTCTTTCCCCCTACACCCCTTGAGATTAGTGAGTTTAGTATGGCGGCCCAGCCATGAGGGTTCTCCTTTTTTAAAAAAAAGTTTTAGAATTCACCTTTGCGCAGGCAGATTGTTACTAACAGGAGGTCCCTCCTGTCACACATTGATTTAAATTTCCCTTGGATATTGCTCACCCTACTGGCCTTTAGGGATGAACTGTCTGGCATTCACAGATGAACAAATTGCATTAATTTTAGCTGGTCCGTCATTACTACCTGATGCTCCCCTAAATACTGAGGGAAACACCAGGGAAGAGTGGGACAAACTGAGTAACCTTAAAAAACGGCAAATACGGGTTGCCCTACATGGGGCCCTTATGACTGAATATTTAAGGGCCGGTGCCTCTCCGCCTAGCTTATTAGTGCGTTTAGAGCCAAAGATTTTCCTTGAAGACAAGCAATTCCGGGTGGATTGGAGCTTTATAGCAAAAAATGCACCAGGGTATGTCGGATATTGCTAAACCGGCAACCCCCTCGGGTGTTACGACTGTGAGGTACTCTCTCTACTCTCTACACTTTTCTGCTTTCAGTAAGTGTTGGCCTGTGCTTTTCTACTTGGTTCTATGTTGATTTATTGAGACATCCTGGCCTAAGGAGGAGTGTTACTAACACACCTAGGGTATAGAAACAGACAGTGTGGTCGTTTACCCGTGTTGTGGTCAAGAAAGTGGAGGTTGTGTTGACTGAGGTAGGGTTACATTTTGATTAACTGTCAGTTAAGGGTCACCTTAATGTTATTGTGTCCTCGAGGTGATTCAATACAGATCGGGAACCACCCAATCATTTTGGTCCTCCTTGGTCTTTAGGTAGATGTTCCTCAAGGAGAAGCTCATAAGTCCTTATGTTGATAATTGTGGCGGTTAAATCCATCGAAGTTTCAGTCTCCAAGCGTCTAACTAGTATATGAGACCATCCTCAGGACAAAGTGTTGAGCTCCATAAATGACTAGAAGATGATCTAACACTGAATGTATTATTTCATATACCTTCATATACACAATCAACGTAGGGATGTGATTGCAGTCTGCCAAATTATTCGAGGTAACCATTACATTACATTCAGTGTTAGATTGTACCCATAATTAAAGCTGTGGAGGGACTCCTTTTTGACTGATCCATTACTTTGTTGTGATGTTGATCACTTATGAGTAAGGTTTCATTTGTACTTAAAGGGTCTTCAACACATTTATTAAGCTTGATACTTTGTCTTGATGATGGTCTCATGTATTAGTTAAGCAAGGGTAAGTGTATCTTGCGCAGTGGGCTCAAAGCCCACTTTTTGTGTTGACTTCAGCCTCACCTTCTTTCCCATCAGAGTTATAAACATTGTATTCCTGGCTCCCAGTAAGAGATAGCCAGAGTGAGCAAGCAAGGGAAAGCACATCTCAGGCATCAGGCTCGGAGAGCCCTATTGTGACTTTAGCCACAACTACTTGTCCAACAGAGTTATGGTCCTTTTAGTCCAGGTGGACCACATCAGGTGATGTTCAGAGCGAGCAGGCAACGGTAGGGTGGTCCTCAGTTTTTGTTCAATGTATAATATGTCTAATAAATTGTATTTTTGTAGGTTAATATATATAATGTTCCTATATATGGAGCACACAATGAAACAAAATTATTTTTGGCACGTGGTTAATTGGTGTTAATTACTGTCTCACTCGAGGTTATCATAGAAAACAAATGAATGACAGCTAAAACCTGGAAGGGTTCGATTCTATGCCTTGCAGTTTGCCTGCGTATATTTGCAGGGGTGCATATTCCACGTAGCTCTCTTACTAAGATTGACACGTCTAACCTGCGTTTTTCAGGAGGATCTCTTTTGAAACCTAATTTACCCACTGAAAACCCCTACTAATATATGAAGCTCTTACCCCAAGTTTAACTGCAGTATTCTGCAGAAGCCGCATTAAACAAGTAGTCATTTTCAGATAATTCAAATTGTGACCTTCTGATTACAAAACAGACCACTGAAGACAGTGATTTAACAGCCTTTTATCAGCATTTTACCATGATACTTAATTGATGTAGGTAGATTTAACCAACAGGTCCGTTAACCCTCTGACTTTAAAATGTGGCCTGTTTGCAACTGATAAAGTAAGTCAGAACAGTTTTGTGATACTATTTCGGACTGGATCACAGAATATTTGGTCAGTGCTATGACATGCTCCTAGGGGGATGCGCCACAGACACTTGCCGGAGCAGGACTCTAAGCCCCATACTCCTCACTGCTAATGGGCAGAGGAGCGATGTTGGGACAACTTGGGAGGACACAGTGCGGGACACTCCAGATACACTTGGTGGGGCAGGACTCCAAGCCCTATACTCTTCACTGCCAGTACGTGGCAGCCGCCACAATGCGGCCCCCAGGGGAAGTGAGGTCAGCAGACCAGTCTTCCCCTGCGGTGTTTGCGCGATAGTAAGGACAGGGTGGAGATAGAGTAGGGGTGGGATTAGGGGTGGGGGCTAGGGCTAGATGATATAGGGGGACAGGAGAGGAAGTCCTTCCTCTTCCTGTCCCAGCGCCAGCAGGGTTAGGGTAGGAAAAGTTTGAGGGTCAGGTTAGAAAGGTGTGCTGTAATTAGCGTGTTACCAATTTGTTAGGTAGTGGTAGGGAGGGGTAGCGTGTTTTAGGCTCCTTTCGAGGTGCGAAGAACGGAGAGCGGCGAAGTTCCTCTGGTGCCCCGGAGGCGTGTGCAGCTCCGTTTTTTCATTGCCGGCGTCGGAAGGGCAGCTCCAGCAGGTAGGAGGGTGTGCAGGGCTGGTCGGGCCATGGCAGAGCCGGATGCTGCTGCGGTTCACGCCGCGCTTCTGGTTCTGGGCCGGGCTGAGAGGGCTGACCTCCTTCAGCCCGGCATGCTAGAGCAGGCGTGGCTCAGAATGACCCGGACGCCTCGCTCAGCTTCCGCGGGAGTGGCTGTGGTGGCTTGCCTTGATGAGCCGCCACCGTCTAAGTCAGGGCGCGGGCAGGGCGCGAGGAATCCGGAAACGGTCTCACGCGGAGGAAGGCGTCTGAGCCTCCCTGTGCAAGCGCATATGGAATCAGAGGCTGGGGAGCTGAAGGAGAAGCTTGTGAAAGGGGGCGGGTGGACCGGAGCAGTCAGGTGTTAGCGGAGGGCCCGGGGGCAAGAGGGGCACTGCGGGACCTCCAGGTCACGCTTAGGGTGACCAACTGGCATTGGTGCAAATTCAGGACGGTGAGTGTAAAAATTCAGGACAAAGGGTCAAAATTCAGGACACAAATTCAGGGCAGGAGGTCAAAATTCAGGACAAAACTTCAGGACAATAGGTACGTTTTACAGACACATCAGAGGTCGCGCAATAGTATATAAGTAAGCCCAGCCATTTCCAAACATATTCAACCATTTGCAAACCTATCCATCATGTATCCTTCCATCTATCATTTCACTCATCCACCCCTTCATCCATCCCCTCATCCATCCTTTCACTCATCCTCCATTATCCATCCATCCATCCACCCTTTCACCATATCCATCTGTACACTTATCCATCCACTCTTCATCCCATCCATCCATTCACTCATCCATTCAGCCATTTACCCTTTCACCAATCCAGCCATCCTTTCACTTACTAATCCTTCCACCCAACCACTCTTTTAGTCATCCATCCATCCTCCCTTTCTCTCTCCATCGACCCTTTCACTTAGCCTTCCTTCCATCCATCCATCCACCCACCCATCCATCTACTCATCCACTCATGAATCCATCCATTGCCCCTATCACTCATCCATCTATCATTTCACTCCTTCACATATCTATTCATCCTTTTGTCCATCTACCCTCCCTTTCACTCACTCATCCATCCTTACACCCACCCTTTCACTCATATGTCCATTCATTCACCCTTGCACTTATCAATCCATCAATCCATCCATCATTTCACTCACCCACCTACCCCCCATCATCCACCCACCCACCATCCACCCACCCACTCACCCATCCTTTCACCCACCCACCATCCAATCCACTGATCCATCCTTTCACCCACCCACCCACTCATCCATCCATCCTTTCACCCACCCACTCATCATCCATCCATCCTTTCACCCACCCACTTATCCATCCATCCTTTCACCCACTCTCCATCCATCCATCCTTTCACCCACCCCTCATCCATCCATCCATCCATCCATATGTCTGTCCTTCCACTCATCATCCATACATCCATCCCCTCATCATCCATCCATCCTTCCCCTCATCATCCATCCATCCTTTTCCCTCATCATCCATCCATCCTTTTCCCTCATCATCCATCCATCCTTCCCCTCATCATCCATCCATCCTTTTCCCTCATCGTCCATCCATCCATCCATCCATCTGTCCTTCCCCTCATCATCCATCCATCCATCCCCTCATCATCCATCCATCCTTTTCCCTCATCATCCATACATCCTTTTCCCTCATCATCCATCCATCCTTCCCCTCATCATCCATCCTTCCCCTCATCATCCATTCATCCTTTCACCCACCCCCTCATCATCCATCCATCCACCCTTCCCCTCATCATCCATCCTTTCACCCACCCCCTCATCATCCATCCATCCACCCTTCCCCTCATCATCCATCCTTTCACCCACCCCCTCATCATCCATCCATCCATCCATCCTTCCCCTCATCATCCATCCTTCCCCTCATCATCCATCCTTTCCCGTCATCCATCCATCCTTCCCCTCATCCATCCTTCCTTTCATCCATCCTTCCCCTCACCCATCCATCCATCCCATCCATTTATCCTGCCCCTCCCCCATCCATCCTTCATCCTTCCCCTCATCCATCCTTCCTTTCATCCATCCTTCCCCTCACCCATCCATCCATCCCATCCATTTATCCTGCCCCTCCTCCATCCATCCTTCCTTCATCCTTCCCCTCATCCATCCTTCCTTCCTTTCATCCATCCTGCCCCTCATCCATCCATCCTTCCCCTCCATCCATCCTTCCCCTCTTCCATTTATCCTTCCCCTCATCCATCATCCTTCCCCTCATCCATCGTTCCCCTCATCCATCATCCAGCTACCCTTCCACCCATACATCATGCTATTTACATTTTCTCTCCATCCTTCCCGTCACTCATCAATCCATCTATCCTCTCTCATTATCCATTTATTCAATCTTTCATTCATCCATTCACCCTTTCACTAATTCATCCAGCCATTCACACATCCCTTCACTTACTTACTCGCCCACCTTTCCATATTAATTTTGAGCTGAGCCCTTTTGAGAAGAGGCCCATCAAGAACTTCACCCTCGCTGCAGGGGCCGTTCCAGGACTGGGACAGAAGCCACCCAGGGCGGAGACAGGATCCACCACAGGGGGGGGGACAAGAGCCATCACAGGCGGGGGTGGACTGGAGCCACAACATGGGGGACAGGAGCAGGAGTCATCACAGGAGAGGGAACGTGATCCACCAGGGTGGGCACAGGGGTGGGCATGCAGTATTCTAGTATCATCTTGGGCTTCTCGCCCCCTCCTGCACATGACAACGAGAAGACAGGCTCTCTGTTCAAAATGCCATTCCCCACTGTGATATACAGTACTTACAGGAGATACTCTAAGAGAACTGATTGAACTGATTGTCCTCCATACTTTGTTAATCAGTGTGTGTGCGATTGTGCCATTTCTTTATTGTATTACATTATGCATGTTTGAAGAACTGAGGTTTGCTTACAAATTAGTGACAGTAATTAAGCTCTGTGAAGAGAACCACGTGCTGCCTCGGTGTAATCAGGGGTGTAATCCTGCCGAGTCTAGGATGTTTGGGGCCCTGGGTAGAAATGGAATGTGTGAGCCCCCCTCTAAATAGCAGATACAAGACGCATTCAGGGCTGTTTGCATGTGAATGGATGCCCCCTGCTCCTGAACCTGCAGCCCTTCCCTCTGTCACCTTCAAGCACCTCTTAACAGCTCATCAAGGGCTGGAGGTGTGAGGGTTGCCATCCCGCTGTGCCTCTACGGTGCTGCTGGGGGTGTGAGCTTTCATACAGCATCGGAGTCAAGAAGGGCGGTGGGGGCAAGCTGTGCCCGGTTAAAATTACGGACAAATTGCGTCCGTTAAAGAATCCTTCACGGACAACGGACAGACAGCCAAAATTACGGACTGTCCGTGAAATTTACGGACGGTTGGTCACCCTAGTCACGCTGCTGCCTGAGGGAGGTTTTGGGGGCTGGTCGGGGGAATCCAGCAAAGCTAGTGAGGAGGAGGGGGAGAGTGCCACGGAGGAGCCAGCAGGCGAAGAGTTCACCCTGTGCCTGTCGGACGGGGGGTCAGAGGCAGGGAGTGTCATGGGGGAGCAGCCAGTAGAGCAGCCAGTGGACTTGTAATGCAGTAGGAAAGGGGTGGTTAAGTCACAAGGTTCGAAGGGCAAAGGGCCCCTGAAGGCCCCGGTTGCCCAGATAAACAGGAAGGCCAAGGTTGGGGGCACCCTAGCCCCTCCCCTTGGTGGGGGGCGAGTTGAGGAGGTAGCCCAGGGACCATGGGCAGCGAGGTGGGAGCGCATGTCGCAGGAAGAGAGGGTCCGCGACCAGCGCCGCATCATTGCGGAGACGGAGCAGGGTTGGCAAGAGTTATGTGCTGACAGGGAGGCAGGATGGGGGAGCGCGCCCGGGGGCCAGGGGCCCCTGGCGCCTGGGGGCGTTGCAGGAGTAGGCAGCGGTCAGAAGAAGGGGGCAGGGGGGGCATGTAGTGAGTGGGTCTGGGTAGAGGGGTCACGGACTGCTGTGGCGGCATTGAGATCTGATGGTGCTGGGACCACCTCGGGCGCAGACGGCATGGGGGGGGATAGGCCAGCAGTTGAAGCAGGCAGAGGCAGGGGCGGGCCGTCGGGGCGCAAGACGGCCTCCAAATGACAGGGCCAAGCAGCAGGGGGGTCCGCGGCGGCCTGCCCTCGATCGCGGGATCGGGCAGGAGCTGTTCTGGAGCATGAGTTTGTGCCGGGGGTGAGAGGAAAGGGTGCGAAGAGAGTGGTGTGTGAGGTGCGGAGAGCTGTGGTAGAGGTTGAGGATGTGGAGCATTTGGACTATGATGAGGATGAGGATGAGTTGGAAGAGGGGGAGCTGCGTGAGGAACGATGCTGGGGGAAGGATGCAGTGGCAACAGAGAAGCTTGGTGTGTTGCAGGGGACACAGACCAGTACCAGTCGGGTCTCACAGGCGGGACTAAAGTTGGCGGCTGCCAGGCAGAAAGACCGGGATGTGTACATCAAACTCTCAGGTGACGGTGCATGGTGGGAAGCCTGGGAGGATGGTGCCAAAGGGGGACGTAAGAAGGCTTGTAGGTCGATGGGGGTAGGTGATCGGTCTGTCAGGGACGGGGAGGTGAAAGGGGGTTCAGGAGGGACTGTGGGTAAGGGGAAGGCACAGTTGGTGGTCGCCAGTGTGCAAACTGACAAACCTGAGGAACCTGATAAGCACAATTAGAAGTTGCCTTATATGGGTTTGGCGATTCCACTTGGGTCTCATTTGTCGGAAAAGACGAGGTCAAGTATATGGAAGCATGAGTACGTGGATGTTTTTAAACTGTTACACAGAGAGATTCAGGCGAAAGAGGGGTCCAAGGAGGAGGAATGGGAGTTGAGGCGGCGGCCGAGGGTGCCTGTTACGATGGAAAATTGGACGTCGGCATTTCGGATTCATGCCAGTATTTATTGTGAATAGCATGGGGACACAGCGATAGCTCTTTGCAAATATATGGATGTCATCAGGAAAGCACAGTTGCATTTTGGAGGATTTGCTTGGCTCAGTTATGATAAAGGGTTTAGGGCCAGGATTAGCGTTAACCTGGAGAAGCCTTGGGGGGATATTTATCAGGAACTTTGGGTTCAATGGATGTCATCTACCCAGGCAGTCGGCATCTACTCACACGGCGAGCGGCCTTCTGGTTGCCTAACGGTCCTTTCAGTCGCGTCCCGCCCAGACTGGGGGGGGTGGTCAGGGATCTTCCGTGGGAGCAGGGAGTCACGCTACCTACACAGGGACTGCTGGTCAGCAGCCCAAGTCTGGGGGAGCCACAATTGGAGCATGTTGGAATTTTAATAAAGGCCTCTGCATGCGACACCCCTGAAGATTCAAGCATGAGTGTTCCAAGTGTGGGAGGCGTCACCCGGTTACGCAGTGTTTCACGCTGGCCACACCTTCCGAGCAGTGGAGGATTACAAAGGGCCGGGGACAGTCTGGGCCAAAGGGCCCCTACACTGGTTGATGTGTTGGCCTTGGGTCCATGGCTCTCTCGGTACCCTGATAGAGAGGTGGCTTTGAAGTTGCATTTGGGGTTTACGGAAGGTTTTCGGGTAGGGTATCAGGGTCCTCGGGAGAGAAGGTGGGTGGAGAATCTGAGGTCTGCGAAGGAATTGCCAAAGGTCGTGGAGGAGAAATTGCAGAAGGAAGTGAGGGAAGGCAGGATTGCGGGCCTGTTTGACGCGTGGCCGATGTCGGACCTAATTATTTCACTGTTGGGTGTGGTCCCAAAGAAGGAGCAAGGGGAGTTCAGGCTGATTCATCATCTGTCATGGCCGGAAGGGAATTAGGTGAATGATTTCATGGCAGAAGAAGACTCCAGGGTGTTGTATGTGTCGGTCGATTATGCCATTGGTTTGGTGCGGAGGTGTGGTCGGGGCGGAATTGGCCAAATGTGACATCAAGTCGGCCTTTCGCCTACTTCCCATTCATCGGCTGACTTCTCTTTGCTTGGAATGCAGTTTGAGGGGGCCATCTTTGTGGACTGGGTCTTGCCGATTGGGTGTGCGATTTCTTGTGCGCTTTTTGAGACTTTCAGTTCTTTTCTGCAGTGGGCCTTTGTGGACCGAGTGAACACCGGCTGGTGTCGCACTATTTGGATGATTCTTTGTTTGTGGGACGAGGAGAGACTGGTGAGTGTGGTGTGGCGTTGGTGCAGTTTTTTGGAGTTCCTATGGTGCCTGAGAAGACGGCAGGGCCCGGTTGCTGTTTGACCTTTTTGGGTATCGAGCTTGATTCACTGTCATGGCAGGCGCACTTGCCGGAGCAGAAGGTGTCGGAGATTTGGTTGTTTCTGTTGCAGGTGGTGGAGGTCCGGAAGGTTGATTTGCGGTTCTAGGCGCCTTAGCGTGGCCATGTCAGCGGCGGTGCTCCCTCACCACAGGGTCCGTGTCACGCTGGGGGTCCGGTCGGATCTCCAGGTGTGGCTGGCCTTTCTGGAAGATTTCAATGGCGTTTCCATGGATTTTGGACATGATAAGATGGTTTGGCAGGTGCAGCTCTATTCGGACGCGGCAGGTGCAGCAGGTTTTGGTATTTTCTGGGAAGGGAGATGGTGTGCGGAGCAGTGGCCGGATCATTGGTTGCGGCAGGGACGGAGCATTGCCTTTTTGGAGTTTTTTCCTTTCTTGGTAGCGTTGCAGGTTTGGGGGCCCGAATTTCAAAACAGGTTGGTTCTTTTTCATGTGGATAACAGGACAGTGGTGGATTTGGTGAACAACCAGAAGGCGGGGGATTTGAGGGTGCTGCGCTTGCTGTGAAGCTTCATGCTGCTGTGTTTGTGTTTCAATGTGCTGTTTCGCGCGCAACATGTCCCAGGTGCAAGCAATGACATTGCGGATGCGTTGTCTCGTTTGCAGTGGCAGCGTTTCAGGAGTTTGGTGCCGGGAGCGGAAGCTTGCAAGACCAAGGTGCCGGAGGGTATCTGGGCCTGGGGGGAGTGAGAGTTTTGGGGTTGGTTGAAAGATCCATCGCGAACTCCACGCGGCGCTCCTACAGATTGGCATGGTCTGAATTTGGTGCGTTTTTGGGTTTGACCAGGAGCACATGGAGTATGTCTGAAAATGAATGTGAGCAGGGTGTGGTTCGTTTTGTGTTGCATTGCATAGATAAAGGGCTGTCTCAGACAACGATTTCAGGCAAACTGGCAGGAATTTCATTTTACATCATGGTTTATTTGGGTTTTGATCCTGCTAGGTCTTCTTTACTGAGTAGAATGCTGAAAGGTTGGGGACGTTTAAGGGGAGTGGATGGGGGGAGGGGCCGCGGGAGGCCGTTACGTTTGAGTTGTTGCAGGGCGTTTTGGCGGAGTTGCCCCATTGTTGTTATGACAACCAGGAAGTGGCGTTGTTTCGTTTGTGCATGATTTGGATGTTCTTTGGGGCTTTCCGGGTGTCTGAGTTGCTTGGAGCGAGGGGTGCACCTGGGCGGCAGTTTGAGGACGTGCGGTTGGATGGGTCACGTGTGGGTATCTGGTTAGGTCATTCCAAGACAGACCAAGGAGGCCGTGGCAAATGGGTATGGTTGGGGGAGAGAAGTTGTGTGGAGGTGTGCCCGGTGCGCGAGTGGAGAGTGTTTTGCAGCAAGGGACAGCGGTCGTCGGGGAGATATTTTGGCGTGCCTCTCAGAGGAAGGTGACTTCTTTCCAGTTGTTGGCGGTCTTGCGTATGGCGCTGCAACGCTTAGGCAGGGATCCTTCTCCGTACGGAACTCATTCTTTTCGGATAGGTGCAGCCGCGGCGCGTTTGGGATGGGGGTGGTCCTGGGATGCCATTAGAAGGATCGGGCGCTGGCGGTCTCACTGTTGTGAACGCTATGTGCGCAAATGAGTTCCAGGGGGGAGGGCGTTGAGGGAGTTGTTGGGGGTTTTCGATTGTGGCGCGGTTATGGCGTTTACTGTGGTGCTAATCTCTTTTTCTTTGTAGGTTGCGTCCGGGGGCCAGGGGCCAAGACGGTTACCTGGATCGTTGGGCATTCCTTTGTTCATTGGGCCTCGAATTATGTGGACAGACAGGTCTACGGCCGTAGCCTTGGACTGAGGAGCAGCCATCATGAGGTCCAGTGGTGGGGTAAGAGTGGCATGCGTTGGGGCGATTTGCTGCCCTGGCCGACGAGGAAAGTGGCCCAACTGGGTTGCCCAGACATGATTGTGCTCTATTTGGGGGAAAATGACTTAGTCAAGCAGTCTGGAGTGGCATTGCTACATTTGATGCAGCGGGACTTGGAAGCAATGAGGAGCAATCTTGCTGGCGCCTGGATTGTTTGGACAGAGTTTCTGCCACGACGTGTTTGAAGGGGGGCAATGAAGCCGGCAGCCATTGAAAGGGCGCGGCGTAAGTTGAATAGTGCAATGAGACTGTTTTGTGCTGATAAAGGGATCAAGGTGATTGCTCACACAGGTCTGCATTTGGAGGAACCCCTTCTTTTTCAGGACGACGGAGTGCACTTTTCGTACATGGGAAACGCATATTATTTGATGGAAATGCTGGATGCTATCAGTCTGTTGTGGAAGGAGTCTATCTGGTGTCGGCGTGACTGAGAACGAAAGGTACACTGGTTGGGTGGGGCAGGTAACCACCCTCCTGGGGTTCCCTGGTTGGTAGTACTTGGGGGGGGGGGGGAGTCCCTGACGGGCAGAATCACCCTTCCGGGGAGGGGAATACAGGTGCAGGATGGTGGTGTGGCAGGCAGGAGTGCGATGACTGTAGATGTTGGAGGAGGTTGAATGAGAAGGGTGGAAGTGAATGATATAAGTGAAGAGGTCGGGCGTGAATTGGGAGTTGAGTAAGTGGAGTATGAGAGTGAATGATGTGTGGAAGAATTGAGGGGGGGATTGTTAACTGTTTATTTGTGTTATCTTTAATTGGTTGTCAACCCTGTCCTAATAAATGGCCTTTTACGCTAAAGTAACAGTGTGGAGTGGTTATTGCGCGATGCGGCCCCCAGGGGAAGTGAGGTCGGCAGACCAGTCTTCCCCTGGGGTGTTCGCGCGATAGTAAGGACAGGGTGGAGATAGAGTAAGGGTGGGATTAGGGGAGGGGGCTAGGGCTAGATGATAAAGGGGGACAGGAGAGGAAGTCCTTCCTCTTCCTGTCCCAGCGCCAGCAGGGTTAGGGTAGGAAAAGTTTGACCACCCTCCCACAGTTAGGAGTGGATAGGGGGGCGTTTTGGTTGTTAAGCGTGCCATGTTTAGGCCTGGTTGTAGGGGGCGTGTGACAGTACTTGGGGGGGTGGGGAGTCCATGACGGGCAGAATCACCTTCCGGGGAGGGGGATACAGGTGCAGGATGGGGGTGTGGCAGGCAGGAGTGCGATGACTGTAGATGTTGGAGGAGGTTGAATGAGAAGGGTGGAAGTGATTGATACAAGTGAAGAGGTCTGGCGTGAATTTGGAGTTGAGTAAGTGGAGTATGAGAGTGGATGATGTGTGGAAGAATTGAGGGGGGGATTGTTAACTGTTTATTTGTCTTATCTTGAATTGGTTGTCAACCCTGTCCTAATAAATGGCCTTTTACGCTAAAGTAACAGCGTTGAGTGGTTATTGCGCGACACGACGTTGGGGATTCGGGGGACGAATAGGGGAGGGAAGGGACGGGAAAATAATATTTTTTTTAAACTTACCTATCGTTGCTGCTTCCAAAGCAGACGGCTACCTCGGTGCTCTCCCAGCAGTCTGTAGGAATGTAGAGGCTGCCCAGCCAATCAAGACGCTGCTCTCTATAAGGGCAGCACCAGGATTGGTGTGAGCGGCCTGCTCTGCCTCTCAGACACTGCATCGTAGCCTGCGGCTTCTCTCCAATCCGGCTGTGAACACAGCTGATTTGGAGAAATTGAAGTGCACATGTCTGTTTAGTCGGCCTAAGATGCTCGGCCATACTTGCATACGCACTTCTAAGTGACCACCACTTGCCTGTCATGGCCCGGCCATACGCAAATGCCAGAGCCAGCCACAGAAAAATTAAATGAAATTGTTTCAATATCATTTTGTTTTTTTGTGACTGGCTCTGACAAGTGGGGCGACTCACCTCGGTCATTACGGAGGAACCGACCCTGCTCACTACTGATGGGAAGAGGAGCGAAGGTAGAGAACGCTGCCATGAACATTTAGCCCACTTGGGAGGATGCAGCGCAGGACGCACCAGAAATACTTGACGAGGCAGGACTGCAAGACCCATACTCCTCACTGCTGACGGGAGGAGGGGCAAAGTTGGGGCATGCTGCCAAGGACATTTAGCTTGCTTGCGAAGATGTGGCATGAGTCGCACCAGAGACTCTTGCCGAGGCAGGACTCCAGGCCCCATACTCTTCACTGTTGATGGGAGAAGGAGCGATATTAGGGTACGCTGCCACAGGCATTTAGCCTGCTTGGGAGGACACAGCACTGACCAGGCCAAGACCGGGCCTGTCTTCCTCTGGCATCACCCGGATGAGGCTGGGCCATCCCTCTTCCTACCATCCCAGTAGGTAGATTTTTAGCTTACTTCACCCTTCTTACTCTTTTTCTCCCTGGACCTGTTTTGCTAATTCCCTTTGATAATGGGAAAATGTAATACTCCTGCTAGCACCTTCAAGCCTGACACTTATTCCGCCCTGGATGGATTTTTGTAACATGATGTGGGAGTGCTCAACAAAGAAATTCAACTGGATGAATGCCACCTCTCTCTTTCATCTCTTGCTCCCTCATCCCCAGTGTCTCATGTCGAGCAAATGCCAATGCCTTCTGGCATGGAATCGGGGTTGGAGAACGTTTCCTCATCATACTGTGGCTCGGCTAGCCCTCCTCATGGTTCTCCCACATCCCAGCTCCATCTAGGTCCTTTGGGGTCCCCGTTCCCTTGGACTCTGATGTACATGTGTTATCTATAACAGGCAATTATGTAGCAGGGAAAAGGAAGAGGGTGGACACTTGTAGCAAATTGAAACGTCCCCGAGTATCCACTAACAAGACGATGAGGGAGGTGGTCACTAATGATAATGACAAGATGGAGAACCTACTGGATGCTTTTTATGACAACCTTATTGGTGCCCTGGATCTAAAATTGCAGCCTATGCTCGAATGGTTGGCTGCAAAAGAATCTGTGTGAACTAACCTTAAACTGTCCACAATATTCTCTGTAGTTTCGATGGTTGGTCCTATGCCAGTCGTTACTCCCCCTGTTTTACCTTCTTTTGCCAGGGGAGGGGCCTACGGAACAAAGAGCGAATGTCATAACGATGTGGTTTCCATGCTGCAACCCCCTTACTGTCAGTCCCTGCTCAGCAGGAACGTTCAATTGCCAGGCAGCCTAAGGGTAGGAAAACTGGTCTTGTTACTGATGGGTCAGGCACGTTTAAATCTGGCAGGAAACACTTGCAGTGTTTCACATAGGGCATGTTTGGCAGGGGATTCTAGTGACTCCAGCCATGAGCATCTGCCTCCTTCCAACAACAATGTTGTTATCCATTTACTCCCAGAACCTACCCCTTATGTTGTGGTGTTGAGAAATGTACCCCCCACATAAACCTTATATCTCAAAAAAAGACACCCAACTGATGAATAAGGTAGCCCATTGGTTGGATCTGCACTCTTCTCTGGGGAACACGTTGGAGGATTATTCAATTCAGTATTGAAGGTGAAGTTGAGTGGAAAAGATGTGAAAACCTTAGAGGGGGATGGTGTGATAATAAGCTTTAATAGGCCCTTCCTTGCAGTGGAGTCCTTCATCAAGCGATCACACAACAACAGCATTTCAACTTCAGTACTAGCCCTTCCTTTGGTTTCATTGTAGGCCTAAGGCTTTGTTCTGGTTCCCTGGCACAGGTTAAAAGTTGAGCAAATGTATTCTTGTTTTTTCCCTTGATAAGCTTATTTCTTATAAAGTACCTTTGCAGGGCAGGGGGGGTGATACAATCATTAATTTTATTTTTGTTTCAGCACCTATTTTTCATAATACCTCAGATATCACATTTCCACAGAGCCCTTTTAGTGATCACAACCCAGTTTAACTATCACTATGTTGGAATCAGGCAGTGCGAGAGACCCTCTTTGGGGTAGAAGCATTTGTAAGGTATCTAATCAGGGGAGGAGGCTCAGGTGGTTGTATGACGTTTCAACGCATGCTTTTACCACACATGCCTTTACAACGCAGGTATTACAATGCAAGTCGTTACAAAGACTTACATTGGGGGCGCTGGATAGTGGAATAGTTTAATTTTCTATTCTAACTCCAGTCCCCGTGGATAGTAGGGAAGGTGTTGGATAGAAAATTAAACTATTCCCTATCCAACAGCGCCCTCCATCGAAAGTCGTTGTAACGACTTTCGTTGTAATTCCTGCGTTGTAATGGTAGTGCGTGGTAAATTTTCGTTGTAAATGATGTTCCCCGCTCAGGTGGTCTCAAGTAGTTCCTGTAAGGTTTTATCAGTCCCTTCACTCCAGCTGTAAAACTGAGCTCATAACCTGCTTGTCCAGTATTTCCATTCCACAAGAGATCCTGGAGGCCTTCAAAACCATCTCCCATGTCCTCCTCGATGTTCCAGTGCCCTAGCAGCCCAACATTGTACCCAAATAGTTTGACATATGATGTTCCCAGGCATTAAGGAACTTAAAATGTACCTTAAATGCTAAGCCAAGGGATCCTGCCCTCATCAAGATTTTTTAATTTTTTTCTATTGAGTATTTCAGTGTTATACATCCAGCATACAGTGCCATGGTACAGTGTACAAACACTCATAATGAAAGAAATAACCAAACAGTGTCAACAAAATAAATAAGCCGTACTTGTCCAACAATTGTCGGTGGTCAGTTTGCAATGGATATACACCCAGTCGTAGCTGTTCTTACAGCACACACACCATGACAGGTTATCGGCAGGCCCAACAATTACCCATCGAGCGGTTATTCATTCGGAGTCCACTTCTTGGCGAGATAAAAAGTATTCCCTCAGGGGAGCCCAAATGTCCTTCGGTCTTGCCATGCTAGGTGAAAATAGTCAGCCCCAGCCTGCCTACACCGCTTACAGCAATCCGAATCCCGCAACCCCATTCTATGCAATTTTTTAGGAGTATGATATACTTGATGTATAAACTTCGGATGGATAATTCTCAAGTTATTATTGGATGTCAGTCGCCCCATCAGCTCACAAATTTTCCCCAGGCTATGTCTGTAATGGGGGGGGGGTCACCATAGAGTTCCAGTCCTCTAAGCTGCGGTCACTGGCGAAGGGAGTTTCATCCTGTTTCGTCCTGTATAGTTTGGTAATTTGTTTTTTCCTATGCGGAGCCACTATCACCAGTTGTAATGCCTGTAGTGACATTGGTTCATGAGGGAAAGAGGTGTAATGATCCGGTATTGCCCTACGTAACCTATAACAAGTGTGTTGAAATAGGGGGGGTGGGATTTTGTATATAGTCCAAATCTTCCCCTGTGATTTTTTTCCCGTCGGGGTACAAGAACTTCATGGATGCAATGCCCACCTCCTGTAGAGCCGTGAGGGGACCACGCTCCTGTGCTACAGACAGGGCAGCGTGCCCAGCTATGGGCATCGCAGGCACATATAAAGGTAGTTTCTGTGTTCGCCTCCCAATCTCCTGCCACGCTGCAATAGTAACATCCACTGTTTTAATCTCTATCCTGGGCGTCTGTCTATTAGTGTGGGTTATGATGCCACTCAATGGTACAGGGTGGGCGTCTCCCTCTTCGACAGCCACATGCGGGATGAAATCATGTGGCTTGAACCAAAAATAGGCATATTGCGCCTGTCCGCATAAATAGTATGTGTAAAAATCTGGGGCTCCAAACCCCCTTTCTCAAAGGTCAATGTCAGAGTACGCCAACCAATTCTCAGTTGTTGATTCCCCCACACCAAGCGTAGCAATTGTGTTTGAATTGTTTAAAAAAATGTTTGGTCAATGAAATAGGGATATTGCTAAACAAGTACAAAAACCTTGGCAGGACGATCATCTTGATTATGGCGATACGATCTGCCAGGGATAACGTCAAGCAAGCTAAGTGATCAATCCGCTGCACCAATGCAGTGTATGCACAGCCATAATTTTCCCCGATAACTACCTCAGGGTCGCGGTGTATCCACACCCCAAGATATTTAACAGGGTCCACGGACCACACCAGTGAGTATTCAACCTGTGGTGAAGTGGTAATGCTCGTTAGGGGGATGATGAAGGATTTCTCCCAGTTTCTTTGAAGACCTAAAAATATAGACCACATTTAATATATTCCCGCAGCACCTGGGATAAGTACCTCTGCGGGTCGCGAATATAAAGGACCATATCCTCAGCATACAATGAGATTCCAACCGGGCGATTGTGAAAATTCAATGCAGCCGCCCTATGACCTTGTCGGATTCTACACGCTAGGGGCTCTAGAGCGATGGCAAAGAGCAAGGGGGACAAGGGACAACCCTGTCTTGTGCCATGGTCTATGGGAAAGGGCTCCAAAGGGAGCCCTCCCACTCTAACCCTCGCTGAAGCATCAGTCTATAGGACCTGTATCCATCGAAGAAAGACAGGAGGAAACCCCATTCTGCGAAGTATGTGCAACATATATCCACGTTCTATAGAATCGAATGCTTTCGCAGTGTCTAGGAGCACTGCAACAGCCGACAGGTCCGGGTTGAGCACATGAAACATAGCAAATATAGTTCTCAGATAGAGGGAAGTGGAAAGGTCCGGGATGAACCCGGATTAATTGCATTAGGGGCATTAGGGGCAATAATTTGGAGGCCAAGATCTTCGCTAAAATTTTCCAACTAAATTAATCAAGGATAAGGGGTGGCAGGACTCACATTGTGTGGGTGATTTATCCTTTTTTAACAGAGTGATAATAAGGGCCTGCCGCAAGGATGGAGGGAGAGTGCCAGTCTCTTGAGCCTCAGCGTACATTTCCAGCAGGTGTGGCACAAGAAGGTCGGGATACGCTTTATAAAATTCTTCTGTTAGGCCATCTGGCCCCGGCGCCTTATTATTAGGCAGCGCCAAAATTGCCTCTTTGACATCTTCCTCCTCAATAGGCATGCCCAGGTATTTTCTATGAATATCAGACAACCATGCGCATGCTGTATCCTCTAGATAAGCATCTACGGCCTAATCCTCCATTCCCCCACTAGAAGTGTATGTGGAAGCATAGAATGTCCGGAATTGATCCACTATTGCCTGTTGAGAGTAATGCAGTTCCCCATCTGAATCTGTAATGTGGTCTATCTGAGGGTTATCAGATCGGTCACGTAACCTATTGGCTAGAATCCTACCCGGTCTCCCACCCTCCCCATAGGCCCTGGCAACATGGCTCTAAGATAAATATTTTATTTCTACTTCCGCTAGTGAGTTATATTCCTCAACTTGTTCGTGAATTTGGGCCAGTGTGTCACTAGAGGGTGCGAGGTTATATTGGTTTTCAAGAACCTCAAGCTGTTGTTCAATAGTCTGCAATTGTCTTCTGAGGTCTCGTAGGATGCCTGCGGAAGTACTGATACATACCCCCCTAATTGTCACCTTAAAGGCTTCCCATAGGGCCGCCTGACTATCAACTGACCCCACATTAAGCTCAAAATAGTGTATGATAGCAATCCTGATGGTGTCAGCATAAGTCGGGCCTGTTAGCGCGTCCGCCCTGAAGCGCCAAGTGAACGGTCTGTGTGCGTTAGCAGGTATAGCCAACTCTAGGAGGACATGGTTGTGATCAGACAGGGTTCGCGGAAGTGTGTAAATCCCTTCTGCCCAAGTATTAGCCTTTTCACTGAGCAACCAGTAATCTAGCCGTGACCAGCTGTTGAATGCAGGGGTGATGTGTGTACCTTCTAGCCTCCCCTCATTACGTAAACACCAGGCATCCAGTAGGCCTAGATCCATCATCAGCTCTTTTATGCATTTTGCAACTTTAATCGTACGTGCTCCCTCTGGGTTGGATTTATCCACCAATGGGTGGAGGTGAGTATTGAGGTCCACTCCCAATAGGATTGCCACTTCAGGCCAAGTGCGCAACACATTAAGCATTTGTAAAAAAGGCAAGACATCGTCCACCACAGGGCCATACATATTGACAATCGTCACAAGGACCATCCCCAGCTTGCCCTGCACCATCGCCCAATGGCCTTCCGTATCCACACAGGTCTGTATAGCCATAAACGCTACCCCTATCTTTACTAGGGTGAGTACCCCTCTGGCATAAGTAGAGTACGACGAAGCTAGCCTGTAGGCCGCCCATCTGCACACTTTATTGTAGCTTCAGTATGTTTACTCAGATGAGTTAACTGTAGGAGGGCAATTTTCACGTTATGCCTGTCAAGCTGTGCTAGCACTTGTCTAGTCTTCTTGGGCGTGTTTAACCCCTGTACATTCCAAGTTATACAGTTAAACTTATCCCCTGTCATATATAACCGTATTCAGAACCACAGCCATGATATATCAGAACCGAGCAGACAGGTGCGTATCCGCACCGACCACACCATCCATTCCAATCCACCTCAAGTACTTCCGGCTTAGAACAATAGAACAATCCCACCCTCCCCCACCCACTTCAGCTTTCCCAACATGCCAAAGGAACAGGCCTCATGAAACTCCCACCCCATCAAAAACAGGAAAAAACAGTACATCAGCTGGGGAATACCCATGGGGGATCGTAGTGGCAAATCCACTTCCCGATCTAGTAGGGAGGGGGCCGCCAATGCATCAACAACTCCCGCAACCCAGACGCCACCCCAATATTGCTATAGACAACTGGCTCAGCGGAGAGCATTTGGAAGTGACCCCATTGTACCCAGAATAGGTGTAATAAGGCACAGAACAGTATAGCAGTACATTGGCATTTCAAACCTGTAGTATGAGACTCGCAATTAGATCCCATCACTGCCTCTCGCGTATTGAGTCTTGACTGAAACAACAGAAGCCATGCGCAACAAGCGCCTATCATAGATCATAACATTCTGGAGTGCTCAGAATGCACGCATTACATGTCGATTACCCCCTCCCCTGCTCAAATGTGAGTTCAAGCATAAGAAATAGAAGTACAAATCATGGGGCTCACTGACGCTCAGTTGTCCACATCCGAAGTGTGAGCCGGAGGGCTGTTCCGACATTATAAAGACATATCATGTTCCATCGCCTGTTTAGGACTTGTGAAGATCTTGGAGTTGGCTGCTTCTCCAATTTGCAGCAGAGCTGGGTAGAGCATGGCATATGGAATCATTACTGAAATCCTGTTGTTGCTTGGAGAGGAGGAGCTGCCCGCTGGTTTCCTGACTGCCGTTACCCCCCCAGGACCGTCGACTGCTCGCCGGACCCGCTTCGCGGGTCCCGCATCGCAGCGTAAGGAGGGTGACTGCTAGAACTTTGAGCAGAGCCGAGGGGCAAGGAATAAAACTGTGGCAGGGCTGCGAGCTGTGCAGCAGGGACTCTGTATCCGAGGAGTCCCTGCACTGACCATTCTACACACCTGGTCTGCTCTCCCTGCTGGCCACGCCCCCCACTCTCGCGTGAAGAAAAGCTGTGGTTTCTTGAGCCTTCGTGGGACATTACTGAAATCCTGTTGTTGCTTGGAGAGGAGGAGCTGCCCAATGGTTTCCTGACTGCCGTTACCACCCCAGGACCGTTGATTGTTCGCCGGACCCGCGTCGCGGGTCCCGCATCGCAGCGTAAGGAGGGTGACTGCTAGAACTTTGAGCAGAGCCGAGGGGCAAGGAAAAAAGCTGTGGCAGGGCTGCGAGCTGTGCAGCAGGGACTCCGTATCCCAGGAGTCCCTGCACTGACCATTCTACACAGCAGGTCTGCTCTCCCTGCTTGCCACGCCCGACCCCTCCCTATCCCCATCCTTTATAACACGATCAGCATACCGCAGCGCAGGAGCGCCCAGGGCGAAACCCGAGCAAAGGGCGGGCCCTCTTAGGCCCTCCGAGACCCGTAGGGTCTGGTCTGGGCCAGGTCTTTTGGTTTTGTATTGTTTCCGGTGACTATATTGTATTATGTATAATCACGGGGGTCATTAGTAACGGTAATTAATTTGTGTGTCACTATTATTATTTGCGGTATTAAGGATCTAGGGTATTTGGGTTGTGCTCTGTTGTCAAGGTATTAATTTCCAGCCAAAGCTATGTGTACTCGTGAAACACGAAGCAAAGCCGCGGCTGGTGCTCTAAAACTGACAGGCACTCTAGACAATTTTATTGTGCGCACTAATTCCTTAATTGATGAAGGAATTGCTCTCATGGAAAGAAGAGTGTCCCAGGATCTCGCACAAGAGAGAAGGTCCTCATTAGGCCCTATATCCTTTGCACACACCAATTAAAACCCACTGTATTCCTGAACCCAACCCTTCCTCTATCCCCACATTAGCAGTCTCCCTTACCCCTTCTTCGGTTCCCTTGTTAGCTATTGTCCATCAAGAAATGACACTCTCACAAAGGGGCTTACTGGAGGGTGCTATTCCTAAACACACCCAACCAAACTGTAAGAATACTGGTGTTCGCACAACCATCTCTGATGAGGCAGGTGGACCAAACGGTTCTTCCAGTACAAGTGGCGGGCCCGAGGAGGGGGGAGCTAATTTGGATGATATGGGTAATAATGTCGGGAGAATAGAGGTGCTCCATGAATCCCGCCCTCTATCGATGGGTATTCCAGACGATACAGCCTCAAACATTAGTTTGGAAAGCATCCTTGAGGCGAGTAGCCTGGATGAAACGCAGAGGGTACAGAAGATAGGAAGGGTATATTTATGAGCGCCTTATCTGATCTTATTAAATCTTTACTTTCTCCTCTGGAGAGCAGATTACAGGGCATTGAACATCAGCTCCAGACTTTAAATCATGAGCTAAAAACCCGGCCTAATGTTCCCACCCAAAAAGCTTCTGGTACACTAACTTTGGCTGGATCAAAACCTCATTTATCTATCAAACAGTCTAAAGGGAAAAATCCCACCCCTAAAGTATGCCGCCCAAAACTCCTACCCTCAAGAGCAACATAAATTGTACCACTAAGTTGCCTCTTAATGTTCCTAGCAATTCGCAGGGGAAAGTTGGTTCCATCATTCCTGCGCCGAAGCCCCCTACATCACTCCCAGTGAATCCCAAGGCACGCCGGAATATTAGTCTACCACCTGACGCCTGCCCTTATGTTATAGTTCTAACAGGTGTTCCCGAACTTGCCCCTGCAACATCAGAACCATTTTGGGTTTTAAAAAACAAAGTCTGCCACTGGTTAGATAGAAACTACCCCCTTCCACCTTATATCCATAGTAAATTACTAATGGTGGGGGGAGCACCGAGGTTATCGCCGTTTTGCAGGGAACATAGCTGGTTTTTCAGCGATGTTCCCTGCAAAAAGGTGTTATCCTTGCTGATAAGACCGACAGAGTCGTATCAGCATAATCCACCCCAATGTTAGGAATAGGCAAGTCTGCATTTTAGCGGACATTAGTTTTTGGAGAAAAAAGCGTTTTTCTCCCAAAACTAACGTGTGCTAAAATACTGGGGCAGCATTGTAAATATCATGATGTGAACATCAGCGATATTTGCAAGCTTGTCCATCCGGAGTCCGCACAGTAGCGCCCATTTTGTATCTCATTAGAGATGCAAAGGGAGGAGTTGGGAAAAAGGGTGCTAACATGCGATTATGCATGTTAGCACCCTCTTGTAAATAGGGTGATAGTTCTATCTCCACTTTTTTGCCTTTTTAAGCCACAAAAGCAGAGATAAAGCCCTTGTAAATATGCCCCAAGTTATTTATTAGTAATTGCGCTTGAGCTGAGTCCAGTCAGACTAGCCTCCTTAGATGCTTCCGAAGGGACTGACTTACCTACACTTGGTAAAACATAATATGCATTTTCCAACCCCCCTAAAGACCCGCCCAGACTGGAATTTTCCAGCTCGGGCACTGATGAACAAAGGAGGTACAGAAGGATGAGCTACCACCTGCAGAACGGGTACATGTTGTCACATTTTCAAGGTTGCCTTGTTCAAGATCTAAGCTCTCTAGTATGGAAGAAAGCTACAGTAGAGGAAAGGCATGCAAAGACAGAATAAGCAACGCATTAGTGCATTAGGATTCAACTTTGAATACGCTAAGAAGAAGTAACTCAAAGCAGCTTTTCGCTGAGGCACACGGTTAATGAGACAGAAGCATACTTTTGATCATAGTTAAAAATGGCGGCTAAAGACAAAATGGTGACGCAAATGCTATCTTAACTCGCACAATGCCGGAAGAAGTCGTCTAGACTCATTTGCAGTCCAACAGTCTGGTGACTTTTCCCTTTTATTGCCATATACAGCCGGAGTACAGTCACCAACCGGAGCAGAGGCCCTGCAACTGCAAGGAGGCAATGTGATGAAGCATATCAACATACCACCATCATAAACAGGTTCATAAATAAGGCCAAGAGAGGGTTTACACTCCTACATGGTGGTCAGACACCCATAAATATATTACATAGAATCCATCAACAGCCCCAAACCTGTGAACTGAACTAGGGAATGTGTATCACATGTGTCAACTAAAATGTAAACTGAAAACACACATATAATTTCAGCCCCTCTGGCATTGTCCAGAAAAACACAGAACAATACCGTCTCTGCTACACAACGGGTGTGACATCTGGTCAGGCACCACACACTGGGTGGATGCGGGATCCTGGTAAGTATACCTAAAAATGACTTTACCAAGTGCTAATGATATTAAATAGGGGATTAAATGTCATCAGTATTTGGTGTGTGTCTTATATCACATGTCACTCATCTCCATATGCTCACATATGGCTCATAAAAGTATACAATGTCATAACATGTTTGCTAATGAAAGGATGACTCAAAATATATGAAAAGTGAGTAGAGTGCATACCTAATTGTTTATATTATCTCTTATGAAGAGGAGTAGCCACAACTGGGCTGAAAGTGCCTGACATGGATACTCGCTAACAAAATCCCAGAGCCCAAAATGTATGGTAATTGGTGTAGATGGGGGCTGAGCTGATACCAGCAGGGTTGCGGTTGGGGAGGGGGGTTAGAGATGGTAAGGTGGGTTAAGATGAAATGAAACATATACATCTGGTGGCAGAACTGCATGACTTGAAACCAATAAAGGTGGGGATCATCACATCTTCTCCACTTGACCAAATTGTGTGATCCTAGCCAAATATTGATTTTCACTTTGCCTCGTCTTCCTCCATAATCGCATATTAGTGAGCCTTGAGTTTTTGTGAAGCCAGGATGTGTGCTGTACAAAACCTTTTCCAGTGCCTGGTAAGATAGACTGCGAAGTTGTTGTTCATGTGGAATGGGAGCACAGGCCACACAAGGAAGGCACAGTCCACAATGTTATTGTTGTTACCCAGGGTGGGGGTTGCAGAAGAATGAATGTTACCCAAGTCTTGGTTGATAATTATATATATATCAAAATGTTACTCTGCAATGCACTGACATGATGTGATGTGCAAAGATGAAACAGGTCGGTATGTTGAGAACCACTCTTTCAGAATTGTGAATATACCATGTCATACCTATGATGCATGATGTCCCTAAATATTATGGTGCGTCCAGAGGAAGGAAGTGCAGAACTCCCTAGTTACTTCATTGCTTTAACTGTCAGTTACCTTCACATATACATGTGCTTGTTAATGTGATATCTGGTTGATGTCAATGCCATGTTAGGTTAACAGCTGCCCAGTGCTGCTGTATATCAGGGAGCTGCATGTAAAGGTCAGGAGAGCTAAATTCAGCACCCCTGCCCACAAATTGACTATTGCTAGTCTAAACCCATGACATATACATTACCATCATCCTTTGCAATTAAATATGGACATGTATTACAGCTGCTGGCAGGACTTTCTCAGTGATCCAGATGAAACTATCAAGGGGTTTGGAGACATACTGGCTGCAGCAGTCAAACCCACTACCATCTGTCCATCAGGTAAGCTTGGCATATAGTGTTGTAAACTATTGATTCCCAAATCATGCAAAATCACCAAATCCTTGTGGAAAGGGCATTAGCAGATATAGCTACTTTTGCAAAGCATCTGAAGTTGGTGTATAAAACATTCCCAACATAATCAGTTATGTGTGTGTCAAGTGTGCACGTTCACTTATAATTCATGCGGTACATTAAGAATTATATCACTTTCTTTTCAAGCAGCTGGATCGAGGGCCACATCTGTGGCTACACAGTCAAGGAGCCAGGTTCAGCATCTGACATCACGGGGGATCTCAATACCACACAGAGCTGAGGTTGGAGCTGGTGAGTTTGCTTTTGCATTGCACAGGAACACCTCAATGCTACAGTGGGAGCTGTCATGTGTATGTGTACACAAACCAGGTCACATACGGAACATTCGTTGATGCAAAAGTCATCATTTTACTCAACCCTGTGTTGCATCGCATGATATACTAAGGCACATACTTATCCTGCTGCAACATATGTCTTTCAGGTGCAGAGGACAATGAGCCACTTTAGGAAGAAAGACTATCCACCAGTGGTGGGTGACGGGCACCTCAAGGAGAGAACCCACTCCTCTTACTAGCACCCATGTCAGCTGG
This sequence comes from Lissotriton vulgaris, assembly GCF_964263255.1. Classification (NCBI taxonomy): domain Eukaryota; kingdom Metazoa; phylum Chordata; class Amphibia; order Caudata; family Salamandridae; genus Lissotriton; species Lissotriton vulgaris. Next base: position 606,018,357 of record NC_141693.1, on the reverse strand, counting down.
CAGTAATGCACAAGAGAAGGAGGAGGAAGTAGAGGATGATGAGGAAGAAGTAGAGGAGGATGAAGATGACCTGGAGTTGCTTGCCGAGGATGATGAGTTTGATTCCCTGGGCACCATTGTTGGCCCACTGGGCAAAAAATCTGAGCGCACACCTGCTCTGGCCAGCATAGTGCCTCCCTCTCCACCCATGAGAATTGGCAATTCCCAGCAGTCAGCCAACCAGCCACAGCATTCACCTACCCTAACACAAACGTCAATCCCTCACAGCCCTCACATCCAGGTCAGACATACTCCTCCCATGGCAGTGCTTCTCAGGCTTTCTCTTCATCATCTGAGGGACCTACAGCCCTTGGTGAGGAGCAGATATCCCCTAGGCACTCCCCACAGCCTTCCACCTGCCGCCAGGCTGGTGAACCTGACGGTCGTAATCAAGGCCATCCCATGCATAAGGGGCTGGCATATGGTCATGGTGGCCAGTGAGAGGAGGATTTTTTCTAACCCAAGTCGGAGCAGTCGTAGTTCTTCTACGCGGAGTTCCACGGAGTTGGAAAAAAACTCAGTGGAACTCTACTCCCTACCCCTTCCCAAAGTAATTATAAAGTAAGAAAAAATGTACTTACCAGCCATGGCTGCCTCCTCCTCACCATGGCCGCTCTCCTTCCTCATCCTCGCCATCTTTCTTCCTTGATAACCCTTATGTTGTACGTCTTGCACTTGAGCATGCGCACTCATAAGACGTACAAAGTAGGGGTCATCAAAGAAGTAGGATGGCGCAGACAAGGAAGGAGAGAGGCCATGGCAAAGAGGGGCAGCCACAGCAGGTAAGTGGATTTTTTCTGACTTTATAATTATTTTAGGAGGGTGGAGGGGCCGGCTAACTAGGCCCTGCCACAGAGTCGTAGCTTTGCCTAAACTCTGTGTTCGCAACAGAATGCGGAGTATGCAAAACTACTTAAACTCTGTTGGCGGAGCGTAGTTGCCCGCTGGGCTTATTTTTTTCCAACAGCAGGCTGATGTGAGGCAGGACATTTGTGCATTATGGGCCTGTTCTGTCTGACATGTCAGACTCACTACAGTACATGCTACAATTCCCACAGATTGTGGACAGACTGACTCATGTCTTGGACAGGATCGATACATTTTGGCAAGACATGTCAAAGAAAATAAATTACATCATAGCCATCCATAGGGAAAAGAGTTCAGGACATCATGCTTTGGCCATGAAGATGATGAAGGGCATGCTGAAACTGATCCGAAGTCTTTTTTCATGGACTACATATGGAGAGAACCCAACACATCCACCTGCACCATATCACATCCAGCCACCTGTACCACAACCTGCACAGGCAAACCCCCCTAACCTTGGCAGGCATCACTCCTGTTGCACATTTCCCCCACTGTACAGTCAAGCCCTCCTTCTGCCCAATCACATCCCCCACCAGTACTGTCACCATAATCCCATGTCAAGGCACCTCCTTCACCTGTACAGGCAGCCACATCCCCTGTTCAGGCACCCCCACCTGTACCAGCAGATGCACCCCCTGCCCAGGCACCTCCCCCACCTGTACAGGCACCCTCATCCCATGTTCTGGCACTTCCTCCCCCGTACAGGCAGATGCTCCACACCCACCCACAATATTGCACTCCGCTCTGCTCCCTCCCTCTCCCAAAGTGCGCATGTGCACTCGCAAGACATACAACATAGGAGTTATCAAAGAAGAAGGATGGCGAGGAAGGAGAGCGGCCATGGTGAGGAGGAGGTAGCTACGGCAAGTAAGTGCCTTTTTTCATACTTTATAATTACTTTGAGAGGGTGAAGGGACTGGCTAACTATGCTCTGCCACAGAGTCATAGTTTTTCCTGAACTCTGTGTTCGCAGCGGAATGCGGAGTGTGCAAAACTACATAAACTCCGTTTGCGGAGCATAGTTGCCCGCCCGGGCTTAATTTTTTCCAACAGCAAGATGATGTGAGGCAGGAAATTTATGCCATATGGGGCTATTCTGTCTGACATGTCAGACTCACCATAGTACATTTTCCAATTCCCACAGATTGTAGACAGACTGATCCATGTCTTGGACAGGATGGATAAATCTTGGCAAGACATGTCAAAGAAAATAAATTACATCATAGCCATCCATAGAGAAAATAGTTCAAGACACCATGCTTTGGCCTTGAAGATGATGAAGGGCATGCTAAAACTGATCCAAAGTCTTCCTTCATGGTCAACATATGAGAGAACCCAACACATCTACATGGACCACATCACACCCAGCCACCTGTAATACAACCTACACAGGCAACCCCCCAACCTTGACAGGCATCACCTTTCTTGCACATGCCCCCCACTACACAGTTATGCCCCCCTTCTGCCCAATCACACCCCACACCAGTATAGTCACCATAACCCCCTCTCCATGCACCTCCTCCACCTGTATAGGCAGCAACATCCCCTGTTCAGGCACCCCCATCTGTACCGGCAAATGCACCCCCTGTCCAGGCACCTCCCCCACCTGTACAAGCACCCTAATCCCCTGTTCAAGCACCTACCCACCTGTATAGGCAGATGCTCCACTCCCACCCGCACCTCAGCACCAACACAGTAAACACATTTACTCACAGCGATCTTCCCAACCACAATTGCAAAGTCACAAGTGAGACCCCCCATAATCACTGTAAAATATGTTACCCACAATGTATGTCAAGTAGAAGACATTCCTCACAAGTCAATACTGAGTTGCCTAATGTGTGATGATGGTCAATTGGTTGCCCTGGTAGTGGGCCATGGATTTGATGATAAATGTGTGTGAGTGAGACATTTAGATTTGTAGGACCATCTGTGTAACAAGGTATCATTTTAAAAGCATAGCTAAACTACTCCTAATGTATACTTCCATACTTTGAATCCAGAATATACAACAAACTACACAAGACCGAGATGCTGTTCCAAAAAAGACTTTATATATTATTGTGTAAAAATAAATGCAATTAAATAACAGTCCGTTGAAAAGGGAGAAAGGAAATCAAATAATGGTCTTCAAATAGAATGGACAAGGGGCCTTGGAGGGGGTTTGGGTAAAATAAAAGAAAACATGTCAGGAAGTATCATGGGAACCAGTCCATAAACAAGGGGGAAACAAATGATCCACAATCCAAGCATGGTCCAGTCCCTGGTCATCCTCCTTTTTCAGAATGTGGGGTGGGTATCCTCCGCATCTATGGCCACCTCCTAACTGGCCGGGGCAGGATCAGATATCCCACGAGAATGGGAAACATGAAGAGTAAGAGCGGTATCAGGGCAAACAGTTTAGGTAGACATACAGGGTGACACATGGAAGGTGGTTTGATAGGGACGTAGTGCCAAGGTTGACAACATGGGTGGACCCGAAGAAGTGATGAAGGCATTGAGTGTGGCCATGTCTCTTGCATGTTCCTTTTGGAACCTATGCAGTTCATCAAAGATCCGCTGTAGGATCCGAGAGGACAAATTTGGCTACAGCCACATGAGTGACAATACAAGGTGGGGTTAACGTCTGACATGAAGGGTGTGGGTTGTCGAGCAGAGCTTTTCCTCAGTTCATCTTGGCAGCCACTTGGAAGTGGATTAGTGGCAGGAGGTGCAGCTGGAGGCCTCAATTGAATGGGGCCTCAAGAGGTAGGGAGGGGTTGGTGGCTGGCCCAGGTGGTGGTGATACACCTCAGCTGTGTAAAGTTCTTTTGTGTCGGGGAGAGTCAAATTCCTCCCCCCTCCGACCGGATGTGTTTGGATCGATGGCCCCCCTACAGTGTCTTCAGCCTCCACCTGGTCTGTTGCATTTGTAGGCTCTCTCTGGGTGGGTTCACTACTTCTTACTGTTGATGTTTCGGGTTCCTCTTCACTGGAGGAACAATGCTATGGCTGCCGATGCTCTAAGGATATCCTGCTCTGCCACTGGTCCTATTCCTAGTGTTGTAAGCCAGCCAGGTCCACTGAAATAGAAGGCAAAACATTATGTATAGGTTGTGGGGTTTTAGGTTTAAACCTATAATAACTGATAAAACCCCACTGAAAGAGAATTAGCCCTCATCAGTGAAAACATATAAACACTGATAAAACACCTGCACAACCACAAACTAAATGCCATTCAAAGAAAGGAAAAAGAGAGTGAAAGAGTAATTTCTTTTCTTCCTGAAGAGGCCAATACAATGTAACTTTGTTATACAAGCTAGCAGTAAGACAAACGGGGCTAACATTATTCTGCTTGAGTTTTGTTGTTTAGGGATACCACTAAAATATTGTTTCTTCTTCCTTTTGCTTTTTTCAGTTTTGTGGTCTTTGGTCTAATGATGCAGGGGTTAGAAGCATGTTTTAGGTCTTGTTTAATTATTTTATAAACTGTAGAGAATCAGCAAATATCAAAATCATATTTGATATTTTGGCTGCGTTTGATTCTTTCATTGATAGGTGAAATGGCTGGTTTCATAAGAAACTTTCCCAATATGTGTCATAAAATTTACCCACAGAGAATGGGTAAAAACCCTTAATACATCAATCCACAGTTTCTAGTGGGTCAGTAGTGATAGTAGGTGAATTGACAACACCTCAGGCTTAAAGCATTCAATGCAAGGTATAGTGACAAGTATATGTATAAAGAGTGGTGAAAACATGATTTTTGACTTTTGGAAAACATGGAACGCAAGTTCAACAAAGATTGGAGTGATATTGTTTGTATTTGCAGTGATTCAGCTACATATATGGAAAAGCTGTGTGATGACCTGTCAAAATTGATACCTGAGCTGAAGTGATTCCCTGTAGGAGATCCTTGTCACTTGTTAGCTGGTATGCTGAAAGCCTCTTTACAATCTTCGGAGTTAATGAGGGATGCAATTGACTTTTAACCTCATCGCTGCGGCGATATTTTCCTCCTGTGCTGGGCCCCTATGAAAACGGGCGTGGCCGTGACGGAACCGTCATCAGCACAGCCCAACCGTGACTGATGATGGAATGGTTCAGTCACCAGGATCGAAGGGGTTAATCCATTCTGGTGTACTGTTTTCTTATGCACAGGAACTAAAACACAAATATTTATAATTTTGTGCTTTGTGTGGCATCAAAGAAAGAGTCATCCCAACTGTCTCCCTTAGCTGATGGTCCTCAGTCCAAGGGGCTATGAATGCTATATTATCCATGTGGCAACCGTTTACAGAATTTTTGCTGAGTGATGATTCCAAAGGCAAGAAATATGAGGATCTTTGGTCGCATAAAGATAGTGATGTGAAAAAGTGCACCCTACTGCATTATTAGATTTTTACAGGAAACATAACTGCTGTAGTGGACATAATAAAAAAACTAGAGTATGAAAAAACCCTTGTCTGCCAAGTGTTCAGCATAATTGGTGTAGATTTGGACCATCTCCTTGAGAGTAGACTGGGCGCCACCTTTAGTGACTTTGGCACTGCAACATGTTCCATGTTAGAGTGCTTGCCACTTGGTGAGTAAAGCAATGTTGAAGAGCAATTCAGGAACATTTATTTTACAATGTATGAGAAATGACTTGCAATGATGAATAGACATGTCCCTTCACCGCCAATTGTATTTTAAGTCAATGAAACCTCACTGTGGTACTCTGTACAAGTTCTTTAGTAAAGGGGAAATTCCTCCATCGTAGTTTCAAAGTTGCTGCTTCATTTCTGACCGTTTCAATAACTCTGAAGGCATAAAGCGCCCAGCTCAATGCAAATGTTGCAGACCCTGCCCTGAGAATCATAATCTTCAAGTGCACCAGTATTGGCATGGAAAGCTATTTCAGTGGCCAGAGTTAACAAATTTTGTACTGGCTGTTTTGGCGTTGCCCATCTCAAGTGCCAATGTTGAGAGGGCCTTTTCACAGAAGTTTACATGGGAAGGAAAGAGTGAGCGCACATGACCAAAGACTCTCTGAAGAAGTATTGTATTGTGTACTACAATAAGTTTAATTTACAAAACTCTATTTGGACCTCATATACACTATACGTACATTGTCTATATACCATGTTCTATCAATGCAGAAAGCAAGCAATAATAAAAGCAAAATTTTCCATAAACACTGGAAAAACACTTTTTCTGTTGTTTTTTGTGGCGCGAAAATGTGTAACCACTGATAACAACTTTTTAAGGTATTGAAATCACTTGAAAACACACAAAAAACACCAGAATTTATCAAAAATAGAAACTGTAAACAGGAAAGCCTAATTATGTAGTTGGTGTAGAAGTCATAAAAAAGCACATAACTACATGAAGCAAGTGCAAACTTTGTTCTCCTTTCATCCCACTAACCAAAGAGATGCCTCTTGGAGCCACAAGCATGTCTACCATCACTGTGATGTCCTGAATTCACTCACACATTGACATCTTTCACAATTTTCTAGAGTATACACTTCTGTACTGATCAACCCTCACCTTCAGCATTATTGCAAACAGGTTTTCCTGACATTGCAACATATTCATCTTCTTTTCAGTACGCAAGCAGAGATGGAACACAGTCTAAATGGATATGTCCACACCTAAGCATGGATCTACGATTATTCTGTAATGTGCAGTCTCAACAGTCTTTCACTTACAATCAAATGTCAACTGTTGTGTAGCATTGTCGAACACAACAATGCTGGTTTGTACGTTTACAAACAAGGTCTTGGATATGTCCTTTGTTAAGATGTGAATCTAAGTATTTTAATATACCTTGAAAACATCAGACACTTTACATGGTAAGTGGCACATTTAGCATGTAACGCCTGCTTTGTTGGTTCTGTACACTGGTTAGCACATGTGCGTAGTTAGTTTAGCTAACTAGACATAACAAATGACATAGAAGCCATGCATGATACAGCACCCAACACCCAAAGGCTTCTCATCTCCACATAGGACATTGTCTGGGCTATTTCTTCCACATTGTACACCGCAGTCATAAGGCCCTTGATTCTCCAGTCATGGTGTTGGCAGTGCATGTATTCATTCAAGTGCAACTGTGAGAGTAATTTCCCCAGCTGTCTTAAGAACACAACAAGCCCCAGAATGCACTCTGGTTAGGCATTCAATGTGCTCCAGTGAGGCATTGGCCTTATAATTACTGCAGCAATCGCTCTGATTATGTGAACGGTGACATGAGAGACGTGGTGGTACAGCTCTGTCACCACTTACAACATACTACAAGACAAATTATAGAGTTCATGTGCTTACCAGGTCTCTGCTGCTCATACTCCTCCAGCTGAGCATGGAGGGTTGGCCAAACTGCCCTCAGTGCTCTCCTCTACAGAGGTGTAATCCTAGGCACATGCATGTGGGGCTCGGAGGACAAGCCCATTAATTCCTGGGCTTTGATTCTGGCCTAGCGTTTCAGGTCCTCCTAGTGCTTGCAGCATGTTTTGGCCCGCCAATGGTACATACCCATGGCACTGCATCGCTCAACAATGTCAGCCCAGAGTCTGGCATATGTTGCATTGCTCAATTGATACTCCGGACCCCCATAAAGCTGAAGGTGCTTATCTAGCACCTCCTCAGCTAATTTGTACAGACATGTACTTACCCAGAGCCACATGTTGCCAAATTCACCCGCTGGCATCCGCCGGGTAAGAGGTGACCTGCCAAATACATAGCTGTCATGATTACCTCCTGTGAACACTGCATGCACATCAGTGAAGTTACCACTGGCATCACAGACATCCTGCACGTTAATAGAGTGCCAGCGATGTCTGTTGCACAAAATTTGTGCTTTGTGGCGAGGTGGCTGAAGAGCCACATGGGTGAAATCAATTGCACCTAGCAAAGGTGGGAAGCAGGAAAAGAGGTAGAAATCCATACCTACTTTTTGCTTCTGGCTGCCAGTGTGTGGTGCATTCGTATGCGGAGATAGGGCTGTCCTATTGATGCAGCTCACTATGTGATGCAACCATCAGGACTGGCTTGTCTGAGAGATGACCACAAGCTCACCAGAGACCCTCTGGAACTATGCCGTAGCAACAAAATTGAGAGCTGCTAGGATATTGACATAGACTGGGATGGCGTGGCAGCACCAGGTCACAAAATCCAGATCATGCTCCCACTCACAAACCTTCTCCAAGATGATATCAGAGGGAAAACAGTATCTGACCCTGACATCTTGGCTCAACACCCCAAAGAGGTTTTTTAGTTTGTCTAAAAATACTATCTACTCTCCGCCTCCTTCTTCTCGCGTTTTCCTGTCGCATGGCAGTGGCAAGCCAACAAACACATTCAGAGAGATTCAGTGACATGTTAAAAGGTTTAAAAGGGTTTGTATGGTGCAGCTCTGCTTTTATGTTTACAGCAAGGCTGGGCTGAGCTGGGCTGTTGGGCTAAGGAGTTTCACCTGGAGCTGGTTGGGGGATGGTAAGCACTGACACAGGTGTATCAGGATGAATGGAAACATCCCCCGCCCTAGTCTCTGCCCTCTTATATACCTCAGCAAAAACATTGTTGTCCAGACATTTTCATTTTTGATTTGTGTTTTAGGATCATTAGAGAAGCAATTTAGCTTGCTTAGACATTGTTTATCTGGGCCAAATGTTTCTGGCGGGCATTTTTGTAGATGGCGGATGTGTTGCAGTGATAATGTAACATTTCAGGGACCATGAGCCCTATATACTTCATTTTGGTGTCAAAAGATAGGATTTGGAGGTCAAGTAGTTTTATAAAGAGAGAAAATATCTTCTCAGAGCAAGCCTTCCGCTGTTTTCCAAAATCGGTGGTATATAATGATGTGTTTTAGCCATCACATTGGTAATTTATTTTAGTATTGTTTTTGTACACAGCATACAGACCAATGATTCACACTAATGGTGATGTATAGATTTTACATTAGACACATGGTCCAGAATATGTAAATTGGGTTCAGAGATTGCATCTTGCGAATGGGCTGAGACCTTTTCAAAAACATACATGAAAAAGGTTAAGGTGATACAGTCGAAGTAGTGTGCCTCTACATTGCATACCCCATTTGGAGTTACACATGGCAGTATGCACTGCTGACTTCATTTACTCAGTGTCAGGTAGCCAGTACATGGATAGGGGGTGTCATTTATCTCTTGCAAAGTATGACTGGGGTACATTGCAATTATGTACCCTCAGGCAAATGTACAGAAATGTGACATGTGGCTTCTGGTTAACTCTTGTAGCCAAAAACATGGTGAGCCATAATTATAGATGTTTCTGTTCACACATCATCTCAAGCTTAATTTTGGCTGCACACATTATGAATCATACAATTAATATCATTAGTCTCTATAAGAATGTTGCAGCACCCATTTGACAAGTAGTTTGTTGCATATAATGCAGGCCCCCTTTCACCATGATTCTGAGGGAGGCTCAAGTACACCTGAGGTTGGATTATAACAGCCAAACCTCAGGGTAGTGTATATAGCCAAGGATCACAAGATCACAAGGACTCTAGTGCGCATCAACTAAAGAATAAGTATTACAAATTTTTGCATTTGCCTTGTATTTTAATTCAATCATACGTTATAACTTATTTCATTTTAAATTCAAATGAATATGGTGTAATTCATTGCAATTCATATACATATACAGTTAATGTCATTGACAATACATTTTTGCTCAACAGTTTAAACACAACACAGTTTTAGTTCACAACCCAATGCATTTCGGGGTTTGAACCCCTTCGTCAGGGGCCTATGAAAGAAAGGAAAGAAAAGAAAAAGAGAAGCCTAGTTAGTTTCGATGCTAAAGAAAATGTTAATAGCTATTCAACTGGTGGATGTTTTATTCTTACCGAACTGACTGGTTGGTATATGAATCATAGGTGAATAATTGTCGATTCTGAAAAGATTTATAATTCTGACATTAGGCTTATGGACTTATCAGCTTATAAGAAGCAATGTAGAATATATATATATCGCCATGTTACCTTTGTTTCTGGATAATGAAAGCTACAGCCTGTGGGAAATTATGTGGAAAATTAGAACACTGTCTATTTATAACTGTCAACAACAAACCAACAAGGTTTGACTTGAGTTGAAATAACGCTCACCTGTAAGCCATGAGCGTTAAGTTGTGACGCTGAAAATGATCTAATGAGAAAAAATAATACAAGACAGAAAGTCAAGGCCATATAAGCCCACTATCTCCAAGCGTGTGATTTAGCGGTTGCAGTATACAAGTTAACGAAAAGGTTTTAATTTTACCTGCGAGCCTTTTGTTATTTTCAGCAGGATCTCGCTAAAAGTCCGCGTTTTTCAACTCTATGTAAAATAACACAGAAATGCAATGTCTGTTTAGTGCTCGGTATTAGCAAAACAGCTATCATCGTGATACAATCTCCTTATGAGTTGTGCTTACAGGGAGGCTGAAACGAAGTCGCATTGTACTGGCGTCTGCCTTCGCGATGTGTACAAACTAACTATAGTCCATTATTTATGTCAGTACGCCGAACCCGATGTGGCCACAAAGGACGGACGAGAACTCATATGTCGAACCCGAATGCTAAAAATAAAAATAGAAGTCGGACTATATCACGTACTTGTGTAACACCATGTTGTGAGAACTAAAGGACGGACTTGGATTTATATACAGCACTCATTTGCGGGAAAGTAAATATCGGCCGAATTAGTATTCCTGCTCATTGGCGCCATGTTGAAAAAGGCGCTTTATTATGCGTAATTAATCTATTATGTCGAAGTGTCTACAAGCCGCATTGTGATCCCGAATATATAGATAGTGGATGTCTTTTTATTTTTCTCAGTGACTAAATAGTAGGCAGAAGAAAAAAAGTGGAATACAAGAAAGATATCAGGGATAGGTATTATACATTACATATATTCTCAACGAAATAGTAAGAGTGAAAAATAAGTGCAATACTTTGCATGAATTCTCAACAACAAAATAACAGAACATCTGTAGACAATTCGTTATGTAGAAACAATTATGCCTCTTATAATTGATTGTACCATGTATGTATGAATATACTAATGTACCACATAAAAAAACTCTCCAGTTCCAGATGCCGCTATGTGAATGATAACCCACGGGTATTAAGATACTGATTATGACCTATGTTCAAAGGAAACATATCATATCAAGTTTGTCATTAAGTCCATCTGGGACTACTGTCTGTAATCTACGGATCCAGTATATTTCTCTTCTAAGCAGAATTTTGGCATTGTCCAACCCTAGACGCTGTGGAATTTGTTCTATAATTTGAAAGCGGACTTGTGCTATAGTGTGGTTTTTCTCAATCCAATGTCTGGCTAGTGGTGAGGTTATGTTTTTGTTACGAATTCTACTCTTGTGCTCAGCCAAGCGTGTTTTCATTTTCCTGTCGGTTTTGCCGACATATAGTAATCCACAAGGACATTTTATGGAGTACACTATGTGTTCTGCATTGCAATTTGCTGAATGTCTAAGCCCTATTTGTTCACCTGTTTTCGGGTGGGATATTTTACTGCCAGTAATTACATTATTGCAGTTCTTGCAGTTGTAACATTTAGTTGTGCCTTTTTGACTAGATGTTTCTAGAGTCATATCATCTGGTCTATTCAATAGTTCCTTGATATTTCTTGACCTTGAATATGCGAAGAGAGGTTTCTGCTCATAAAGATGGTTAAAATCACTTTCCATTTGTAGGATATCCCATCTTTTAAGGATCGTCTTTTTGATTTCTCTTGTTGATGTTGAGTATTTTGAGACAAATACCATTCTCTGCTTTGAAGCTTTAGTCTTTTTTTGTAATAATTCCGACCTTGGAATTATTTTTACCTTGTCCATTTGCATGTCAATTAATTTTTCAGGATAGCCTCTTTTCAGGTAACATTGTTTTTGTCTTTCTAGACTCATAGCACATTGAGCCTCATCCGATGATATTCGTTTTATTCTCATAAACTGAGACACTGGAAGATTATTCTTCAGGGTGGTTGGATGAAAGCTTCCATATTGAAGTGCTGTATTTTTATCGGTAGGTTTCTTATAGAGTTCTGTTTTTATTGCATTCTCTTCGATGTTTACTTGTACATCCAGAAAAGGAAGTGAAGTGGTGCTGATGTGGCTTGTGAATTTGATTCTTGGGTTAATGAGATTTAGACTTCGTATGTTGTGCTCAAGGTCTCTCTTAGGTTTCTTCCAAATAAGAAAGATATCGTCAATGTATCTTTTGTAGTACAGAATGCCAGTTTGCCATGTAATGTCTTCAAGAATGTATTCAAGTTCAAACTTTGCCATAAAGATGTTTGCGTAGACACACGCCCCAGGAAAACCCATGGCGGTTCCGCTTAACTGTGTGTAGAAATCAGTTTGCCATACAAAGTAGCTGTGGTGTATGGCAAAATTCCAGTAGTTGCATAATTAGATACTTAGTTTCTGGTGGTTTGTCCATTCGTAGTAGTGCCCATTCCATAGCTTCAAGACCCATTTGGTGCGGTATAGATGTGTACAGAGACACGACGTCTATGGTGCACAGTATCAGATGCTCCTCCGTTTGCATATCCATTGAAGTAACACTCCTTAGAAAATGTGAAGTATCCTCTAAGTATGTTGGCCATTCCTGCATGAAAGCTTGCATATGTGCATCAATATATATGCCCAAATTTTCGAAGATTGAGGAACAACCTGAAACAATTGGTCTTATTGGTGGATCGTACAGGCATTTGTGTATTTTGGGCAGGAAGTATATTTTTGGTCTTCTTGGATATAGTTGTCTTAAATACCTTTTAGTTGCAGTAGTGATCCACCCTAGTTCCTCTGCTTTATCCAAGATGTTATCCAGAGTTTTTGCAATCTCATTTGTAGGGTCTCTTGGTAGTTTTGAATAAACTTCAGTGTCGAAGACATGTTCATTACCTTTCTTTATGTAGAAATCTGAGTCCATAATAACCAGACCTCCTCCTTTGTCCGCCTTCTGTACAATTATATCCTCATTGTTACGGAGAGTGCGTAAGGCGCTTAATTCAGCCCTTGACAAATTTTGTAGTTTACTCTTGTATTTGATTTTCGTCATGTCCGCTTTTACCAGGGTTTCAAATAAATCCAAGCTTTAATGGGATACTGGCGCCATGAAACTACTTTTTGGTTTAAATTGTTGTTCTGTACTTTCAGGTGTTTCAACTGGATTCAGGATAGTAAAGAAATATTTTAAGCGTAGAATCCTCATAAACTTGAAAAATGATACCTCTGTCTCCAATTCATTTGTACGATATGTGCTGACAAAAGTCGGACCTTTATTCAATAACTGGATTTCGAATTTGGATGGAGAATATTTCGAAATGTTAACCACTAGATTTTGCTCTGGCTCCGTAGGCCCTGTTTTTTCGCTTGCTCCTTCTCCTTGTCTTTCTCCTTTGCCTTTTCCTCTTCTTGTCTTTTGTCGCCAGGGCGTGATGGAGTTTGATCCGGAGGCTTGGCCAAGTCCAAATCTCTCTCTAAAAAAGGATCAGTAGTTGATGTGGAGGCTGTGTCAATAGTTACTGTTTTGCCAAGATCCTTTTTTCGTGATTGCTCATGAATAAGTGGTTGTCTGGTGGTGCTGGTTTCGCTGTCAGAGACCACGCTTTCTTGAGAAGAGGTTGTTTGCTGTTTTTTGACTTTCTGTCTTGTATTATTTTTTCTCATTAGATCATTTTCAGCGTCACAACTTAACGCTCATGGCTTACAGGTGAGCGTTATTTCAACTCAAGTCAAACCTTGTTTGTTTGTTGTTGACAGTTATAAATAGACAGTGTTCTAATTTTCCACATAATTTCCCACAGGCTGTAGCTTTCATTATCCAGAAACAAAGGTAACATGGCGATATATATATATTCTACATTGCTTCTTATAAGCTGATAAGTCCATAAGCCTAATGTCAGAATTATAAATCTTTTCAGAATCGACAATTATTCACCTATGATTCATATACCAACCAGTCAGTTCGGTAAGAATAAAACATCCACCAGTTGAATAGCTATTAACATTTTCTTTAGCATCGAAACTAACTCGGCTTCTCTTTTTCTTTTCTTTCTTTTCTTTCATAGGCCCCTGACGAAGGGGTTCAAACCCCGAAATGCATTGGGTTGTGAACTAAAACTGTGTTGTGTTTAAACTGTTGAGCAAAAATGTATTGTCAATGACATTAACTGTATATGTATATGAATTGCAATGAATTACACCATATTCATTTGAATTTAAAATGAAATAAGTTATAACGTATGATTGAATTAAAATACAAGGCAAATGCAAAAATTTGAAATACTTATTCTTTAGTTGATGCGCACTAGAGTCCTTGTGATCTTGTGATCCTTGGCTATATACAGTGTTCTTGGGTGTTGGCAGGCACCAATCTAGTGCAGCACACATACCGGAAAAAGCGATTACTGAATTGGATTATTAGAGTGCAATACCACCAACCATTCAATTATTACTTTTGTACTGCACACTTGTGGTATTAGCACCTTGAAAAAAATGTCGTTTGAATCTATAGCATCAATCACAGATAACCGAGCCAATACCAGAGTTTATACTTCGGATGAAGCAACACAAATATATAAACTGATAAAGGAGGCCAAAACTTTCGATGCCCAAGGAAGTTCAATTACTCAACAACTAAGACAATTAGAGTACCTGACTAGACGCGAATTGAATCAACGGTTACATGCAACCACTCTGGTCCAGTACCACCGTGTGAAGAGAATCCCTCGGGGTCTGAGGCTTGCAATCAGACCCATGTTATATCGATTAAACAGCAATCCTAAGTTCATGGAGAAATGGTTCGAAATTCTAAACAAGTGCTCTCTGGACCTAATACTGTAACTGATAGAGGAACTGGCAAAAACAATCACTGAACTGGAGGAAGAGATATACAATTTAAAATCAGAATTATCCAAAAGAATGGAGGAAGAACCATGGGGCAAATTTCTTGAGGATCTGGATATTAAATTAGAGAAATATGGGAAAGAATTAGAGGAGACTAAATTACGAAAGTTTAAAAGAGACACCATAGACTATAAACTAAATGAAGCCTACACTTGGGCAGAAGTTTATGCTAGAAGACGATTCACAGGCAAAAAACAGCAAACAACCTCTTCTCAAGAAAGCGTGGTCTCTGACAGCGAAACCAGCACCACCAGACAACCACTTATTCATGAGCAATCACGAAAAAAGGATCTTGGCAAAACAGTAACTATTGACACAGCCTCCACATCAACTACTGATCCTTTTTTAGAGAGAGATTTGGACTTGGCCAAGCCTCCGGATCAAACTCCATCACGCCCTGGCGACAAAAGACAAGAAGAGGAAAAGGCAAAGGAGAAAGACAAGGAGAAGGAGCAAGCGAAAAAACAGGGCCTACGGAGCCAGAGCAAAATCTAGTGGTTAACATTTCGAAATATTCTCCATCCAAATTCGAAATCCAGTTATTGAATAAAGGTCCGACTTTTGTCAGCACATATCGTACAAATGAATTGGAGACAGAGGTATCATTTTTCAAGTTTATGAGGATTCTACGCTTAAAATATTTCTTTACTATCCTGAATCCAGTTGAAACACCTGAAAGTACAGAACAACAATTTAAACCAAAAAGTAGTTTCATGGCGCCAGTATCCCATTAAAGCTTGGATTTATTTGAAACCCTGGTAAAAGCGGACATGACGAAAATCAAATACAAGAGTAAACTACAAAATTTGTCAAGGGCTGAATTAAGCGCCTTACGCACTCTCCGTAACAATGAGGATATAATTGTACAGAAGGCGGACAAAGGAGGAGGTCTGGTTATTATGGACTCAGATTTCTACATAAAGAAAGGTAATGAACATGTCTTCGACACTGAAGTTTATTCAAAACTACCAAGAGACCCTACAAATGAGATTGCAAAAACTCTGGATAACATCTTGGATAAAGCAGAGGAACTAGGGTGGATCACTACTGCAACTAAAAGGTATTTAAGACAACTATATCCAAGAAGACCAAAAATATACTTCCTGCCCAAAATACACAAATGCCTGTACGATCCACCAATAAGACCAATTGTTTCAGGTTGTTCCTCAATCTTCGAAAATTTGGGCATATATATTGATGCACATATGCAAGCTTTCATGCAGGAATGGCCAACATACTTAGAGGATACTTCACATTTTCTAAGGAGTGTTACTTCAATGGATATGCAAACGGAGGAGCATCTGATACTGTGCACCATAGACGTCGTGTCTCTGTACACATCTATACCGCACCAAATGGGTCTTGAAGCTATGGAATGGGCACTACTACGAATGGACAAACCACCAGAAACTAAGTATCTAATTATGCAACTACTGGAATTTTGCCTACAACACAGCTACTTTGTATGGCAAACTGATTTCTACACACAGTTAAGCGGAACCGCCATGGGTTTTCCTGGGGCGTGTGTCTACGCAAACATCTTTATGGCAAAGTTTGAACTTGAATACATTCTTGAAGACATTACATGGCAAACTGGCATTCTGTACTACAAAAGATACATTGACGATATCTTTCTTATTTGGAAGAAACCTAAGAGAGACCTTGAGCACAACATACGAAGTCTAAATCTCATTAACCCAAGAATCAAATTCACAAGCCACATCAGCACCACTTCACTTCCTTTTCTGGATGTACAAGTAAACATCGAAGAGAATGCAATAAAAACAGAACTCTATAAGAAACCTACCGATAAAAATACAGCACTTCAATATGGAAGCTTTCATCCAACCACCCTGAAGAATAATCTTCCAGTGTCTCAGTTTATGAGAATAAAACGAATATCATCGGATGAGGCTCAATGTGCTATGAGTCTAGAAAGACAAAAACAATGTTACCTGAAAAGAGGCTATCCTGAAAAATTAATTGACATGCAAATGGACAAGGTAAAAATAATTCCAAGGTCGGAATTATTACAAAAAAAGACTAAAGCTTCAAAGCAGAGAATGGTATTTGTCTCAAAATACTCAACATCAACAAGAGAAATCAAAAAGACGATCCTTAAAAGATGGGATATCCTACAAATGGAAAGTGATTTTAACCATCTTTATGAGCAGAAACCTCTCTTCGCATATTCAAGGTCAAGAAATATCAAGGAACTATTGAATAGACCAGATGATATGACTCTAGAAACATCTAGTCCAAAAGGCACAACTAAATGTTACAACTGCAAGAACTGCAATAATGTAATTACTGGCAGTAAAATATCCCACCCGAAAACAGGTGAACAAATAGGGCTTAGACATTCAGCAAATTGCAATGCAGAACACATAGTGTACTCCATAAAATGTCCTTGTGGATTACTATATGTCGGCAAAACCGACAGGAAAATGAAAACACGCTTGGCTGAGCACAAGAGTAGAATTCGTAACAAAAACATAACCTCACCACTAGCCAGACATTGGATTGAGAAAAACCACACTATAGCACAAGTCCGCTTTCAAATTATAGAACAAATTCCACAGCGTCTAGGGTTGGACAATGCCAAAATTCTGCTTAGAAGAGAAATATACTGGATCCGTAGATTACAGACAGTAGTCCCAGATGGACTTAATGACAAACTTGATATGATATGTTTCCTTTGAACATAGGTCATAATCAGTATCTTAATACCCGTGGGTTATCATTCACATAGCGGCATCTGGAACTGGAGAGTTTTTTTATGTGGTACATTAGTATATTCATACATACATGGTACAATCAATTATAAGAGGCATAATTGTTTCTACATAACGAATTGTCTACAGATGTTCTGTTATTTTGTTGTTGAGAATTCATGCAAAGTATTGCACTTATTTTTCACTCTTACTATTTCGTTGAGAATATATGTAATGTATAATACCTATCCCTGATATCTTTCTTGTATTGCACTTTTTTTCTTCTGCCTACTATTTAGTCACTGAGAAAAATAAAAAGACATCCACTATCTATATATTCGGGATCACAATGCGGCTTGTAGACACTTCGACATAATAGATTAATTACGCATAATAAAGCGCCTTTTTCAACATGGCGCCAATGAGCAGGAATACTAATTCGGCCGATATTTACTTTCCCGCAAATGAGTGCTGTATATAAATCCAAGTCCGTCCTTTAGTTCTCACAACATGGTGTTACACAAGTACGTGATATAGTCCGACTTCTATTTTTATTTTTAGCATTCGGGTTCGACATATGAGTTCTCGTCCGTCCTTTGTGGCCACATCGGGTTCGGCGTACTGACATAAATAACGGACTATAGTTAGTTTGTACACATCGCGAAGGCAGACGCCGGTACAATGCGACTTCGTTTCAGCCTCCCGGTAAGCACAACTCATAAGGAGATTGTATCACGATGATAGCTGTTTTGCTAATACCGAGCACTAAACAGACATTGCATTTCTGTGTTATTTTACATAGAGTTGAAAAACGCGGACTTTTAGCGAGATCCTGCTGAAAATAACAAAAGGCTCGCAGGTAAAATTAAAACCTTTTCGTTAACTTGTATACTGCAACCGCTAAATCACACGCTTGGAGATAGTGGGCTTATATGGCCTTGACTTTCTGTCTTGTATTATTTTTTCTCATTAGATCATTTTCAGCGTCACAACTTAACGCTCATGGCTTACAGGTGAGCGTTATTTCAACTCAAGTCAAACCTTGTTGGTTTGTTGTTGACAGTTATAAATAGACAGTGTTCTAATTTTCCACATAATTTCCCACAGGCTGTAGCTTTCATTATCCAGAAACAAAGGTAACATGGCGATATATATATATTCTACATTGCTTCTTATAAGCTGATAAGTCCATAAGCCTAATGTCAGAATTATAAATCTTTTCAGAATCGACAATTATTCACCTATGATTCATATACCAACCAGTCAGTTCGGTAAGAATAAAACATCCACCAGTTGAATAGCTATTAACATTTTCTTTAGCATCGAAACTAACTAGGCTTCTCTTTTTCTTTTCTTTCCTTTCTTTCATAGGCCCCTGACGAAGGGGTTCAAACCCCGAAATGCATTGGGTTGTGAACTAAAACTGTGTTGTGTTTAAACTGTTGAGCAAAAATGTATTGTCAATGACATTAACTGTATATGTATATGAATTGCAATGAATTACACCATATTCATTTGAATTTAAAATGAAATAAGTTATAACGTATGATTGAATTAAAATACAAGGCAAATGCAAAAATTTGAAATACTTATTCTTTAGTTGATGCGCACTAGAGTCCTTGTGATCTTGTGATCCTTGGCTATATACAGTGTTCTTGGGTGTTGGCAGGCACCAATCTAGTGCAGCACACATACCGGAAAAAGCGATTACTGAATTGGATTATTAGAGTGCAATACCACCAACCATTCAATTAAACCTCAGGGTAGGCCAAGAAATTGAAGATCTGGGTGCCCACATGATGATGAACAAACACATAAACAGACACACATGTAGCCATGTCATTTGTTGTCTCTCATGGATCACATACATTTAGTATGAAGATTTTTTGTCCAACATATCACATGCAAAATAGGTTAGATTGTGATGGCTACTCTACATCTTTTCACATATCTGCATTTTGTCTGGCGTACTGCTAGAGGGACAGGTATGCTGTCTACAAAACTATTAAGTGTTACACAGCAGGTATGTTGGCCATGCTTATGGGCCATCAAACAGATATTTTTTAGTTGAGGAGCCAAAACGTATGCAGCATGTCTGAGCTAAGTATGATGCTTATTGATGGAACATATGTGGCATAATCATATACTGTGTGACTCTGATACCTTCATAACCTGTAATGTTTGCTAACAGTGTCTATGTTAACATATTGTACATCATCTGCGCTTGTGTCATACAAGCTTTTGGACGTATGCAACAGAACCCTTCCTGCACTTGCTTAGCAAAACACATTTCACTGTGCCACTACTTAAGTTGAAACATGATTGTAAAGCTAAGTGCCATTTGTTGTATGAGCGAATGTGTTTCTTTTGAATACATGCAGATTCTGCACCAGGTGATCGTTACTGTGTCTAAAGCCACATGACTATAGAGGTTCAAACATTAACACAAATGTCAGGATGTTTACAACATGTGGACCTGCTTACATACACCCTACATTCACAATGGAATCTTCCTTGTTCATTACAAATAAATCTGTGGGCAGGTTCTGTTGTGTTTCACACGATGACAGCAAATTGTTAGTAGGTGATCAGTACCTACCACAACACATCACAATGTTACATCTCATTTAGATTACACACAGACTTAAAATGCCACATATATGTATTTATAACACTTACCAGTAGCAATGGGGTTCTGGAAGGAGTACACCTCCCCTGGGTGAGTGTTCGACGTCCACCTAGAATACATGATTTGGGAAATTGCATTGTCAACAGAGCTTTAACATATGATTAAATTTCAATCTAACATACTATGCTATCCCAGTATTTCAGATTTACACAGCAGCTTAGACACACATATCTCAATATGGCCAGATTTTTGGCAGCTTGTCCACGTGCAGGCCTGAGCTGGCTGAATGATGTACTTCAGATGTATCCATCATCACATGCCTGACGCATGCCTCAGGCATGTGATGTATTTAGTTATTCTGGCCAGCCTCATGTCCAACTTCATTGTGCCATGATACATGGGTGACAACATTGACCCTTAGAATACCTAAGTGGTGTAGTACTAGAAGAGTTCAGCCATACATCGTCTGTAACAGTATTGAAACCATATAAGGGTGTATTGGCATTGGTGGACAGAGTGCTGACTAGTGTGAATTATTTGTACCTTCTAACTTTTACAAGGATGCATGCCTTGTAAGCAGGTATAATGTTTTGGTGTTGCCTTGAAAACAACACAGTTCTGCACATGTGGATATTCGTGAGGCATATTAATCTGTGTACATTTGTCACACCATGCTGCACACATGAAAGATTGGACATATATGTATATGGGCGTAGAGCGGCTGCTTCCCTGTCAATAGTGGGTTCTCTGGCAATTTGGAAGGATCCCCTGTACATTCACAAATGTCACATAAGGAAAAGCTCATGATTTCATGCATTTACATTTAGAACTGACACCTAGTAACCATTGACCAGGTTTTAATGCCAGGGTATGGCAATGAAGCAACTCACACTGTGCTTGCTGAAAGTTTGCTTAATGTAGGCACTCTCAGGCACACAAAGTTCCCTCACTTTCCTTCAGTTCCTGAAACCATTACAATTTGACTTACATCTTGCATGTTGCAATAGGAAAAAGTAACTAGAAAAATGATTTACAATCCATGTGTGCATTTAGCATTACAGATATAGTGATACACAAAATATGGCCTCACCCTCAAGACACTGATTCCAATTTCGTACGACAATAACTGGGTTTTCAAAAAGAAAATTGAAAAAAACAATACCCTTGTATTATTGTAATTCAACTACTTGTTAAAGTCAGAGTGTCACGTTTTACGAAAATATTGAGTAAAATTGTCCAATACCAACCACACCCCCCAACTTCCATCCAGTGAAAAAATGTGGGAGAAGAGAGTGAGTACCTCACGGTAGAACCGCCAACGGGGTTACTGGCTAACAATTGCCAGTGTACCCACTTCTCATCATTGGTAACTCCCTCTCTTTTGAGTGATAGAAAAGAATAAGAGAAGAAAGTGAAAGAGACAAAGCAAAAGATACAGAGCTTGTTCTCCCTCTCGAGAGCCACAAACTGTGCCTGTCACTCGTGAAATAGTGAGGTAAGCAAAATAACACTTACTATCATGTGTGCATATATACCAATAGAACCCCAGTGAGAAATAATAAGTGCAGTTCTCTCCACTAAAATTGAAGGGCTTACTAGCCACTCAACCTTTATTCTGGTCTGCAAGCACTCCAAACTAAAAATTGTTCCTATTAAACCATATCTTAACAATTCATTGCGGTTGCCAACATGTTTCGTTGCTATATGTAGTGCAACTTCATCAGGGCCAACAAGGGTTCATCTTCTCATTCTTTCACTCTAGCGTTCTGTTGTAACACCTGTGGTGGTAGACAATAACATAAAAACGGACTTGAGCCAGTCGTAAAAAACAATAATCACCTGTAAACCAGACATGGTTATTCAGTATGAAGTACGGTGGCACTTGGATCATTTAAAGTGTAATTACCTCGGGGTTGGGACGTTGAGGCGTACCTGCAACCCGTATCCCTGGGTCGCACGTGTCAATAGATCACGCGTCCCTGTGAAAACCAGCTATAGTCTGGTTTTCTACAATTATACAAAAAGACAGTATTAAGCATGAAATGTAGAATATATCCATCAGCTTGATACATGCAAATGCCCCTCATTGTCTAATAATCACTTCACTGCCGTCTTTCTACTCATTCTCATTCACTAATCCTAACTATATGCTCGTGGTGTCACACACCGGGTAGCATAGACTCCAATGTCATAAATCACGTGCAGCAGGCATCGTGCAAACCGTGGTCAAAGGACATCCCACTATACAGGCACACACTGGCTGAATCCCATAATCACTCAAAGGATCCTGTCTCCCGGTGTCTACCCTCTTACCACTGCCAAGTCCCACTGGCGCTGATTAGAACATCCAACCCGGCGCCTGCAGACTTCCGTGTATTTAGTTTATGAAAAGGGCCCGCCCCACGCACACGTCACTAGGGTCACATGGTGCCTGGTCAAAACATTAGTGGGAAACAAGTGGCGGCCATGTTAGAATACACTGGTTCCACTGTAATGTGATGCAATAACCTTTTATGACCCGCCCGGGTACAGTGCTAAATTATATGTCAACCCACAAGATCAATGTTCAATGCACTGCCTGTGGCGCGTAACAATTATGTCACAATTTCAAATAACGAGTAGCG
This sequence comes from Lissotriton vulgaris, assembly GCF_964263255.1. Classification (NCBI taxonomy): domain Eukaryota; kingdom Metazoa; phylum Chordata; class Amphibia; order Caudata; family Salamandridae; genus Lissotriton; species Lissotriton vulgaris. Next base: position 605,995,564 of record NC_141693.1, on the reverse strand, counting down.
CGGAGGTTGGGTGCCGGCTCACTTACACCACCCTTTTACTCCCAAACACTCGTCGCTACTGTTGCTACCAATCCGTACGTACCTAAAACCTGCATGTATGTCAGTCAACAACCTCCTGTACTGCGCATGCCTAGCTTATCATATTAAGCATGGCTGACATCTTGGCACGGTGTCCCCTCCTCAATTAACGTTGTGTTCCACAAAGTATCAAAGCTTATACCCTCGTCAGTATTTACTTTCCTAAACAGGACTTCAAATTGTGGAGAAAGGAAATGCTGTACAGGGGGCATCTCTCGATATATATGATCTCGCTCCCTCATTCCGTCATTCATATCCAAACGGCAGGGAAGAATGGTCCAAATCTGTCACCATGCAGCACATCCAATAGAGGCTATCATAGGCTAGTGTGCATACCACTGGTTGTCTCACAAAAAATGACGAGAGTTAAAATACATTAAGTATCTGCTGATCTTATTCCACTCAATGTAATCATTCAATCCATCTCTATCCACTTGTTCTTGAAAGATCCATCTGGCCTCCTTTCTTGCCAATATATTATCAATGTTATATGTGTCTCCCAACACCCTCTCCAAGACCACCCAGTTCATATCCCTTGGTTCATGTCTTTTTTCACTAAAGTGTTGCACCAAGCGTGTCGTGAGTTTTTTGGCTCTGATTGTACTGAGATGTTCCTGTATTCTGACTGTCACCTTTCTCGATGTAAGGCCAATATAATGGAGACCGCAGCTACAGGTCAATCTGTAAAACACATGGGATGTGTTGCAGTTAGTAAATTTTGTGAGATGCCAGATCCTACCATCTTTCAACATGACATCTTTTGTTGCTTTATCAAACTACAAACAGTGCAATTAGTACATGGGTAGTGCCCTGCTGGAAGGGAGCTGACGTGTAGAGCAATTGTGGTCCGGGTGTGGACCAACTTGTCCTTCAAGTTTGGAGTTCTTTTAAAGGCAAATCAGGGAGGTGGCATTTTATTGGTCATGGTGTCAAGGATTGACCAATGTTTCCTCACGATTTGCCTCATCTTAGTCGACATGGGATCAAATGTAGTGACCACTGGTATGCAATCTTGCTTCTCCTCCCCATTCCTTTCCAGGAGTGCGTCAAGTGGGGTGTTCAACGCTCGCTTCTGAGCTCGCTTCACTACTCTCCTGGGGTAATCTCTCTCGACCAATTTGTTCACCAATTCCTCGGATTGTTCCATAAAGGAATCAGTAGTCAAGCAGTTGCGTCGGTAGCAGAAGAACTGGCCCACAGGGAGATTGTCCCTTAGAGCTCGGGGATGAAATGACCGATAGTGGAGCAGCGAATTCCTGTCCGTTATCTTGTGGTGGACCCTAGTTGCCAATATCCGCTCCACTGACGTAATGTCCACATCAAGGTAGACAACCGATGTATTGCTGATCAACCAAGTAAATCTCAAACAGTCATCAGCTTAAGCTATGTCTAGAAGCTGAGCAAATGGTCCTCTGTACCAGTCCAGATACAGAGGACGTCGTCAATATACCTCCGCCACAGGGAGATATGTTCCCTGAATGGGTTTTAAGGATGGTGGACCACATTCACCTCAAACTGGCCCACATAAATGCAGGCCAGACTTGGGGCCAATGTGGCCACCATCGAAGTTCCGGACACCTGCAAGTGCAGCTGGTTTTTATATTTAAAGAAATTTCTTGTCAATGCCAATTCAATGCATTGCATGACAAAGGATGATGGCATGACATAGGATGGTGGGGTGTCATAGAACCATTCACGATCCCCCAGTGCACTCGCTGCTGCCACCAGCGTGGCATCCTGGGGGATACTGGTGTAAAGATAATCAATGTCAATATTTTTTATTTTGTGTCATTTATAGAGCGCGCAGCTACCCCAACGGGGTGTCCCGGCGCTATGTGATTGCGGATCTCAGGAAGGGGTCAGAGATGGCGATTAGCGGCGGAACAGGAAGGTTTTCAGAGTGCGGCAAAATTCTAGTTTAGTCTTGCTCATGCGTAGTTTAAGAGGCAACCTGTTCCATCGCTGGGCCGCACCTAGTTCAAAGGTTCTTCCACCAGAGCGAGATTTTTTGAATCTCGGAGTGATCAATAAGCCCTTGGAATTGGAGCGTAGAGTGCGGGAATTACAATAGGGACGAAGAATTGATCTGAGATGGGCAGATCCGTTACCCTGGGTGGAGCGATAGGCGAGTGTCATTGCCTTAAACTCGATACGTTTGTTCATGGGGAGCCAGTGCAAGTCATGAAGGTAGGAGGAGATCAGGTGTCTTCGAGGGAGACCACCTATCAATCGAGCAGCAGCGTTTTGGGCGGTTTGAAGTTTATGACAGAGGCCAGGTGAGAGTCCTAAGTAAAGTCCATTGGCATAGTCCAAATGAGAGATGATCAACGCATGGACTATTGTCTTTCTATGGTCACTTGGAAGATAATTAATCAATTTTTTCAAGATTTTAATCTTAGTAAACAGGCAGCTACAACTGATTGAACTTGACAGTTCAAGGATAGCTGTTGGTCCCAGCGAACTCCAAGATTCCTAACTGATTCTTTAGGGCTAGGAGCTGGGCTTAAGTCGACCGGCCACCAAATGTTAGAGTTGAGGGGAGACGGTTGGTTAAAAAAAAAGCACTTCCGTCTTAGTGGCATTCAGTCTCAGAGAGTTGCGATCCATCCAGTGGGCAATGTATCAATAGTCACCAGCAGCTGGGACTCAGGGTCAAACTCAACATCCTTCAAAACATTCAGAATGTCAGTGGTATCCTGTACATAGGAATCTTGTGTGATCACTGACTCTCTCAAAAAGAAATCTGCAAATTGAGACAAAGGCTCCAACACAGATTGAATGCCCGAGACTATCGGGCGTCCAGGGGGCGGATGCTGGGGCTTGTGGATTTTTGGCAGAAAATAAAATGCCGGTGTCCGTGGTTTCTTACTCACAATAAAATCTGCCTCTTTGGTGTAATCCACTTTTTTCTACTGTTGTGTTCATATCTAGGACCCTAATTCGATATTCCCGATTTATGCCCTTGTGAGGTCATAATCAATAATATCCTGATAAATGCATAAGAGTCAGATTCATATTCAGTAATTGCCCATGCAATCCAAAGCACAGCACGGCTACTCCCATCGACTCCTAGAAAGAACAACACGTTCTTTAAAAAAATCAAGCCTCCAGCAGCCCGGGAAAACCCCCCTGCTTTTGTTTTGATTTGAACAAGAACTCCTGAAGTCCTGCAAGAACTGTTAGCTTTTGGTGACGTCGTATGTCCAACCTTATGTCAAACCCGGCACCTTTCAGGTATAAAATACCAACAGTTGCCTTAAGCAAACACACGGTGGTTTGGAGCAGAGCGGCCATCTACTTGCCCGAGAGCCCAGCTGATGCTAGTGCCCACAGAGAGACGCTGTCTTTTTCTCCAGCCGAGAAAATCCAGCTCCGGTGTTTCCAGCCTACCCTTGCGGGTTGCTGGGAAATCGAGTCCTGAGGAAAGAGATACCAGACCTCCCACATTCTATTACCAAGGTACGGAGCTGACTAAACCCTTAAGAGAATTCTTGGTGCAGATTCTTGGCAAAATTATCTTAACCAACTTAACTTCACACTGCTACTTACTTATCCCTTCCCAAGTATTAGGCTTAGGTCAGGTACACCGGGATAGGCTTAGTTAGAAGCACCAGTTGAGTACGTTAGTCAATGTATTTATGTATGTATATATTTTATCCTTTTTAAAGTATCATATGGCTAAGAAACCGTATCCATGCTTTTACAGTATTATTTCATAATACTACTTTTACTGTACGCACTTTACTTTACTTTAAGTATTGCAATTGTGGCAATTCATTTCTCTTGCATGAGAAGGAAGACTGCTCAATAAATAACACCTTTTTATTGAAGACGCCCGTCTCTCTATTTCTCTGCATTCTGGTGAAACTAAGTATGCACTGCTGACTGAGTGAAATAGCTGTCTATTGTTTTCACACAACTCTAGAGATATACTCTTATTCTGAGGGAGCAAAGTTGTCATGTTTATGCGGTTGTCGGAAACTGAATCCCTTCTTGTCTGAGCCAAGGGAGCTTGACCCTCCCTATTCATTCAAGAAAGTTTCCAGTGACCTCTGAGCTAGCTGGACCAAACCTAAATTAAGTTTAACATAGTCAGTAGAGACATAGATGTACTCAGTCCTACGTCTACACTGCTGTTTATGTTATTCCAATGCGCAGAGCCTATTGGGAAAATAGGAACTACACTACATGGCGCCCAACGTTTGATAAGGCGATAATCTAACGCAAGACACAAGAGTAACTCAGTCGTGCTTTTTCACACAGAACCCTTCCCCCGTAAAAACTCCAATAGACGTCTGGAGTGGGTGAAAGGTTAATATCCGCCGGAACGTAGTAGGATGAGAATCCTATGTATTAGTTTTTGGTTTGATCAACGTTGAAAGATACAGGGTTCCAAAACATTGTGCACCTAATCATTGTTTCCTTGAAACTCGATCTGCAACAGAAAACTTTCAGTCAGCTAAAATGCCAGAAAGTGACGAAGAAAGGGAGCGAGTAAGACTAGCAGCTCAACTCTTAGAGAAAGACACAAGCTTCCATGAAACCTAACCGGATGCTATAATCATTCAGGTTAATGTAAGAAGAACTATAACTCTAAAACTTATAGAAAATGGACTAACACCATGAGGTGGTACCGTCATATTCGTGATAGAGGCACATGAATATTGGCAGACAGAAGTATTCTATTCATTGATACATTTTCCAGCAGCACACGCTACGACAAAAGACTTCCACTATTACAAAATAGAGGAACCTCCGGATGAATACACTCCTTTCGAGGAGATTGAAATTTTACTGAAATACCAAGAGCACCTGCTCTGGTTTAAAGGCGCCCTAAAACATAATAATCACATCACCAGGCTTGGTCCACTAGGTAGACCAGGAGCAACGTGGCCGGTTCTAGCCAGCTACACACCACATCCAGACATTGATAAAATGTCAGTTCTTGAACTTTTAGCTCTGCTAAAACTATTAATTATAATACATAGATAATTAGTCCAATATGTCATGCGGATTTCAATAGTCCAACCAACATTCAACATTCCACAGCAGACCCCTCACCAGGGGAACATAAACAAAATCACACCACAGACCATACAATCATGTCTTGGTAAAGTACCCATAAAACTGGAACAAATTCCATTCTGGTTAGCACAGAAAATAACTCAAATAGAGGCAGTATTTCCAGATACTACTCCTACTGAGAAACACAGAATTCTGACTATCTGCCTCCCGATGGGGATCACACCACATGTGGAGGACTGTGACACTTGGGGCACAGTCTTTGCTTCCATCTACACAAAAACACATGGTGTCCCGTCTATGGCAGTCATACCAGATGTATTAAGACAGATTCAAAATGAATACTGTCCAGAACCTGCTTTAACTCTGGGTAGGAAATTACTATAAGACTTCAAGCTGGTCTCGGCTATATTATTAGCCAACAGAAAAGGTGAAGCAGCATCTGTGGCAATCAGCCAGAAATTAAAGGAAACAAATATAGCAGCCCAACCATTGGAACTTGCCAGAATCATAGAAAAATCCTATGAAGAGCTAGGAAGAGATAGTTTGGGTGGGAAACCGGTAAAACCCCAACTAACTGAAAATCCTGAAAAAACATTTATTAAAAATAATTTAAAGACTCCAAAAAAGAGTTGGGAAGGTAATAAACAAACCATTCCCAGGGAAAAACGTTTCCAGTCCAGAGGAAGGTCTCCTCAGCGTAGAGAGAGATCTCCAAGCCGAGAAGACAAGTCTCCCCAAAGGGAACCCTCTGAAAAAAGATACAACCTTAGAACTAGGGATAAAACAAGAAAACCAGACAGATATCAAGATGTTGATACACGTCCCTCCAGATCCTTCTCACTGAATCTTTCTCGATCTTCCTCACAGAAATCGGAAAGAAGAGGACGGTCAGAACACAGAGAAGAGCACGTCAAGTCCAAAGACAAGGAACCTGCTCATCAAAGTAAAAAATTACAATTTCCCAGAAAGAAGGTAGCAAGTATTAAGATTAAACATGCCGAGGATACTGAGGACACAGCTGAAAAACGGAGAGTGGGCACAATGCCAAACAGCGGAGCAGAAGTGACAATAGCTCACAAGACCCTGATGAATCTTCTGGAGACAGTGGACACAAATGAGTACATTCAAGTGGAAACTGCAGACACACGAGTTAGTGTGCCCCATAAGCTATATGAAATAACATTACGTATAGAGGGAGATAAAAACAGGAAAATAAAAAGTCTCTTTTGGGAAAAACTTTCAAAAGGCTATGACGTTCTGTTAGCTGAGAAAGACTGTCCACCTGAGTTTGTCAGAAATGATAATGCCTTCCTTCTCGAATCAAATCCCGATTCATAAAAAATACACATATGCAAGAAAATGGGCAGTAGCCCAAGCTCCTGCTTTGTACAAAAATCATGTAGGATGGGATGAGGACTCACCTCACCACAAGATCCAGATAAAAAATCAGCCGACTTCACAAAGGCAGTACCCAGTTAAACAAGAAGCTAAAAAAACAAGTCAGGGAGATCTTAGATTAACTTGAATACCAAGGGGTGATCGAAACATGCACCTCTCAAATGAACAATCCTTTGTTTCCTGTCTCCAAGCCAGACGATTCTTATCATCTAGTTTTGGACTACAGACACCTTAACTCCTGTTGTAAAACATTTGCAGTACAAAACTCACATAGTGCAGCACTAATGAATAACATTGTGCGCAAAAAATATAAAACAACATTAGACATCTCTAATGGATTCTTCTGTCAAAACATTGCACCTGAAAGCAGGTATTTGACCGCTTTCTCAATATTTGGATTGCAAAAACAATTTTGCCGACTCCCACAGGGATTCAAGAATAGCCCAGGATTATTCTCAGCAAGGGTAACAGAGTTACTACAAATATATGATGATGAAGCATTATCATATGTCGATGACATCTATCTCACAGATGATGACCTGGAGACTCACTTAAAAAGGGTAAACACTATAATACTTGGACTCGCCTCAGAGGGTTATAAATTCAATTTAAAAAAGTCACGAATTACCCATCTAACTGTCCTATTTTTAGGATATGAATTATCAAGTGAAGGCAAGAGCCTGGCAGACAATTTCTTAGAGAAATGTGCTGTACTCCAAGCACCAAAAACGCTGAAGAATTTACAATCACTACTAGGTTTCTTGAATTTCGGAAGAACATACATTCTAAATTATGCAGAGAGGGTTAAACCTCTCTATGAATTAATAAAACCAGATTTCAAACAAACCAATTGGACTCAGAAACACACAGAAATTTTGAGATCACTACAAACAGACATGTTAACTAAAACAAAATTGCAAACACATGAAAACACACGCAATCTTGTAATCCGAGTCATCCCAGGAAGATGCGGATTCACATACCTGTCCTCTAATGAGGGAGAAGCAGTACCTATAGCTTACAAATCACATTTGTACACTGAAGCTAAAATGAAATTCAGCTCCACAGAAAAAATTCTAACTGCGGTTAGAACTGCTGTAGCTAAAGAAAGAGCCCTAGCCCAAGGCAGAAGAATATCTGTTATTTCAGCAGAATCAGCCCTTGAGGCGTTAACAAGTCCTCGTAACCTGGTTAAAGGGGTATTAGATCTAAAATGGATAGAAGGGAAAACTTCTTTTGCTACAGAAGACGTGAAATACTATTTTGACCCAAAAATGAAAAAACTAGATGATCTAGTATATGAACGCGAATATCCTCTGCCAGCTGAAATTCTGCCTCTAGAAAAATATACCTGCGTAATCTATATGGACAGATTCGCACAACACTATGATGTAGAAAATAAATCATATGATGCAGCGTGCGCGATTGTTAAAGGTCGCTGGCGCTCTGGTAAATTCAAACCAATGATTACCAAAACGGAATCACTCAGGAAATGTTCAGCTCAGCGAGCTGATATAAGAACTTTAAAGATGGCGCTTGAAAATGCTGATCGCGAATTCCCCACACTAATAGTGTGCGATTCGTATTTCTGTGTCAAATCCTATAACAGTGACAAGCAGACATGGATCAAAAACGGTTACAAAGATGACACAGGTGCTACAATAAAGCATAAAAGGCTTTGGGAACAGGTAGTTCTTTTGCAGAAAGAACTACGAAAGACTCACGTGATACACGCATTGAGTCATCGACGTGATGGCGTTCACGTTGCAGGGAATTCATTGGCTAACACAGCCACAGCGGAAGCGGTTCACCCGGCTTCCGTAGCCACTGAAAAGCTTTCAGAAAAACACATAGATGGGGAAACCATGCTAGTGGTTAAAGCCTCATTAAAAGGCGATTATTCAGCATTACCTCTCAACTATCCACTCAGTAATACATACATAATTGATGCAAACTCCGTTCCGTTTGCTCGAATCCCTGGAGTGGGGGATAGGGTAATTCCAAACACGAACCGGAAAATCTTCTTACTAGAAGAAGCGCATATGGGGTTGGGTCTGAGGCACCAAGAGATCCTGAAATCTCTGATGGAATTACAATCGGAGTGCTGGTGGCCGGGAATGAGCGTAGATATCTACTATTTTGCAAAAAATTGCAAGGACTGCAACAGAGATCGCAGTTGTGAACTGGTCCAGCCTGCAGCCCAGATACCACTATTAGAAAGCATCAGGCTATCTATACGCAAAAATCCAGTCGGAGAAATGCGTACCCATAAGATTTAAGACTAGATTCACATAAAAATGTAGATCACTGCACTCGGCTGACGCCAGAACTGTTATAAAAGATTTGCGAGTCTTTATCGGCACATACGCAATTGGCATGCTACATTCTGATCAGGGTCCTGCGTTTAGCTCTCGAGCTTACAAAGAGGCCATGAACAGTATGGGCATCGCATTGCGGTATTCTTCTCCCTTCCATCCTGAGGGAAATGTGGTTGTGGAAAGAAAAACCGGGTCATAAAGCAATCTATAACGGCGAGGGTATTAGGTTCGTGTGATGGGTGGGTCAAACATTTAACAAGTGTCCAACGTAGTCTTAAAAATCTGCCAAGAAACTCTCTAAAAGGTCTCACTCCATACGAACTATCGTTCGGAACTAGAATGCATATTCAGGACCTTGATAGTCACACTTGAGTGGTAGAAGAAAAAACCTTTGATATCAAAGATCGTTTGGCTGTTTTACAGGATTTAAATGAAAAAAGAAAAAACCTGAGTAACATAAAGTTGAAACAACAGTCCACAGCCACTGAAGAAAAACCACCTGTCCCAGCAAGACCTGTCTGGATTCCAAAGATTGGGGATCTGGTCAGAGAAAAGATCGCGGTAAAGAAGGAATTTGGGCCTTCATACAGAAAAGCAGTACCTGTCTTAGCTATCAACGGAACAAGATCAGTAGTACTACCGCCCCTTGCTGGTAAAAAGGAGAACCGAGTTGTATCCATCGACCTGGTAAAACCACAATCATGTGGCCAATAATAAGTAGTAGACCAAGAGGACTCCCAAGAAATAGCAGAATACCAAAGTTTGCTACAATCCAAGAGGCTCATGCTGAGAGACTAATCAAATTTGAGAAATCTGCAATGAATAAAAAAGGACTATGCAATAATGCCATGGAACTTGTGCCTCTTGAAACCCAAATAGTAACAGTTCGTCAAGAAACACCAATCTACAATGATGTAGCCTCAGACTATTCTAATGAAACAAAGAAAAATGCAAAAGCAAATGAAAATCCGGAAACAATTCCAACAATTGACAGAACTGCATCAGGCTACTTCATCAACTTCGACAATTTCTCTGAAGACCCAAGCGAACATGAAGAAATGCCTCCAACAAACATTTTTAAAAAGAAAGTAATTGAACTTTTTCACCAACTAAAAGAGACATATCTCATTTCACCATGGATTGAATTTTGGATTGTGTTAGGTGTACTTTTCCTCATGCTTTCGCTCATCATGGTTTTATGTTTGGGAAAATTCATTGAAGGGAAAAATAGTACAATGGACACAGCAAGTCAGGACATCAACGTAATCCTAAAGCCACACACATCCGCTCACATCAAGAAAAGAGAACTGTCATCAGTGAACATCACAGCCATTCCAATACCCGGTGGGGTATCATGGGACAGAACTGATTATGACATTTTGGGCCCGGTCGAGCTCTTGAAGTATCCTCACCAGCTCATTTCATTAAGTGATTTTGTGACACCTAGTACCGTCTCTGATGACTGGGACTTTGAAAACATTAATAATATGATGTCAGATTTAGTAATGTCAGCCAGATTTACAGAACAAGATTACTCGCAGGGTTCATCCAATTATGAAGAGCTATACTGCTACAACCATTATGATGATCACTAATTGCATAAAAGTGCTCATCCTAGAAATGTTTTATGTTTTAACCAGTGGGAACACTGTCCAATTCCACCAAAAGGCAGTTCGAAAAAAAATTCTAGAAAATTCCAATACTTCTCAGGTTTTAATAACAGTGATCCAAGAACGTTGTATTTTAAAATGTTAAATAGAACAGGAATGAAAACAATGTTGACAAATACTAAATTGATTTATTCAGAAACATTTTATGATAAGATGTCTACATGAGGTTTTGAATTTTGGAAAAATACCATTAAAACAAAGACAATCTGGGGTTCCAAAGATTGGCAAGTACAAGGCCTAAAAGCACTGTTTAGGATCTACATGATCCCAGAACAAATGATATTCTTGAATGACACTATTCAACAAACTACTTGTCTTGGCCTAGCTAAGATAAAAGACTTGAATACACCGTCTATTCCGAAACCCGTGCCTGATAGTGACAGCACTAATGATGTGGAGATAGACGTTTCTAATATTTTACACCAAAACAGAACACATACTTATTGGAAAAAGTGGTTGATCTGGCCAACAGACACGAATAACTGTCAAGATAGATTCCTGAACAAAACACAGGGGTTCAAAATGACCATACCAGACCCTAGATATTCCCTGAGACAACATCCAGGGATAATTACAACATACAGTGTAGGGAAACTATGCCTTGAGTGGCTACAGAAATCCACACTGGCTGAAATTAAGCAACACTTGACTTTACTTAAAGACGGTGCTGACTTGCGTGATTTCATAATGGGACCACGCAAACAGCGTCAAAAACGTTTCATAGCGGCCGGTATATACGCTGCATACAACGAAGCATGTAAAGTAATGCAAATTGAGACAGCAGAAAAAATACGAGAAATTGATTGTATAAATTTGGAAAAATCACTTTCTGTTGTGGACAATGGGTTAATGACTCTGTCTTCCAGAATATATTCACTGGACAGCATTGTATCATCTGCCTTTGATATAATAGAGCAGGACTTACTAATGTTACAACATGGTCAGTCTCAATTACGTTCTATTGTACAGCTAGGATGGACGTTGCAAAATCTGCGTTCAGGCTACGTACCATGGCGTTTAATCAACACAACGTCATTATTCGTTATCTTTTTTTTTTTTTTTTTTTTGGTTTAAGACGTTTATTTTGTATCAAGGAAACAGAAGTCGTACACTGCGTCACGCCAACAACCCGGAGGCAGGCCGCTATCAGGTATTCAATACATCAGGCATAGTAAAATGATGTGGGGGCCATATTCGGACCATTTCAGTGCCCCCAGCCAGTGTAATCAAGACAGCTATATCGTAGTTGTTAGCAGTTCAACTTCAGCACGTAAATGGTCTTACTTTTTCACACAGTGTTGTAGGCACAAACATATATCAGGAATAGATCAGGCCGCCTCGGAGTGGGCAGCTGTCACAACCAGCTGCAGCGGCGTGCGGGAAGGAGACGCCTAACAACACTGTCTTTTCACCCAACATACCCCGCCAACAATCAGAAAACTAAAACAACGTGTTCCGGTGCAAGTACGAACAGTCAGTCATTCAACGCAGCAGCCATCCATAAGGTCCTATGACACTGCGCTGGGTCGTCATGGGCAAGGACTAGCAATGGTGAGGGTAGGAGTGCGGAAGATGGGGGGGGGGGAGGGGGGGATAGGACCGCAATTGGGGTCAGCAATCCAGTAGGGGATCTCCTGGTGGCCAGCGGGGAATAGGTCAGCGGTATACCAAGGAGCAGTGAGGTCTCAGGTCAATATTGCGGGGCTGGGTAAGGCAGGCCCACAGCTATGTAGGTTCACCGATTGGCAGGCATTCGACCACATGAAGGGCACAATCAGCCCATGTCATCTGAGACACTCGCAGAAGGTGACCTTCCGGAAGTGTCCGAGCCCTCCCTCTCCCTAGTCCACTGTATAAACGGGTCCCATATGTCAGTAGGCCTGGAAGCGGTGGGCATGGACTCCCAGTATTGTGTGAGTTGTGTATGGCCATATGTCACATCTCTAATCCACCCTGCAAAGGAGGGGAGAGCTCTCCTGCCCCAATTCAATGATACCTGCCGTTTGGCGTAGAGAAGGAGCAGTGCGTGTAGTTTCCTGTCGCAAGGTTCAGTCTCCTTAACATATCCCAGTAACCCCAAGAGTGGGGTCGGTGTATCATGTCTATGTGTGATGTGATTAATGGCTGTGAAGACCTCCGACCAGTATGTAGCCAGCTTGGGACAACTCCATGCAACGTGGATAAAGGACGCATCTTCCCCTCCACATTTCCAGCAGGAGGCATCCGCCCGGACGCCCATTCTGTGTAGCGACAGTGGCGTGCGGTAATAGCGGTGGAGGAATTTGAAGTGAATGAGCCTCAGCCGGTAGTTCGGAGAAAGTGCAGTAAGTTGCTTACAGCAGTATACCCATATGTCATCTGAGAACAGTTCACCTAAGTCTGCAGCCCAAGCCTGTTTGGCCGCGGCCACCGTCAGAGGAGCCTGCTCCTGCACACAATTATATAATCGCGATACCAGTTTTTTGGGGGAAGGCCTTGAAAGCAAGTTTTGGAGGGCGTCCAGGGCGCACGGCTCCTCCGGGAATTGGGGCCCAATCTTCTTGCAGGATTCCCGAAGGGAATGGTACAGGAATGAGTCTGCAAAAGTATCGGGTCGAGTGATGTCGCCCGCGCCCAGTTCGATAAAGTTACCGTCAGGGTATAGGTCTGCAAACGTGATTAGTTTCTTCCCACGGAGCGTGAGGGCATCTCCCCTGGTGGTTAAGCATGGAAGCATCGGGTTTCCCCGCAGCGGGATGGCCGGTGCATAGAGCAAGGAGAGTCCAGCCCTCTTCTGAAGTTCGCGCCAGGCCCATCGGACCATCTCCACTGTGTCCACTTCTCGTGACGGGCATGTAACTTTCCCGTATAGCGCCACTCGCAGCGGCAATGGGGCGACCACTGCTAATTCCACCGCCACATGTGGTTGATAAGGAGTGGGGTAGGCCCAGAAATGTAGAAATTGCGCTTGTGCACAGAGGGAGTAAAGCTTCAAATCTGGAGCCCCAAGGCCTCCCTGTCTGAGCGGCAGCGTGAGCAAGTCCCAGGAAATTCTTGCTTGCCCACCGGCCCACACCAACTGTAAAAGCAGCGAGCGTACACGAGTGTGGAAGTGTGCCGTCATCGGTAGGGGGACATTTACAAACAAATACAGAAATTTAGGGAGAATTACCATTTTCGCCAAGGCTATTCTCGCAACCAGGGACAGAGGTAACTTGTTCCACACCTCAACCTTCCCTTCCAGCCAATCCACCGCTCTACCGAAGTTCAATGACCACAGTTCTTGCACATCTCGACTTATCCAGATCCCCAGATATTTAACTGCCCCCGTCTCCCACCGCAGCGGGTAGTCCGGAGTTGGGCGAGCAGTCTCCTCTGTCAAGGGGAAGGCCACCGACTTGGACCAGTTAATGGAGATGCCCGCCAAGCCTTCAAACCTTACAAATTCACGGAGTAACGGATTCAGGTTATCCTTAGGATTAGTGACGTACAGGGTGACATCATCCGCGTATAGCGAGATGAGCAGGCTCCTAGAGCTGAAGCCAATGCCCCTTGCAGTGTGGTGCTGCCTTACCCTAGCCGCCAGCGGCTCCATTGCAATAGCGAAAAGGAGAGGGGACAGAGGACACCCTTGTCTGGTCCCCCTGGAGATAGGAAAGGGTTTGGACACAAGGCCGTTCACGCTCACCCTGGCTCTGGGCGCAGTGTAGAGTAGCCTAATCAAGGTCCTGAAATTCTGACTGAAGCCCATTCTCTCCAGGACTCTGAAAAGGTAAGGCCACTCTAAAGAGTCGAATGCTTTGGTGGCGTCTAAGAACACCACCGCCGCCTGTACAGAAGGGTGCAAGTAATGTAGCACAGAGAAAATAGTCCTAAGGTTGTGTGACGTCGCGCGGCCCGGGATAAAGCCCGATTGGTCCGGGAGTGCAACCATGGGCAACATCGGCTGCAGTCTATCCGCGATCACCTTCGCGTAAATTTTTGCATCCACGTTTATGAGGGAAAGGGGCCTATAGGAGTCCAGGTACTGCTCATCCTTATCAGGTTTCAGGAGCGTGATTATTAAAGCCTCGTGCATGGAGTCCGGCAAGGAATTTAATTCAAGGGCCTCGACAAACACGGAGTGCAGTTTCGGCGCCAGTTCGGCAACATAAGTCTTATAAAAGGATGTGGTCAGGCCATCAGGGCCAGGGGCTTTATTGGCCGGCATGCTCTTAATCACCTGGGCGATGTCCTGCACAGATACAGTAAGGTCCATGTATTGCCTGTGGTTGTTGTTGAACCATACAAGGGCAATGGAGTCAAGAAAGTCTTGCAAGGAGGTCGGTGTCGTGGGCTGTTTCGATGTGTATAGTGTTGCATAGAAGTCTGTAAAAGCTCCTAGCACAGCCTCCTGACCCACCCTCAGGTCCCCGGCCCTGTCATAAATTGTGTGAATGTAGTTGGATTGTGTGCGAGGAGCAATTAGTCGAGCAAGGGTTCTGCTTGGCCTATCACCTTCGCCGTATCTGCGTGCCTCTGCCTGCTTCCCCAGAAAGCGCACCTCCCGCTCCGCCTCCTCATTAAAGGCTAGTAGCTTGGCCTTTATAGTCCCCGCAGTTTCTAATGACGGGTTTGCGCTGAATGCAGTATCCAGGCCTCTCAGTTCTCCCTCCAGTTTAGCTAATGTGTCCCTGATGGTGCGTAAGACTCCTGCTTTCCGTGCTATGCATTGGCCCCTGATTACAGCCTTAAAGGCGTCCCACACAACAGCCTCAGTGGAAGCAGACCCAGCATTTTCGGCAAAATATTTATTTATGTCGTCTCTAATCTCTTCCACAAATACCGGGTCCGTGAGTGCATGTGGTGGAAGGCGCCATTGAAACGCTCTGTGTATAGTGTCAGGGGGGTGCAGCTCCATCATACACGGAGCATGATCTGACAGTGATCTAGCTAGGATGTCAACAGTCGACGCCCAAGTCGCCACCTCGGGAGACACCAGCCAGAGGTCCAATCTAGACCAAGCCGCCTTGTGACACGTGTAGCAGGTCCCCGCTTTGACTTCCGGATTCCTCACTCTCCACACATCAACAAGCATACCCTCGTTCATCACATCCAAGACCGCTTGACGTGCTCTAGCATGCGGCGGCCTACCCACACCACTCCGATCCATGTCATCATTCAGCACAATGTTGAAATCCCCCCCCAGCACTATCGACTGGCAGTCCAGTAACGCAATTTCCGCCCAAACTGTTCTGAAAAAGTTCGGATCATCCACATTCGGGCCATAGATGGCGGCCAGCACGATAGGCCTCCCCTGCAGAGAACCATGGAGCAAAACATACCTTCCCTCCGCATCCCTTTTTTGTGAGTGTTCCCGCCAATCCAGCCCCCTGCGTATGAGTATGGCTACGCCCCTTGCATAGTTGGAGTAAACGGAAGAGTATATATGGGCCCACCGGGAATTTTTCAAACGGGGTGAAGGGATCGCGTGCAGATGAGTTTCTTGTAAAAAACAAATGTCAACATTATGGCGGGCCAGCGTACCGTGCATCAAGCGGGCTTTTTTGTAGTCCCCAAGGCCCCTAATGTTCCAAGTCCATAGTTTGATCCCCCCCATCAGGAAGGTGCAGTAGCATCAAGTCCCACCCCAGGTTGTTCCATCCCCCGCAGCAATAAGACCTTCCAGACATCATGACTTCCCAGCACATCGCGCACATAGATGGGTAGTTGTAACAGTACAGTGCACCAGATCAAAATTCGAACTTTCAACTTCAGAAACACCCCCCGCCACCCTCCTCCCTCACCAACCCCCCAATCAGGTCGTGAATTACCCCAAAACCGGGCACGCACAGCGTGCAAAAACCCCAACGTCAGCAACAATGGGAAGCACCCCATGAGGCGTGGTGTGCCCAACATACACCCCCGTTTGGATGGGGTGGCTATACTTCAATTGTCAAAGCTCCTGGGTTCGAACATTGCCCCCAACCCAGGGAACATAAAGCCCAATTTTAACTATAGTTGCGGAACGAGCAAGGATGCAGCAGTCATAGACCAGTGTTCAGGGGCTCACCAGCAACTTACCCCCAGCAGCACAGTTCGAGCGTGCCCGTCCAGTGCCCAGGATGCTCTCGGTCATGCAATTGAGAGTCAAGTGGGCGAACGTGCAGCCACAGTTAAATGCAGCAGCGGTCTCCTTCAGTCATTGTCACTGAGGTGTTCCGAAGCTTCCTCCAGTCGCGGCGATTTTCTTCTGGCACCAGCACAGATGTGTTTAGCAAATTTGAGCGCAGATTTTGCGTCCGTGAAGAAGTGTGATTGGTTGTCGTGTTGCACCTTCAATTTCGCCGGGTACAGTAGAGAGTAAGACACACCAGCTTGCAGCAGCACTTTTTTCGCCGGAAGGAATTCTTTGCGAGCAGCTTGGACCAAAGGGGTGAAGTCTGGGTAGAAGGAGATGTTATTCCCTTGATGCGTGATGTTGCCCTTCTCCCTCGCCAGGCGCAGAATGAGGTCTCTATCCTGGTAATTGAGCAATTTAGCCAAAATCGGGCGAGGAGTGGCGCCCGGCGGAGGTCTCTTCCCGAGAGATCTGTGCGCTCTCTCGACTGTGAATACAGGGGACAGATCCGGGTCAAACAGTTCATGTAGGAGGTCTGTTACATACGCCTCCATCCTGCCAATGTTCGTTGATTCCGGAATACCTGTAATACGGATATTGGATCTTCTGGAGCGCGCTTCCAAATCGTCCGACTTGGCGCGCAAATTATCAATTTCCCGCTCCAGAGATGTGATATGTTGTTTGGCTTGTTTCTGGAATTCGCAGCATTCAGTTTGCCTGTTTTCTAGGCAATCAAGCCTGGTTTCATGTGCGTCCACTTTATTCTTCACAGAATCAAGCTGTGAGGCCATGGAGTCTAGTTTGGCGTCGATACTCTTCAGGCTGGACCGCACCTCCATAATAAGTACCCCAAAGTCTATGTCCGGAGGGGTGCCATGTGACGACGATGCGCCGCCCTCTTGGTCCGTCGTCGGGTTAGTCGGGGGCTTCTTGGCAGGAAAATTGATTTTGTTTTGTTTTGCCTCGTTTTTCCCCATTTCCACTGTGTGGAGGTGTCTTCCAGTGCCCCAAATAATCAGCGCCTCTCTGCGTCCCCTACAGCAGCCCTGTGCCCTCGTGTAATGTCCCAGCGGGTGGCAGGGCGTATCAGGTGCTTCTGAGGAACAACTGTGCACCAGCTCTATAATAAGCACAGATGTAAAAATGACCAAATGATGTATTCAGGCCACAGTGTGCAAATCGGTTCCTCACCAGTGCTCAAAATGGTGGGCTCCGAAGCATCAACTGTCGGATCTCCAGTCACTGTTTTCGCGGAGTTCCGCTGTCCCACAGGGCCGGCAGCCGGTATCCCACTGCACAATGCCTGAGCGCGCCTCGTCTCTGCTCCGATCTGTACCCCCCTCAGCGGGCCCGCGATCATGCAGCCGGCGGCGCACCGGCAGATATGGCAGCTAGGCAGGGAGTAACGGGCTCACCTCTCCCTCCGTCGTCCCGCAGCAGCTCGATCGCTGATGACGCTCGTTGGCGATCTGTGTGCCGTCCGCTGCACCGTGGACGGCGTCTCTCGGCACAGCTCAGTTCATCGGCGGAGGCCCGCACATCCCCGGCCCACAGTGCTCCACTGCGCCCACAGATCGGCACTTCCGGCAAGGAGAAGGGCGGGCGCGGAGATCGGCAGATCTGCGCCCAGCCACCGCTTCACAGGATCAACGTCGCCGCTCCTCAAACTTGGGTCGGAGGTTCAGCCAAGTGTTGGGCAAAAATCCCCGGGATAATGGGGGTCCGCTGCACCCAGGAGCAGGATAATTCCAGGATCAATTAATATAGCCGGCGGAGCTCACACAAAGAGCGGCCATCTCGCTGCTCGGCTAGCCACGCCCCCCATTATTCGTTATCTTTAACCTTACTGATAAACAAATCAGTTTGGCACAAAAAGGAGCAGATTATACAATTCTGAGCATTGAAAAACTCGAGAGATTACCATATACAATTTCAGAAAGACCTGTCATTGAATGGATTATACATGGAACGATTACAATTCCGATAACAACTTTCAAGTTTAAATACTGTCAAGAGTATATACCAGCAGGCCAATATGAAAGGTTGGGTAAAGAATACATCAAATCAACCTGGGATTTACCTTATACACACAGATGTTATAGTGAAGGAAACAAGGAGGTATTTCTTAGTGGTAAAAATAGTAAAAAATCACTAAGCGGTACACTTCTGTGTCAAGGAATTAATTTGCATGGAGCCTGCAAAGGGTCTTCAAATAACCTTTCATGTCACCTGCATGGCACACCTGCAAAACGGATAGAGCCATTCCTTAGACCACTTTCTAACGGTAGTTACATTTTAATAAGTGACCACAGCTGTTGTGGCATGCTGACAGGAAAAGCCTATCTGACAACTGTAACTTGCAGGGCCATTTGCTGTATGCAAGTATTGTATCCACACAGCAATCCAGATATGGGGGCTCCGTTATGGCCTTGGTTGAATATCTCTTCTATTCGAATTGATACTTTAAGAAGAATGAAGTCTATTCTTTTACAAACAACTGTGCCTTTAACGTCATCAAAAGAAACATATGATCTGCAAGTTGCAAGGACAGCAGCAGAGATTCATACCCTTTTATCAACAAATTGCCCCGTACATTGTGTAGAAGTGTTAAGCCAAATCTTAAACATGTCTGATACCAGTGGCATCGCACATGTATTTAAGACAATTTTTTCGGGACTGTTAACACCCTTTGAAACAGTTCTGGGCACCTTCCCGAATTTTGTCCATTCTGTCTTTGGCGGCCTACCCTTAATCTTGGGACTCGTGGCAGGAATTTTATTTTTGCTTCTTCTGCACTGATATGGCAAGCCAATCCAAAGAAACGATCCTAGCAATACGATACCGAGACTGTATCACTAAGGTCCTCGGATTGGCCCGGCTAAGAGATCTGAGTACAACCTGGTTTCTTTCATTCAGACCGACCTGGCAAAATGGCATCATACCTGTGCTTCGATGTCTGCTATGCGGAGAAGAATGCGTGTTGGACATCTGTCTTACACTACAATCAGCAGTACCAATGGATACGATACTTTGCTAGGTCCTGTAACGACTCATGCATCGTGTTGTCGCCAGCGGCTGCCGATTCTGATGACGGCATTCGTTGAGACTTCACCACTACGAATAGGTGGCGGTGATGTACAAGAAGAAAGCAGCACCAAACAGGTACAGCCTTCAGTGAGCATTGCTGATCCAACCTTCGATGATAGCAATCACGCAGAGAACTGCACAGTTGCAGTATTTTCGAACTTGGTCGAACTTTCACCTGATGTGGTAGACCAATTTTTTGCGGGTCTGTCTGAAATAATGTTCTCTCCAACCAACGAGAATAACTCTTAATAAAAACAATGAGCACACAGCGTTCCCTGAACTCTGAATTCGGCCTTCAGTTTTTGATAAACAAAGCTACAGAAAATATTTGGAACTTTTCCCCTGAAAGCGAAATTATTTTTGCCCATATTTTCAAAATATTTACCTTTTATTTTGGCACATGGTACTCTGCTTAAAGTAGAACTATTCTTAGAGAACAGAGCTTCTATTTTAGGATAATAGAGACAATATTTTACCTCAGCCTCTAGCACATATACAGCAAGTTGTATAAATATCAGATCAAATGGTCTCGACCTTCTTTTCTGTATTTAAAGCCATTTCATGTGTAATTTTCGCAATTCATTCAGCTGATATATATATGCATTTATCTGAATGATGACACTGCTTGAAAAGCGTACAGTACAAATACTCATTTTCCGTGTATTTACCTATACCATTTCAAATGCAAAATATGTATTTTGGGGTGGGTCGGAAAAAAACATGCATCATTGAATGTTTACTATTGCTTAGTTTTAGTAATGTTAGACATCAATCCGTGGAGTGGGTGTTGTGTTCATATCTAGGACCCTAATTCGATATTCCCGATTTATGCCCTTGTGAGGTTATAATCAATAATATCCTGATAAAGGCATAAGAATCAGATTCATATTCAGTAATAGCCCATGCAATCCAAAGCACAGCACAGCTACTCCCATCGACTCCTAGAAAGCACAATGTGTTCTTTAAACAAACCAAGCCTCCAGCAGCCTGGGAAAACCCCCCTGCTTTTGTTTTGATTTGAACAAGAACTCCTGAAGTCCTGCAAGAACTGTTAGTTCTTGGTGACGTCTTATGTCCAACCTTACGTCAAACCCGGCACCTTTCAGGTATAAAATACCAACAGTTGCCTTAAGCAAACACACAGTGGTTTGGAGCAGAGCGGCCATCTACTTGCCCGATAGGCCAGCTGATGCGAGTGCCCACGGAAGCCACCCCTCCTGTTTGACGCACTGAGAGAGACGCTGTCTTTTTCTCCAGCTGAGAAAATCCCGCTCCGGTGTTTCCAGCCTACCCTTGCGGGTTGCTGGGATATCGAGCCCCGAGGAAAGAGATACCAGACCTCCCACATTCTATTACCAAGGTACGGAGCTGACTAAACCCTTAAGAGAATTCTTGGTGCAGATTCTTGGCAAAATTATCTTAACCAACTTAACTTCACATTGCTACTTACTTATCCCTTCCCAAGTATTAGGCTTAGGTCAGGTACACCGGGGTAGGCTTAGTTAGAAGCACCAGTTGAGTACGTTAGTCAATATATTTATGTATGTATATATTTTATCCATTTTAAAGTATCATATGGCTAAGAAACCGTATCCATGCTTTTACAGTATTATTTCATAACACTACTTTTACTGTACGCACTTTACTTTACTTTACTTTAAGTATTGCAATTGTGGCAATTCATTTCTCTTGCATGAGAAGGAAGACTGCTCAATAAATAACACCTTTTTATTGAAAACGACCGTCTCTCTATTTCTCTGCATTCTGGTGAAACTAAGTATGCACTGCTGACTGAGTGAAATAGCTGTCTATTGTTTTCACACGACTCTAGAGATATACTCTTATTCTGAGGGAGCAAAGTTGTCATGTTTATGCGGTTGTCGGAAACTGAATCTCTTCTTGTCTGAGCCAAGGGAGCTTGTCCCTCCCTATTCATTCAAGAAAGTTTCCAGTGACCTCTGAGCTAGCTGGCACAAACCTAAATTAAGTTTAACATAGTCATTAGAGACCTAGATGACCTCAGTCCTACGTCTACACTGCTGTTTATGTTATTCCAATGCGCAGAGCCTATCGGGAAAATAGGAACTACACTACACTACTGCCTTGGCCACCATTTTTGTAATTGTATCCATGAGTTCAGGCCTGGGGTCCCTCGTGAGGGGATGATAATTGGTGCGGACCCCCAAAAGTCTAAATACCTCAGCTTCGTAATCACATGAATTGAGCACAACTACTGCACCGCCTTTGTCTGCCTGCTTGATTGTCACCAACTGGTTATCTTGTAAATATTACACAGCTGACCAGTCCTCCTTGCTCATATTACAGACACGGTGCTGCTGTTGTGATTGTTCTAAATTTTCAATATCACGGAGCACGCGCTGTTCAAAAACTGCCACCTCTGGACCTAATGACGAAGTGGGGGGACAAAAGCTTGACGGACGATGCAAGTTGGTGTCAAACACTGATGGACTAACTTGTAACGTTTTATCTGCACATAAAGGTATCATGTCTCGGGGTCGGGACGAAACCAATTCCTTTATTAAGAACTCTCAACTCAGCTAGTGTAAGAGTGTGGCTAGATAAATTCACCACGATATCACATGCATTTTCACCGACTCCACAAGTCCCATGCCATACGACTGGAAAAATTATTTACAATCCATGTGTGCATTTGGCATTACTGATATAGTTACATCACAAAAATCAAAAGGAATAAAAATACACACGTATGGGTCTGCCAATTTCCAGTCCAAGGAGGTCAATAAGATCGGCCTCCCGTGCCGCCACATCAGCCCATCTATGCTTCTTCTGGACACAGTGCTGATCAACCTGGACGGTCTTCTGGTGATGCCAGTGCATCATCTCCACGAAATCTGTTTTTGTACTTTGCAGGAGGGCCCTTGCTCACCCTACCCACAGCCACCACCATCCTGGGCAGGTAGTGGACGATCAGCCAGATCAATACTCCCAACCGGGCTTCACTGAAGTGTTTGCTACTCCCTGAAATCTCCCTATCCTTCCCACGGACATTATACACAAAGAATTAACTCCCTACCAATTATAACTTCCCTACAGAAAATACCGCAAAAAGGCACACTCCCAATAATACAGTTGTGTTATGTTAAGGAAACTTGATAAAGCAGCATAAATCATACCCAGAGGTATATCTCAGCACTCAGCCGGCTCAGAACCAGAGACTAGAACAGCCATGATTTCAACATTTTCCTGAACTTTGTGAGATCAGCACAGCATCGAAGATGGAGAGGCAGTTGGTTCCAAGCAGTAGGGGCCTTGAAGGAGAATGCTCAATCCTGTGTCTAACAGTGTGAACACAGGGAACATTCAGGAGCTCCTTATCGCTAGATCTTAACACACAGGAAGGCGGGTAGTGGTGCAGTTTATTCTTTAGACCCATCAAGGACTTGTGGATAAGTCAACAAATCTTAAACAAGAAACGCTTCATTCTGGAAGTCAGTGGAGATCTCTCAGTGTAGGAGCCGAGGGAGAGCCTGGTGGGAGGTTACAAACCAGACAGGCAGCCATATTTTGCACCACTTGGAGTTTAGACAAAAAGGTGTCATTAACTGGCATAAACAGCACATTGCTGTTAACCAGGCAGCTTATAAGTAAGCACAAAAAACAAATTGTAGAACAAGGGTCTGAGGGGAACTTTTTAAAGACCTGCTTGCATCCTATCCCCCGAATCTCAAATCACAAAACACAAAGGATGCTAAGGGTCTAAAGAACTTTATCGGCTCACTTAATAAGTGGTGTACGAATATTAGTCCTAATCTAGAAAAAACATATATGTATGTACTTGTTACCATATATGTGTGTGTTTTTTAAGGAGAGAGATATATGAATGTATAGATATATAATCCCATCAGTGGATTTCTTTCTGCGGCCGTTAGTACGGACCATGCCCACGTACCTACAGGATACCAAGGACGTGTTACGTCTATTACCTGAGGTGTCGTTCGACATCACTACTGACATTTTGGCAAGTTTTGATGTCGAATCTTTATATACATGCATCCCCCAGAAGGATACGCTAGAGGCTATCCGAGGTCTTTTGGAATCACAAGCCCACGAAAGCATAACATCGGTACATTTTATCATGGCACTTGCCCGACTTGCGATGACTGAGAATTTTTTTCAGTTTGAAGAGTCGATGTACCTTCAGATCTCCGGAACCTCAATGGGGAGTATTTTTGCCCCCAGTTTGGCCAATTTATATGTCCATCTATTTGAGAAGCATCATGTACTCGACCACAACAACCCATTTTCCATTTATTTGGTGTTGTGGAAGAGATACATCGATGATGTCTTGGTAGTTTAGCGAGGGGATTCCATCTCTCTTTTGGCATTTCAAAACTGGCTCAACACTCAGAATCAACATCTCAAATTCACTGTGGAATACAGTGATAAAGAACTTCCTTTTCTGGATCTTTTGATCACCCCTAAAGATGGTCACTTGGGAAGCAAACTATATCGAAAACCCATGTGTAGGAATTCTCTTCTTCGGTTTGACAGCCACCATCCGCGTTCCCTCCGGGCCAACTTGCCATTCGGGCAGTTTCTCATAGTGCGAAGAAACTGTTCAGAGACAACGGACTTTGAGTCTCAATCCAGGGAGCTGGCTACTAAACTGAAACAACGTTTATATCCAGGCCAAATGGTTAAGAAGGCACTGAAGAGGGCATCCAACAACCATTGTGATGCCTTATTAGCTCCTCTGGTTGAGAAACCACCTTTGGAACAACTCACATGTGTAACGACCTTTAGCACAGTTTTAACCCAGGTACAGAAAATCATTCGGAAAAACTGGCGGATCCTCAATACCAGAGGAGATAGAATTCTACCACCCCATTTTCTCTTTTAAAAGGAGTTCAAACCTTCAAGACAATCTCGTCCACACCAGAACCAAATCCTCCCAGTCAGAAATTATAACCACTCTTTGGAACATGGCACCTGTACAAGGACATTTTCCGTGCGGAACTTGTTCTGTATGTCCACAAACAGAAAAAACACTCACAATCGATATAGGTACAACACGCCCTTGGGTCCTTAAACGTCATACCAATTGTAATAGCGATAAAGTGATATATCTAATAACATGCCCTTGTTCACTTCGCTATATTGGGATGGCGACAAGGAAAGTGAAACTTAGGATCCTAGAGCATAAAAGAACAATAAGGCGAAACAGACAGGCTACCCGAATGACGAATCATTTTCTCACTATGAGACATACAGAAGATGATTTAAAATGGCTAGTCCTTGAGCAACCATTCATTCCCAATCATGTCAAAGATGTATCCAGATATTTGTTCACAAAGGAACAAAAATGGATTTTTAAATTAAAAAGTGACACGACAGGACTAAATGACAAAATTCCGTGGATCCAGATTTAAGAAACACAATACAACTGACCCCTGATTTTTCCTATAATTTGTAGGGGATGTACTACACTGAGAATAATGTTCATTTTTGAGTACTTCAATTTTGAATCCATGGAATAATTGCTGGGTCCAACTGAACATATTTGACCGTCAGACCTATTATCCAACCAATTAACCTTCGTGGCTTGGAATGCCTAGGGCGCTATGTGATAACAACACCTTTGGATCCCTAGCATTGCCCTGCACCTAAGGTTTTTCTTGTATAATTATTCTTTTTATATAAACCCTCATGACCTGTCATTAAGACATTATGAAACACGTAATCTCTTCTTTTCATCCCGAAGGGACCAACCAGTCTTTTTGGCCTGTTTAGCCCTAGGTGCTTAATGACATTAATTTTCTGGTTTCATAACGCTAACTCGTACCATTTTCCCTTATGAATTGTCACCGGGAGACCCGAGTGTTTTCCCTACACCATATGGAGTAAATGTACTTGTTCACAACTTCTGACTATTGTTGTCAGGTTCACGGAGTTTTTAGTCGACTCCGGTTGAAGTATACCGATCAGCTCTATAATACGAGATAGCAGATCCTTACGGTTATTTTTTAATCGTTTACCAATTTTTACCATCTTTTACACAAATACTTGCAGATCGTATCAGGTGGCTTCCGCTTATGCCAAACGTTTCCGGAATAGACGACTCGCCTATTCCGCACGTTCTTGGTATTATGCTGTGCTTGCTATCGTGTGGTTTCCTTTCTGGTCCGCGGTGTGTAAACACAGCGTCGAAGTGCGCTGATTGGACAAACACTTCTGACGCGACGCCACGCCCGGACTGAACGTCTTTGGCATTACGCTACTTTTCCCTTCAAGTCGGCATAGTGCAAACACAGCGGTAAAGTGTGCTGATTGGACTGTTCCTTTCTGCTTTTTTTCATGCATTTCCGGCTTAAGTTCTTCAGCAGCCTTTAACCAATACGAAAGCTCATTCGAGCTAGACCAATGACATTACAAAGGATTACGGGCCCCTTTCAGGTCCGCGAGTAGCGCATATAATAAACAATGTCCGTATGCCTCGTTACCTCCCCCTCGACTCAGTGGAAAGTGCAAGGCAACGACGGACAGGTGGGTTCTCTGCGTGGCTCCACCAGTGCTAATTCCATGACTATTTCTTGTGTTTGGGATCATGTTCTAATCCCTCTTGGGTACCACACTTTGACATGCTGGGTTGTAATAACATGCCAGTGATCTATTTGAGTATGTTTTGTTTACTTAAATAAAACTGGGGACTTCAACTATATACGTGTACATCACCATTGGGGCAGGTTTCTTCTTGCCAACTTCTCTTGTATCTGACAGAGTAATTAATAAACACTCAATTTGTTGTTGTTACTTAAATCTTAGTAACAACGCATGGCCATTGTTCCTTTTCCTTTTTCCCTCATAGGGCGTGGCCTCTTTCAACCTGAGCGAGCGCCAGGTGAGGTGAGGCTTCCTCCATACAAGTTATGGGTGAGTGTATATTTAGACAATAGTGCAACAGACAATTGTTGTTATACACTGTGTCAGATATGGATATTGATGTCTATATGTATAATTTTCCTTTGTGTTATAGGAGAGAAAGTTCTCATCACAGTGACTCCATACCCACGAACAGTTGATCGTTTGGAGTAGGTCATATGTGTGAGGTGAAATCATTCTTTATCACTTATATATACTTTTTTCACTGTTGCAGTAGTGGTAAATATTCTTAGGTCCTGACGAAAGCCTTCAAAGGCTGAAACATGTTGACCACGTAGACACCATTGATAGTAATATTTGTTGCCATACTATCTCCACTTACTGTTTTTAATCTTGCCATTATGATGACCACTCTATTACAACTTGTTCTTTGGCACCACAATAGGCAATTTTAATCACTTTTATTATTCTTTATATTCACACTTTTTTTCATGCACTGCAACTTCTAACCCCTCATCCAAAACATCCTTTTCTCGCTCTGGTTACATTCACACTACTATCCCACAATCACTAAGTGGGTTAAGTGTGTACGGTACCAATCTGTACAAAACAACCCAGATGACGAGTTTCCACCAATGAGTGGGCTGATGCGTTTATATATCTATACATTCAGCTTATAAGTAAGGCCTGGACCAGGGTTTTTCTTCCAGAAGAAAGTAGCCAATGAAAAACCTCTCTCAGAAGTCTCATCATTGTAAAACAAGAGCCACAAGTTGCAACAATGTAATTCTTCATGGAAAGATCTTGGTCCAGTTTTACGCCCAGCTTTTTTACAGCGGGAGAATGCATAGAAGCTGTACTCAACTCCACAGGCCTCTAGCCAGGAGTCCAAAGGAACTGAGCTTTTCTGAACAGTAAGATTTATGTTTTTTTCACTGTTCAACCGGAGACAGTCGGTAGTCATCCAGGCCGCACTTTTCCTCAGACAGTCTAGATAGCGATGTTTTGGCAAGTCCTGCCCCAGCGAAGTGATCAGCTGGGTATAAGAAACTACATCAAAGTAACAGGATTTAACAATCAGGGCCAGGATGGCCACATAAATGTTAAACAGAGTAGGGCTCGAAAATTAACCCTAAGGCCCCTCCTAGTTGATGGAAATAGTGCATGATTTAAAAGAACCCATCATGACCGTTTGCGCGTGGCTATCTAAAAAGTCTGCGAGCTATAGGAGAGCCTTGTCCCTGACACTGATTGCCTGTAGCCTGCTGTTCAAAACTGCATGGGAAACGGTCTTGAAAGCCACAGACAGGTTTAGCAGCACGAGCATGGCTGGGAGACCAGCATCCAGAGTGCTGCGTATGGAACCCTTAACTGCCACCAGCGCAGTTTCGGTGCTGTGAAAGACTCTAAATTCTGATTAGGAGGGATCCAGCTGTTTATTCACACAGCTTTCCAACATTTTCCAGAAAAAGTAGAAGACATAAGGAGCAATAGCTGGTCAGAATGTTAGAATCGGCATTCTTTTTTTCATTTTGGGAAACCAGAGCAGCATTTCAACATAGTGGAATTTTGGCTTATTCTAACAAGAGATTAAGGGCCAGATATATCAAAGGGTTTTGCCCATTCTGTGCCTATGGGAAAATGTGTTCATACTTATGGCCCTAAATAACTATAGAATGGAAGGAGCAATCACATTAGCAAGATTCACAGAAACTCTTGGGGGACAAAGGTCTGATGGTGAACCTGGTTTGGCATTAGTTAGTAAATCCTGAATCTGGGCTAAGGTACAAGGTTGTAATCTGTCTGGATGCTGGGTAACAGCCTTGGGAGACAGAACTTGAGAAGGTTGAATTAGTCTGGGACTCTGTAGAAGGAAACTTCTTAAAAATAGCGTCAATCTTCTCCTCAAAAAGGCCTGCCAAAGAGTCAGATAATACTTGTGAGGCAGGGATATCCAAAGATACAGTGACAATAATAGACAAAACTATACATAAGAACAAAAAGTTTAGACAAAGACACAATATAGAGAGACAGAACACACATTGACAAGACCAAACAGCCACCAATCTCATAGCCAAGCTTCAAACACCTCCAGCACCCAGCACAGACTAACAGAGAATAAAAGAAAGTGAAAGTAACTTCACACTTCCTAGAATGCAGCCTGCACACCCATTGCATTATATCCAGGGTGTGTCCTGTCCGTTTAGGACAAATAATTTTTCTGACTCATCAGTACTGAAATTACTATTGTGTGAATAACGTACATCGAATTGGCACCATTGCAGTTTTATACACGCATTGTTCTCGATGAGCAGCTTCCAACCAGGGCAACTGGTGCAGTGTGCCATGCACTAGAGGCTTTGCATTGTTTCTTACCAATGCTACCGACCTAATGTGTAGGATCTAATGTAGAGGACTGTGTAAATTAGCAAATCACAACTTGGATACACCTCCGTAGGTCCTGGAGTTTAAAGTTAGATTATGTGTGACAATTCATTGGTCATAGGGTGATTATGTGTCCCATACTACCTTCTTAAGCGTTACATCTTGAGTGACAATTTATTGAGAGAGAAACAATTTAATTATTGTAATGTATTGCAGCATTTGCTAAATTATTTCCTTTCGCGGTTTGAATTTGGTTTGGGGAGACCTAGGTAGCTGTGGGGATGCTGGAGTAATGTAATATATGCGTTAATACATCCAGAGTTGCATGGCACTTGGCACAGCTGTGGACAGGATTGGCAAACCTTGACAGGTCAGGTGGTCGATCAGGCTGGGTGTAATTGGTTCATGTCAATGTCACTTTATGACTGTTGGACTGGCAATTGACCTGTGGAGTAACTATGGGTTTAAGGAGTGCATGCACATTCTTCTTCACCCAGCCTAGGGAACAGTAGGCAACATGACAGCACTCAAGGCTGTAATCAGGAGCATTCTGATCACACTTAAGTTGTCAGAGCCATTAGAAGGATACACACCTGAATGTCCCCCACAGTCATATGGGGCCTATATGGCATGATATTGTTCCCTTTTCCGCCCAATATCTTTATTCATTCAATCTGCCAGGAATCCTACCATGAGATGTGTTATGGATGCAACACACAATTAGAGAAGCCCAGGGACTGACTGGCTCACCCATACTACAGTAGAAGTTCCACCCAGCTTGCAGATTTGCTATTTATTTTAAAAGCATACGTTGTATTTCCAATATGACACATGTGATGGTCAGGCAGCCATTTATTGTACACAATGTGCTACGGATATCTGTTTAGATCTTGTTTTAGCCAAACAAGTCCAGTTTGTGTAGCAATGAGAAGTGTCATTATTCACAAGTGACACAATGTTTTGCAAATCACTTCATTAGCATTTTCTGCACCAGAGAGAGTGTTATGTATTATTTTAGGACCCTATTGTAAGTTTCCCGATTCATGCCCTTATATAGGTATAAATCACCATATCCTTACATAGGCAGAGAAATCATAACCATATTTAGGCATGGCTCATGCAGTCCACTAGTTCAGAAAATCCACAACGATTTCTTGGAAATACTCAGCTTCAGCAGCTAGGGACTTCCCCTTGCTTGAATATTGATTTGTCCAAGAACTCAATGAGTTTTCAAAGAACTGAGACACTTTGATGACGTTATTATGTCCAACTGTACGTCAAACTCGGCACCTTCACGGTATAAATATGCCCACACTCGCCCAAGCAAACAAACAGTGGTTTGGGGCAGTTTAACTACCTACTTGCCCAACGCGCCCTGCTACAGCAAGTGCCGAAGGAAGCCGACCCTTCAGCAGATGCACTGAGAGAGACGCTGTCTTTTCTCCTGCCGAGAAATCCAGCTCCAGTGTTTCCAAGCTACCCTTGTGGGTTGTTGGGAAATCGAGTCCCGAGACTGACCTTCTTCATTCTAAACTAAGGTACAGAGCTGATTAGACCCTTAGAGAAACCTTGGGCAGATTCTTGGCAAAAGAATGCTACATTTATGCTACACCTCACTTACTTCTTCCCTCGTACGAAGCTTAGGTTAGGTACACCGGGGTAGGCGTACTTTAGAAGCACCAGTTGAGTACTTTTAGCCTCTGTTATTTATGTATGTATTTATCTATGGTTTAGGAACCATACAATGCTCTTACAGTATTATTTTATCCTACTCTTTATACTGTATGCATTATATTTTATAAACAGTTTTACGATTGTAGCAGTTCATTTCTTATGCTTGAGAAAGAAGACTGTTCAATAAAACCTTTTATTGAAGAAGCCCGTCTTTCTACTTTCTCTGCACCTCTAGTGAAACAAAGCATGCACGATTGACTGAGTGAAATATCTATCTATTGTTTCCACGACTCTGAAGATACATTTTATCTTGGGGAAACAAAATTGTCATGTTTATGCGGTTGTCAGAGACTAATCCCTTCTTGTGAATTCGAGAAAGTTTCTAGTGACCTCTGAGCTAGCTGGCACACACAATTAATTCTAGTATATTCGATAGAGACCTAGCATACTATTCCAATGCGCAGAACCTATTGGGAATATAGGAACTACACTACAAGAGGCTTCTTGCCCGGTCCTATGTCTAATCTATAGGATATACTATTCCAATGCGCAAAACCTATTGGGAATATAGGAACTAAACTACAAGAGGCTTCTTGCCCGTTGCGTGGGGGTACCCATGAACACCCGATGGTTAAATATACATTCCCAAACATACTAAATCAGGTAATCCAGGAAATGTGCCAGTAAGCAATACATTCCCAGGAATGGCATTACAAGGACAAAGACCTACAAATCTCCTCCTCACTTCATTTGTCTATGTGTGCTGCATTCTGCAGCACACATAGATGGTGAAATTCAGTTCACAGGATATTTATCTTAGCAGGCCAGTCTCTCTCCTCTGCTTGCTTCCTCACCCACTAAATGCTCAGGAAGATCTTCAGATGGCTCTCACCCAACACCAGGTGAACTGTCACGCAAGCTCTTGTCACAAGCAGACTTGACTATGGCAACTCTCGCTACGTAGGAATCACCACCCAACTTATGAGGAAACTCCAGACCATCCAGAACACAGCAGTCAAACTCCTCCTCGACCTTCCCAGACAGACGCACATCGCACCTTACCTCAGGAAGCTCCATTGGCTACCAGTTGTGAAGTGATCCCAGATCAAGCTGCTCACCCACACTTACAAGGCACTACACAATGTAGGACTGGCAAAACTCAACAAATGAGTACATTTCTACCAAACTACTAGAGAACTCCAATGCAGCACCTTCTCCCCAGCAGCTACTTGATGCATCTGCTGGGCAAACAGCAGTGGCCGCTCCTTCTGCCACCTGGCAGCTAAGACCTGGAACACTCACCCCTCTTATGATGTGTGCCACATAGGAGCATTCATTTTATGGTACTAGCTGTGATGTTAGGCATAATGTTTTCGTGATGGTGTTCATGACGTGCAACCTATGAGTATTTACTTCAGTGCCCTACATGTGATGTTATGACTATTGCCTAGTTGACAAAGTGAATATTGATTTATGTGATTGTGGTCTAATGTGTTTTATGTATAATACAAAGGATATATTTATATAACCTTCTGTGGAGTCTCTTTTGTGGTTTCCCTAATGTGTCACTGGTATATGTGTGCGGGTTGCGCAAATTCTTTACACATTGCCTCTGGGATAAGCCTGACTGGTCTGCCAAGTTACCAAAGGGGGCGAACAGGGGTTATCTTGGTTATCTTGAATGTGTAACTCCCTTACTCCGACTAGAGTTGTGGGTTCTGCCTGGCTGAGGTGCATACCCTAGCCAACCATAAACCCCATTTCTCACGTTGATTTATTGATTGATGATTAGCAGGAAGATGCTCCTTTATGTACACATACATTCCTGCAAGCAATAGTTGCATCCCTGCTCCTTGGTGCAAGTGTGCCTGCCTAGGCCCTCTGCAGTCAAAATAGCACTGGCACAGGCAAAAAGGCATGATGTCCTTTCATACACAGCTGTTGAGCAGGGATATTATCTGTGCTGCACTGTGTGGCTATACACATTATATGCCCCTCTGTTTAAAATCATAGGACATTAGAGGAACTCTACTATAATCCAAATGTGTTGGACATAAACAAACATCATGATGTGCGGCACACACACTCAGTCATCGCAAAATGTTTGGATCTACACTCCCTGGGACCTGTACTTGAATGTCAGAAGGAGAACACACTCTTGCAGCCCGCACACTCTCAGCATGTGCACACCAATCCACATTGCAAGATTTCTGTTGTGTATGTCTTGCACAGACACATGTGTTCCACACATGGTGTTAAAATGCACACATGTTTAATTAGCCATGATGCTGCGCAAGGATGAACACACAGCAGCAGACGTTTGGAATAGGTGAGTGAGCCATTAGGCCCCACTGCAGTGATTCAGGGACACATGGTCAGGTACACTTTTGATGTTCAATAAATATAATTCTGCCAATCACATATGATCTCTGTCTCACTACTGTCATAGGCAGTTGCAGCACATCTACTCCGAGGGCCAAACTTTGTGTGGGCCTCCTGGTCCAAGAAGACAGCATTCCCTACACATGCCTATAAAATACCACACACTCAAATGCCATTTCTCTATTGGGATCATACAAGATTAGTGTACCCCTCAACTATGCATTTGTACATTTAGGGCAGGGGTAAATTACTCTAGCCATGCTGAGGTAAGTGTTTACCCAAACGTCTTCATTATACCATATTCAATTAATGCGTATGTGTGTAACAATATGGTTTTGACTGACTTTTCACGAGGACATATCACACTCTTTACATCTCTGTATTCTTCAGGTGTGATACTTGCAAAACAGATCTCCATTGTCATACTTCTCTGGGTAATTACTCACAATACAAAGTCATCTACTCATATTGTTGTGTTACAAGACTTTTACTCTCATCACATGACTGTGCAAATCCTGTGAGTTGTGTATTCTGGCAACTGTGGCCTAAAGTGGTATATATGACAATTTGTCTAAGAATTGAGTCACATGTGTAGTGTTTTGAGGTTCCCCAGACATACATAGAATCAGAAAAAATCATCTTGCGCACATCATACTTGACCTTTGTCCAGGGCTACTGTCGCTCATGATCTGTGAAGGTATGTGCTGCAGCATTAGCTCTTGCAAAGAGCTGCCATTGTGCTTGCTACCACATTGGTGCTCCAACCTACACTGAGTTAATAGTCTCAGGTATGGACATATTTGGTGGTTAGCATTCCAACACACACTGACTGCCACCTGAAACACACTTTGTTGCAGCAGAATAATGCAAGACTGGTAGTTGTGCAGCACAGCACTGCTCAAGTGGGGAGAGGAGTTGGACTAACAGCTAGGGCGATTGACCTCTAGTCTGGGGAACTGGGCTTGAGTCTCGGCAATGATGCTGAACATCCTGTGATTCTGAGCAAATCACTTAATCTCCCCATGCCTAACAAAATGAATGTGCACTCATGTAATGCAACTGGTGCTATGTAAAGAGCTCTGAAACCCAATTCGGGTCAAGTTTGCGCTATACACAACTCTGTAAAATAAAAAAAATAAAAAGTGCGTGATGGCAGGAATTACCATTTTGGATGTAGATATGTGGCATGCCGGATCTGTCCCTTTAATGCAGTGCACTGCATCACATTGCATTTCTGTATAGGTAGATTGATTAATGAGAGCCATGGCCCCATGATGCTCAACAAGTCTGATGACATGATTGTTACATGGTGAGGTCTAATTTAAGTTGAGGAGATGTGAGTGACTTGATGTTTACAGTGACTGTGACATACAATTTCCAAAACAAAGAATGAGCACAATTATGTATTTGCATTTTGCACAATTCAGTTCATAGATTAGATTTTGGCCACTTGGTAATCTGAAATTTATGCAGAAAATTCTGCATTATGTGGTTGTGCTGCCACTTGCACGCCATTATGTGTTGAATCTCTCCTCCATACACATCAGCCTCCTTCTCTTCTTCACCCATTGGTTCCTGCTCCTCATGCTCCACATCCCACTGGACATTTGTCTCTACACATATGTTGTGTGGGATGCCACTTACAAGGATTGTCTTGCACAACATGGGGGTGAATATAGCAGTCACCCCCCAGACATGTCCAAAATTGGAACTGGTACTTCAGCACACCAAACGTACATTTCAAAATGTTCCTGGTCTTGGCCAGCTCCTGGTTGTGCTGCCGTTCTAGCTCAGTCAAGGGATGTGCAATTGGGGTCATGATCCATGACTACAGACCATGTCCTTGGTCAGCTGAAATTTGAAAACAATGATACTGTCAATGATTATGCTGATTGTTACAGCCACATTCCTGTAAACGTGTGTTATGTGTACTGAATGACTCGTGCATATTTCTAACAGTATTTGATAAATTATGCTATATATGCATTTTGCCATTGTATTGCACATGTCTCTTCCAGTGCTCTGTGTTATAGCAAACAATGACCATGCCCTGATACTTTGGACTCTTCCACATGCAGACATTCATGTTTGGCCAGTAGCTTACTGTGATAGGTCTTTTGAGAGGTTCTTTGCCACCCTTTGTCATGTGTACTCACTATATGTGCAAAGTGACAGTCTATGTATTACATTTTTGTCCTTTTGGTCATCCTTAGGTAGGTTGTGACAGTGCCAATATGTTTAACACTCACACATACAAATGTCCTTATGGAACTACTGGTGTTGTTGATGCCCTACATGACAATTGCAAAGCCTTTCAATTGTTCACTTTAGCATTTGAATTTGATGCATACATATGGTGCATTTCCAACATGTTACATGGATATTTGTATAATGTATTGTGAGCCTTCAGCTGTTTCTTTTCATCAGACAATTTGTCATGGCACACTTTGATTAACATATAGTTATTGTGATGTGGAGCATCTCTATGTAGGATACACTGATTATGTTACAAGTATCTGTCTGCTACAGACCTGGACACAATGCTTTGGTTTTCATCTGTATGTATATTACTGTAATTTGTAGGGGATTGTGTACGTCTATGCCTTGGGTCTTTTATAATTGCGTTGGCGAATTAACGTTGAGATTGGTATCCTGAGTATACTGTGGTGCCTTGTCTAGGTTGCATTTTATTCTATGTTCATGACTAATGTATGACATGTTTGCCAGCATTGTGTTAGACGTTGTGAGTTTCACATTGCTGGATTCATATGCTTTTCATTTGAGCAATTTACACCTAAGAACAGGTGAGCCATCACATTGGTTACATATGTTAATGCAGCTGTAAACCTATGTGTGTGCGTGCACATAGACTGTCAGTATGGCTGAGACATATATGTGTTTTGTATTGTTGGTGTCACAATGTTATTCAGTATTGACATTTACACATGTCTGGGACCTACACTGACATAGTATGCCACACATGGCTTTTCCATAAACTTCTTCCTTTGTTCCTCTTGAAACGTTGGTCAACATACAAGTATACTGTCATGTGTGACCCACTTACTCATTATCACACCATTGACATTGTTGACCTTTAACTAATACTGAGAGTAGGCATGCCACTGAGGAAACACTAATCTCACACTTATCTCTTGTGTTGCCTTTGTCCTCATATTGGCTTGTCTGGCATACTACTTGGTTTTTATTGTGATTCATTTCCCAGTGCAGATGATCTAGTTCCATCCATCCACACAGAGTGAAATGACACATTACCATTCACTGATGTTCTGTAGCTAGTGACATTGACAGATTAGTAAGGGCACTTCAATGTGGGAAATCATTGGCTACTTGTTACAGTGCTTTGTTCCCACTATGGCACATGACACAAGGGCCCAGATATTTGGGAAAGTGGGGCAGTGCAGCAAGTGACCTATCTATGCTGCACTGAGTCACTGAGAAAGGGCAGTAGTGCACGGTATTTAGGCCATACAGCGCATTCTTGCCCTTTCACCCTAAACTGGCACACAATGAGCTGCCTAGCACAAACACGGGCACACTTGCACCATGGTGCAAGAGTGCCTGTATTGCATGCAGAATTGTCTTTGTGAAGGATGGGGACCCTTCCTGCACATAATGAACCTTTAGAGGCATGAGCATCTATGTATGTGTGCCACAGTAAGCAGCATACACTGGAAGCGGGGGTAACTTGGATGGCTTAAGATATTTTAACTTGTTACAGATCACCTGGAAGATACCAATTGATTTGACACATTTCCAGGTTTACCTGGTATAGTATACATGATATACCTCATGAACCATGGTAGTTGCATGGAGACACCCACACAACGCCCATGGAAACCCTCGCTTGCACACTGATGCAACTTTGCATTTTGTGCAGCATTTCATTGCTATGGATTTTACACCATTTAAAGGCACACAAAGTGGCTTTGCGTGTCTTAATATGACTGACTTAGGGGTCTGCATAACACATGTACCATGATGCAAGCATGAGGTACTGCCCTTATACATATAGCCCTAGCTCCATCGACAGACACAGTGATGACTGTTAGGGCACACATTTCTTACTTTTAGTAGGTCTGTTATGTACGCCAGATTTGATTACCAACAAGTAGGCCATTCCCATATGGCCTATTCTGAAAGCTCTCATTGATGAGGCTGTGGCTGACGATGTAGGCATCATGCGCGCTCCCCAGGTATTTTGCTAGCACATTGGTGAACATCCCCAGATGGTTCATGATGGACTGCATGCTGATGGAGCAGGTGTGCTTCTGATGCTGTAAAGGTGTGTTGTTTCTGCAGGTGGAACCAGCTGCGTAATGTGTGCAATCCATGGCACCTAGCACATGGGGAAATCCTGCAATGGCGTAGAAACCTTGCTTGGTCTTCAGCTGCTGTTGTTGGGTCTTTGGGAAGAGGAGGTATTGGGGTGGAGAAGTGTGGCTCTGGGGTTAGAGGCGGCAGACCCGGAAGCTGAGATCAGCCCTGGACCAGGGTTCAATTCCCCGCCTCGCCGGGTCTTGGGCTCAAAAAATTCCACGGACTCGATAATTCTCGCTCCGGTGCCTTCTCAACTCACGGGTTCACACTCTGCGACTCTGGGCAATAGCTTGCTTAATCTCCACAACGGCCCCTTGCGGCGGGATGCCTGGCTTTCACCTTGTGGATACCCTGCCGGGGTTATCTCACAGGGGAATACCAGGATGGGTTCCCTAAGCAAGCGCCGGGAAACCCTTTGTGGGTAGCTGTGCGCTATATAAGCTCAAATACATTTACATTTACATGATGAAATCCAGGACAGAGGGTAGGAAGGCAGAAAATGATGACTGCAATATTCCTTCCACTCTGGCTGTTGTGATCTGGGAGGAACCCGATGCCAGCATTTGGAGGACTGCCATCAGCTTGATCTGTGGAGGGATGTTAGTCCGCAATTCTATAATGAACTCCCTTCCCTCCTGAGTCTGTAATATCTGATGAACTCATCCTCCCTGAGGTCAATGAGGAACATTCCCTGGCAAAAACACGCTCCCTTCTACTGCGCTGCCTTCCTGGTGGTGGTGGTCTCCTCGTGACTCCCAGCTGCCTAATGAACACCTCCTTGGTGTAGTTGAACTGACCAAATTGTTTAGTGTGGCTTCTATTTATGTACCACAGCCACTGCGTAATTTTCTACACCTGAGTTGCCAATGCTTAGAAATGTTTACGCTTTTCAGGCTTTACGCACCGCTTGCTGACGATGCGTCACACATCGGCAACACCATGTTTTACATTAGAATTTTCGGGAGGGAGAACACCTACCTTGCATAGTTTACTCTGTACTGTCTGTGGCATCATTGCATCATAATTAGTGACGCAACAGCGGTGAAAGCCTCTCTTCAATATGCCCCTAAATGTGCTAAGTAGAGCTGACTTGTTCAAAAAAGACCTGTTGAGTGCTTAGTAGACAAGACTACACATGCAGTGGCGTAACGATACTTGATGGGGCCCCCTGCAAAGTACATGGAGTTGGCCCCCCTCCCATCCTCCGTGCCAGTCTAGAGCTCTCAGGCCAGCAACCCGCCATACTGCAGAGGATGCGGGGCTATTGTTACGCCACTGTCACCAATGCAGCCGTTATAAGTAACACTGAATGGTGGAGTCAAAGGTTGGGCTTAGTCTGCCAGCAGGCTATCATAGGTGGTGGTCCATTCATTACAGCGTCCCTGCCATCAGTAGGCCGGGGAAGTTTGCCCAATTTTAGGTGGGTTTCCTGATGCCGACTCCTGTCATGATATACAAGATCGGGCCCACTCATCGTTCAGTTTTGGCAAAAGTGCATCCACTGCTCCTTCTCGTTTCTGTTTTAAAACATTAGACAATGCGACAATGCAGTATTTCAAAAGCAGATGTAACTACAAAGAGCACATTTTGATAATATGTTTTTATTAGTAGACAATAGCAATCCTAAGATGCATTGCATAGCTTCATACACACTTTGACCCCAATCCCATCACAGTCTCTCTCTCTCTCTCTCTGTCAGTCAGTCAGTCTCTCTCAGTCAGTCTCTCAAAGTCAGTCAGTCAGTCTGTCAGTCAGTCAGTCTGTTAGTCTCTCGCTCTCTCTGTCAGTCAGTTGGTCTATCTCTCTATCTCTCTCCTTCTGACAGTCTCTCTCTCTCTCAGTCAGTCAGTCTCTCTCTCTTAGTCAGTTTCTCAGCCAGTCAGTCTCTCGGTCAGTCAGAATTCAGTCTCTGAGTCAGTCAGTCTCTATTCTCTCTCCACTCTCTCTCTCTCTCTATTCTCTCTCTCAACTCTGTCGACTCTATCGCCACTGTCTCCCTCTCCACTCTCTCTCCACTGTCTCTCTCTCTACTCTCTCCTCTCTGTCTCTCCTCTCTCTCCACTGTCTCCCTCCACTGTCTCCCTCCACTCTCTCTCCTCTCTCTCTCTCCCTTCTCTCTTTCTACTCTCTCTCCACTCTCTCTCTCTCTCTCTGCACTCTCTCTCTCCACTATCTCTCTCTCCACTCTCTCTCGCTCACTCTCTCCACTGTCTCTCCACACTCTCTCCACTCTCTCTCTCTCTCCACTGTCTGTCTCCACTCTCTCTCCACTCTCTCTCTCCACGCTCTCTCTCTCCACTCTCTCTCTCTCCATTCTCTCTCTCTCCACTCTCTCTCTACTCTCTCTCTTTCTCCACTCTCTCTCCACTCTCTCCCTCCACTCTCTCTCTCCACTCTCTCTCTCCACTGTCTCTCTCCCTCCACTCTCTCTCTCCACTCTCTCTCTCTCTCCACTCTCTCTCCACTCTCTCTCTCACTCCACTCTCTCTCTCACTCCACTCTCTCTCTCTCACTCTACTCTCTCCCACTCTCTCTCACAAAGTAGTGTGCGTTGCCATGGGCGTCCGCAGCAATGTTTCTAGGGGGGGGGGGGGGATAATTTTTAACTTCATCACCAGCCCCCTTGCACCCTTCTCCCCTCTGTCTTGCACCCTTCTCCCCCTCCCACTTGCACACTTCTTCCCCTCTTCCTTGCACCCTTTTATACCTTGCACCATTCTCCCCTCTGCCTTGCACCCTTTTCCCCTCTGCCTTGCACCCTTCTCCCCTCTGCCGTGCACCCTTCTCCCCTCCACCTTGCAGCCTTCTCCTCTCTGCCTTACATCCTTCTTCTCTCTACCTTGCACCCTTCTCCTCTCTGCCTTGTACCCTTCTCGCCTCTGTCTTGCACCCTTCTCCCCTCCGCCTTGCACCCTTCTCTTCTCCGCCTTGCACCCTTCTCCTCTCTGCCTTGCACCCTTCTCCTCTCTGCCTTGCACCCTTCTCCTCTCTGCCTTGCCCCCATCCCCCTCTGCCTTGCACGCTTCTCCTCTCTGCCTTGCACCCTTCTCCCCTCCGCCTTGCACCCATCTCCTCTCTGCCTTGCACCCTTCTCCTCTCTACCTTGTACCCTTCTCCTCTCTGCCTTGCACTCTTCTCCCCTCTGATATTTTGTTTCTCTTCAGTCAGCGGGAGGGGCTCAGAGCAGGCTGCAGACAACCTGCACCTGCTTTGGAGGGAGAGAGGCTTGCTTCAGCACAAGCCTCTTTCACAGCTCTCACTGAAGAGCTGAGGGGGCCCGTGGCCCCTTCATTTACTCTAGAGAGTGGGTCCCCCCGCACAGCGAGGGCTTTGGGGAGTTTGTTTCGCCCATGTACACATGATGAAACCTGCTCTCTATGAAATATTGCCCATGTGTAACTAATGAAACAAAATTTTACTAAGTGAAGTTGACAAGCATAACTTGCTGCAGTAGACCAGTCATGCACAAAATCGGTCTGGCTTGAACTCGGTAAACAGGACATGCACTAAAGTGACTTAACCTGTTTTAGGAGGGCCTGGACCAGGAGCATAACTTCCATTGGTGCAGTTGGTGCAGTGGCACCAGGGCCCACTGAACTCTCTATTGTTGTATTTCATAGTTCAAACAGTTACCAGGAAGACAATATCCTTCCTTATACTAGGGCCAATGGCACACTGGCTAAGCTATAGCTTTCACAGAACTGTCACTGCACAGTTCAGGTGTTTTAGAGGCTGAGCAGGGCTGGTTCCCTGACAAGTTCACAAGAAGAAGCCATCAGAGAAATGTAAACTCAAAAAAGCACAAAGTGAAAAAAAGGAAAAGCCTTCAAAGGAAGACGCCTCTGAAGGCATTCCTGAGGCGCAGAATAGATTTGCTGCTAAGTTGAAAGGACTCATCTCAAATGTGTCTTCCTGTTTTCTCAGAAATCAAAAATAAAATTATCTGAGTAGATGTATCCATCAGGGTCGTAGCCATCAGCAATGCAGCAGGCGCGGGCGCACCAGGGCCCATCGGGTCCTGCACCCCAACTGTAGGTGGTATTTTACAACCACACCAAGGGGTGGGAGTCCATTTTCTTCGCTAGCATTAGGGGCCATGTCTGTCGCCCTTACTACCACACTGTCTCCATCAGGGACCTCCCTCACTGATCCGACCTGGTTGTTCTCCACTTCAGAGTTACCGCTTGATCGAGGCTCAGCCTGACATAATGCTCGAAGACGGCTCTTTCCAGACTCTTTTATGGCCTGTCCAGACATTTTTGTCTCCCTGTGCTTTAACGCTTCCGTTCCACTGTTCTTTATTACAAAAGGAATTTATCGAATGCACAGATGATTAGCTTTCTATGTATACCAGTAATACTTGCTTTCAGATTAATACGTATGCCGGTTGAGTTCATTTTCTGTTTTTGCTTTACGATTAATAGAATGTTTGATTCCAAAGTAAACGCATTGATAGTGGCGATTGCTTCTGTACTGTGTTAGATTGCATTTCTTGAGCAATGTTCCCGTTAATAACTTTCCATTCCTCTCCCGAGGCTGCAACCGAAAAAGAGCAATGGCCAAATTCAGGAGCCATTGCTTCCAGCGTGTAACCCCGACTTCCTGACTTAGAAGAGATGAGACCCAGTACCATCAGAGCCCAGACACTTCCACTCAGTGCTTAATTTGAACCGGTGTTATGCGGTGCTCGGATTCGCTTATTTGATTTTTTTTCCGGTGCTCGGCACCCGCGCTTAATTGGGATCACCACGCTATTTGCATTCGGCAAATGGTGGCGCTGCTCATGTCATGTTATGGTATACGGGGTATTTGTAAAGCGCGCGGCTACTCAGACGAGTGTCCTGGCACTGGCCTAACCCTTTTAACAGAACAGATTGAGCTGCAGGAACTCTGCTTCTCATTGAAACAACCATGTTTTTAA
This sequence comes from Lissotriton vulgaris, assembly GCF_964263255.1. NCBI lineage: Eukaryota > Metazoa > Chordata > Amphibia > Caudata > Salamandridae > Lissotriton > Lissotriton vulgaris. The sequence continues at coordinate 605,953,348 of NC_141693.1, read as the reverse complement.
TTTCCTTCAAAAACTGAGGAGAGCTTGTTCCTGTCTCAAGAGAGGCGGCAAGTAGTTCCACAACTTTGTGGCGGTCACCTGGAACGTGCGCCCACCCAACCAAGAGCGAACACATTTTGGCACGACTGACAACTTCTGCGTTGAGGATCTGAGGGTTCTAACAGGAGCATATGGCTGTATACTCCTCTTGATGTACGGGGCTTCAGTATTATGAAGGGCTTTAAAGACTAACACCAAAGCCTTGAAAATCACCCTTTTTCACACCGGGAGCCAGTGCAGAGATATCAGGAGGGGCGTCATGTGCGTTCTAGGCTCAACCAGCCAGACGGCCCTAGCTGCCACATTCTGTACCACCTGCAAGCGGCCTAGTAGGTAGTCTGGGAAGCCGAGATACAGAGCATTGGCGTAGTCCAGCCTAGATGTTATCAGAGCTTTGACCACTGTTTTCCTACAAGGTACTGAGAGGAGAGGAAGAAAGTTCCTCATCATTTTCAATAGTTTGAAGCATGTGGTGGCCACCGATTGCACTTGTGTCTTCATGGACATATCTACATCCATTTTTACCCCAAGGTTTTTTACAGTGGTAACTGGGCAAGTGGAGGGGGAGACATGTTCTGGGGCCACCAGTTATGCCCTTCCACATCAGGACTTAGAGATGAGCAAAACAACGGGTGTTTGTGAATACAACATACTTTAAAACTAATACCTTCCTCCCCACCCTTTCCTTTAGCTTTGGGGACTTGGAATAATCTGAACTGTCATACTTGCAGGCAGGAGAGATGGTTAGTAGTTGTTTTGGTACTGTCATTGGCAGCAATGACAGGGCAATAGCGTGAGTGGCATCCTGGTCAGTGCCCTGGCACTTAATATTTTACAAATTAAGCACTGCTTCTACTAAGGCCTGGGCAAGAACCTCACATCTGTGTTTAGCACCTACATTGATCCCAAAAAAACAAAGGGCGGGGCAGGACTGGGGAACCAAAGGCAGCCCTGTCACAAAATCCTCAAACCACTCCCTTTCCCTCCGCCTTCTAACTTTGCATCCACCCTTCTCTCTCCCTCTCGCTGTCTCTCTCTTTACCCTCTTTGATCACGCACTCGCTGTCTGTCCCTCTCTTCCACTCTTTGCTCTTTCCTGTGCCTGCTGCAATTAACCTTTGTTATCTAGGTAAAGGGACAGAGGCACCAGTGGAGGCCCAGAGCTTAAAAAAAAAACCTTCAGCCCACTGGGGAAATGCCTGATGGAATAAAAATGCCAATGTAATCAGGGACATAGCCCCTTTTGGTGCTGGTGCGCTCCCTCATCAGGGGTACTCAAGGCAGCTCAAGGCACTGCACTCCGTACATTAACAACTGACTTCAAATCAGCGCGTGCACTGTCTATCTTCATTTACTGCACATGCTGGGGAGAGTGCCGTAGTGAAACATGGAGTGATGGTTCAAACCGCACCTCCGCACAGTCGGTGCTCAGTCAACCTTTGGAAAAGACAAAGGGGCTTATTTACAAACTCTTCATACAGTGCAGCGCTGCAAGCCATCTTACTGCGCTGCACTGCATGACAGGGAAGGGGCAGGAATGTGCCATAATTATGGCAATACAGCACATTCCTACCTGTCCCCCTGCGCTGGCGCCCTTTGGGCAGCCTAGCATCAAGGTAGGCTCCTTCCTGTACAAAAACCATCCTGGGAGGCATATTCCTCTTTCTATGTGTGCTGCAGAGTGCAACACACATAGAAAGAGGAATAATGAGGAGAAATAAAGATAATTCTCCTCATTAGGCCGCCCACAACCTATTCCTCGGAGAAACTGGAACAAAATCACCTCCGACAAACTCCTCACATCACTCAACCAAAACCCTCCCACCCTCTCATTTGACCCAAACCAAGCGGCCACCAATCTCAAGCAATGGATCACCCACAGTGCTGACGTATTAGCACCCCTGAAAAAGCACCAGATCAAATCAGCCAGCAAAAAGGCTCCCTGGTTCAATGATGACCTTAAAAAATCCAAGAAGCTATGCCGCACCCTGGAGAAAACATGGAGAAAAAACCCAACCACCGACAACATGACCACCCTCAAGGCAGCCACCCGTAATCACCACCAACTGATTCGATCCGCCAAGAAATCAGCATTCAAGGATCGTCTCGACAACAACTCCCACAACAGCAAGGAACTTTTCAACATCGTCAAAGAATTCACCAACCCCACCGCAGCATCTAACGACATTACTCCCTCCCAAGACCTCTGCGATGCGTTATCCTCCTTCTTCTACAACAAAATTGCCGATATCCACAACAGCTTTGAGACTACTCCCAGCGATCAACCCTCCCCACCCCCTCAGATCCTACTCCGCCAACTAACAACCTTAGCGCCTGGAACCCATTCACCACTGAAGACACCATCCGCCTAATGAACCCAATCCACTCTGGCTCGCCAACCGACCCCTGCCCCCACCACATCTTCAACAAAGCGGACTCCATCATCGCACCCCATCTCCGTGATGTCATCAACTGCTCGTTCAACTCTGCCACCTTTCCAGAAAGCTGGAAACACGCCGAACTCAGCGCCCTTCTGAAGAAACCCACAGCAGACCCCTCTGAACTTAAAAACTACCGACCCATATCCCTCCTCCCATTCCCGGCCAAAGTCATTGAGAAAGCCGTCAACAGCCAGCTCACCGCCTTCCTCGAATCCAACAACTCCCTCGATCCATCTCAATCGGGGTTTCGAGCCAAACACAGCACCGAAACTGCCCTCATTGCAGCGACTGACGACATCCGAACACTACTGGACAACGGAGAAACAGTGGCCCTCATTCTACTCGACCTCTCCGCCGCTTTCGACACAGTCTGCCACAGCACCCTTATACAATGCCTCAGCAACATCGGCATACAAGGAAAAGCCTTGGACTGGATCATCTCATTCCTCACTGGGAGAACTCAAAGAGTCCGACTTCCCCCATTCAACTCAGAGGTCACTGAAGTCATCTGTGGCGTACCACAAGGATCTTCACTCAGTTCCACCCTCTTCAACGTTTACATGAGCCCACTCGCATCCACCGCGCATCAACACAACCTTAACATCATCTCTTACGCCGACGACACCCAGTTAATCCTTTCCCTCACCAAAGACCCTGACACCGCCAAAACCAATCTTCACGAAGGCATGAAAGAAGTAGCCGAATGGATGAAACATAGCCGCCTAAAACTCAACTCAGACAAAACTGAGGTGCTCATCCTAGGATCCTCCCCCTCTGCCTGGGACGACTCTTGGTGGCCTTCCGCTCTGGGCACAGCACCCACACCCACAGACCATGCACGTAACCTTGGCTTCATCCTAGACTCCTCTCTCTTGATGTCCAAACAAGTCAACGCAGTCTCATCCTCATGCTTCAATGTACTTCGCATTCTCAAAAAGATCTTCCGCTGGATCACCCTAGAGACAAGAAAGACTGTCACCCACGCACTGGTCACGAGTCGACTGGATTATGGTAATACACTATACGCCGGAATCACAGCAAAATTACAGAAAAAACTCCAACGCATCCAAAACGCATCAGCGAGACTCATATTAGACATCCCTCGCCAAGACCACATCACCGGACACCTAAAAGACCTCCACTGCCTTCCCGTCAACAAAAGAATTACATTCCGCCTTCTCACCCACGCACACAAGGCCCTCTACAATCTAGGACCCGAATGCCTCAACACTCGACTGTCCTTCTACAATCCCACTCGCCAACTAAGATCGTCCAATTAAGCCCTCGCCGCAGTCCTGCGCATCCGAAAATCCACCATGGGCGGCAGATCCTTCTCCTTCCTTGCTGCCAAGACCTGGAACTCACTCCCCACTCACCTCTGCCTTACTCAAAACCACACCTCCTTCAGAAAAGAACTTAAAACCTGGCTATTCGACAAATAAGGAACCCCTTCCCCAAGCGCCTTGAGACCCTCTGGGTGAGCAGTGCGCTATATAAATGCCCGAACTTGAACTTGAACTTGAACTTTGAAGCAGCTGGTAAATCTGGGAGTGTGTAAAAAACCATGGGATCTGCGTGGGAACACCCACGCAACGCCTCCCATGTGTAAAGTGAGGCAGCGCAGCAGAGCCCACATGTGCGAAGGTACAGAGTTGTCCCTGCCGATGCCTATCTGTCAAAACTGCCCAAGCAGCACTTGGGCAGTGGATATCAGGTGGTCCACCGCCCCTTCATTATTGTCTTTACTACACAAACAGTCACATTCCATTCTTGCTTGGGCGCTCATATCACCGTTGCTACTCCAATGGGATCCTGAGACCCAGGGTGCCTCACTCCAAAGAGCACCCCTGTTGTGTGCACTAACTGTGGGCCACTTGAAATGCTAATCTATTCACAGAGGGTTTCATTGTGCGTGTGTCTGGATCTGCAATATGGATGATGCTCACGGGCACTCCCCTTGCAGGAGAGACAGCAGCGCTAATATTTCAGGGTCCACTAGTAATACTCAGTGGCAGCTGGCACCGATCTGGGGTGGTGAGGCGGAGGACAGGGGGGCGAGTAGTAATTGTTTTTTTTAAAAACATACCTATCGCCGCGTCTTGTCTCTCCTCCGTCGTCCCTCCACTTTGTCCCTCTTCTCAGCCAGGACAGGAAGCACCCAGGCTCCCCTGACCAATCACAATGCTGCAATGCAGTGTTGTGAGTGGTCTGAGCACCGTGGTTCAGCGCTCGGCCAGGGAATGGGAGCCTGGGCATTTTCTCCACCCAGGCTCTAAAGCAGTCTGGGTGGAGAACATGCAAAGTGCGCATGACTGTTTGGCGGGCCCGAGAAGTCCCTCCCCTCCTCCCCCTGCTCTGAAAGCAGAGCTGACCCGCAAAGACCCTGCAGCATGAACAAATAAAATGATAATAACGATTTATTAATATTTTACTTTTACTTTATTTAAACTGCTGAAAGCAATGGGGCGACGCTCCTCCACCGTTGCGGAGGAGCCGCCACTGCCCAGGAGTGCGAAAAGCATGTTCAAATATTCACGGCATTCCTGGTACACTGCAGGGAGGTAGCCACCAGCGGTGTAGCAGGTGCAGTGGCACAGGGGCCCATAGACCTTAGGGGACCACTAAGCTGTTTTTTTAATTAGATTTTATTAGGTGCGCAGCTGTAGGTGGACCCTTTTGCCTCGCATGCTCCAAGCCCTTGGCGCCCTTGCCACGTCACTGTACACTGAATTGGCTTTGGGTGGGAGTTGTGCCCGAGTTAGGCTCGATTTCGTACCAGAATGCAGGCCCGGTGTGACACCACATCTGATTATTCAGCCTGAAACCAGAGCAATCTAATTCGCTGGCACGAAATTCTGACATCTGCCAATGTGTCTGTTAAACATACTGAGCTAAAGGTAGCCCCAGGGGATGGGAGGGCTGTCAGCGAAATAAATTATTCTTAAAGGGAAGAAGAGGGGAAAAAAATAAATGAAGACAGGAACAGATTGCAGAGATAATTAGAGGCATGTGAGTCTGTGTCTGTTGAATTCGATGCGTGTGTGTCTTTGTGGGTCTGCCTCTCTTCTCTGCCTTTTGTCTTCGGTACGTCTGTTTGCGTCCCAGTGTACCAATATGTATCTTTGTACCTGAGAGGGATGCGCGTGTTCCAGTGTGTATTGCAGGTGGATGCACACAGATCTGCACGACTCCTGCTTTCTCCACCTCATGAGGATCTGCGTTATTCCACGTGAGACCATCCCTCTGCCTGTTTTGCCTTGTGGAGATGCTCCTGTTTCCTTGTACAGCCTGCTTGTCTTACTGACTTCGTGTATCACTGCATGCTGATGAAGGTGTGTCTGCTGCCGGCACGCTGTATGCGGTTGTGCTCCGGTCTGAATCACACACCCTCCTGGTTTTAGTCTCTGCTTTAAAGAAAGACCTGCTGTACAAAGACACCTTCGCAGACAAGGACTGACCTGACAATGTCTATGCAGTTTGCAAAGCTTTTCAAGGGATGACAGGTCCCATCGCAAAGCACATTCCCAGAGGATCACAAAACTACCTGCCTAATGAATATTAATTCAGCAGGCCAAAGTTAGAGGCCCCTTGCAAATAGCTGTAACATCAGATACAGCCATGGGCGTAGGAAGTGTGGGGGACGCGGGGGACATATCCCCCCCAGATTTTGGCGTGGGGGGGGACACGGGGGACGAGGGGACAAAGGAATGTCCCTCTCCTGCAGGGCCATTAGCACGCAAAAGCGCATAATGGCCCTGCACTTGACTTGTGACCTGCCTCAAGTTACATGTGATCAGCTGCATGCTGATAGGGCTAAAAGCGATTAACACCCCGCCCCCCCTCCCTTCAACCCCCTTCTCCAGTTGTTCCCAAACTGTGCGCCGCAGCACCCTGGTGCGCCGTCATGAGTAGCCAGGGGCGCAGCGCTCACGTTAGGAAAATGAAGTGTATTGCATAATCCGGGAACAATGGTTTTGCTGAATATCGGCCCCTTTGGTTTCGCAATCTCTTTCATGTCGCTCCCATGAATAAAAGATTAGTAGTCTGTGGCAATGTGCAGGCAGTTTTCCCTCTTGCTCGTTGTCCATTGCTAGGAATGTCTCTCACCATAGGCATGATTCCCTCAGCACAACTGTCTGCAGTGAATGGAGCCCCCGTTTGGACAGGTGATGCGCTGTGTCAGAGGAACCCTTTGTGGCTGTCTGCTTTGTAAAAGCAGCCAGCGCGCCTCCATTTTAAATTACACGAAATCTTAAATCTGAAAAATCCTTCCACTACTAACACGTGGATTTACTCAGGCAGGCTGGTGTAATACTGCAAGAAGAACATGAGCTCTGAGCGGGCCCCTGCCAGCCAGCCCCCGGATCCAGCGAACACAAGGCAATATAAACAAGGGGGAAATACCAGCGCGCCCCACGCTAACCTCGATGTGGCAATAACAGCGCCATAAATACAGTTATTGACACCTTTTCAAAAATTATGTGAAAAGCTTATTATTGTGTCGTGTTACTAGCGGGGTAGAGTGGTTATAATGCTAGTAAATCCAACACACCTTCGACGCGCTGTCTCAATAGGTTGCCCTGAACATTATTTCCTGCATGTATTCAGCATGTTGTCTTGCTGCGTTGTACTGCACCAAATATTAATAAATCTGGACCCCAGAGGTTCTCACACAAAGTCAGAACTTCTAAAATAGCGTGCCCTGGCTTTGCAAAACTAGGAGGAAATAGTGGACAAACCGATTATTGCGTGATATTCATATATGTAAATTGTGCAATTAGCGTAAATTAATGACCCTTTTGTCACTACTTAGGGATTTGTGTCAGAGGGTGTAATTCGAGTACAAACTTCAGGCTAGGCACCTCTGGCTCTCCCTTATGATTAAATGGGTTGATAAACAGGGTGCACACTCAAGCATGGCCAATGACAACACCAGCTTGTGTTTGTTAGTAAATCCAGCACTGCACGTTTTTAAATCTTTATGCAACACAGTGCTGCAGATTTTGATCCACGGCTTGGTTGTGTGATTGTTAGTGAATCTGGGCTCAGGTTTGCCTGAGATCCAACAGTATTAAAGATATAGCCCTTTAAAGATCAGAATACCCTCAGAAGCAGCTGGAATAAAGATGATTTGAGAACTCCAACTTTATTTTTTCTTTGGTGCCACTAGCAGGATTACCAGAGCTGTTGGGACAACCTCTGCTATCATTTGACACAATGGCACAGCTATACAATATCACGGCTTAAATCCAGAATGCTTGCCATAGATTCTCTATGCCTGCAAGTGTGCTTGAATAGGTGCGTGTTCCCCCCTGTGAAGGTAATCCTCAAAATTGTCCCAGGATGCTGCGACCCTGGACATGGATGACTTATGAGTGTGTAGCTCATGTATGTCAAGTAGGATGTGTGTGGAGTTTAAATGCTAGAGGAGACTGTGGTATCTCAGGGATTCATTTTGATTTCCTGTACTGGCTAAGTGGATAAGGTAGTGGCTATAGAGAGCCTCAACATCATTCTGAATTAAGGGTTTCTCCAATGCATTACTGAAGTCCTCTGAGGTGGACCAGACTCTATGGATTGGAATGAAGGAGTCAAAGGTCCTTATGTAGTGTTGAGAAACCCTTTCCCCCCTCCATCTCCATTCTTCCCTAACAGTGTTACCAACAGCAAGTTGAGGGAAATTGAATGGAGAAGCCTCTCCATCTTTTGAGCCTTAGTTTTGGGTCCCTTCTGACAGGAAACCTCCCAGATAAGAAACCTCCCTGATATGAAACACCCAACATAACCCTGCCTTCCTGCTGGCACTGAAGCAAAGGCTATGGCTGTAAGAAATACACCAAAGAAGGAGACTATCTGAAACAGCTCACAGAGCTGAGTTTTTTTTCTGACTTGCTAAAAGTATGGGGCAGAAACCACTAGCCAATGTGCTAGGCTTTCCAGAATCTGAGGTCCCTTACCAGTGGAGAACGAGAAACTCCTCTGTGCTCCACGGTATGGAGTCACTAACTGACAACTCCACTTTGCTAGGTGCTGGGAACAGAGACTGGAAAGTTCTGCAACCTGCACTCTCAGGCTGTGTTGTGAGGTTTTGATACACTGGTGCCCCTGCAACGTGCCCAGAAGCAGAAGTGTTTGTGACGGCTAAGTACTCACAAAATCATTTCATTCTGTGATTTCGCCCCTTACCCCCTCCAATAAAAGCCAACGTACCAGTAGCTGTAATTGGATTTATGTATTTATTTTTATTTATTTTTAGAGTTTTCTATAGCGCGAACTTGAACCGATTAGGTTATCAGAGCGCTTTACATAGCACCAGTTCCGTTACATGTTATCACAGTAGTTTACATAGAATCAGTTACGTTGCACATTTCAGGATCTTGAACCTATTATGTTATCAAAGCGCTTTACATAAGACAGCATTCGATGTCCAGTGCCCTCCTCCGCCGTAAAGCGGGGGACCACTTCCAGCCCTCCGAAGTCGTCGAGCTGTTGGGACTAGGCTCCTGGAATTTCAGCTGCCCCTTTGCAACTAATTAGTTTGAAGTCATGACAGAAATATCAGTCCCAGCATATCAATCGGTGCATTACAGGTAAAAACAGGATATAGGACCACTACGAAAGACCAAACGGAGTAAACTATGGACACCCCGGAATATATGAGGAAGCAGTCGGTGCGTTACAGGTAAGAAACAATTTCATAACAGGTTATAGGGCGAGTACATAGAGAAACATATTGTTGTACATTGTGAGGATCCGAGAATATATGTTGTAGCAGTCGGTGCATTATAGGTAAGGACAGTTGCAGAAACAAGTAAATGTAGAAAGGCTGCAAAAAAAAGAAAAAGGCAGACACTATCACAAGATACAGGCAGGTAAGGAGCGCGGTGGTAGAACTTAGACTATGTGTCTGGTCTCAGCTCTTGTTCCAAAAGTGAGATTGAACTAGTCCATGATGGCCGCCACTGCGACAGAACAGTCTAAGATGGCCGCCAAGAAGGGGAATCATAGTCCTCTGTTTGTTGTTATTGCTTTGGACCTGTGTGGAGGAGATATGCCGAGGAGCCTCGTGGGCCTCTGGAGGTACCGGCAGAGATTTATGGTTTCAGTTGGTGACCCCTGCCCTTGTGAGCAATGGCGGTTTAAAAATGTGAAATGAATGGAGTAAATAAAGTACCTTGTGATTATTTTCAGCTCAGTGGCGCCTTAGAGCTTAGGATGTAGGATGTAGCCCTTGCAGCAGCATGAGAGGGGAGGGGGGGGCAACCGGGTGTCACGTCCGCCAGGGCTCCTAGGCTGTTCACGCAGCCCGTTGTTGTTGTTGGGGGAGGGGTCCGGTGTTCGTCTCGCCTTCGTTGTCTGCTCCGATTGGGGGTGGGGGGAGGGGTCCGGTTTTCGTCTCGCCCTAGTCCCGGTGTCGGCCGTTGATGCCTCGGGGCAGCCACCACCACCGACCCGAGCCTCCCACACCCATGTAGCGCTTACTCCCCCTGGCAAGGTGTGGAGTGCTTTACGACAAGTAGAATGCTACTCTGGAACACAAGGTTAGTGGTTATTGTTAGTTATTGTGATTAGTACTGTGCTCTCAAGGAAAAGTGCATGCATTTACGCCAATTATTTTGTGATGTATTAATACCAGGTGGTGTGCTCATTAGAGGAGGCTCTGTGCTTTCAGGTGAATGGCTGGTGAGATAGATAGGCTGGTAGAGATTAGTTAATGTTGCATTACAGGGATAGGGTCTTAAGGAGGAGAGGTTGTAATTGATGACATGGGGTATCAGCCAATTGCTGAATTACAATAAGAAGGATTGAGACAGACAGGCATGAGACAGAGAAGGCTATTCTCAGAAATAGAAGGTATGCAGAGGATGCAAGGCTAGAAGAGGGTCACTCAGGAGAAAGAAAGGAGAGAAATCAAGCAAGAGTAATTTAATGTCAATATTTCATGCAGGGTTGAGGAACATAGTGGGAGAAGGCTTTCTGAGTTAGCAATTAGTCAGAGAATGTAGGCTGTAGCATGAAACAACAATATACATAGCGCTCCATATCTGAGGTAGATAGCTTAAACATGTGATTCTGAGTGCAGACATCATTTAAACATTAAGAGTTCAATCTTGCTGAATGCAAAGCCCTGGGTAGCCTTTTTAAGTATAGTCTGGAGTATCACAACATTGGTACATGGTCTGTACACTGCACAGGGGAGCTGGCACAGACAAAAGAGAAGTTCTCATGTAAAGGTCTTTCTTCACTCTTCTGTAAATAGATTTTTTCACTTACTCAATGAAAATAATTTTTTGTCACTGGTTGAGATTGTCTCTCCAGTATGCAAACATATTTATACCCTGTTTAATCACCTAATCCCGTCCAAGTGTATGTTGTGTGTAACTATTGTAGTACATACAGTATACGTGTATGAAAGTAGTGATGAAGGCCTATGTGTTCCATTTGGACGTCCCGAGCATGTTTCTGTGCACAAGTCGTGGGTGAAGTTGTTTTCCCAGACAGTGGAAGTGTATCAAGATGCAAAAGGGAGGCTTGATGTTTAGAAAGACTGACAACATTTGTCAGTCTCAACAGAATAAACCAAAACACCTTGAGAAAACTGGCCATAAACCCACATTTCTTACAGCAATCTGTGGTTGCTTTGACCCCCATTTGGATCACCTTTGTGAGGCAAGGTGGGATCTTCACTTTGAGTGTTGGGTTCCTGCTTGGGATTGAGCAATATCTCACACTGAAGAACCCCCGATCATCATAAGATACAGCGAAGCAGAGCCTCTTCATCTACCAGAGTTCCATGGCAGCCTTCCTTCAGAGGCACAAGTATGCGCACCAGAAACCTAGTCTGTCTCGGCCAAGTCAGAGGCACAAGTATGCGCACCAGAACCTAGTCTGTCTCGGCCAAGTCAGTGCACAATCACCGAGTGGGACTGCCTTGTGTTGTGTGGATGACACACCACTAAAACCTGCATGGCTCTCAACCTCGCTTGTAAACAGCAGACCTGGCCTGCAGATGACTGCGAAGACGGAAACAAGGTACAGTGCAAAAGCGAGGCATTGCAGCAATAACTTTGGAACACATCACTCTATATCACTATCCATTGGAGAGGGTCTACAGGGAACCACGAGGGGTCAACAGAGTACAACTCACCAGCCTTTCCCTCCTGAGTACATTGATGCCAGTGCCTTTTAAATAGCACAAGTCAGTACTGGCTGCCCTCTGCTTATGGAAAAAATGTCTTACTATTTGCATGCCATATTAATGCCATCTAACATTTATGTACATTATTGAATTGTGTGTTGAGATAAAGTGATTTTTCCTCTAAGTAAACACCCTTGATGGACAATTATTGAAAACACACACCCACCAACACACACACACATCCACCCACACCCACACACACACCAAACCCCCCTTTCTCTTTCTCTCTTTTCGTAGTTAACTTTGATTCCAACAGAAAGGTAAAGACCCAGGACATCAGTGATAAAAGCCTATCATTTATGAAATCGGAGCCTGGTAACCTCTGATTGCCGTGGGATTCCTGAAAAATGTGCAATTGCAAACTGAACAGTTTTTTGGTCACAGATGTAGCACCTTTGTAACTGTAATTTAAATTAATTACCACAACAAAGATCATTTTGTGGGCCCTACTTCTACTAGCACAAATGTAACTAAAAGGCTTTAGTCTGTGGCCAGGCTCTCTACTGTGCATATACAACCCACACGTCAATACAATGTGGAGTTACTACGGGTGTCTGGGTAAACATCCTTCATTCAGACACTTCACCCATCATTCTCATCACTCACCCTTCACTTTCACCCTCACCCTGCACTCACAGGGATCACACTGCTCACCATGCACTAACGCCATTCACCCTCCTCCTACTCTGCACCCACATAAGCATACCTCTTACCCTGCATGCACATGACACTCCACTCACTTGTCACTTTCACTGCTCACCCTGCACTCACAGCCATCACACTGAACTCACACTGTTACTGTCTACTCGCACATTCATCCTCCTCTTACCCTGCGCTCACACAAGCACACCACTCACTTTGTACTCACAGCGACCACACTGCACTCATGTCCCTCACGCTGTTCTCCCTCCACTTACCCTGTGCTCACATGAACACACCTTTTACCCTGCACTTACAGTGATCGTGCTGCACTCACACCACTCACGCTTTTCACCCTGCACTTACATGAGCACACCACTCATCCTGCAATCATGTGCCACTTCAATCACCTGTCAGTCTAACTGCTAAATTTCCAGTTTCCCTCAAGCAAGCACATTTCTCACTAAGCATTCATTTCTCCAACTCTGCACTTTCACCCGCACCCAAACTCATATGTCACAACAATTACCCTGCAGTCACTCCTCTCACCCTACTCTTCCACTGTCACATCGCTCACTTGTCACTCACATAGGCATTCCTGTCACTTACACAGCTCACCCTTCACTCACATCTTCACACACATCTTCACTGACATCTTGACTCACATCTTGGCTCCCATGGGCACAACACTCACCCTAAACTCATATCACACAAACAAAGCCAACACTCACTCTGGAGTCACACCACCTACCCTGCACTTCCTCCTCTCACCCTGCACTCACACAGGCCTGCATTAATCAAGGCACCCTGTTCATCCTTCGTGCACACAGGGACAATAGTCTGCCGGAACACATCACTTATTCTGCACTAACTACACTCCACATGCACTCACCAGACACTCTCACAAATTACCCTTCACCCTTGCCGCTCACCCTGTACCACACACAGGCACACCACTCATCCTGTACTCACACCACCTTGCATTTGCTCCTATCACTGCACTCACTCCTCCCACCCGACACTCACATGGGCCCTCCTCTCACATTGCATGCATGCAGCTCACCTGACACTCACATTGGCAAATTTTTCACCCTACACTCTCGCCACTCATGCTACATTCACTCACACTATTCACCATCAGCCAGCACTTACATGAGCACACCTCTAACTCTACACATATACAACATTTTACAACTCTCATGAATCTACAAATATTTCTACAAAGGCACCCTTAAGAATACCTGCTCTTTCCGTGGTACTACATGCCTAATTAATTCCATCTACATCAAAGGGGCTGGTGCAAGAGCAGAGAGTGGACTGACAATGTGGGATGGCACGAGGAGGGAGACTAGGGCGGAGGCTTTGGGGTATGGTGCTGGATTGAAAAAAGTGTGACAGCTTTAGCCATTCCTGGCTTTCCATTTACTACAATGCTCCATCCCGAGACATGTCAGTTTGTTTTTACATTGCAAGTTGGGTCTCAAAAAAACAAAAATGTAAAGTGTTACTGGATGAAATCTGGATGAAATCTATGGTTGTCGAAGAAGTCAAGCATTTCATTAGGTCAGTTGGATGCTGTGATACTACATGTTAATACTGTAACTGCTTGATCCACAAGTGAAACAAATTTAAGCCCTGCAGAGCTATTTTAAGGAAGTGCATTTTTCATTCATATCATACTTGTAACAAACATTGACAAAGCAATATATTACTATTTTGAATAATGTATAGAGAATTTGTTTTCATTAAGTTTCCCTAAAGGGTAAGGCAGGTAAAGCAGTAGCCGCAGGGCAAGGTTTTCTAACACAATAAAAGCAAATTTACTAATTGAAGTGTGAGTGGCAGTGTGTGTGAGTGTGACAGAGTACAAAGGTACAAGAGTGCAAGAGATATAGTGAGAAAGTGTTTGAGAGAATATGTGTGTGTGAGTGTATGCATGCTATGCCTACAGAGAGATTTTTTTGAGGTACCCAAGACTATTGCTGCAGTATCCATGGTAACTTTTTGGCACTGTCATACTGAATGTACTCATTGGCATATGGGGCTCGACCATGAAAAAATTAGGACCTTGGCATAGTGGAAGTTATTTCTGACATAAGACATTTGAAAAAAATCAGATTTACTCCTAAAAAAGCCAGGCCTCCTTGGTGCACCTTGAAAGTACTGGAATATTTTATGAATGCCCCATAAGGGTCTGCCACATTTTAGAAATTTGATCCCACAAATTTCAAAACATTGTCAGGGAAGAATCAACTCTCCCTTAAATCTTCAACAAGAAACTTGGTAAATTGTTTTGCTTGCTGCAATCTGGGGAAAGTATCCCACCCCACCAATTACATGGATGTTTTTCCTCATATAATGGCAATAAGGTTAGGTCTAACCCCGTTTCAGGAAATGCTTGTGCTGCCCCATTACTGGGAGCTTGACCAGCTTTAGGGCGGCGGGACCTGTTGCAGCTGCACCTCGCGTTGACTTTGGTGAGGGACACTGAGTTTAAAAATAATTTTTGGTTTAAAAGCAAATGAACTTCCTTGTGCATCAGGCAGTTTTCAGGCAACAATAAAAATGTCAAGATAACTCTAGTGATTAATGTTCCTAATAGTGAGAGTTTGAAATTTTGTCTAGTGAAAGTTTTGGCTCATCGTAAAGTAGTGCGGAGGGTTATTGTGGCTGCTGCAAAGAACATGTACCATGCAGATCACAAAACTGGGTGAACTATGAGTGGCACTATAAACAATAGACATGATTTTTCCACATTTGGTCTAAGTACTTTATGAATGCAAATAACAATAAAGCATAATGTGACTAGATTCCTGCCGTTCTCAATATTTTTTTTCAAAATTATCCGATTATATTCGTTTACGGGGCGTGCGGTATCATGCAATGGGCGATTTGTATAGGGACGCTGGAAAGTCCACAAGGTTGTCCCTGTCCCCCCCAGAAATTTAGTGTCTCCTACGCCCCTGGATACAGCAGGTCAACAGCTCTGAATTTGCTTTCGCGAAAGGGAAACTTTTTTTTGTTTGAATCTGTTTTTATTTTCTATAGAAAGAATAAAGGGAGGGTCGAGGTATACACAGCGTCCTGCCCACAACCCTGTACAGGGCCGGCCGCGTGGTTTGAAGGGGCCTCCAGGAGTTTCGGAGAGGCATTAGTTGAGCATTTTAGACACAGTGGGGCAGATTTATGAGGCCCTTGCGCCACGTTTATGCCGCTGTTGCGTCACGCAAGGCAGCGTAAACGTGGCGCATCCCTACGAATGATTTACAACGTGACGCATCTAGGCAGATGCGTCACGTTGTAAAGCCCTGCGCCACTTGTGGGCGTTCCGGCGCAGGGTGGGCGTTCCGGGGCAGGTGCGCCTCGCAAAAGTGGCTGAGTGAAATCTGTGAGATTTCACTCAGTCACTTTTAAGCCAATGCTGCGTCAAAAGCCTGCGCCTGCTTGAAGCAGGCGTAGGTCTTGACGCAGCATTGTTAAAATGGGGCACCCCCGAGCCTTGCTGGAGCTGCGTCGCGCTTGCGACGCAACTCCAGCAATGCAACACATTTCCGGCACAGATGCGTCACGCATCTGTGCCGTTTTTGCACCATGGTGCGCCGCATTATAAATGCGGCGCACCATGGCTGGCGGAGCTGTGGCGCACTGTGGCGCATGTTAACTGGCGCATCCCTGGGGATGCGCCAGTTAACATAAATCTGCCCCAGTATGTCGCCTACAATCCTTGCTGTGCCAGCCGCGTGATATACTATACATAGCAGTATATTACCATCGTGGAAATTCTCAAGACCCTGTATAAACAAATATAGCGCCGTGGCAGAGAGCGAAACAGAGCGTGTAGGCGAGAGGCCCACAGAAAGAGGGCAGTGTTGAGCAGACAGAGACATGTCTAAGAAGAGAAATGAAGGTAGAGGCAAGAAAGACAGCAATGTAGGGGGTTGTGCGGGCGGAGGGGAGGGGGGGGGGCATCGTTATATGCTATTTAGACCAAGAGCTCGAGGACTTGTCAGGTGGGATTATGCGTACGGTTGACTTGGGTGTGTGAGTAATCTGTTGGGACCAGTCTCGAGTATAGAGTTCTCAAAAAGGTGTAAGGCCCTGAGTTTCGAAGGTAGGTAACGTGCATGTTCTACTTTACAAAGATATTTAACTAAGGGATGCCAGATGGCAATGAAGCAGGTGTCGCGTGATTGCAGTTGCGCTGTGAAGAGCTCCATAGTTACTACGTGCCATAAGCGCACAAACCAAGCGCTAATTGGAGGGGTCTCAGCTTTCTTCCTATATAACGCTATAAGTTGTTTAGCAGTTCAAGCATGTGAAGGGCTATATATCAATCGCTGCGGGTAAGTGCTTTTAAGTTGTCAGGCATGAGGCCTAAGAGGACCGTGGCTGTGGACTCAGGCAGAGGGAAGCCTAATACCTCCATAATGTGACTGAGAATTCCCTTCTAGATCAGGGTCAGGAGAGGATAAGCCCACCAAATATGAATGAAGTCTCCAGACGCATTCGAACATCTCCAGCACAATGGGGATGTGGCGGGGGAACATTTTGTGCAATCGGGTAGGCGTGTAGTACCATTGCATCATCTTGTACACAGTCTCTCGCTGCGAAATACAGTGATAGACCATTTGAATGTCATGCCATAGGCGGCTGCACTGTGCGGGCGTGATTTCAGTGGGGGACCTTAGTTGCCATTGCTGCTGATATGGGTGTGTGGTTTTTAACGGGTGGCATTGCAGAATCTGGTACATTCGGGCGATAAGGCTCTTTGATTCGTCATATTTATGAACCAATCGCTCAAAGGGGGTGAATGGACGAGTGGCTGCTTGTTGCAACCAATGTCGCAGCTGTGCGTATTGGATTCTTGCTCCCACTGGAAGTTGGAATTCCTCTCTGCGGTGAGTAAACGTTCTCAGTGTTCCCCCTTCGTACAGATCACTGATAACTCTGCATCCCCCTTGTAGCCATTTTGAGAGGACCTGTTGGTTAAGGGCCGGAGGAAATAGCGGGTTGCCTGCAATGGGAGTATGGGGGAAGGGATAGGTCTTGAGTCCCTTATGCAGGGTCACTTTGTCCCATATATCCAGCACGGTTTTTGTGGGCACTGCAAAATAGGCGCTACGAGAAATAGCAGTACAGTGAAGCCACGTAAGATCCCAGATGGTACGCCCAGTTACCATCCTGTCCATATGGAACTAGGGGGCATATTATCAAGCCTGTGCGCTAAAATTATCGCCGCTTTATCGGCCGAAAACGGCCGATAAAGCGGCGATAATGGGCTTGATAATATGCTCTATGTAATTCCAATCGAAGCACGTGTTAGATGTGAAGACATCTAACATGGGCTTCGATTGGAATTCCACAGAGCATATTATCAAGCCCATTATCGCCGCTTTATCGGCCGTTTTCGGCCGATAAAGCGGCGATAATTTTAGCGCACAGGCTTGATAATATGCCCCTAGATCTTTTCACTCTCAGTTATTTTCCACTCCTAAAGATCGCGAAAATGGGTGGCCCAATAAAATTCCAGGAGGTTGGGGCATGCTAGTCCTCCTCTGTCACGCGGGAGCATGAGGACCTTGCGGGAGAATCGCGGCCTACGCCCGCCCCATATGAAGCTGGTGAGGGCTCGTTGAAGGCCCTGAATCTGGTGCTGCGGGATAGGGGTGGGGAGGCATTGAAATAAATACAGGATTTTGGGAAGTATTGACATTTTTATAGTGTTAAGGCGGCCCAGCCAGGACAGGGTCAGAGATTTCCATCCTCTCAAATCTTCCAAAACAGTTCTCCTGCACTCCTGCAAGTTTATTTGAGTCCATGTGTCAAGGTAGTGGGTCAGTTGGAGCCCTAGATATCGAATGTGGTTAGTGGCCCACTGATAGGGGGCGAGTGTTTTTAAGACTGGTATCCCCTCTTCAAGAATTGTAAGATTCAAAGCCCAGGATTTTCCATGATTAATTTTAAGACCTGAGGCCAGCTCAAAGGACTGTAGTAGGGAGTGGAGCGCCGGGAGGGATATATGAGAACGTGACAGCGTGAGGAAGAGGTCATCCACAAAAAGCGCCACCTTATTCTGCCGACCCCCGAGGAGAAGGCATGTGATGTGGCCGCGAATTGTAGCCTTAAAGTCATCCTACACTACAGGGAAAAGCGTTTCGGGACATCATTACTTGTTAAATAAGAGTCAATGGCAGTCCGTATGCTTTCCACGTCTACTGGGTCCTGCAGGATGCGCGGCGGCAGGCGCCACCGCGGGATACGGGTGGGGCAAGCGGCCGTGTCCTGCAGGAGAAGTTCAACATGGGCATGAACGGAGAGTGATATTACGGACATAGATGCTGCTAGCATGTCCTTTATCAGGGCGTGAGAGATAAAAATGTAATCAATGAGGGAGTACGAACGATGGACGTGTGGGTAGTATGAGAAATCCCGCACCTCAGGGGAATGGTAACGCCAGGAATCCAGCAAACCAAGGTCCGCTGTTTGTCTCCAGAGGGTAGAGGACATGGCCCGCATCCCATTCAAGGAGGCTTCACTAGGGTCTATCTTAGGATCCCATACCTGGTTAAAGTCTTCCCCCAAGATCAATGAGGGGTACCTGCGGCGCATGCTCCCGCAACATCGTCCAGAGGTAGGAGTCCTGCATCTGGTTAGGCGCGTACACATTACACAGCGTAAAGAGGCGTTGTCCAATCCGCACCCCTGCCCTAATGAAACGACCATCCGAGCTGCGGAATACCCTGGGTTCCCCCTGCCTGATGCCAGTTCTGCAAAGGATTGCCACTCCGGCCGTTTTAGTGGGTTCCGTAGCCCAGAATTGGAGGGGATATTTTGGGTGTGCCATACGAGGAATGTCTGCTTTCAAAAGGTGGGTTTCTTGAAGGAGGATAATGTTTGGGCTGTGTTCGAGGAGATAACGCCATGTTTGTTGTCGCTTATTGGTAGAGTTAAGTCCCTTAACATTAAGGGAGACAATCTTCAAAGTGCAGGGAATAGTCATATGTGTTGCCAGTCCCAAATTAGTCCATCATACCACCGTAGAAAGCAAACCGGGGTAAGGGGAGAAGAAGGCGTATGGGCTTGTCACTCCTGTCTAAGGAAGAGTGCCGTCGAATTGGGACTCCCCGTCCGCCACACCAAGTAGAAAAGAAAAAAGTAGGAAAAGAGAGACAGATAAGTAGGGATATGTATGATCAAAAAATAGTTAACCAACGTTGGCCAACCGGGCCACAATGTTCTGTTCGAGTCACAGGTCAGCCTACACCGCAAGGTTCGGGTGATCCCAGAGATGTCACTCTCTCAAGAACAGGTGGGGGTAGGTCGTCCACTGTTCTCGGGAACGTCCAAGTGGGGAATTCATCTCCATCAACACTGCAGACAGGGAGCTGGGGTGCTATCCAGTCCTTAGAACAATCACCGATCCCGGTACGGCAGGGACATTTTCCCAAAGGCAGCTTCTGTAATCTGCTGCAGGTGTGGGGACTGTCTATCAGGGGGTTGGAGATCGTGAGTTTCCTGACGATTTGTCCCCTTCCAGGGACCTGATGTGTTGGACGATATCTTGCGTGGCTTGTGAGGACGACTGTTCATCAAGAGGTGTGTGCGTCTGTGACGGCGCACAGTAGACCAGGATGGCTTGGCAGGCACCTGTGTGGGGGTGGGAGTCGAGTGGGGCTGGCAGGCGGTGATGAGGAGAGTCAAAGTAGTTGAGCTGCTTTTTTGTAGGACTGCATCACTCTACGTTTGGATTCCCAGTGGAAGAGCAGGGGGAATGGGTGGCCCCACTGGTAGGAGATATCCATGCTTCGCAGTTTATCTGTCACAGGCTTGAAGTCTCGGTGTCTTCGTAGGGTGTTGGGTGAAAGGTCCTGAAAGATCTGGATCTTATCCCCATTGTAGGTGAGGTCGGGGTTGGGTTCCGGGTTGGAACTATTCTCACCGCACCTCGGGAGTGTCTCGGTCTGGTTGCCTCAAAATGGCGGGTGCTCTAGTCTGTAGGTCAATGCCTACCGCCACCTTCAGGCTGTCTTCCGCTCCGCCGAAAGTGCCCCTCGAAGTCCGTCGCTTCCTCCGCTTCTTCCCTCACCAGGATCTGGGCGCCGTTGTCTCCTAGTAGGCAGTTCCAGGAAGAACCATGCCGGGCCGAGGGGAGGCCACCCGCAGTGCTCCGCCCCAAGGTCCACCTCCGGGCAAGTCACCCGCTCCGGGCCAAATGCACACGCCTGTCACCCAGGTGCCCCCGCTGCTGTGCCGTCTGCTCCGGTACCGGGGAGATCTAAGGGGGATTCAAGGGCACAGGAGACACCCCCCACCACAATGCTGAAGAGTACCCGACAGGCGCCGTAAAATTTCGGGCGCTCGCCGGCCAATGGTTTTGCGGGAACTGATCCTCTTCCGTCACCTCCAGTCGGCTCCACGTTCTGCAGGATGTGTCCCACGCCGTCTGCTACCTGGGCACCCCCAGGATCGGCAGCAGTGAACCCCCTACTCCGCTGAAATTGCTTTACTTAGCAGAGGATGGCCGGAGCTCCCTCAACCTGCGTCTTACTGCATTGTCAGCGAGACCACCATTTTATTTTATTTTAAAGCAGCCTGTTTGCATTTAATGTGCATATGCTGATTTTAAAGGATATGTTTCTGGTTTGGGAGCAAAGCAGGGAAAGCATGAACTGATCCCACAGACCACTGCCTACTCCCCCAAAGGTCGCTGTCCACCTTTTTTAGTAGATAGGACTTTGTGCTGTGAGTGGTTACATAGGATGCCCTTTAATACAAATTAGAGCATACCAGTATATAGTGATACTTTTTGTTACTTTAAGGCTACTTTCCAGGAAAGTACATCCCAGTAAAGTACATTCCAATACTACTCTTTATTTAAGCCTTTGTAATGCTGGGCCTGAGTAGTTCTCCCAAGTGCCCGGGATCGCCTTCGCAATGGGCGCTTTTTGAGGCCCAAAAGATGTTCTGTTAGTATTTTAGGCAATGTTTTTCTCCTCTTAGATTGAGAAAGGCCCTGCATCATACCCAACAATGAAGTTTTAAAACCATGACTAAACAAAACAAGCATTGACAAAACTCAAAAAGCTGGCTGCCAACTCTGACCTATTGTCTTTGTCACTGCTATTTTTATGAGCTCTTGGGTTTATGTAGACGTCGGCCTGTATCAGCTACTCAAATGCGTCTTCAATAACTAGCGTGGCCCAGTTATCAATCTTTACAGTCAGCCTTTGATTGGATTTAACCTCCAGCATGTTCACTGTGATATTAAAGATTACAGAGAAATTGCAAGGCTACCACTACGTGGGCCATATCTTACTTTTTTATTGCAAAGACAGCAAATTTCAACAATCTGAAGGCTGCCTGAGTGTGTAGATATAGGGTTCACCCGTATTTCTGTGTTCGCAAATTTATCATTACAACTACCTGTTGCTGTGCGTTTCTAGCTCAGTTTCATTTCTTTGTGTTCCTGTTTGTGCCGTCACCATGCTTCTCAGTGAGTGTGTGTGTGCACGGCACTCTGTGTGTACATTTGCAAGTGGCTGTTTATACAGGGCTAATCTATTCCTGCTTTGAATGAACGGGAATAATTGTAGAGCTCTGCAGTTTGCACAGTGGGAGAGTCATAACCCCCAGAATAAACAAGTTTTAGCTCTCTGGCACACTACAGGCCCCGCTGTGAGAATAGTAATACAGCGCAAGCAACCCGAGGGCAACGCTGCCATGTCACACACTGCCCTGCATAGGAACATCGGCAGCGCTGGCACATGGGGTCACACTGTGAGGACAAGACAGCACTGTCACGCTGTAGGAACAGCACATCCGCCCTACAACAGGGATCTTTGAGAGGACAACAAAACTCTGTCACACCACAGGTTGCACTAGGAAATAACTAGGGAGTGACACTGGAGGGCAACACAGCATGCATCAAGCAACAAATATAACATAGTCTTTCCATACTGCAGGCCGCACAACGAATACAACAGATCCTGTGAACACAGCAGGCTACACAACGAATACAACATATCCTTGATGCACTACTAGACAACAAAGAATCGCAGCCCTGCAGATCCCACAGTGAGGGCGCTACCCACGTCAGGCTGCAGGTTCTGCTGTAATGAAAACGCAGCCCCTTGCATTGCAGGTTCAACAGTGACAAAAACAGTGCAGCGCCACATTGCAGTTTGCGCTGTGAGAAAAAGACAACCCTGTGTCATGCTGAGGTTCTTCTGCGAAGAAAACAGAGCTCTGCCATCCAGCAGGACTCTTACAGCCTGATTCATGAAAGACCAGTTTTGCGAGTCTTTAATAGCGATTCATAAGGAATCGCTATTACAGGCTCGCAAAACGGGATTCATGTAGGAATCGCAAAAAAAAATGTGATTCCTACATATTCCTTATTTGTGATTAGCAAATTGCTAATCGCAAATAAGGAATAACTGCCCGTTCATTCCTATGGCCCAAAAGGCCCATAGTAATGAATGGGGAGTATTCCCTATTTGCGATTAGCAATTTGCTAATTGCAAATAAGATAGCGATTTAAAGGGTGTCAGGGGTGTCCAAAGGGCACCCTGTAGCACCCCTTAAATGCTAATTTAAACAGGTGTTGCGCACACACATGTCCAAAGGACATGTGTGTGTGCAACATGCAACTTAGAAAAATGCTTTTAAAAGCATTTTTCTAAGTTTTCGCTATTTACCACGAGGTTTGACCTCGCGGTAAATAGCGGGCCGAAATTGCGAATTCGCAATTTTAAAATGGATGATGAATTGCATTTAAGGAATATCAAATAGAGATTCCTTAAATGTAATTCCTCGCTAAATAGTGACATCGCTATTACCGATTTTTGTATTTGGGATGATGAATCCCAAATGCAAAAATCGCACTCGCAAAGGGCCAGATTCTCAGATTCTGGCCCTTTGCGAGCGCAATTCAGCATGATGAATCAGGCTGCAAGTGAGGTCAACACAGTGACAGACCTTTGCGACTGCAGGCCCTGCACAAGTTAGGTCTCACCTTGAGCGGTGCGGCCGCCACAAGTAAGAGTGGTGGGGGGAGTCAACGTGATATGACATGATATGATGTGATAAAGGGGATTTGTAGAGCGCACGTTCACCAGCGGTTTCTTGGCGCTTAAGTGGAGTGGCTTAGGGGCACAGCAGCGTGATGGAATTAGTTGTAGGCTAGGGAGAAAAGCCAGGTCTTAAGTGACTTCCTGAAGTTGGCATAGGAGGGGAGAAGGCAGAGTTTTGGGGGGAAGGAAGTTCCAGAAGAGTGGGGCTTGGGAGGAGAATCTCAGGCCACCATGCTTCTTACGTCTGAAGGAGCAGGGGGACAGGAGATTGGAGCCGGAGGAGCGTAGGGCACAGGAAGGGACATAACGGTGCAATCGGGAGGAGATGAAAGAGGGTCCCTGGGAGGAGAGGGCTTTTTGGATCAGGCAGCCCAATTTAAAAAGGCTGCGCTGGGCCAGTGGGAGCCAATGGAGGCTCCTAAGGAGGGGTTTAGTGTGGCTGTACTTGGGCTGAATAACGTCCATGTGATATGGCTGCATGGTCCTCAAGGCCAGGCGTGGTCGGCACAGGTAGGAGCGGTGGGGCGGTGAGGGGGACGTCAACAGATGACGGGATAGGTAAAATTATATCTTTTTTTGTTTTAAAAACACTGCTTGGCTCATTGCCGAGTCAAGAATGCGGCGAGCCCAAGGTAAGTGGTTTTATCAATTTTTTAATTTCATTTTACCTATCCCGTCATCTGTTGACTTCCCCCCTCACCGCCCCAACAACACCCCACTCCACCGCTCTTACCTGTGCCGGCCACACCTGGCCTTGAGGACCATGCCGCCATGTCACACTGCAGACTGATCTGTACAGGGGATTGTGAGGAGAGTTCTGTCACACTGCAAGTGGCCTCGCCAGGATAACACAGCACTGTGAAAGCTGCACGGCCAAGTATCAGGACAACATGACATTATCCCCCTCACAGGTGCCACACTACATGTCTATTGAGGAGGACAGCAGCACGTTCACACCGTGGCTGCCGAGGGTCACACTGCGCTGTCTTATGCATTTTGTATTTTGAGAACAATTCAGCCTTGTCAAATAACCATGCAGCAACAAACAAATGTATGTTGTACCACACCACCATTTTGGAGGCGTGAAAGGGGCATCCTCACACCAAGTGGGGGGCAAACCTAAAGATGGGGCTGCCATGCAGGCCGAGAGAGACAGCACCATGTCAATTTTACCGGAGAGGAAAGCCACATTTTGATCTCAGAGGTGACAAAAAATAAGAAACCTTTGTTTGTGACCTCAAATTTATCATTAGCCGAGAAGGATGGATTATGGCACACAAAAGTGAACGAGAGAAACTGCGTGTCACTAACCAGAGAGACTACAGTTCAATGTAAGAAAAGGTTTCATGACCACAAACACAGATCAAAAGAGAAACTGAACAGTTGCTGAAAGGGTTCTTTGAGAACCGGAGGAATGCCAGAAGACCAGGAGGAGTTGAACGCACTGGAGGAGCAGGTGGCACCACTCATCTCTACAAAGCTGGCTGCCGAGACAAGGGCATGGACAGTGCTGACCTTGAGGGTCAAGAGCAAATACAGGGTGAGTCTGACTATGATCAATGTCAAATCTGTTAACATATTAGTAATATGATAAGGCAAACACACAGTAAAAGCACCCTAACACGTAAGCATACATACGAATACACTGTAAGTTTAGTAAAAGACAACATATAATGAAGGAGGGCAGGTACTGCAGAGGTAGCAGAGACAATCTATAAAATCACCATCATGATCCAAGATGCATGTAAGTGTGGAGTTACAGTGTAATACTCTCAAATATCAACGTTTCTGCATTATGTGTCATTTTCTGTCTCCTTGAAACACCAGAAGCACATTATGTAGATGTCAGTCATCTATACACCTTAGTGTCATAGGACAAATGTGCATGTATCTTAGGAACATAGTCACATAACACCAGGCCACCTGTTGAGCGCAACATTCTCTCTTCATTCCTCAACATAGTATAGGAAATAAACTGTCATGTAATGCAGGCCAGCAAGCCAGCTTGGTGTGTTGTGTATCTGGGAAGGAAATGTTTCATAATGTATAAATTGTACTACTATAGGCTCATCATCCATATGCCACCTTCCTCAGGTGCACTGTGTGCAGTCTAGACCCACAGCTGCTACTTTTACTCCATAGTGCAAGGGTGTCTGTCATACAATCGCAACTGCCTCATGTATTATTCATACACAGAGGATAGGATGGTTACTTTAGAAATTGTTGTCATCTTCGTCTCACTCTTGACAGAATAAAATTGGCATACCTATATAGGTGTTACACTTCCACACTGGCACACATATGTCTGTGTATGAAATACATACATACAGGCTGGAAGGCCTATGATTTTAATGGTATGTCCTGTTTATATATGCACATGTAGGGAACCTAGCTTCTGGATCTAGCTCAATCCTTAAAGGGCAATCCCAATGCATCTGGATGTACAGCTGTTGTCTATGTTGTGTACAAGGCTCAATGTGATCATATCTTAAGAGACATTAGGCGCATTAAGTGTATTTTTTGTGCTGCATTACTGGAAATGCTTAGGTGCTACATGTTTCACGCTGTTCTCATCTACTGCAGTGATCATAATTAAGGCTCTCTGTTTTCTGTTTTTACAGAGTTTTACAGATAAGTACGGACAGACAAGCATTTTTTTTCTTGTTTGTATTTATTTTAAAATGTGGATGAAAATGGAAATTAGGTTGTTTATTGAGTGATTCTAAATGCTGTTTGCCATGACTGCCAGGCCTATAGCTGTGTAGATTGATAAGGAAGAGGGTAAACTGATGTTTTTTTCTGTAAAAAGGCTTAAACAGCAGTGGATACGCACAAGGTTGATACTAAAATTTGCAAATGTTCATATAAGTGCATTGATTTATCTTCTGTGAGTGTTCATAGCATTGAAACCTGGCAGGCATTCAACATGAGTTCATATTTAGCAGCTAAATAAGAATGGAGATACACTAATTTCAGCTTCATTTTTTCACAAAACCCAAGGTAAATATGGATAAATACAGATAAAAGCAACACAAAATCAATATGGATACATACAGAAGGAAATGTCAAAAAATATAAATACCATAAAACTGGGAACCCTAATTATAATACATCATGATGGTTTACTGTTTAGTGAAGAATGAAAATGGTAGGACATGTAGGGGAATCTTTCAGGATTTTTGTGTAATGTGCAGGAATGAGTGGGGCCCGTAAGGCACAAAGTTTATTGCACAATAATAAGGTGTTTTATTTGAGCTTGATATCTGAGTGATACACAATGTAATGCTAAAGTGAAGGAACAATAAGTACAAAATTCTCAAGCGCTGTCATGGTTGCTTCACATCTGGTTAACATGGTTAGAGTATAAAGATTGAATCACTTGTCTAATAATTACTCTACACACATTACATAATGAACAGGTGTGTATAGTAAATGCCAGCATTTGTAAAGCGCACAGCTACCTCCAACAGAAGTGTCCCGGCGCTGTCCGTATACCGCTTAGGAACCCTTCCTGGCTTTTCCCTGTGAAATGTCCACTCCTGGGCACCCCCAAGGTGAAGCCAGGCATCCTAGCGTTGTTGGGGCCGTTGTGGAGATTAAGCAAGCTATTGCCCAGAGTTGCAGAGTGGGACCCATGATT
The DNA here is from genome assembly GCF_964263255.1 of Lissotriton vulgaris. Classification (NCBI taxonomy): domain Eukaryota; kingdom Metazoa; phylum Chordata; class Amphibia; order Caudata; family Salamandridae; genus Lissotriton; species Lissotriton vulgaris. The sequence goes on along the minus strand of NC_141693.1, from coordinate 605,926,318 downwards.
AGAATAGGCACTGAGGTGAGAATTATCAGGTCCGAGGAAATTGAGCCCAAGACCCGCTGAGGCGGGTATTGAACCCTGGTCCCGGGCCAGACCTCTGCATCAGGGTCTGCCGCTCTAACCATTGAGCCACACTTCTCCACAAAACTATAGTAATGTCAAAAGGCAAGGAATTCAGCTGTGAATGTGAAAGTATGTGTAGTGATATATTGTTGTATCTCAGTTCTTTTAAAAATGTTTAACATGTCAACAATCTTAACTATGTAGTGACATATATGCATAATTTATGTGTGCGCTTCAACATATTATGGTGCTGCACTTACAGATACACATAATGCCAGTTTCCCATACGAGTGCGTTTAACTACAACACCTGCACATAGTTATGACTTTGGCCTAGCCTATATTCTGCCCATAGTGGCATGTTGCTAATTAAACTTGTAATTTCCCAGCGTGTGAGGAGGTGAACAAAATGTATTTCACAAATAACCAAACAATATTCATATCAAATCAAACTCATTAAAATTATAACATAACCTGCATCTGTGACAGAGAAACAACCTTCCTCTCCTGTACAACAGACTGTCCACGATGATGAACGTGACCTCAATGCCTACCTGTACCCCATGAATGAAGACACCTTCAACCAACTCCTGGACACTATGGATTGTACCTCCCCGATCTTCGTAAGGGAAGAAGAAGTTGTTGGGTCTCTAAGCACACAAACCCAGACAGTGTCAACATATCCACAGGGAGGATCCTGATGACCCACAAGTTAGCTTTCCTCTAAGAGTGATTGGGTCCAGTAGCATATGTTGGCCATGGGCAAGTTGGCGATGGAGACTTTATCATGTACTCTAGAAAGAGTTCAGATGTGTCTCAACCCCGATAAGAGGTTGGCAGAGGTAACACAAGACACCCATTGTTGGTTCCATGGGATTGATGTCTCATAAGCTGGCATTGCTGGTGTTATGGTGCAGAGGAGCAATCAGCAACAGCCTTCCATATCAAGCACCAGTGATGTTGTTACATAGCTAGAAGCTATCAATTCATCCTTCCAGTCCTTGTATCAAGGACTGGAGTCCTTAGGAAATGGAATGGACCCTAAGATGGACCCCTTCATGGCATCAACAGGTGCCCTCAACAGCAACATCATTCCTGTGTTGCAGAACCAGCAATCCCTTGCCAGGGAATACCATGCAGCCTCCGTGCACTCACTAATGTTCGGGCAGCAATGGGGCATGCATATTCTTCCACTGATGTTTGTGCATTGGATCCACTCACCATCACTCCACAGTCTCCAATTGTACCACAACAACACCACAAGAGGCTGCACATCCATCAGAGGAGGAAGATGCAGTGCTTCCCTGTTTTAGCTCTAGAATTGGTTGTTGAAAATTTGTAAGTATCTTTTGGCAAGTTCACCATTTTTTATTGTGTTTGTCATCATGCCCCCTTCTTCACAAACAAGTGCAGTCTTCTATTGGTGGCGTAGTTCATCTTGTTCATATGTGCCTGTCATAAACTATCCTTTTACTAATGGTAATGTTCAGTAGGTCACCATTCATTTGAGTATTACACGTTTTGAATAGTAATTTCTCAATGTAATATATTTATTGTTGTTTGGTTTTCCACATCTCAAAGAAGCTTTCATTTATGAAAATTTGTAAAGTCATCAACCATGCATTGTGATAATTCTACTTACAAAACATTTCAGGAGGAACTAGCGTGCCGTTCATCTAAAAATATTTTAAAACAGGAAAATAATGTTTGTATCTAATTTAAGATCAGTACGTTGCAATGACTGATTTCATGATATCACAGTGTCAAGTCTCATCAAAATTGAGACTCCGCATACTTGATATATATGTGTAAATGTGCATTGCTTTACTTATTTGCATATATGTTTATAATGTGTGTTAGGTTATGTCAGTATTTGTATAGCTGGAGTTAGATGAGGTATTATTTTTATTTGATTTCATTTGTGTAGTGTACATTATGCCAGGTAAGAAATGTGTTAAAATGTTTAACGAGAAGGCTGTTGGTGCATTGTTATGGTTACGAGTGCGCTACCACCCTCGAACGCTTTGTGATTCTGCCCATGTCAGTCAGGCCTATGTAGTGACAAGTGCAGTGTTACACAATACACCAGCATCTGCTCCCTGTGTGCATAGTGCCCCACCAACTTCTGCTCCACTGGGTAGATGTTGTGTCACATGATGCAGACTTGTTGGTGCATCGTGGGCTGGAGGTAACATGACCTGCTACAAAGTATAATTTTTCAGTGTTAAATGTGTTGATTGATAATTTAAAAAAATAGGGTCAACAGAGGTGTATTTTGTGCATACAATGTGGTGACATTGTGTAGCATAAGCCATACATTTGGTTCATTCATTTTTTCATACATAGTCATTAATTAAGTTTACAAGATTTCTGTTCAAGTGCATATGTTAAAAGTCAGAAGCATATTACAACATCTGGTAAGGAGTCAGCCAACACAATGCAGCAAGTTGGGTAGATACACTGCATTGCGAGACATATCAGGACCCTTGTCACCTAGAGCTATTTCAGTATTGTGTATGTTCAAAGTGTATACATTGTTGCTCCCACAACTGTCCATCATCAGGAATGAGGTGAACTACCTACCTCCATTATGAGTGTCTTGGAATACACATACATCCCCATGTATTAATTTTAGATATGATCATGTGCCAATGAACTATATGAAAACAAAATGAACAGACACCTTTGAGACATTTATTAATGTGAGGTACTGAACATTTGTATCACACTGATAGGTATGTGTATGATAACACTAATGAAGGTGGCGATGGCACACTGTAGATTTCATGTTCCTCAACAGTCTATGTGCTTGACATTTGTTCCATTATCTACTTTAACAGACTCTTCATGAACTGTGATCTCCCTAGTGTGTGCAGATCATAGCTGTACGTGACACATACTATTAGTCAGATATGTTTTGAAAACTGTGCGATTGCCTGTATATTGTTTTACAGGTTTAGTACAAATAGGTCCTGTAGCAGTATGATTATTTATTAAGTCCAGACATCATGACCCACAATAATGATATACTGAGTGGGGAACTTGCGTTTGGTGCAACTCTTGTTCAACATATTTACAGATCCTGACAAACAGCAGGCCTGCTTTTTTTAGTCAAATTACTTAAAGTTCATGAGATGCCACTCTATAAATGTGGGCCCATAGATGGGTGGATGCATGGTCCGACAATGGAAGGTCTTCACAACGCAAGGTAATCCACAGAATGCATCATGCATTGTGTCACAAAATGTTTTACTTTCCAGCTACTCTTAGTGACACAAACTGGCTTAGCATGGCTTTGTATATAGCAACATTTATTTAGCTTTACATTTCAAACACCTAAGTAATTCTACTGTAGGCTAATAATTACATAATTAAATACCCCTATGAGTTCACACCTACTATCACATAGTTTGCATTTTATAATTTCTAAAGTAATTTGATTGTACATACCTATCACATTCTGTTAACAGCAGAAGGTGTGTTAAGAAGTGTTATTGATACTGAACATATACACCACCACCAATCACATCTTCAGCTTTCTTTGTGTTATACAAATTCTGCATGGACCATGGAGTCTGGGACAGGTCTCACATACTGCCAATTTGAAGCTTCACACTGTCAGACAGCATATGCAATATTACTCTAAAGACATTTGAATGAGTGAACAATGGTGTATGTGTGTGTGTATGTATATATAGATGCATCTTACATGAGTCTAGTCAGCAATCATCACACATTTATACATTATACATATATGTTTGGTTGAAGTTTCAAATGTGCAATGTTGAAATTGTACTGCAACTGAAACTTTTGCTATACCAATTTGTGATTGCAATGATATACGGATAACTATATTGGTTGTTCTACTACATTTGAACAATCTTTAAATGAACATAAACGCAAAAACATTACTTTGAAAGTTTTTGTAGAACCATACATCTTCATTTATAGGACACATGGGCAGATTTACATAAAGTACAAGTGAAGTATAATATAATTGTATGGAAATAAACTTGCAACCAACGAATTTCTCCTTGTGCACCCTTCCACTGAGTGTACAATGTCCTCACTGTCCACATCTTGATCCTCAGCACTTGCTATTGGACATGGTGTGTCCCATTCAACATGTGTTCCAGCACATATATTGTGCAGGATGGCACACACAAGAATATTTTTGCACACCATGGGTGGTGTGTAGAGGCATTTCCCAACAGACTGGTCCTAGTAACAAAATCTGGATTTAAATACCTCAAATGCCTTTTTAAAACATTTCTTGGTTTTCATAGTATACATGTGCTTGGGATGAATGTAAGTTGGCCACATATAAGTGTACAGAATGTTGTTTTGCATTGTACATTTCAACAAATCTTGAGCTTCCATAGTTCCTTCATAGAATGGCCTTAGACTATGTAGAGCAGCTCTATAAATTGACAACATGTCAATCTTGTCTTTTACACAGGTTTGGCTTGGTGCTCTGGTATGTACATTGAATACACACTGGTCCTGCATAACCAAGGTCTGCAGGTGGATTGGTAGGTGTCTCCCAAATAAAAGACCCTCATACACGTGTTTTTTCAGAGTCGTGCAGCGGTATATGATGTGTCCCCGATTCTTGTAACACGTGTCCGTGCGAAATCCTTGGGTCAGTTTTTGTTTGCACCCTCCGCCAGGAGGTTGTACCATTGGTTAAAGCAGTAGTGATGGTGAATAAGTGAAATAGTGCTATAAAGGTGTTCTAAAATACCCGGACAGCCAGAGGTTCAACTTTAATATTTCTGGATTCGGGTAAAAGGTTAAGGCGTGTCGCTATGGAATTATTTAGGAATTCTAGCGCACTAATCTTGTGAGGTTAAAAGTGGTCGACATGTTTCAGCCTTATCTGCCTATTGGTCAGTCGGCTTTCCTCAGGACCATAAAGTGATTACGTGAAAAAAGGGAAAAGGTAAATTTGTAACCTGATTCGTTTTTTGGTAGTAGGTCACATTGTACCTGTAATGAAAGAAAAGGGAGATGTCAGGATTCACCGAGTAGCCACTGTAGCTTCCTCAAGACTGTTGGTCAGCTCCCTGTCCTGGCCCCGTTCTGCACGATCTGATGTGTGGTTTCCTTGTTCCTCTGGCAGACTGAGAGATTCCAGAGGTAATCCGAGTCATTGAACTAAAGAACTGTTAAGACTGTAAATAGTTCCCCTTCCTAAGATGGCCGCTCAATGTGCCATTTACTGTACTCGATAGATGCGCCCTCTAGTGGACTTCAGGAAGGCGCGCGCTCCTAACTGCGCACTTCAACGAAGATTCTGTTCGAGAAGCTTGTTCTTGTCGCTGCTCCGCGTCAACAATTCATGACGGGAGAATAACAGCAATTATCAAAGACGTTCTAAGTATCATAGTACTAGAGTTTTCAGAGACTTTCATGAGAGAAACCCTTGTCGTGCACTCTCACTGCTCAGAGAGGCACCTCGGTCAGACGAAGTTTCCCAGCCGCTGTCCCCGAGCTTTGACAGCTGTCATCCAAATATCCTACGGATTCTGCAGGAGAAGACGAGTGTCGAGGTGGACTTGTTCTGACACGACGTAGTTGAGTATTCCGCTGAAGAGAATCTTGAACTCTACAAGTAAGGCGTTACATCTCCTTGTCAAGTCAGCAAATATCCAAACTGTATTGCTTCCACTCGCATTTCCCCACTGGACATTCCCCCTTGCGTTTTTTCCTTGCCTTTCCTCCCTCTTGTACCTTCCTTTTTCCTTTTTGCGTGCTTCAGAGGTTCAGTGAACTTTTGCTCGCACTTCTGACCCGAGGATATCTCTGCACAGAACCCCAAGACAAAGTCTGACGAAGAACTTCACAGGTACAATTCAGGTTGATAGAGAGAGGGAGGGCAAGAGTAGGAATATCTGGGGGAGAAATACTAATGTTCGTATATGTCTTCACTGCAGGAAGTTCAGTCAGATAACATTCCTAAATATAGAAGAGAGGCAAATACCTGGGCAGAAACTGGTAGGACAAGTTTCATTTATCATTTACGAATAGTCAGCACAGTGTAAGAAGGTTTGTGGTATATTCTCTCTCTCTCCCCCTTCTGTGTATTAGGCACCTACAGAAACGACGGCGAGACGAATAGCAGTCGCTGGAAGTAGGGTGCCAGTCGAAGTACAGGTATTCTCTTCTCTGTCCACTTCCCCTTTCCCTGCTGCTGGTGGTCTTGCTCTTGAAGCGAGGGTACCGGTGGAAGGGTGATCGGGACATTCGTCAGTACTGCCCCTGCGAAGCGTTGGAGCACCTGGATATCGTGACAGTTTGAAGTGCCCACGTATTTTACCTTCGCCCGGGCAGTATGGCTGAGGGAATGGACTTGAAGGAATTAGGCGCAATCTTAGTAGGGATTCAGAGAGATTTGGGAGCCGTTCGAGATGAAAACCAAAGTTTAAGGTCAGAGTTAGTGGCTTCCCGTCAAGAAGCTAGGTTGTTAGCACAAAAGGTAGATGGTTTAGCTATGGGGAATCCCGTACAGAGTTCAGCGGTACCAGTCACTAGTGGTGCCGCTGTGGATCCAAAATCTGTAGCTCAGGTAATTCATTCGGTATCCCCGTTGATCCCATTGGCAACTCCTGAAAGGTTTTCGGGAGATCCTCAAAAGGCTCAATATTTTTTGACCCAATGTTCCCTTCATTTCATGTGTCGACCCACATTGTTCCCAGACGCCCAATCTCGAGTAGCATTTATCCTGTCATATTTAAGTGGAGATGCTGCCAATTGGGCCATGCCTTTAGTTAGTGAGGATGATCCTTTGCTTGGTGACTTCACTAAATTCAAGGCTGAGTTTCTTAGAATTTTTGATCGGAGAAGGATATCTCAGGCCACCGATAACGAATTATTGGAGCTGCGTCAGGGATCTAAAGATTTGATTACTTACCTCACACAGTTTAATAAACTGATCCTAGAGACTAACTGGCCCGAAGAAAAGAGAGCTGCTTTGTTTTATCGTGGCTTAAGAGATGAAATCAAGGACACCCTGGCTCAGATTCCCAATCGACCCACCGAGTTGTCAGCTTTGGTAGATTTGGTTTTGGAATTGGATTTTCGGAACTCAGAACGCAAAGGTGAGAAGAAGAAAGATTGGAAGATAAATTTCCTGCGCTTTGACAGAGCGAAGAGCGAAAAAGGACCCGGAGGGAATTCAGAGTCGGAACCCATGCAAATTGGGACAGTTCGAGGCCCTTTGAGCAACGAAGAAAAAGAACAACGGAGACAAAAGAAGTTATGTTTGTATTGTGGTACGGCCGGCCATTTTGTAAAGGATTGTTTGAAGCGTCCCAAGACTCTGTTTAAGGGAAACGAGGTGAACCGCCAGTAGACGGGGTCGCTCTGGTGGTGAAAGAAGATAAGACGACTCCAAAGTCACATTTGATTTTAAATACGCTACAGACCATGACTCCTCATTAACGGTGGGCGGCCAGCTACGCTCCGTCTGCGGAGTGTGCGTAGTGCCGCCCACTCCGCATTTTGCGGAGTTGGCGGAGCCAGGCGGCACTACGCACGCTCCGCAGACGGAGCGTAGCTGGCCGTCACCCGCCTCCCTCCCGCCCTCCCTAAATACTTTAAAATAAAGGAACGCAATAATTTTAAAAGCACTTACCTTGCCGCCGCTGGCCGCCGCGTTCCCCGGGGCTCGTTATCTTCCGTCTTCCGTATTTTGCAGTAATGCGCATGCACGGACGGCCGCGCATGCGCATTTTCACGAGAAAATGCGCATGCGCGGCCGCCCGCGCATGCGCATTATTGAAAAATACGGAAGACGGAAGATAACGAGCCCCGGGGAACGCGGCGGCCAGCGGCGGCAAGGTAAGTGCTTTTAAAATTATTGCGTTCCTTTATTTTAAAGTATTTAGGGAGGGCGGGAGGGAGGCGGGTGGCGGGGCTGGCGGCCAGTGGTTTTGCGGAGTGGGGCTACGCGGAGTGCGGAGGTGGGCGTAGTTTCTCGCCCACTTCGCGTAGCTCCGCGAAGCCCCACTCCGCGAACTCCGCCTAGGGTTACTCCTCATGTAATCCTTCATGTAACCATGCAATTCCGTGAACATCGGATTTGTGGAGTGGCCATTATGCTCGATTCCGGTGCTACTGGAAACTTCTGTGATATCCGTTATGCTAAACAGATGGGTATTAAGGCAATCGCAAAGGATCATCCCGAGCCTGTACGTGCCGTAGATGGGACCAATTTGACCTCCGGACCAATTACTAGTCACACCGAAGAATTGGAAATTACTCAAGGAGAGGGACATCGGGAAGTGTTGCAGTTCAATTTAATCGATGCCCCCCAATTTCAATTGATCCTGGGACTGCCCTGGTTAACCCTCCACAACCCGACTATAGATTGGGAAAACCGGACAGTCAGTCTGCATTCAGAGTTTTGCCTGTCCCACTGCTACGGTACCAAGAATATTGAGAAGGAACCTACGCCATCTATGCTGTTGTCGTTTGGCGGACAGTCCATTGGAGTGATAGTGACGGAAGAAATTCCTCCTGAGTACCGAGATCTCCAGACGGTGTTCAGTGAACAAGAAGCTGAAGTATTGCCACCCCACCGTGCTTATGATTGCACCATCGACTTGGAACCGGGAGCTGCTCTTCCTTGTAGTCGAGTTTATGCGTTGACTGAAGCTGAAAATGTGCATTTAAAAGAATACCTGGATCGATATCTTGCGAATGGATTTATCCGGCCATCTCAGTCCCCAGTTTCCTCACCCCTGTTCTTCATACCGAAGAAGCAAGAAGGTAGTCTCCGAACTTGCATAGACTATCGTGCATTAAATCAGGTCACCATTAAAAATAGGTACCCATTGCCGTTGATTTCTGTTCTTTTGGATCAGATTAAGGAAGCACAAATTTTCACCAAACTGGATTTACGAGGAGCTTATCACTTGGTTCGAATGAAAGAAGGGCATGAGTGGAAGACCGCCTTTCGAACCAAGTTCGGTCTTTTCGAGTATTGTGTCATGCCATTCGGCCTTGTTAATGCTCCTGCAGTGTTTCAACACTTTATCAACGACATAATGAGCGATTTAATGGATAAGATTGCCATCATCTACCTGGATGATATCTTGATTTACTCGCAGAACCCTCAGGAACACACCCAGCATGTACGTTTGGTCCTAGAACGACTGCAAGCAAACCAGCTATTTGTTAAATTGGAAAAGTGTGTTTTTCATGTGTCACAAGTGGAGTTTTTGGGATTCGTTATTTCACCTCAAGGAGTGACCATGGACCCAGGAAAAGTACAAGCAGTGGAAGATTGGCCAGCCCCCAAGAATGTGAAAGAAATTCAAAGATTTCTGGGATTTGCCAATTTCTATCGGCGATTTATTCAAGGATTTTCGCAATTGATAACTCCCATCACAGGTCTCTTAAAGAAAGGAGTAAAGTTTGAATGGACAGATGAGTCAAACTCCGCTTTCCTGAATCTGAAGAAACAATTCACCTCTGCCCCCATCTTACTGCATGCGGATCCTGCCGAACCGTTTTACGTGGAAGCTGATGCTTCAGATCAGGCCATCGGGGGAGTTCTCTCTCAACGCCATCCAAAGACTGGACAGTTGCATCCCGTGGCGTACCGCTCCAGAAAATTGAACTCTGCTGAAATAAATTATACCATCACAGAGAAAGAGCTATTGGCAGTAAAGGATGCTTTTGACGACTGGAGGCACTATCTGTTGGGGGCACGACACACAGTCACCGTCTATTCCGATCACAAGAATCTGCAGTTTTTAAAGACGGCTAAGACCTTGACTCCTCGTCAGTTGCGCTGGTCCCTTTACTTTGCTGACTTCGACTTCGTGATTACATACCGACCTGGCCCCAAGAACGGGAAAGCAGATGCACTGTCTCGATTACAGACCGAAGAATCTGAGCATATCGTAGAAGCGAAACCAATCATTCCAGAAACAAAGATCGTGGGGGCGCTTACATTGGACAATTTCAAAGAAGAGGTCCGTAAGAGTTTAACCTCAGAAGAAGTTCAACAGTGGGTGCTACTAGGAGAAGAGCGTCAGTGTCGACAGCAGTTACCATATGTCAAAGAAGCCTTATACCTTCCAACCCTTGAGCTCCAAGAGAAGGCTTTGCGAAACTGTCATGACCATCCTCTAGCGGGTCACAAAGGAATTGCCAAGACTCAAGAATTGGTGCAACGTTATTTTTGGTGGCCTGGAATGTCCGATCAGATCAAAAAGTATGTTCAGTCTTGCGAGTCTTGTGCTCGGAGTAAACCCACTAGACAGGCTCCCCAAGGGTTGTTACAGCCTTTGCCCACTCCCCCTTCTCCTTGGCATACAATTTCCTTAGATCTCATCGTAGACCTACCGTTGAGCAAGGGATTTGATACCATCCTGGTGGTGGTAGATACATTCACGAAGATGAGTCATTTCGTCCCCTTGTCAGGAATTCCCACGGCAGTCCAATTAGCTAGAGTATTCAGCGAAAATATTGTCAAAATTCATGGTGTCCCTAAGATAGTGGTCTCAGACCGAGGTCCCCAATTTATTTCCCACTTCTGGAAGGCCTTCCTAAAGGGGATGGGGATAGAGGGTAGACTGTCCACTAGTTACCACCCAGAATCCGATGGGCAAACAGAGAGGACCAATCAAGAATTAGAACAGTACTTGAGGTTATTTCTATTGGATCAGGGTGGGGAATGGTCCGAAAAGTTGTGGATGGCCGAGTTTGCTTGTAATAATGCGAAGAGTGCATCTACTGGTTACTCTCCGTTTTATTTGAACTTTGGTAGACATCCTAACTTTATGGTGTTACAAGAGGAGTTAGATGTCCCCGCAGCCAAGAGGGCCCTTTTGGATTTGAGTTCTTTACACAAATCAGCTGAAAAGAATCTAGAGAAAGCTAAGGCATCCTATAAAAGGTTTGCAGATTCACATAGGAAAAAGCCCCCACAGTACCAAGCAGGAGATCAGGTGTGGTTGTCCACTAAAAATTTACATTTGAAAGGAAACAGAAAATTCCAGCCTAGATTTGTGGGTCCTTATACTATCGAAAAGGTGTTAGGACCAGTTACTGTAAAACTGAAACTCCCGGCCAAGATAGGTGTACATCCTGTTTTTCACGTATCCTTGCTGAAAAAGGTTCAATCTCCTATACGGCTTACAAAACCTCCAGATCCACTTAATGTTCAAGGGCATCCAGAATATGAGGTTAAGGATATTTTAGATTCCAAGTACGTAAAAGGGAAATTGAAGTATTTAGTTGATTGGAAAGGGTTTGGCCCAGAGGAAAGGTCTTGGGAACCTGTCAGCAACCTTCACGCTCCACAACTGTTGAAACGTTTTCACTCCAGATTTCCACACAAACCAGGACCGATGAATCGGTCCTTGAGAGGGGGTACTGTCAGGATTCACCGAGTAGCCACTGTAGCTTCCTCAAGACTGTTGGTCAGCTCCCTGTCCTGGCCCCGTTCTGCACAATCTAATGTGTGGTTTCCTTGTTCCTCTGGCAGACTGAGAGATTCCAGAGGTAATCCGAGTCATTGAACTAAAGAACTGTTAAGACTGTAAATAGTTCCCCTTCCTAAGATGGCCGCTCAATGTGCCATTTACTGTACTCGATAGATGCGCCCTCTAGTGGACTTCAGGAAGGCGCGCGCTCCTAACTGCGCACTTCAACGAAGATTCTGTTCGAGAAGCTTGTTCTTGTCGCTGCTCCGCGTCAACAATTCATGACGGGAGAATAACAGCAATTATCAAAGACGTTCTAAGTATCATAGTACTAGAGTTTTCAGAGACTTTCATGAGAGAAACCCTTGTTGTGCGCTCTCACTGCTCAGAGAGGCACCTCGGTCAGACGAAGTTTCCCAGCCGCTGTCCCCGAGCTTTGACAGCTGTCATCCAAATATCCTACGGATTCTGCAGGAGAAGACGAGTGTCGAGGAGGACTTGTTCTGACACGACGTAGTTGAGTATTCCGCTGAAGAGAATCTTGAACTCTACAAGTAAGGCGTTACATCTCCTCGTCAAGTCAGCAAATATCCAAACTGTATTGCTTCCACTCGCATTTCCCCACTGGACATTCCCCCTTGCGTTTTTTCCTTGCCTTTCCTCCCTCTTGTACCTTCCTTTATCCTTTTTGCGTGCTTCAGAGGTTCAGTGAACTTTTGCTCGCACTTCTGACCCGAGGATATCTCTGCACAGAACCCCAAGACAAAGTCTGACGAAGAACTTCACAGGTACAATTCAGGTTGATAGAGAGAGGGAGGGCAAGAGTAGGAATATCTGGGGGAGAAATACTAATGTTCGTATATGTCTTCACTGCAGGAAGTTCAGTCAGATAACATTCCTAAATATAGAAGAGAGGCAAATACCTGGGCAGAAACTGGTAGGACAAGTTTCATTTATCATTTACGAATAGTCAGCACAGTGTAAGAAGGTTTGTGGTATATTCTCTCTCTCTCCCCCTTCTGTGTATTAGGCACCTACAGAAACGACGGCGAGACGAATAGCAGTCGCTGGAAGTAGGGTGCCAGTCGAAGTACAGGTATTCTCTTCTCTGTCCACTTCCCCTTTCCCTGCTGCTGGTGGTCTTGCTCTTGAAGCGAGGGTACCGGTGGAAGGGTGATCGGGACATTCGTCAGTACTGCCCCTGCGAAGCGTTGGAGCACCTGGATATCGTGACAGGAGATAGTGCAACCGCATTTGTAGCGAATACGTGGGAAAAGACACTTCAGCAATGTACAATGACATAGAGACACAGTTGAGAATTAAGAAGCATATTATTAAAAAACATATAATTAAAAACGAGTTGTGCAATACTAAACTCAGAGTCACATTCATATTAAGCGTCAACTTACTCATTCTCAAAATTCTATGCGGAATATTGTGATGTATAAATCCCAAAATTGTATTTAGGCGTCATGAGATCATTCCTTTATAGTGCCCTGATATTGAAAGCTCTATTTAATTTAATGTGCAATTCTATTGTTACATTGCCATGACGTCCAAGGCGCTAGTCAATTTTACTGTGTCATCACAATTATCTTAGACATTGGTATAACTATGTAATACCTATTCGAGTATAGACTCTTACAATTATTTAAAAGTACATGCATTCGTTATTAGACGGTACCAAGCACTCGTTCTACATGTATTTTGAAAACTGAACATGTGCATACTGCCGCTATAGTCTCTTTAAATGCGCACTCTGGAAAGCCTATTCAGAAAAAGATTCTCTTCAAAAAGTAGGCACTTCTAACAAAAGTCTAAAACTAAGAAAAACTTAATACAAAGCGGGGTCTTCACATGCGCTTATGCGTAACTAGACCTTATAGAATGTACCTCTACATTATGTAAGACTTGTCTCCTCGGGAACCATGGCAGTTAGGGGGAGGCTTCACTGTTTTGGAGTGAGGAAAAAAAGGAAGTTTAGTAAAGGGGTTTTAATACTTGAAGTTTACTCCATAACGAAAAGGACAATGCTCCTCGATACCTCTAGCCTTCAAACACCCGTCTAGCAGCTTGTGCTGTCTCTGCCCTTGGTGACCCGGAATCAATCGCCAGTGTGTAACTTGTCTTATTTTATTGCAAAGTAATGGAAACTGAAGAGTTTCTCGAGTGTTTGTACTTATTAGTTGTGCAAAATTGTTATACCTAATTTTCAGATGAGAATTGTAATAATTTCTAGCTTGAAAATAGACACATGGAGTTTATGAGAATGTACTCTGTAAGCGCTCATTCGAAATTTTCTCATAATCAAAGAACGTTAGGAAATTCGTAATTCAGGCAAAACATCAATTATTTGTTAAGACTTAACCACGGAACGGCATCATTCAGGCCCTCACTGTCTGTCTTAAGTCTGTGCACCCAATGTTGCTCTTTTTCAAATAAAATTTTAGCTGCATTCCTGTCCACAGTTTCGAAGGTTTCCAGGATGACCCACTGTAAGTAATTCGCAGAGTGCCCAGATTCTTTGTAGTGAGTTGACATTTTTGTGGTTGTTTTTTTACAGTTCATATTGCTGCGGTGTTCGCAAAGTCTTTGTTTTGCTTTGCGACAGGTCATGCCAATATATCTCATTTGACACGGGCAAGTTATCATGTAAATGACATGGCTTGTGTTACAGTTCGTATGTTGGGAAGCAGCTGTAGTTCCTTTGTGGGTTTTGTAGTGTCAACAGAAACTGGAGAATAGTAACATCTCACAATCTGAATTGGCCTAAACCGATGTTTGCCAACAAGAGAAGTCGCAACATCAAGGACTTGCTGGTGCACACGAGACCTCCACCCAAGAAAAAGAAAGACACACCTGGACTGTGGAATAACAGTCCAGTAACAGGCCATTACCCATGTGGAAACTGCACAGTCTGTGACACTACAAAACCCACAAAGGAACTACAGCTGCTTCCCAACCTCAATTGGAATTTAAAAAAACATACGAACTGTAACACAAGCCATGTCATTTACATGATAACTTGCCCGTGCCAAATGAGATATATTGGCATGACCTGTCGCAAAGCAAAACAAAGACTTTGCGAACACTGCAGCAATGTGAACTGTAAAAAAACAACCACAAAAATGTCAACTCACTACAAAGAATCTGGGCACTCTGCGAATGACTCACAGTGGGTCATCCTGGAAACCCTCGAAACTGTGGACAGGAATGCAGCTAAAATTTTATTTGAAAAAGAGCAACGTTGGGTGCACAGACTTAAGACAGACAGTGAGGGCCTGAATGATGCTGTTCAGTGGTTAAGTCTTAACAAATAATTGATATTTTGCCTGAATTACGAATTTCCTAGCGTTCTTTGATTATGAGAAAATTTCGAATGAGCGCTTACAGAGTACATTCTCATAAACTCCATGTGTCTATTTTCAAGCTAGAAATTATTACAATTCTCATCTGAAAATTAGGTATAACAATTTAGCACAACTAATAAGTACAAACACTCGAGTAACTCTTCAGTTTCCATTACTTTGCAATAAAAGAAAACAAGTTACACACTGGCGATTGATTCCGGGTCACCAAGGGCAGAGACAGCACAAGCTGCTAGACGAGTGTTTGAAGGCTAGAGGTATCGAGGAGCATTGTCCTTTTCGTTATGGAGTAAACTGCAAGTATTAAAACCCCTTTACTAAACTTCCTTTTTTTCCTCACTCCAAAACAGTGAAGCCTCCCCCTAACTGCCATGGTTCCCGAGGAGACAAGTCTTACATAATGTAGAGGTACATTCTATAAGGTCTAGTTACGCATAAGCGCATGTGAAGACCCTGCTTTGTATTAAGTTTTGCTTAGTTTTAGACTTTTGTTAGAAGTGCCTACTTTTTGAAGAGAATCTTTTTCTGAATAGGCTTTCCAGAGTGCGCATTTAAAGAGACTATAGCAGCAGTATGCACATGTTCAGTTTTCAAAATACATGTAGAACGAGTGCTTGGGACCGTCTAATAACAAATGCATGTACTTTTAAATAATTGTAAGAGTCTATACTCGAACAGGTATTACATAGTTATACCAATGTCTAAGATAATCGTGATGACACAGTAAAATTGACTAGCGCCTTGGACGTCATGGCAATGTAACAATAGAATTGCACATTAAATTAAATAGCGCTTTCAATATCAGGGCACTATAAAGGAATGATCTCATGACGCCTAAATACAATTTTGGGATTTATACATCACAATATTCCGCATAGAATTTTGAGAATGAGTACGTTGACGCTTAATATGAATGTGACTCTGAGTTTCGTATTGCACAACTCGTTTTTAATTATATGTTTTTTAATAATATGCTTCTTAATTTTCAACTGTGTCTCTATGTCATTGTACATTGCTGAAGTGTCTTTTCCCACTTATTCGCTACAAATGCGGTTGCACTATCTCCCTTTTCTTTCATTACAGGTACAATGTGACCTACTACCACAAAACGAATCAGGCTACAAATTTCCCTTTTCCCTTTTTTCACGTAATCACTTTATGGTCCTGAGGAAAGCCGACTGACCAATAGGCAGATAAGGCTGAAACATGTCGACCACTTTTAACCTCACAAGATTAGTGCGCTAGAATTCCTAAATAATTCCATAGCGACACGCCTTAATCTTTTACCCGAATCCAGAAATATTAAAGTTGAACCTCTGGCTGTCCGGGTATTTTAGAACACCTTTATAGCACTATTTCACTTATTCACCATCACTACTGTTTTAACCAATGGTAGAACCTCCTGGCGGAGGGTGCAAACAAAAACTGACCCAAGGATTACGCACGGACACGTGTTACAAGAATCGGGGACACATCATATACCGCTGCACGACTCTGAAAAAACACGTGTATGAGGGTCTTTTATTTGGGAGACACCTACCAATCCACCTGCAGACCTTGGTTATGTAGGACTAGTGATCCTTTCCACATTGATTTATAATTATTGAAAGGAGATTGAAAGGATCTCTACTCTCTCTCCCTCCACCAATTGATGATACATTGAATACACACAACATATGGTATTTTCCTGTTTTACTTATGGAGCATTATTGTACATGCAGCATATTCCTTAAATTAGCTTTCTCCACAATGCAACACAACACAGTTTGTTCAGATATAGATGTAAAGTGACACACACAGTATACAGGACATGAGCAAACAAATGCAGACCATACTGTGAGTAAATTTACGATGTTTGATTAACTTGTTGGCATGCACAGATATGTGTCTATTACATTTTTAATTTAGATGTGTGTAGATATTTCTTTAATGAGTAGTAACATGGTTTGACATGACACTGAAGTAATGTTACATTACTACAAGATGTGTGAGGTAGTATTAAACGCCCACAACTGTGAGCCCATACTATGTGTCAAAGTTGTATGCATAATTTTAAATGGTGTGTACAAATTAGACCTTGTCATAATGCCACACATGAACAACATATTTGGTTACTGCATTCTATTTTATGATGTTGATCAGTATTCAATTTTGTATACATACCATACACTATACAAAGAGGTATAGATAGATGAAGCCTTTGCATTGTCCTAGTATTATGCAAGCTGATGAAAGGACAACGTACAGACGTTATATTTTGAGCGCCATGCAACATTTGTTTTCGGTAGCCGTGCATGACTTTGAATACATATTTAAGGAAAGACAGCTGCTTGTGCTGCGTTTCATAACATATTTGGCTGTGAAATGTTCCTTGAGTGGATCATGGCTGTTCTCATGCATATAGCCATGGATTTTGGTTCATAACCAGATTTACTACTGTTAGTATACTTGGAAATGCATCTTAAAAGTGTGCCTCATACACCCAGGTGTAACAAATGGAAAAAACAGTATTTTCCTCATTATTTCTTCTTTAAAAATATACTGCATTCCACAGCACTCGTGGAAAGAGAAAAAATACTTTAAGCATTGTTTTTGTGCAGTTAACTATCCTTTCCTGCACAAAACAATCCGTCCCGCAACCCAGACACCCTTGCACTATGGAACAAGGGTGTCTGAATTTGTGCTAGGCTGTTCACACTGTGCCAGCAAAAGAAGAGACTAGACATTCTCCATATCTTTGTAAATATGGAGCATTTCTGGTCTCTTTCTTTCACGTAACACAGTGCAGCAACCTTGCTTGTTGTCCTGCATTGTGTGAGAGAATGGTAAATATGCCCCCAGATGGTACACAAATGATTATCTGTTTTGTTTCATTGCACCCACTGTGGGTAAATTGAACATTTTATGGATCTTATAATTGGGTATTAGCAATTGCATTTCATATCCACATACACATTATTAGCTGTGCAATTAGACTTACCACTCAGTAAACCATTTCCATATCTTCCATTCTAGAAGCACTCATTTATGGTGCAGCGTCAAAATATATAGGCATCATGGGCATATCCTGGGCATTTGGCTACCACACTGTTTAATATTCCTTTATCGTCCACAACTGCCTGCACATTGATTGGATAGCTGTGCTTACAATTCTGATAAATGTGTGCATTCACTGCAGGTGCCACCAACTGTACATGCGTGCAATCAACTGCTCACAGAACATGAGGAAAACTTGTAATGTCATAGAATCCTTGTTTGATTCCTGAATTGTTGTTGGATGGGTTTAGAAAAATGCAGATATTGTGGAATTCGTTTTATGATTGCATCAAGCACAGATGGCAGAAAAGCAGAAAAAGGACTCTATGATATTCCATTAAACATTGGCGTATCAAGAGGGAGAGAGAGGACTAGAAAGCTAGTTCGTATCCCCTGGGGTTTATATGTTTATCAACAAGGACTAGTTTGGGTGTGACCATATTATAGGACTCTGAACTTTATTGTCAGGAGGCACCTATTAGGTTTTTTATAAAGCCCCCACCCACCAACCTAGTTGGTGGCATGCTTCGTCATCGGGCCCACCCAGTGACACATAATGCGTCCCGGGTGTGCTTCGATGCCTGATTACAGCGGAGCAGGTATTTTTCTGAAAGTGCAGTGTGGTGAATTGTGCAGTGAAGTTAAAATGGCTAAACGGTGGTCCTAGTACCCGAGGGTGAATTAAATTTAATAGCCTGGGCCTCCGTCAGCGGTTAAAAACAAGGCAGGTGGATGTTGTGGTGGCAAGATTAAGACCTCCTACATCCAGTTTGGGATTACATGTTTCAGCCAGTGCCTTTGATTATGCTGGCTTTCCTCAGGACCATAAATAGTACAAGTGTAGGTTAAAAACAGTAAAGTGAGTGTTTTCAGGCTATGTGTCGCACTCACTAAGGTGCTATAAGTGTAAGAGGGAGATTCCCTCCTCAAGCATACCTGTACATATAACATGTAGGACAAAACAAGACATGCAGAAGGAGTGATTTAACATATAGTTTAAGGTCACACAGATGACAAAATCGCCGGTTTTTAAGTGCTGCATGGGGAGACTAACAACGGCGTAGGTGTAACAGTACTGGTGGTACTGTTAGTGAAAGTTATCGCGAAATATCGTAGGCGTGGTGAGGCTAGAGAGCGAGCATCACACACAATGTGGCAGGGAGTGTAAGGACTGTAATCTCACGCTAACGATTTGTTGCGAGTGCTCCCTGGAGTGATTCAGCAAGGGAATTGACCCTAGAAAGAAAATGGGGGACCACTGATAGTTAGGCAACCTGAAAGGAGAGAACGCTTACCCTGAAGATGCGTGGGTTGGTCATCATACTCATGGGATTCTGGGTCAAGGACTACTGGGTACGTGTTGTGCTGGATGGAGCGAGGAGGGGGCAATGTGCAACGCGCGAGGGGTGTATCATGTACACGTAGTGTGGGCAGTTATACCAAAAGACCATGTGAGGACTGGAGGATGTGCCCAACGTGTGTTATATATGTGGGAAGCCTTGCAAGTAACAGGGACCCCCTGGTAGTGGATCAAATTCCTGGGCCAGGGTAAAACAAATTATGACAAATAACAAGCCCAGGCAAAGCGAAAAGGGCGGCAATGTGTGCAACTAAAAGAAACAGATATGCACTAGAAATTACAATTAGAGTCACATTTATTAAATATCATAATGATAAAAATTCAGGATATATATATTTTGTTAGATAAAAATTGAGAATTTTTTTATACATGAGAATAAAACAATGTGATCAACAATTCATGTGATACAAATCAATGTTGAGGGGAGATGGTTTTCAAAGACGCGTTTCGACACAGAAGTGTCTTCATCAGGAAAGTACCATCTGTGATAGTAAATCTATGGACCAATGTAGGATGTATTAAAAAGGATGTCGAACGTTGGGCAAGGATCAGGAAAGTGACAACCAACAGGATATAGCGGTGACACTTAAGCTGATAGATTCTTGCTCAAGATAACAGTGTACAGCTATGTTCAAAGAAATTAGATATGCAGCTGTATAGGCGACCTTGTTTTTATATGGAGATAATTGAAGTTACAACAGACGTATTAAAACCGGTCGAAGTGTATAAATCAAAATGATGCAGGCAACCTGAGCATTTTATGGTTGCAGAAGGTATTGAAATAAATCCAACCGTAGCAACGCCGTCCTTAAATTTCGGCGTGCCGCAGATAATTTTGGGCTTTAAATGGCGGAGCGTGTCGGATAACAGAAACAGGTTCTCGTGGCTTACCGTAGCAACGCCGTCCTTGAATATTGACGTGCGCGCAGATCATTTTGGGCTTTAAATGGCAGAGCGTTTCAGATAACGGAAACAGGTTCTCGTGGCTTAGTGAGGGGCTAGAAGAGCCTCCTATGTTCTATCACGTACTTCTATATGGATCGGCAGCCCTGTCCTAAAAAAGGAAGTTGAGGTCTGGGGTTGCCTCCAAAGAATGGCGTGGGGCCCGGTGGCAGAGGACGCCATGGGCAACAATGGCCGCCCACATGGCAGGGACCCCAACACGGACAATTCCATGGGGCACCACCACACTTTGGCCACATGCAGAACCCCTTCTATGGCAGATTAGGAAGAAAGGGGCCCCTGCCTAATAGGATAAACCCTAGCAAGGAAACAGTGCTTTCGAAAAGAACAACATTTCACCGGGTTTTGTGCCTGTTATACTTGAGAGAAGAAGAACGTAATGCTAATGACTAAATCCACACTGTGTTTTTTCTTGATATTTTCTATTATTTTATTGATTATTTTATCTTCTTTTTAGTAGAAAAATATTTTTGTATTGTTATAAGTTAGTACATACAAGATTCTAGTTCATGTGACATAGATGTCGTGACTGAAATTACAACAGTGATAACAAACAATATAAATAATTTACAAAATACAGAAATGGGAATGCACTTCTGTATTTTGTAAATTATTTATATTGTTTGTTATCACTGTCGTAATTTCAGTCACAACATCTATGTCAGAAGAAAGAACCCCTTCTATGGCTACACACCCATGTACCCACCGGGCCCCACGCCATTCTTTGGAGGCAACCCCAGACCTCAACTTCCTTTTTTAGGACAGGGCTGCAGATCACGCGGCAGAAGAAGGAAAAACCAACAACACCAACAAGTACACTGGGCCGAAGGGGAGAACCCAGTGAGCTCCAACACCCGCCAGAAAGCCAGAGACCTCCCAGGAACGAGCAACAGTAACGAAAGACCAACAGACTTCCTTGGTGTTCAATCTATCAAGCATCTAACTCACCAACAAGGAACAATCATTATTAGAAAAAGGGCTCTCATTCGTACCAACGTCAAGACTGAACAAGTTCAAACTCAATGTTGAACTAGCAGAACTTTTCCGCAAATTAAAACTTATGGCTTTCTTTGAAAAACCCACCTTTGATGAGAACACCATCAACAAAAACCCCAATGTGACCGGCCTTAGACCTAAGTCCACTTTCACCCCTCCACCTTCCAGCATCCCCCCTGAAATCACAACATTTGAACAAGCGGTCCTTATCGACATTGAGAAACTGAACCCTACTGGTTACTTCAACAACCTATCCAGGGAAGACAGGGACACCATTCGACACCTCTAGAACAACCCCTTCCCGGTCATTAAACCAGCGGACAAGGGGGGAGGTATTGTACTAATGGACAAGTTGGATTATGACACGCAATGCAGAAGACTCCACGGTGATACACGCAAAAACAAGAGACTAGAGCGAGAACCTACCCCTGAACTTCAGTCAACCATCCAGACCATAATGAAAAGAGCCAGCGACTTGGAACACATCTCCAACCAGGAAGCAGAATATCTCTGCCCAAAGAACGTAAAGGTACTGTACTTCTACACCATACCCAAGGTACACAAAGGCACCATACCACCACCAGGGAGACCCATAGTGTAGGGCATCAACTCCCTCCTAGAGCCTCTATCACGGTACTGTGACAACTTTCTCAATCCCCTACTTCAGCAAACCCCCACATACATAAAGGACACAAACCACTCCTAAACCTCATTAACAATGAACCCTTTGATGTCAACACACAACTACTAGTGGGGCTGGACATCGACAGCCTGTATACAAGCCTCCCACAGGACGCCACCATTCAAGTACTCCGGGAAATCCTGATGCAGACCCCTTGGACATAACACACACCCAGAGCATTAATCCTGGATTGCGCAACCCTGGCCCTCAAGGATAATTACTTTGAATATGAAGGCACCTACTTTCTACAGACCAATGGCACATCGATGGGCAATGTTTGTGCTCCCAGAGTGGCGGGGCTATATGTCCACCACTTTGAGCAAAACCACATAATGACAAATACCAATCCCTTCACCGACAACATTAAAAAATGGCACAGATATATCGATGACATCCTAGTCATCTGGCAAGGTTCACACCAAACCCTGGATGACTTCCTCACCTGGCTCAACAGCAGAGACCCCTACCTCAAATTCACCAGCACCACTAGTCCCTCAGCTCGAGCCTTTCTAGACCTCAACATTTCAGCCAAACAAGGGTCCCTTACCACCACAACATACTATAAACCTATCGCAAGGAACTCCCTACTGTGGTTTGAAAGCTTCCAACGAGACCTTTAAGTGAAAACCTCCCATTCTGCCAATTTCTACGTATTCACAGAAACTGCAGCCATGTGTCAGACTACAAAACACAATCCAACAACCTCGCACAAAAACTGTTGGAGCGTGGATACCCTGGAGACATTATCTCCAAAACTAACAAAAGAGCCCGCAATCAAAACAGAGATGCAGTGCTAGAAACCATCATTAAGGAGCCCCAAGAACAGTCCATGACCTGTGTAACCACCTACAAAACTGCCTCCAATCAAGTTGCAAAAATCATCTGCAAACAGTGGAAGATCTTCAACTTTGGACCAAGGGAATGGGACACACCACACTTTGCATACAAGAGGTCCAACAACCTGAAGGACCAGCCGGTGTCCACTCGCCCAAAACCCCAGACTAGAACTGAACCTAACACTATCCTTAATACCTGTGGACTACCTAAAATCACAGGCCACTACCCCAGCAATGACTGCAGTGTGTGTCACCTCACCAGACACACCAAAACCTTGGATCTGGAACCAGGAAAGACCTGGACTCAGCGTCCCCACAATAACTGCAACTCCAGTAATGTAGTCTACCTCCTGACCTGCCCATGTGGCTTACAATACATCGGCATGACTACACGAAAAGTGCACACCAGAGTGGTGGAACATAGAAGCACCATCAGGTGCAAGAAAAACATCAGCAAACTGACTAAACACTTTCTACGCCATAACCACACTCCCAATGACCTAACCAGGACTGTGATCGAACAATTCAGCACCACAGGGCATAACAATGAGAACATTCTGCTCAATAAAGAACAACAATGGATTTACCGCCTTTCCCTCCAGAAAGATGGTCTCAATGATTCCATACCGTGGAACTTTCTCAGTCTATAAACCTTTAGACACAGACCCTTCAAAGTTCCTATTAGCAGTACTCTGTACATGTCCTTCCCACATATATAACACACGTTGGGCACAACCTCCAGTACTCACATGGTCTTTTGATATAAGTGCCCACACTACGTGTACATGATACACCCCTCGTGCGTTGCACATTGCCCCCTCCTCGCTCCATCCAGGCACTAGCATAGTGCAGTCATACTGACAGATTACACTCTGTGCATGTGCCACACTAGCATGGGCACTATTAGAAGTGTGTGGGCATCCTGACCGCACACACGCACAAGAGTCTCTCTGCGCATGCGCAGCAATCACTCATTACTGAGCATGCGCCCACCAACGAACACGTGTCTTCAAAACGCACATGCACACCGACCATAATGCGGCGCTGGCAGTCTGTGCACCATTGCTCCCACATCCCGGTGCCGGCAATTACGAAACAGCATAAAAACACAGCCGCCTCCCTCACTCAGGTTCCGGAGGTTGATGACGGCACAACAGGTAAGCCGCAGGCCTTGACCCAGAATCCTGTGAGTATGATGACTAACCCACGCATCTTCAGGGTAAGCGCTTCTCTCCTTTCAGGTTGCCTAACTGTCAGTTATCCCCCATTTTCATTCTAGGGTCAATTCCCTTGCAGAATCACTCCAGGGAGCACTCGCAACAAATCGTTAGTGTGAGATTACAGTCCTTACGCTCCCTGCCACATTGTGTGTGATGCTCGCTCTCTAGCCTCACCACGCCTACGATATTTCGCGATAACTTTCACTAACAGTACCACCAGTACTGTTACACCACTCCGTTTTTAGTTTCCCCACGCAGCACTTAAAAACGGGTGATTTTGTGATCTGTGTGACCTTAAACTATATGTTAAATGACTCCTTCTTCTGTATGTCTTGTTTTGTCCTACATGTTATATGTACAGGTATGCTTGAGGAGGGAATCCCCCTCTTACACTCATAGCACCTTAGTGAGTGCGACACATAGTCTGAAAACACTCAATTTACTGTTTTTAACCTACACTTGCACTATTTATGGTCCTGAGGAAAGCCAGCATAATCAAAGGCACTGGCTGAAACATGTCGACCCAAACTGGATGTAGGAGGTCTTAATCTTGCCACCACAACATCTACCTGCCTGGAGGCCCAGGCTATTAAAATGTTATTCACCCTCGGATACTGGGACCACCGTTTAGCCGTTTTAACTTCACTGCACAATTCACCACACTGCACTCTCAGAAAAATACCTGCTCCGCTGTAATCAGGCGTCGAAGCACAACTGGGACGCATCAGGTGTCACTGGGTGGGCCCGATGATGAAGCATGTCACCAACTAGGTTGGTGGGTGAGGGCTTCACAAAGAACCTAATAGGTGCCTGCTGACAATGCAATTCAGAGTCCTATAATGTGGTCACACCCAAACTAGTCGTTGTTGATAAACATATTCCATTAAACATGGCAAATGTCTTGTGAAAGGATCCCAACATGCGTATTACTGCCATCAGTTTTACATGCAGGGGAATGGCATTGGACCTTCCTGTTGCTGGTTGACGACTTGACAAAATCTTCTCCAAAAACCACAGGATACCTACTTCTTGAGTCTGTGTAGCAGAATCACCTCCTCTTTCCTGAGATCTATGGATGTGATCCTTTGTCTGAATATCCGCTCCTTCCTTCTTCGCTGTCCTTGTCGTTGGCTCTAACCAGGAACCTGTTGCAGTATAACTTCCTAGATGGTTAAGAAGAGCTTACCAGAGCATGTTAGGTGGAGATATATTTATATTGCTTGCCTTGGTCATTGTTTGCACCTGCATTGACTCTGCATAGCATTCCCACACATTTACATTGTTGCGTTACATTGTGTGGCACTGCATTAATTTCTTAGTAAATCGCAGTGCGTTACTGTTTTGTTGAGACTTGCGTGGGAACACCCAACTTGCATACATTATTTGTTGCATCATACCAAAAGCGATGCAACAAGGTTCCTTCATAGCTTCATAAGTCTGACTTGAGCCCTATTGTTGCCTTGCGTGAGGCAAGGCCAATGTTAAGGGCTAAATAAATCTGGGTCTGACTTCTCAAGTGGCCCACAGTTAGTGGACCCGAAGATGGCATCCTTTGGAATGAGGCACCATGGTTGCCAGGAGCCAAGTGACGTAGCAACAGTGCAATAAGCTCCCAAGCAAGCAAGGGTATGGTGCCTCGCGGGCATGAGTTACATGACGGTGGCCCTGCTATGCTCTTCCTATGACCTCCTCATAGATAGAAATACATTTTAGAAATTGTGCTCAAACAAAATATGAAGTATACAATATGAGCAAAATTCTGAAATGTTGAAAATTACTAAGATGAATTATGTATAGTTTTTGCTCTCAGTAGGTACTACAGTCAGACTAACACGTAAGAAGATATGATTGTATTTTTAAAAGTGTTTTAAATTGTTAGTAGGGGTTGTCTTTATTTCTAGTGATTGCACTTTCTCAAGTATATCAAAGAGATTGCCAACCAAATGTTCTAAACCTTAAGGGTATTTAATGTCAAATAATTCTTCTTTTAGAATGTACTCTACATTAACTACTAAGAGAGCAATGGGCTTTCAGACATGTAAATTCACATTTTGAAATTGCCAGAAACAAACGCGATAAATTTGAGGGAAGACTTTGAACAGTGATCCTGTTTTTCTCTCATCTTTGGAATTATTAACAGTTTTAAAAACATTGTATAACAAAAATTAAATGGAATTGTTTACATAAGTTTATATTGTAACTCTTATGGCCTATGGCCGAAACCAAGGTATCAAAGAGAGAGAAAGTATTGAACACATCTAACCCACAGGTAAGAGCACATGGCAGACCCTATATTGAGGTTTTTGTTCTCCTTCTCATTTATTCGTGAACTTCAGATCAATTGGATGCTTTGATTATAGGTTCATTATATAGCACTATCACCTTTGCTAGTTTAAATGAATTTGCTTTTCTCAAGATTCTCTACAACACTATCTTTCCTTTTCCCTGGTTAATGTATACCTTGTTGGACTTTGATCGCCTGCTACTAAGCACTTTATAGTTACATGTAGTCTTGTTTTTATGTGCTTATTCACACATCAACTACTGTCGTTTTTTTATGTACTTGTAAATATGCACCTTTCATTCCCAAGACTGTATTATCAGGTGATTCTTTTCATCAATTTCAAAGTATTACATATTCTTTTTATTTCGTGCTTCTATGGCCATTAGTGGAGAAGTGTGGCTCACTGGTTAGAGAGGCAGACTCTGAAGCAGAGATCAGGCCCGGGACCAGGGTTCAAGTCCAGACGCGGCAGGTTCTTGGGCTCAATGTCCGCGGACCCGATAATTCTCGCCTCGGCGCCTACTCTAATCATGGGTCCCACACTGCAACTCTGGGCAATAGCTTACTTAATCTCCACAACGGCCCCTACAACACTGGGATGCCTGGCTTCACCTTGGAAGTGCCCAGGAGGGGCATCTCACAGGGAGAGCCAGGAAGGGTTGCACAGCGCCGGGACGCCCCGTTGGGGCAGCTGTGCGCTTTACAAAATACACTATGTTACATTACTACATTTGGCCGAAATAAAGCTTCAATTGAATTGAGTACCTACAATTAGCATACTTCATAGTTACTCAATTTTATTTTTCAAACGAGTTATTGGAACCAGTAATGTAACACATTAATGAAAATATAGATCTATAAATTCACAATACAATTGGAGTTCAGAGAAAGAGGAAGAGTTATTAAAGCTATAAGGTGAAACCGAAAGAGACTGACGCTGTTTTGAAGGAGTGTGTCCACTCTACAGATTTCAGTCACCCGAGATATATGTTCCCAAGCATTGCAAACTGTTTCTTGAAGAGGTGCTAAAGTAATATGCTTTGTATGCATTCAATAACCTACACTCTACCACTGCTCCACACCTCAGATGAGCTCCAATTACAAAGAAATGTGTATGAGTTACATTCAAACGAAAGTTGAGTAAATATAACAACGCATGAATAACAGCAATGACCTTAATGCAACTGGGCATGACAATTTGACAATTTTCTATACTATTTAAAAATGTTAAAGAGTTTTCTTAATTTATGGTTTTCACTATATGTGTTTGTTAGGAAAGAATCAAATGAGTTGTTGTATGTTTTGTTGGCCTCGTTGAGGCCTAAAGCAAAATTTAAAAATCATGAGAAAGAGCAACCAAAGCCTGCAATTAGGAATATATGTAATGTCATGTCATTTTATGTTAGGGGATAATTATAAAGTGCACTGGCACCCTTGGGCCAGGAGGTAGCGCTCTTCTTCACTAGCCCTCGACTTATAGCGCTCCTCACCTCCTTCTCGGCGCAGTTACAGGTGCTCCTTGGCAGTCAGGTAAAGCGCTCTTCTCTCCAGGCGCTTTTTAGGGGTAACGCTCGTGTGTCGCAAGGTCCCACCAGCCTCAGGGACCCAGGATGGCGCTCCTTCTTCAGGGGCTAGGTAGTAGAGCAGCAGGCAAGGTCTGCAGTCAGTGGGTACTCATCAAGACAGGGCGGTAAGCTTTAACCACTGTAGCATGGCACTCCTCCTGTACAGCAGCCTGTACTCCTGCAGTGGGGCTTCCACTAGCCCTGTGGACAGCAGAGGGGTTTTAGTTGGGTGCAGGGTCCAGCACACAGGCCCAAGTGGCAGTACCCCCTGGCAGCAGGTGCCCTCACGTTCATGTCCCTGCTCTGTCTGAGCACATGGTGGCACAGCACCCCTATTTATGCGCCCCTCACCCCACCTACCAGGCAGTGCCAGAAGCTTTGAGAAGCTTACGGGGAACTGGTTCTAACTGGCTCAGGGGGAGGAGTAGAGCGCCCTGGGTGCCAAGCTTCCCTCCAAAAGCTGGGATGGCTGGGAAGCGAACATCTAGACCGCTAACCCAGCACAGTCAGGTGGCACAACACACAGCCATGGCATCCATTTTAAATGCAGCATGTTACCAGGGTACATTTCTACAATGGGGATTAACAAGTGCGCACACCATTGCATTACATTTAACATGGCGCCTCACTCCACACATGGCCTATACATTTCTCAACCATGGGGGATACATCCTAACACAGGGGGGTGAAATGCAAACATTTTGGGGGAAAAGGGCCAAGTCCAACAGTAGGAAACCAGAAAGAGATACAGGGCTATTAGAGCAAATGAGCACACCTGAGATAGAGTGATACTGGTTTGTTGGAGTGAGGCCACACTACACATTTTTGTACATTAAGGTATGACACTAGACACCAACTGCAAACAATCAGGGATGCAGATCTCATACAGCAGGTCATTCATTATTGTTTTTTGGTGTCTGTCTCCACATTTTATTCATGATATCCCCTCACCATCAGGCCAGATTCTCACATCTTCAGTCCTGTTTCTAGTACGAAAGATGAGCCATGTCCTTAACGGGGCTGTACTTGGCAGCCACTGTGACAGTTTTTAAGCCTGTGTCCCAGACTTGTTCGGCCTGTACAAACAGGTAAGGTCTAAAATCAGGACCCGCTATCTTAACCAATGTACAACCAACTGAATAAATGGATATTTATTCTATCTCCATGCCAGAAGGAGTTTTGATCCGGTCTTCGGAAGGGATGGAACCTTCTAACCAAGTAGCATGCAGAACACAACAAAAACAAAACTTCAGAAGTGTCATCTAAAGAGTTCTGGTTCAAGCAGTCAGTCCATGTAATGTCCTAACCATACTCTTCATGCTTACCTATGTTGTCTCAGCCCCACTGCTGTGGTAAGCCAGTATGCCTTTTGTGGAAACTTGTAGCATCTTTCAGTTGCTCAAACCCTCAAGATAGTGGAATTCCTGTGTTTAGAGAGATCATGAAGCGCTGACCCCCATGGAACAATGCATGGTGCAGTCAAAATACGGTCCATGGTTTGAGGGCAAGGAGACCAGGAGATAAACTGTTTACTGCCATGTACCACCCTAGAGTTCTAGAGACAGACATCATTGAGAGGCCATTGCCACAACACCAATACATCAGCTGGATCCTTAGTTCCCTCCTCACCATAATTTATATGGTCCTGCAAGTTCTTCTGAACATTGAAATCCAGTGGCAAAGTTCCATCAGTTCAAGACATTGGCTCTTCAGGGTAATTAAGATTACTTTACAATCAAAAGCTATGATCGAGGTAGGGATATTTATAAAATTATGCTCTTTGCATAAATTAAAGCACAGGACGAATTAGAAGACAAATAGCTCTGCATATAAAACACTCTGCTAAATTAGCTCTCAAATGGAATGAATCAAAAAAGGCACAGCTGTCGCACAAGTCAATCAGTAAATACCTCTTCCTGTACGCGAGCCGCGCTTCAGAGTGCCTGGCATCCTAAAGAAATTCCTAGCTCTGGGGGTCTGCAGGGAGAGAATACTTTTCATTTCCTTCCCTGTGTGTCAAAGGTGCTTGGACAGTGATGGCTGAGGGCTGGACTCTCACTCTCACTCCTGCCTCTTGCAGATTAGTCATCCACATATCAGTTCACTCAAACGTTTCCGAGGGGTGTGCATAGTTTGGTGGGGTGAATAATGAGTTAGATTTGGGACTTTGTTAATTTTAGGGCCCATAATTATATACATATGTCCCTGTGGGCCCTTATGTTAACATTCAGGGGCAGGCAATAGTGGCAAAGAGGCCAGTGGGCTGCACTGGGCACAGGCCCTTTGAGGAACCTCTAGTCTCTGCTGTGCCGCTTACATCATGTGACTCCCATGTCAGCAGGTTCTAATCCTGTTATGGGTGTCAGAAGCAAATCTAAAGGGAACAACGTAAAGCAAGCATTGGCAAAAGCCAATTGCTCTCACTTTTTGGAACCTATGGGCTGGGCCAATGCCTTTTGGCGATTCTGTAAAGCACCATCAAGAAGCTGTGCAGCATGGCAAAAGGTTAAAAAATGAAAAGCCAAATTAGGCAGGCAATTTTTGTATTACCCCTTCATAATGGGTAAAAAAAAATTAAAAAGCTAACGCTAAGAGCTTTTTGTGCAGCAAGTGCCCGCAACAACTTACTGCCTTTCCATTCCCCCCCAAAAATAAAACATTGAAAAAAGGCGATTTCCATGGGGAACCATGGCGGAGCAAGTGTGGAGCAGCAAGGGGGAATAGGCAGGGGTAAGGGAAAACATATGAGTGAGAGCAGTACAGGATTGGGTGAGAAGCACATGAGCAACAAAGCAATACAGGAAATGGGAGAAGCAGGAAATTTTGGCACATTGGAGAACTGCACGAGAGAGCTTGCAACACCAGGGAGACAAAAACACAGAGGCCCTGATTACGATGCTCGTTGGCAGAGCAACTGACCAGCATCATGTCAGAGTGGAAACTGACTGACTAGAAGTCGCCGGTTCCATCTGACCAATTTAGATGCAACCGTCCATGAGTAGGTCGGAAGTCCGGGACCTGATATGGAACAAAGGAAGGCTGGGTATTGCGCTATGGAAAATGTATGCTCCCATTAGCCCGGGCGGATTATCTGTCCCTAATATGGAACTGTACTATTTAGCTGCCCAGCTGTAATGGGCAACAAAGTGGCTGAATGACAGGTGCCTGGAAGATACAGCTACCATGCGCCAACCCTGGACCTATTCTCAAATTTGTCACCTGTTCCACACCATCGCCAAACTCCCTCGGCCACTACAGTTACACTTCGGTTTGGACCATAAATGCTACAAAACGAATGTATTTCTCACCCGTAAGACACCTCCTTATGCTCCATTTCTGCCATTGATGGTGATGCCAAGAGGCAGGTTGGGCACCCCAGAGGCGGCCCTGGCAGCCTGGCACGCAGCAGAGCTCGACACATTGGGCAACTTATACAGGGACGGCACATTAATACCATTAGAGAAGCTAGTAGAGGACAATGACTTGCCAACATTTCCCTACTGAAGGCTTTGACAGCTGTTTGGGGTACCTGATAATTGACCCACTGAGGCATTTGTTAGTACAATACCTACACGTAATGGGTGCGGGGTCACAAGTGGTATACTGGCTGGCAAGGCGCTTCTCACACACATGCAGAGGCTGATGCAGCGACTTAGAATCAGGTCAACATCAGCCCCTTTATCTTTAGGGAACACTTGTTGGCAAGAAATTGACAAATCTGTTTATGCGTCTAAATGGAGATCCTATTTTTTAACTTCCCTACAAGATATCGGCCTGCAAAGTGATCTGCCAGATCTGAACATGCCTAACTATAAGTTAATTTTAAAAAAGCATATTAAAGCTGAATCTTTTAAATTGGATACAATTGCATTAGCTGAGAAAAATTATGCTTGGTATTATACCAATCCTCGCGTTTTTCAGGCGTATTTGAATGTTTTTTTTCTGCAAAGTTAAAAAAAATGTTTTTAAGGTTACGTATGGGAATAAACCAAACAAAGGAGGGTCCTCGATCATGGATCAAACAGTGGCCGGATTCAAACTGTAGATTGTGCGGATGGCCACAGGAAACTCTTGTACATATATTATGTATATTCCCCAAGCTGACAAATCTTAGACGTTTAGTTGAAGGGGGCGTGGCTTGGCCGGCTGCAAGATGGCCGCACACTCAGTGGGCTCTGCCGGCCAAGCTTGCTAATCCGGTAGAATCCTGCAGGAATCCTAACCTTTGCTGCTCGACTACGCTGTTTCTGGAACCCCCATGAAGCAGGGCACGGATCGTTAGCTGTCTCACTCACCAATTCCTCTCCGCTGCGGAGTGCTGCCTCCCGGTGTGGACGCTGGGCTTGCGTCCCAGGGCCTCGTGGTTCGGCATTCCTGTCTGCGGACTGTGGAGGCTCTCTGCCTGTGCCCGTGACCACTTTCTGCCCTGGCTGCGAGAAATTCTGTCTCCGAATGAGTGCGCTGCCCCTTGGGTGGTTGCTGGTGGAGTAGGGGGCCCCCGGGCTGTTCCCCCTGGCCTGGAGTACCGAGGGTGGCGATTCCATGGTTCCTCTCGGATTGCTGTCTGCCTGCTGCCTGTCTGCACTCCTGGGACTGGCGAGGTGAGTGGCGGTCCCCCCGCGGCTCCCCGCCTGCTTCGCCTCTATCTGGCAAGCGCGCTCCCCTCCCCCTTGGCCGCTGTTTGTATTCATCGGGAGGGCAGGGCCTGCGGTGCTGCCACTGGACTCTGCCACCTATTGGGACCTGGCTCACTGTTAGGGCTGCTACTGGGCCCAGCCACTACCTACTGACTGCCCGGTCTCGCCCGGGGTGTCGTCGCGGGTACCTGGGGTGTCGGCCCCCGCACCTGCAACATTGGACTACTGTTGCAGCCAGGCCGAATGAATGTGATGCTCCTTACTGGGACCTGACCTCATTGCTGCGGGGCTTTGTGGCCACTTCACGTTTTTGGTGCCGCTGTGGAGTTGGACAGCGCAGCAGCTCTGGCTCTGTGGGTGTGCTGCACAACACGACGCTCCTCCCTCGATGCAGGCCCCTTTGCTGCAACTCTCTGTGACTGCTGGTCCTATTCCGGCCTTGGTTGGCCCCTTAAGGATTGCGGCACGCCCGGCGCAAACCTTGCTCACTGGTTGCTGGGCTCTGCCCTGGTGGTGGGCGGGTGAGCATCGCTGCTCTCTGCCCTCCGCAGTGTGGATTGCCCTCTGGGCCGCACCTCCTCCAGCCCCTGCTCTTGTGACCTCCTGGGCCTGGGGCTCCGCCTTGGTTTTCTGCCTGACAGGCTCCTTTAAGGGTCTCTGCTTGCATGCACCACCTGCCCGCCATTGCTGTGACTCGGTCAGCGCCTCCACCCTCTGCTCCTCAGGAGCCCACTGCCTTCTCTACTGATTGGGGGGTCCCCCCTTGGGCTCTGGTGACCTGTGGTGTGTTGATCCCGGCTGTACCCTCCTTGCCTCATACTGCCGTTGGCCTGCAGTGGGAGACTTCTGATTAACAGCTTCCTGCCCGCGGGGACCCCTCGTCCTCCGATTGGGCCCCTCATCATGGGAAAAATGGATCCCAAGCAGCCCAAGATTGCTTTCGATCTCCGACGGTCCTCTAGGCACTTCAGGGACGGAGGGCGCCGGTTCTGTTGCTGCCATGGAGGCCCCCCCCCAGAGTCGAGAGGATGACCTCAAGGCGATCATTCTGGATGTTACTGGATGTTAAGTCTACGGTGACGGGCATTGTGACTCAGCTGGACCAACTCGCCTGGATGCGGCCAAGGCTCGCGTGAACTCCCACGACAACCGACTGCTCCACGTTGAGTCCAGGGTGTCTGACGCCGAGGACACTGCAACTCAGGACCGTCAAAAACTACTCAAGATGGACAAGATCCTAGCAGTCATACGGGAAAAGAATGAAGACTTGGAGGCCCGTTCCCGCTAGAGTAACCTCCGCATCACAGGACTTCCGGAGTCCACCAACATTTCCAGGATGGAGGACTTTGTGGAGCAGCTTGTCAGGGAACTCTTTGGCGACGCTCTATCCCCTGTGCTCATCGTTGAGCGAGCCCACAGGTGTCTGCGGCCACGTCCTGGTCCCGGGCTCCCTCCACGCCCCATTATTGTCAACATTTTGAATTACCGGGACAGGAACGCCATCCTCTGTGCTTCAAAGGACAAGGGCGCCATTAACCACCAGGGTAACTCACTGTCCTTTTATCCAGACTACACCCTCACTGTTCAGGCTGCTCATCGATAATTTCTCCCCGCTAAGCGCATCCTGCAGAAACATGGAGTTTCATACTCCCTGGCCTCTCCCGCGAAGCTGAGAGTCCATCAGGGCGCCAAGACTCTTGTCTTTCCTGATCCGGGAGCTGCCATGGCTTTTGCCAAGAAACTTGACAAGGAGGCCCGCTCCTCCCCTCCTAACTCTCAGCTAGCTGATGCTGGTCGCTTCAGTGACAACGATTGACTGGGCAGACTTTATTGTTTCAGTGTCCTGTTTTTCTTGAATGATTCCTAGTTTGATTCTAGCTCTGCCATCCTGCTTCGTAGCGGGGGTGTTCGCCTAGCCCTGCCTCCACGGGATGATTCCCTTTGTTTCTGACACTATTCCCTTTCCCAGTTGGGGGTTCCTAGGGTGGGGCGGGTGGGTTACTCAGCCTATTTGGGGGGTTGGGTGGGTGCGGGGTTGGTGAGTTTTTTGTATTTGGGTTGATCGGGTCGGGTCAGGGTGGAGGTTCCCCACTGGGGTTTTTTGCTCCCTTACAGGACGGTGGCCTTACTTTGCCACTTTCAGCTTGTTGTTCTTTGTTCTCACAAGCTGCGCTCCTGTCACTGCACTGTGCATCACTCCTGGTTCCAGCTCGAATCCACTGTTATCCTCATGTTACGATTCTGCTGCTGCTCTGATCCCTCTCCATGCCTGCTGGGTGGCCTCTCCCGGCTTGGGCGCGTGGGGTGCCGCCTTCTCCCCCAGCATGCACTGCACCTCTGGGCCACCCTCTACTGCCGATATTGCCTGTGCTGCTCCCCACCTGCGTTGCGCAGCTCTGCTCCCTGGTTCTCCTTCTCATGACTGACATTGTATGCTGGGCCTGGAATGTCCGTGGTCTGAATGACCATCGGAAGGCTCGTCTGATACACTCACATTTGCAGCAACACAAGATAGACATATGTTTCCTATAGGAGAAGTACCTGTTGCCCGCATCCCTATCCAGACTCCAGGCGCGCTACTGGGGGGAAACTCCTCCACCTACTCTTCATATGCCAGGGGGGGTTTCTATTCTGTTGCACCAGGGCCTTCCTTGGCACACCAATCTGGTACTTACTGACCCTGAGGGCAGGTATGTCATCCTCCACGGTTCACTGCTGGCCCAGCCCGTTACGCTTGAGCTGTCTATGGTCCCAACTCAAACGACCCAGACTTCTTTAATTGCATATGGCACCTCATTTCCGCTTGTGGCCCTGCGGCAGTCATCTGGGGAGGAGATTTTAATGTTACACTGTCTGCGACCCTCGACCAATCAGGCTCCTATATGCCCCACCCACACGCCTCCGCGGCCCTTGCATCCATTTTAACTGACAACTCTCTCTATGATGCCTGGCGTCACTTCTGTCCTGCTGCCCGCAAGGGAACCTGTGTGACTAGCGCGATAGGCTGTTGGTAACGCGTAGACTTTTGGATGACCTCCCCTGACGTTCTGTCTTGGCTCACAGACGCAGCACACATGGCACGCACTTTTTCCGACCATGCGCCGGTTTAAATCCTCCTTCGCCCTCCCCACTCTCCGCAACGTGCTTTCACCTGGCTTCTCCCCCCAAACACCCTCCGGGATACTGTTCATTGTGCTGAAATTCACGCAGCTATAACTAACTATTTTGACCTAAACACAGGATCTGTCAACTCTGCTTCTGTCCTTTGGGAGGGGTTTAAGACTGTAATCCGGGGTGAATGTATTTCTAAACAGGCTGGTGTCCTCCGCTCTATCCGTACTGCATTGGCTCGGCTCGAGGTGGAGATTAAAGACCTGGATGCCGCCCAAGCGGCACACCGCAGTCAAAAACACACTGAATTTGCTGAAGAAGCTGATCGCGAACTATCCTTCTTGGGTAGGGAGAGTGGTGCTCGGCATTTTGGTGAGGGAGATCGCCCGGGTCGCACCCTTGATAACCTCCTCCGCCCACCCCGAGCTGCGCCTTATATTACTGCCCTTAGTGACGGTGGCACGTGCAGGACATCCTCCCCGGTGGAAATTCAGTTCCGCTTTTTGGATTTTTATTTGCAGCTCTACTACACCGCTGCCCCTCTGCCACGAGAGGCCTTTGATCAATATTTTGAGCCTATAGCGTTAGTCTGGTTAGAGGATTACCACCGGAAATTTCTAGATGAACCATTCTCCAGGGAGAAAATTTTGCAGCCATTGGTAGCTTACCAGGAGACAAGGCCCCGGGTCTGGATGGCCTGCCGGCCTCATTCTACAAAACGTATGCTGATCTACTAGAACCCCACTTGGAGTCTATGTATAACGAATCATTCGATACTGGCCTCTTTCCACCATCGCTCCGTGAGGCACTGATAACTTTGCTCCTTAGACCGGATAAACCGTCTGACCGTCGCGATTCCTACTGCCCCCTCTCCCTAATTATTATTATTATTATAAAAGCTTTTGTAGCGCGCTCAATTACTAAGAAAATAGTTAACATCGACAATAAGATCTTCTCCAAACTGATCGCCTCTTGTCTTTTGTCACTCATGCCCCTTATTGCCCTTCTGGACCAATCAGGTTTTATTCCTGGTAGGGCAACGTCGCACCATCTTCTCACATTCTTCTCAGTGTCACATCATATAAACCCTAACCCTCCGGCTGTGGCTTCCCTGCTGGACACCACAAAAGTGTTCGACACGTTGAGTGGCCCTTCTTATTCTACCTTTTGCCACGCATTGGCTTCAGTGAACATTTTTTATGATATATTAAACTCCTCTACACTAATCCTTCGGCGCCTCTCCGTATCAATGGTCAGGTCTCCGACCCTTTCAGTATTGCGTGTGGCACCCAGCAGGGGTGCCCTTTATCGCCCATGCTTTTTGCCATTGCGATGGAGCCCTTAGCTTTCAAGCTTCGGCAACACCACACTCACAGAGAAATTGGCTTTTCATCCCGCTCCCTTCTTGTCTCCATGTATGTGGATGATGTAACTCTATACGTTCGTCATACTCAAGAGAACCGAAGCCCCCTTGTCCGGGAGATCATACACTTTGGCGGCCTTTCTGGTATTCAAGTGAATTGGAGCAAGGCAGTTTTGTTCCCCTTGACCGATGCCACCGCGCCGTTCAAGCCAGATTTCCCGTTCGTGTGGGCTTCGGGTCCCATGCGCTATTTAGGCATCTGGTTGGGAAGGGACCTGGATGAACTGTGGAGGTCTAACTTTGGTTGTGCGGTTGACTGGCTGGAGTCTAAGATTCCTGCTTGGAGCCGGTTACCTCTATCCTTGGTGGGCTGGATCGCCATTGCCAAGATGGTGGTTCTGCCTAAATTTCTCTACTTACTTTTGAATATTCCTATCTCCCTCATTTCTTCTGTAAATTGGCTCTCTTATTATTTTGCTTGTCTGGGCGGATAAACATCCAAGAGTTGCTTATGACATCCTCCCTCTCCCCATGTCTGCTGGGGGCATGGGTGTGCCTGACTTAAGGATCTATGCCCTGTGTGCCCAGGCTAGTTTTCTGCATTTCTGGATCCATCCTACCCCATATCAACCTCATGTTGTCGTTGAGACGGATGTAGCATCCCCGTGGCCTCTGTCCACAGCTCTGTTTGCGCCGACTGTGCGCCCGTGGGCGGAGGTCGACACTGTTGAGACATTGCACTGGGCTTGGTATGGACATTGAGCAGGCTGACTGGCTATATTGTTGTAACCAAACGAAAAAGATGTCACCTAATTATTGGCTCTGTCTAATACATTTAAAGTATTTGCACAGGCTATACCGCACTCCTGTTCAGCTCTGTAAGCTTTGGCTCATTCCAAATGACAATTGCAGGCATTGCGCTGCCCCTGCCGCGGACTTCGCTCACTTGGCGTGGTTATGTCCCAAGGTCTCTGGCGGGTGGTGTGTTCCACTATCTCTGATATTACTGGTGCCTCTGTGCAGCCTGACCCTCCCCTGTGTCTCCTGGGTTTTATAAAATTCTGTCCTGACGCTTCCTGTCATCTGATTGCGATGCTTCTGATCCTGGCTAGGCGCCGGGTCGCCATGTGTTGGGGTCGTAGACCCGCTTCCAGGGCTGAATGCTGGCTGGAGGACGCTTCTCAGTGTCAGACCCTGTTATCGGAGTTCAGGGATTTCATGCCCACTAAGTCCCAACCTGTTGACATTTGGGACCCTCTGGTTTCCTATCTCCATTACCGTTCCCACCCCAGTGGCGCTACCTCTCCCGCGCTCCCCACCGACCCTGGGTCCGCGACGGCCGCCGATGCTGATTGGTGTCCATCTCCTCCCTCTCCATAGGCCACCCCGCTTATCGGCTCTCCCCACTGGTGTCATGTCTGTAGGTGTGTCCCTCCATGGGGGCGTGGTCCCGGGTGCAGCGGAGCTTATCTTGATCTATACAGTGTTGAATCGTGCTATTATGTTGATCAGTGTAAAGTGTCTGACTTGAACTTCCTTAATAAAGGTTTTGGAGAAATAAAATAAAAATAAAAATCTTAGACGTTTCGTTTTGAGACCTTACTTTTTGATGAGTGGCGTGAGACCTGCCCGACAAGCATTAATCTTGTAATTGTCTGGTGCATCGTTTCCATTACTATGTAAACTGGTAAAAATTGTAATGGCAGTTGAAAAATGTCTAATGTAATATGGCAGATCCCCTTTTATTTTTATGGCTTGGCGCTAATAGTTTTAACAGCTCATGCATTTTATTACCTAATAATTTTGTTGCGAGGGTATTAATATGAAATGTAACACATGATGGGTTATCATCGCAGCAAACTGATGCAATTTTTTGCACATTAGCACTTTGTAAGGTAAGGGGGTTAGGAAACGTATAAAAGAAACTTCTTTGCACTAGTTATTTCTGCACCTTACCATTAGCACTTTGAAATATAACACGTGTAGTGTTTCATAGTGGAAATGTATGGTTATTTGTCATATTTCTCCGTTATAATATCATGTAATTAAGGATGTAAGTTGGCTAGATTTGGATTTGTCAATAAGTTTTTAAATTGTATTTATGGGACCGTGTTTTTTATTATTATGTGATGAGAAGATGTTTTGTTTGTAATCTAAATATGTTTTTCTAGAAGTTGTAAGATGTTTTCATTGCAATGATTTTTATTAATCAGCAATAAAGATTATATACTAAAAATAAGGGTGGGAGGGAGACAGGGGTCAGCCTTGGACGGACAAGGAATGGGATGCCATATTAGCAGGCGCTGGGAATATACCCAGGAACTCGAGATTCAAACTCATTTTAACATATATCATACAAAGGGCATATCTCTCACCAGACAAGATAAATAGGTATTTCCACATCGTCACTTCTGCAAGTCCACGCTGTCAGCACCATGATGCAGATTTGCTGCACATGCTGAGGACTTGTGCATCCCTCCAGAGTTATTGGCACGTAGTAGTCACAACACTAGCCACATGTACAAACACAGTGATGCCGCTGTCATGGGAGGTTTGCCTTTTAGGGCTTTACACCAGATCCAAGAAGTATAAAGTCACCTCCAGGTTCTGAGATCTAGGCCTCATTACAATAAAATGTCTCATAACTAAACAATTGGAAGAATGCCGCCCCACCAGAGATACTTAGCTGGAAGCTTTCATTTGCAATATGGCACAGGCAGAAAGTACGGCATTACATACAGAGGAGACAGCAGGGCTTCGTAAATTCCCCATTGCACAGAGCTGGGATGCACTGGTGGCTGCCTTAAAGGCTGCCAACCAGATAGCGCCTGACATCGCATTATCTGCAGATCAGTGACGCACCCCTCAGACCCACATCTCTTGGTGGGTCTGAGGGGTGTACCGATAATTTTCTATTTTCTTTTTTGTAATTCAATGATGCACTAGAAATATTGTTTGTGATGGCAGATATTTTTTATAGGTTCTAAGTTTGTTTATTTTGACTGTTTTTGGAAAATGAGATTTATTGGTGTTAATGGGTGATTATTATCTGTGCTCTATCGTCACATAAGTCCTCTCTCCTATTAAGCAGGAAATAGACGATAAGACCTGATTGTCACAGTTTGTAAGCATACTGTACGTATGTGCGAAACCCTGTCAGGACTGCTCAGATGAGTTGTGTCCAGCGTAAGAAGTCTACAACATCAACACTATTTGATAAAAGCATGATGCAATTACACTGTGAGCAATGGCATGCAGAGGCAATGCCACATATTCTCATGTATGAGATAACTGTTTGTACTGGTGTACAGCATATTGTGTTGTTTACATATTATTGTGCGATATACTACTACTCTGACCATGGGTCTGTATATCCGATGTCAGATTCCAAACATATCTTTGCAAATTAATGATGACAGTCATGTTAATGTAAAATGCCAATAAAGATATTTAAACAAAAAATTAGTCAGTCGGAAGCATCCATTTTTGCATTGCGGCTTGTGCTGCAGTCGGAAAAGGGCTGCAGCACAACCTTCATTGGAAAAATACAGGTTGCCTGCCACACGGGGCACGGATGTTTGAGGGGGCACCTGTGATGCCCCCCCAGCCGGTGCCCACCAGCCCTCATAGCAGAGGCCGCAGAGGGACTGGGGTCCTGCTAGGGGCCCCTAAAGTCCTTTTCCAACAGCCTTTCAATGGCAGTTGGACCGCCATTGAAAGACTGCCTGAAAGGGAAATTGTAAAACCTGCGATGCCTGAGCAGGCACCCCCCATTGCAGGAGATTACTGTCTGACCAATGGTCAGATGGGTTCCTTGAGCCCATCGGAATTGTCATTAGGTCCGTCCGCCTGCTGCCTCCAACTGCCTTGCATCTTAATGCAATGGTTTGACTGCAGCACTAGATGTCGGTCGTACCTCAACCAACAGACTGTCAGTTGTGATCCGACCAACATCATAAAGAAGGCCAGAGTTTGAAGGTTTATTGGGTAGAGTGGGAAACAAAAAAGAAAGAGCTGAAAAACACATGCATTCTCTTAGAGTGGGCAAGCAAAAATAAAAAAGTAGTTCACTGAAAGTGAGCAGTAGAAGGATAAAAGCCAGCCAATAGTACATATGGTAAAGGGGCTGTGTTCTAGAGGAGAGGCAGATGCAAGCTAGACAAGCTTTGACTAAGAATGTCATCGAGTAAGAAGAAAGCAAACAAAGGTGACAATAAAGCCAGTCGTTGGTAAGAACTGGTCAGGTTGTAAGCCCCTGTACGTTTTTGGTAAGTCCTCAATATGTCTTTTGCACGCATACAGCTTGCACTGTGTGGTAGGCTCAACATAAACAGTATGGCCTACTTGAGGGGAGACAGTCTTGTGTGGCAAAACCACTGGGACTTGTTCCAAGCATTCCTCCGCTAATAAGAGGAGGGTAGTTGTGTTGTGTATTAAAACACCTTTAGATATGACGTGCTAAATTCCCAGAGCCCTTTTTTGGTGTAAAGGTACATGTAAGAATGAAAATGTATGGATTAATGACTGCTATGTAGTCTCAAATGGGAACCTTGGAGGAAGAAATTAATTTACTCCTTAGTTACTGTACGCTATGACAGCCTTTACTCATATAGGATGAGCTCTGATGTAAAGAATGCAGATTAGAAGTAACAAGGCATGTTTAGCCTCATGAAGTTTTAGCACTCACATTGACAGGAGTTTGTGAGAATTCACAAACACCTTTCCTGCTGTTTCCCACGGTGAAATAAATCACTTTCAAGGGTTTGAAGGAAAATGAAACACCCACAAATTTGGTGAGGATGGAAGGTAAGAGGTTAAGTCACAGGGAATATGTTTTCCCTATGGAAAAAAAGAAGAGAGAGAAAAATGTAGAATTGACAGTATGTCTACCTTCCCCCGCTGCAGAATAATGCTGTGCGTGCACTTTCACATTGCGCATATGACCACAAGAAAAATCATATAACTTTGCTAGTTGTGAAACTGATGCACTCTTTCGAGGATACCCAAGACAATTTATTTGGTCCAAAACATATCAGAGCTTTCAGGTAGGAGAGGAAATCTCAAAAAATAATTGAAAGGTCTTTTGGGCCCCACAGATAATAATCCACATTTGTAAAGCGCACCGTAAGGGTCTCTATGCGCTGGGGGCCGTCAGGAAGATTAAGCAAGCTATTGCCCAGAGTCACATGGTGCTGGGCTAATCTGCCGCCGGTGCCGGGGATCGAACCGTGATCCCCAGATTCCGGAGTCAGTCGCCCTGGCCGCGGCGCCACACCTCTTCCTTATGGGTACAACTGCACCCAATTTCCTTCCATGCGTGCAATCTACACGTTTCAGGACGCTGCAGGCAGTCCATTTTACTTTTTCATTGGAACATAGTAAATATATTTATCTTTTCTAAATATGTACCTTGTGAACCTCTGTTGTACCCGGCAGTGTGTCGTTGGCTGAAGGGATGCACCCAGCCAGGAAGAACCTACCTCTCCCCTCATGGGCAGGCAGTGCGGCTGTCATGTACCAAGGGGGGTGGGGTAGGGAGACACAACAAAATAAATAAATAAATAAAATAGACATACCTTTCTGGCTTACAACACAACGTTCTCCTCGCTGTGTCTCCTCGAAGCTCTGAATCCATGAAACTGCAGTACCCAATCATGGTGCTGCTCTCACAGAATGAGAGCAGCACCAATATTGGAGGGAGCGGCCTCACTTAGTGGTCTCAAAAGCACTGGAGGCCTGCGTTTTCTCTAACACAGGTGTCTAAGACAGCTGGGTTAGAAAGGTTTAAAATGCACTTGTCTGGATGGCAGACACAAGACACCCAGTCAAAGAGACATGAGCATTTGAAGCTTTAGCACACAGCTTCCTGCTGCTGCCACCCGCCTTAGTTCAGGACGGGTTGCTAAAAAATAAAATGGTAATAAATAAACTTTATTACCATTTTAATTTTCAGCTGTGGGGCTTGTGGGGCAATGCTCCTCCACTCAAATGGAGGAGCTACCCCTTGGGGCAGGTGATTTCACTCACTGTGCAACCCATGCTCACCCTTGAGTAGCTTGGTACTGAGAATTCAGACTTATATCAAAGGAATGTGCAAAGCAAAGGCACGGCAGTCATTCATGATAAATACACTGAGAGTCACAAATGAAACTTCACACAGGTTCTATGTAAAACTGTTTATATTCAACACACATATTAATTTGTTATAACATGAACATCATATACTTTTGGGCATAAAACTTATTTGGAAATATTACTAGCAGTACTAGGCCCACTCCCATGGTTAAGATAGCAATAATTTGCACACTGTGGACAATTCCTAATCTAAGCCCCTTGCCCCCATAGAGAGAGAGAGAGAGAGCACCCTTATGCGGTATACAATATCAAAAAAATATGTATACACACGGTAATAGATCACTTTTTAGCAGCACCCTTGGCCGGAGCCAGGCGGGTAAACTCAATGTCAAATGTATTGTGCTTTTGGCATAAAATCAATGTATAATATGCAGCACCGCCGGCCAGTGTCATGAATCACAGGTGGTCTGCATACAAGCATTCCCACTCGCTCAGCACCACTATGTGGTACGACAGTTATCAGCCAGTATGTATGGCACACTCTTACACAAATAACACACTCAGCACCCTAATGCAGTGCCACTGGAACCCAGCAGGTCAATGAATCACACCCTGCAGACTCCGTGGCACCAGCCTCCCTCCACCCTCTAGTTCACTCCAATGGTCCTACACCCCCAGATGGAAGATAACCAGCCCCGCCTTTGACACTGGGCTGCACGCAGCCAAAGTCACACTTAGTTTGGGTCCTAGGGAAGCAGGTGGGAATATGTAGCAGTTTTAGTTAGGAGTTAGACGTAAACAAAGGGAGTTCAGCAGCCACTCAAGACATTCACCCACAGGTCTCAAAACACGAAGGAGTCACACAGTCTCTTGACACGCTTCTGAACTGTCTCAGAAGCACCCCTTCAACCCAGTCAATCTCTCTTGCTACTACCTGGTGCCAAGATGTCTTTGGGAGGGCCCTGGTGTGGAGAGAGCAGTTGCTTAGCCGAGATGACAGTCAAAAAGGGAACAAAACCAATGAATGGGGAGTAACACAGGGAATCCTCTCGTTAGGATGAAGTGCCCCAATAGGTGAACGAAGGTCAGGGTCATGCCTATGCAATCTGGGCACAGCCCCTTGTGCTCGTTGGCATGAGTCGCACCTGCAACTTCAGGTTTCAAGCACGAAGAGTTGCAATTCTGTACCTCACTGGAAATGAGGCACGATAACTAGTGCATGTTGAGATGGGTTGCACCAGGCAATTCCAGTCACACACATTGAAGAGTATACAGGGCACATGGAGGCAAGGCACCTAACCCCATCGTGTACGCTCCCCCGGCCCAATGCGGGCCTGCCACCTTCCTTCTGCAGTACAATGGGAAGGCGCCCAAATTTCTACGTCATGCGGAGAGAGTCGGCAAAGACTAGGAGTAAAAAGGACAAACTTTGTAGGTAAATTTCCCTAAGAAGAGCCATGTCCAACAACCTCTGATAACGCCTCCCAAAGTGGCCAAGAGCACAATGTCGAATTATTGGGCCACTGGAATTATGTGATTGCATAACTTTCAGATTTTAGCAAAAAAAATTGTTTCTAGCTCAAACGGTTTAAAAGTTATTGAAAATGCAGCAACATGTGTAGCCGCGCAGTGGAAGTCTCTTCCCAAAGATTGACCTGTCTAATTTCCATTGTTTATGGCTGTATTTGAGTTTTAAATAAGCCTGGGGAAAGCACCACGCTACGCTCGCGTAGTTT
Source organism: Lissotriton vulgaris (assembly GCF_964263255.1). Taxonomy (NCBI): domain Eukaryota; kingdom Metazoa; phylum Chordata; class Amphibia; order Caudata; family Salamandridae; genus Lissotriton; species Lissotriton vulgaris. The sequence goes on along the minus strand of NC_141693.1, from coordinate 605,881,589 downwards.
GCGAAGTCTGCGCCACTTTGCACTACGCGAATTGCACAGTGCAAACACGAGACGCGTAGCGTAGCGTAGTGCAGCGGTCATTTCTTGCTTGCTCGCGGTCCTCAATATCAAGTTGGCGACCGCGAGCAAGCAAAATGACATCCCGGTGAGACTTTGTCCTCGTTCGCGATCAGCAACATCAAGTTGCCGATCGAGAGCGTGGAAATAAACCTCCCGGCGAGCTTCTTAACGCGGGGAGGTCAGGCTTCTCATTGCGAGTGGTCGCGTATGCTCGCAACCGCTCGCGATGAGAAACTATCAGTCTCCGTTGAGAAAGCTGCTGCTCAAGTAAAAATCTACTCGAGCGGCAGTAAAGGACAGCTCGCACTGTGCAAGATGCCATTTTCAATGATTGCACAGTGCAGACAGGCATCCGGCACTGTACAATCTTCGCGAATAGCGCACTACGCAGTTTGTGTAGCTAGCGTAGTGCAAAGTGCACTTCGTGTAGCTACGCGTAGCGCTACTTCGCAAACTACGCCCAGGGTTAGTTTTAAACTGGTACTAATGAGGTTAATCATTCGCTAAGACAGTGTCAACATGAGTAAAAATGATAACATAATGAAATAATACTGTCACAAAATATGCCACATTATTTTGCATACTTTGCCTTTTTTGCCACATAATTTAGTCAACTTCCATATGCCGCTCAAATGGAGAAGCTGCCCCTGCAGTACACACAGAATCAAATGCATGACCACCAGAGAGCACGTTCAGTGATTTGTGGGAGATGTCTCAAGCTCCATGAGATATTCAGTCTGTTTGACTGCCATTTGCCAGCCATATAGTCCCCTCTGCCACCATTGAAGCTAAAGGAACTTTAAAGTCTTTCAAGTTTGGAGTTATCTTCTCTCCTGTAAACTCCACAAATTCAGGATCAGCTGGAAATGCAGGAAATCAGCTCCGCAGCAGGTGGCATGCACACTGCACGGTAAGGGTAGGTGGTTGCCCCTCTTATAGCCAATAACCTGGAAGCACTTCAAAATAAATTAGTGTAAAACGATTGAGCATGCTTCCCTTTTGCAATCACATCAAGCATGCTGAGTTGAGCAATTCTACTTTCTGCAACTAATTGCAAAGTAAACCAGCCAATACCGTCTCAGGGTATGCAAACTTCTTTAAAAGTCTTTCTAACTAGACGTCCTTATCTCCTGCATAATTCCAGAGGAGCTGACCAAATTCAAGCCAGTTCAACCAAGTGCTTCCAATCCTCTTGTGACAGTTACCTTTCTCGATCAGACACCACTCACACAGCAAAGAGCCTCATAAGTCGAGGCACAACTCAGTTGATGTGGATCATTTGAGAGTAAAGCTGACCAATCATCCTCGCTCTACGTCTGTCCTTGGCACCACCCACAGAGAGTGATCACTAGGAAGCAGCTATGCCTGCAGGGTTCACCAATGAACCTGCTGGACAGACGGCATTGCAGTGGTGGCTGGCTCGAACCAAGGGTGGTGGGCACAAACAAAAAAAATTTACTTGCCTCCGCAGTGCAACATTCTCTTCCCTCGGGTGACTTTCAGGAAGATCCCGATGGAGGAAACTGCACTACTTAATCCTGGCACTGCTTTCACAGCATTAAAGCAGCACCAGGATTGGATAGAGCAGGCTCTCACAACGCTCTCAAGGGCACTGGAGGCCTGCTCTTTCTCTAACCCACCTGTCTAAGACAGCTAGGTTAGAGAACTATAAAATGTGCATGTCTGGCTGGCAGTCGAAAGACGGCCGGCAAAACAGACATGCGCACTTTAAAGCGCACAGCTCCCTCCTGCTGCCACTCAGCAGCGCTGGCCCGCCCAATCCTGACAGTTAGTTCGGGATGGGTTGCTGAAAAATACACCTGTAATAACTTTATTACTATTTTATTTTTCAGCTCTGGGGCTTGTAAGGTGACGCTCCTCCGCTGAAATGGAGACGCCGCCCCTGCGGTAGGTACAGAATCAAACGTACGACCGCAAGAGCGCATGTTTAATGATTTCTGGAAGATGTCTCAAGCTCCTAGAGAGATTCAGAGTCCGCTCGACTGCCATTTGCCAACCATATAGTACCCTCTGCCACCTCTGAAACTAAAGGAACTTTAAAGTCGTTTGAGTTTGCAAACTCTACAAATAAATGATCTGCAGGAAATGCAGGAAATCAACTCAGCAGCAGGAGGCATGCACACTGCAGGGTAATGGTAGGTGTTTGCCCCTCTTATAGCCAATAACCTGGAAGCACTTCAAAATAAATTAGTGTAAAAGGATTGAGAATGCTTCCCTCTTGGCAATCACATCAAGCATGCTGAGATGGGCAAAGCTACTTTCTGCAACTAATTGCAAAGTAAACCAGCCGCTACCATCTCAGAATCTGCAAACTTCTTTATAAGTCTTTCTCACAAGAGTCATCTATTATTACCAGTGCAACTGTGAGCGCTGAACACGTGTGCACAGGGTAGCACCTCTGCAGAGCCTTCCGCAGCCTGCTCTGTACCATTTTTGACCACCACCCGCTCACGCCACCACCACTTCTCCAGTATCTCTGCATCCCTCTAACTGTGCCAACCTATGGAGCGAAAAGGAAACTGTATCTCTCTATGAGGTTCTCATTTGCATCACACACAATCGCTGAGGGCATCATTTAGATGTTGGTGGGGCAGGGGCCATGCAGGACCCAGCTGGGCTCCTCCATCAATCTCCTGTCTCCTCTCCCTGGTAGAGGTAGGGGAGCTGCTGGGTTTGTGCCTGCGGTGCCTCAGCTGGCTCGTGGGCCTAAATGCCAGAATTGCCAGACCTACATTAGTAGATGTCTCTGCCTAGCACCACCATGCCAGGCATGGAGGCCTTGTGCAGGGTAATCACACAATGACCCCAACATTCGGAGAGAAAGATCCCGGGGTACTGGGACCATTTTTTTTCTTTTCTTGAAACAAACTTCGACTCTGGGATTTTGTTTCTTTAAAACAGAATATGCTTTGTCAAGCCAGCTCAACAATCATGGCACTTCCTTGTTGAGGTGCAGTGCCTGCAGCCGAAAGTAGGCACTGGCGGCTCCAGGGAAGGCACAGAGACCCCCGCTTTCCTGGAGGCGATGTCTAAATCCTGCAGGTGGCCTTCAAACAGGTAGCCGCTGCTGACTGCTGGGCTGATGATCCCTTTGCCAGTTGTTCTGACATAAACATGACTGGCCAAATGGTACTCACTTCCACTGATGGCACACCATTCAACTTTTTGACCAATCTTGCTTTTACTTGTGCCTCTTTGAAGGAGGGAGCTGTCTATGTATATTCAGCTTTCTTCCTGCCTGTAGACTTACATAGTGCCACTGTGGTTGACCTATCCACGATGAGCATTACAGCGTCACTAATGGCTACCACCTGAACTCAGGAACCAGTCTATGGGCCAGGGTTAAAGAGTGTCAAGCCTTCTCCTCTTCAGCCCCATCGCTGACAATGGGCTCATTCCCATAATGGGATGCATTGGTCTGAATCCTTCGGGGCTTTCCTAGATTTGGGGAAATTATAGCAGTTTCGTGGCTCAAAGATGACCTTAGAGCCTCTAAACAGTTCAGGGAAGTAGGCCAGGAACTGAACTTCTGTTTCAATCTTTTTAAGAATAGCTGGTTTTAGGTGTTTCGATTCTTCCCATTCTCATCACTTCTCTGCACTGGTGTCTAAGCTGTGCAAGGATGTATAGGCATTTATATATATAGCGCACTACTTACCCGGAGGGTCCCAAGGCGCTTCGACCGCTGCGAAACCCTTCCTGGCTTCCCTGAGAGATGGTCCCTTAATGGGTATCTCCAGGGTGAAACCAGGCATCCCCGGCGGTCTGGTGGGGCCGTTAGTGAAGATGAGGCAAGCTAATGCCCAGAGTTGCCGAGTGTGAACGCTGATCAGAGTGGGCACCGAGGTGAGAGAATTATCGAGTCCGCTGACCCTGGTCCAGAAACCTGCCGCGCCGGGAATCGAACCCTGGTCCCGGGCCGTCCTCTGCTCTCGGGTCTGCCGCCTCTAACCAGTGACCTACTGGAAAAAGGAATTTCAGTCCTGGCAGCATTTGGCCACAGTCTGGGCAAGCCAGCACAAATGATTCCAATCCAGCCAAGAACATCAGCTGCAGGAAGCTCGTAAAGGCATTTGTCTTGCTAGCTGTGTATCTACATAAAGAATACATAAAGGTCATGTGAAGGTTAACCCAACTTGAGCATGGTCGTCCAGCTTCAACTTCCAGCGTCACCAAATTAGATCACTTATAAAGATGTCCCGGGACACTCGTGGCTTAATTTGGATTTCATTACTTTGGGGGATAGGGTACATGTTGTCCTTAATGGCCTGGTTCAAGCACCTACAGTCAGAACCAAACACTGGCCAAATATTCTGGTTTCAAAACTCTCAAGTTGACATAGAGCCTGATTTAGACTTGGCTCAGAGGACACCATCACAAAGGCAATGGAGAATACTCTCCACTAAAGCGAAGTTCCAGCCACCGCAGTTAGAGTCGGGCAGTACTTCAGTATGTAGACGACAGAGCTACTCCATTTCCACCATCTACAAACACCTTCGACAGCCCGACTGAGTAAGGGTCATCGGAGGTTTGACTACAAGTCTGCCCGCCCTATTCAGAGTGGCCGGATACATTGCCAGTTTTTGCTCTCACATACAGCCATACAAAATGTGCTTTTGACTTTTTTCCTGTTTGTATATTAACCTACAAGTCATTGCATGTTCAAATGATTTCAAGTCATACATAAGCAATGGTCATACAGCACTTTAAGGAAAGCCAAGGTCTGATACCAAACAATATTTAATCAAAAATGGTCATAGGACACTACAATGCCAGTGATTGGAACAAATGTACGGTTCGACAACCCCAGCAGCCTAATAAGCTCTTCACACTCCACAGGAGGTATTTGCAGATCCACAGCAGTGACACAATGCTTTCAAAAATAGGAATTATTTAATTTGGGTTCCATTAAAGATATTTTAGAGAATTGTGACTCCATAATGCATGTAATAGGTTACAAAGAGGCAAAGGCAAAAAAAATGTCCTGATCCTGCTTGAGGTGCAAACTCTCCCCAAATTATCTATGTGATTCGGGGCTGGCTATGTGTTCAGAGTACACAATCAGTAGATTACAAATACTCAGCCATCTCCTAAGAGAGGAACCCCACCCTCATCCCCAACTAGGCCATATCCCCCCTCCCCCTTATACCTTTCCAGAGCCGAACTCTGAGCCACAAACAACACCCCCTCTTCCTCCCAATCCCACCAGATCTGATTTAACTTGCGACCCTTCACCCAGAAGTCTCTCCTCCGCCCAGCTTCCCCTCCTCACCCCCTCAGACAAGCTGTCGCAACGCCTCGATCTTCTGGAAGCACAGCTCAGAACCCTGATCCATGGCCTGAACGAAACCTTATCCTCCCTAGGGACAATCCCTCTGCCCACCCCTCACCCCGCATCACCCCACATCCCACCTCCTCCCAATAGGAATGGCTCACCCCCCCAAACAGTCCCCGGCCCCCCCAGGTCCTCGGCCATCTCTCTCCAAACCCTGGATAGAGTCACGAGTAGACAGACCCAGCAGAACCAGGCCCACCCTCTCGCCCCAGGAAGCGACTGCACTTACTGCATCATATGACCATCCCAATATCCAGCTAGCACGGGCCTCGCCGTTAAACCCTACTACCACCTCCCTGATCCAAGTCATTATGGGACTGGGTAGGGACCCTCCCCACCGAAGAACCCCCAGACCCCCTTCCTACCTTTCCTCTATCAACTGTATGCTTATCACCAGCAGGTCTGCGGTCAAACACGCAACGGAAATAGCAGAAGCCATCCTCTCCCACGACCTGGATGTAGCTTTCATCACGGAAACCTGGCTGAACTCCCTGTCTTATCCCAACATGGACCTATTGGACCGCCCGGTTTCGCAATTATCCACAAAGAAAGACCCAAGCACAAAGGGGGCGGCATTGCAATTATTCACAAAAGTAACTTGTCCATCTTAGAAAGTCCCGCCTGCCTCTACAACTCGTTTGAATGCCTTTCGGTTAGCATCAAATCGCCCTCAAACAGTTCACTCCAATGCCACCTCCTATACCACCCTCCAGGCAGCTCTACCGAATTCAGTGCCCAGCGATCGGATCTGATCATCCACTCCACACTCACCAACGATAAGTACATTAACCTGGGTGACCTCAACCTAAGATGGAACAAAACAAAAAACCTGCTCATCTAATCCCTCAACACCCTCCTACTAGACAACGACCTGATCCAACACTGTTCAGAGGAAACACATCATAGAGGTGCAATCCTGGACGTAATCATCGCGGAAAAAAATACAATCATTATCGACTTCATCATCCCTGTGGCTGGTCCAACCACCACATCATGCTCTTTCATATCAATCAACCGGCCCTTTCCCACACACCCACGCAGGCTGCTCCTCTGTGGGTCAAGAACACTTCCCGAGTCCCCCGAGAAAAACTGGAAAAAGGTCTAAGCAAGCTCCTCCCTAACACGGCTGATCACCTCCCAACCACAGAACTTACTTCGCTCTACCATTCCAACTTGGAGCTCACATTAAACCGGCTGGTTCCCTTGAAACAACAAAAAAAAAACATAAGCACCCCCTCCAGGTCTTAGTTCACCACAGACATCAATGAGGAAAGAAGACACCTCAGAACCCTAGAAAGAACCTGGAGGAACAACCCCTCCTCCCTCCACCGGGATCAACTCAAGGCAGCACGCAAAAAAAATACAATGATCTCATCAAGAGTAAAAAGACAACTTTCTTCTGCTCCGCCTTAGACAACACCAAAAACCGCCCCAAAGAACTCTTTAACATCATCAAGGCCCAAAAATCTAAACCAGTGACAGCCAACATGGAGGCATCCAAAATCCATTGTGACAACTTTCCCAGCTTTTTCAACGAAAAAATCGCCAAAAATCGATTGATCGCTCAACATCAAGCCCGCCACCCCACTGGACATCCCGACACCAGCATCCAATAGCAATACCCCAATGACCACGTGTACCTGCTTGTCCTCCTTCCATCCCGTCCAGGAAGAAGTGGTAAGCAATCTGATTGCCACCGCCAAACCATCTTCCCATGCCCTCGATCAGCTCCCCCTGAGACTGACTAAAGACTTAAAGCTTACACTAGCCCCAATCTGGTGCAAGATCATCAACAGCTCACTGAACGAGGGTTGCATTCCAGACTGTCTCAAAATTGGACAAGTCACGCCGCTATTAAAAAAAACTGGCCTCGACCCAAAGGACATGAATAACTTTAGACCGGTATCAAATCTTCCTCTCCTTTCCAAAATTCTAGAAAGATGTGTTCTTCCACAGCTAACCCAACACCTGGAGAACATCAAACTACTGGACCCACACCATTCAGGATTCAGACAGGGCTGCAGCACCGAAACAGCAATCTTAAATATCTTAGACGATCTCCACATCTCACTCGACTCTGACCAATGTAGCCTTCTCATCCTCCTAGATCTATCGGCTGCGTTCAATACTGTTGACTACACCCTGCTTCTCAAAGTTCTCCAGGAGAGAGCGGGCATTGAAAAGACGGTTCTAAAATGGTTCTCCTCCTTTTTCCACAACCGTACACAAAGAATAAAAATTAACAACTTTGAATCAGACCCCCTTCCAGTTAGCCGAGGAGTTCCCCAAGGGTCAGTTCTCTCCCCACAACTTTTTAATATTTACATGGAACCCCTGACCACACTGCTAAGAAACTCCAACATCCCCTTCCACCTCTACGGGGATGACACACAACTCTATCTGGAAATCTCCTCGATCTCAGACATTCACAGACTTAATGTCACGCTCACTGAGGTCCAACATTGGCTCTCAACCAACCACCTCAAACTTAACCAAGAGAAATTCGAAGTGCTCCTCGTCTCCAATAGGGATGAAAATCCCCAAATCGTCGAATGGCTTAAAGCGCTAAACGCCCTCAACGGCGCACTTACGATATCGGACTCAGTGAAATCCTTAGAGATTACCCTGGACCCCAAACTGGACTTGAAAAAACACATCTCAATGACCGCCAAAAGTGCGTTCCTAAATCTTAAACTACTCTACAAAATGAAACCCTTCCTGCCCCCGAAAGATCATAAACAGGTCACTCAGGCACTGGTGCTCTCCAGAATTGACTACGGCATCGCAGCACTGACCGGGTCAGCAACATCACACCTAGGTCCTCTCTCCACTACCCTCAACGCCGCAGCAAGAATGGTTACAGGAACGAAGAAATACGAGCAAAATCTCTCCGGCACTAAAGGAACTGAAATGGCTCCCTATCCACCAGCGAGCCAGCTTCCGTACAGCGTGCCTCACGCACAAAGCCCTGCACACAGGCAAACCGGAATACCTGGCCACGAAACTCAAGAGGGCCGGCCAGACCAGGAACCTCAGAAGCTCCAACATGCTTCTTCTCATCCCACTCAAATCTGGGAAGCACAAAACCGCAAACAATTCCTTTTCGGGAAATGCTCCCAAGATCTAGAACGCCATCCCCTCCCCATATCAGAATGACCACCTCCTTCCTGAAGTTTAAGACATTACTCAAAGCCCTCTTCCTAGAATGTTCTCTGGCATAACTACATTCTCACTTCTATCTGGGGGCAGGGCAGATATCCTCCTCTCCCGAAACCGGTCGCTCTCGAACTATGCCCCGCGTTGCTCTCAAGTGGACAATCTGAAGACTTGTATTTCTCCCATTGTTTTCGTGTTCTTGTTTGCCGCCCCAAAAAAATTCTCTTGTTCATAACTGTACATACTGTGAAGCGCTCTGATACCCTCGGGTCTAGCTAGCGCTATACAAAACCTCAATAAATAAATAAATATTCTAGATGTGAGCTCAGCCTCAGAAACACAACAGGGATGCCTCAAATAAGGAGCTGTGCACTAGATAGTGACCCAAGGCAATAGCTCTGAATGGCACCTGTGTACTAGTTGTGAAACCCTTCACCACCCCTACGCTCACAGTGGTCTCCCGCAAGAGTGAAAGAATCCTGCCCCACTTCTCCTGAGGTGAAGCTCAGCTTCCAGTGCATATTTTGTGGAAACAGGATTGTCCATTCACGGTCTTTCTAGATGTGGTGGTGGGTCCTTTCACATGCCTCTGTAGATATGACAACTAAGAATTCCTATGGATAACTTCACCAGTGCTGTCATTCCATATGTGTCCTTCAAGAGCTCAAGAGTGCCATCTGAGCTTTCTCAAGGCCAGAATCCCAAGTTAGAGCACAATGTGTCGGCCTAACTTTGAGGCATTGGCATTACTTGGGAGGAATGACTCCTCTTCTGGGAATGAAGATTAGGGCAGTCTTCTGCGACATCAGGGATCCCCCTTGTCTATCAATGGCTCTTGCCTCATTACAACTAGCCTCACCGCCACTGGGCTCAAACAAGCACATCAGCTCCGGGTTGCCCAGCTTAACCCTGAGGACTGAAATGAACTTCCAAAGGGGAAGCACAAGATGTGGAAAGAACAATAGAAAATCTACGCGCTATCGAGGCAGAGGTACACATTATATCCTCATGGTCCAGTCATTTAAAGTGGGATGATCTTCCTGGGGTATGGATCTGCAAGTCCAGACCTGCTGGTGGTAGCTGAGACTTGAAGTTGCACGCAAGACAATCTACCCAGGGACAGATGTGATAAGTTCCATTCCAACCACTGCGCAAACCACACTGCTGCAATTTATGGCTCTTGCAAATCAATGCACAATATGCGAGGAATATTGTGAATATTTTGCATATTGCGTCAAAGAATGTGCAGTGGTAACATTGCAAATCGAATCTATAAAACAGATAACAGCAGGGCGTTAAGCGGGACGGGTCCTGCCGGTGTACAGCACCGGCACTTTTAAAAAACAGATGTTGAGACGGGTCCCTATCGGGCTCTCCATTTTTGCCCCCACTCTCAGGATGAAGACAAAATCTCAACTCTGCAGCAGTATCACCCTTCACTGCCTTTGAGGTAACTTCAAAGAGACTCGTTTTATTTCTTACACAGTCTCATCATTTCAGAACTGACGCATTTGTAATATTCCGTACAATGGAGCCATAGTTGTTGCTTGTTTATCTTATGCAACTAACAACCATTGGCAAAGCAAATAGTTATGGCTTGTTGTAGGTATGATGTTACCTGTTGTATCAGATATATGGATGCAATGACAGAAGCAGCAAAATACTAGTTGGGGGGGCACACTATGCTAAGCACAGATTTGTAGCTCAGGTGTTTTAAGCCAAGCCCTAATTATACCGGCCACGACCCTTTGACATACCCCACAGTTTTTTCATCCCACATAAATCCCTGAATAATGGCTTTTAAAAGTATATCAAATAAATTCCCAATGAGTTGTAAACACTGGTAAATTACAGTTTTTGCACCATCTGAGTAGCTCACACGATTAGCTACAGAGAAGTGTGGAGAAGTGTGGCTCAATGATTGGAGTGGCAGACCCTGATGCAGAGGTCTAGTCCGGGACCAGGGTTCAATTCCCCGCCTCGGGCGATTCCAATCATGGAGTGCAACTCTGCAACTCTGGGCAATAGCTTGCTTAATCTCCACAACGATTCAAAAAAGGGGGTGGTGATGGACAGAGTATCTGAATTAAACAGAACACTCGTACCCAGTCAACAGATCAGGGCTTGATCCATCACCGTTTTTTAGCTCACTGCACCATCCCAGCTCAGAACCTGGCTACATGCAAATTAGTCTGTCCCTGGCCCAGTGCATCTTGGGAACAGGGCAGACCAAACTACCAAGCCAATTCTTTTACTGGAAAGGAAACAAGCTTCCGGGGACTGGTTTCTGGCATTACAGCCGTCTTCAGCCCGGCTTGCTTGAATCCTGATGGTGCAGTGAGCAAGGGACTCACATCTGAGTATACCCTTCCACGCTTATGGTGGACAAAACGATTCAAAAAAGGGGGTGGTGATGGACAGAGTATCTGAATTAAACAGAACACTCGTACCCAGTCAACAGATCAGGGCTTGATCCATCACCGTTTTTTAGCTTACTGCACCATCCCAGCTCAGAACCTGGCTACATGCAAATTAGTCTGTCCCTGGCCCAGTGCATCATGGGAACAGGGCAGACCAAACTACCAAGCCAATTCTTTAACTGGAAAGGAAACAAGCTTCCGGGGACCGGTTTCTGGCATTACAGCCGTCTTTAGCCCGGCTTGCTTGAATCCTGATGGTGCAGTGAGCAAGGGACTCACATCTGAGTATACCCTTCCACGCTTATGGTGGACAAAACGATTCAAAAAAGGGGGTGGTGATGGACAGAGTATCTGAATTAAACAGAACACTCGTACCCAGTCAACAGATCAGGGCTTGATCCATCACCGTTCAAGCAAGCCGGGCCGAAGACGGCTGAAATGCCAGAAACCGGTCCCTGGTAGCTTGTCTCCTTTCTGGTGAAGAATTGGCTTGGTAGTTTAGTCTGCCCTGTTCCCATGATGCACTGGGCCAGGGACAGACTGATTTGCATATAGCCAGGTTCTGAGCTGGGATGGGGCAGTGAGATAAATAACGGTGATGGATCAAGCCCTGATCTTTGGACTGGGTAAGAGTGGTCTGCTTAATTCAGACACTCTGTTCATCACCACCCCCTTTTCTTAATCGTAATCTCCACAACGGCCCCCACGACACTAAGGATGCCTGGCTTCCACCTTGGGGGTGCCCAGGAGTGGACGCCTCACAGGGAAAGCCAGGATGGGTTCCACAGCGGTATTCGTACAAGCGCCTTGAGACCCTTGCGGGTGAGTAGTGCGCTATACAAGTATCAATTTACAATTTTACAATGGCGTCATTGCTTTGGCAGTGAAAGGGACGGGGGTTAGTGGAGCCAGCGTGGAAAAATAGGAGGGAGTACATTTTCCGCAGTGATATGAAAGCTGCAGTAAAAAGTGGAACAGATGTTTTAGTGCTTATGATTTGATAGTGAAGCTATGTCTCCCCACACGTTCATACTTTTGGTTGTCAAATAAATAGATAATCACACAGGCTGAGGTTATTTTGGAAATATCCGTTTCTCCTTTTTGAAATTATGGATTTTCATATTTCTTAATTTCGAACTCTTAACCCCGATGTTCAAAATTCTTAATGTTAAACTTTTAACCGAGATTCAGTCTAGCAGGTCTGCCTGGGTGTGGAGAATGCAGTATAGCTGAGAGAGCGCAAACTGACCAAAATGTAGAAATGCATCACACTTAAACGTAGTAAGCACAAATCATGAAGAGAAATGCCATGAGTGCTGATAGTAGCCACAGTTATATTCTGATGTGTAGTTAATATAGAAGTTTAAATAAAAGTGGAACTAATGCAGAAATGTGTGAAGTAATAAGGTTTATTAAACGTGATTATTCCTGAATCCATGTTGTGTAGCTGCTAAAATGTAAGATGGCATACGGAAACGTTGAACGTGGTAGGCCTCAGGGCCAGAGCTAGGAGGGAGGGGGACAAAGAGTGAATTGCACAATATGGATTGCACTAATGTTTAGTAATAATGAGTAGGTTTTGATTTATAGATGTGTTTACTTAATCAGTAGAATAAGAGTATTAACATGCTAACAATTAAAGAAGAAGTTGAATATTATAAAATTATTGTAGAGCTGGAAAGCCTTAAACGTGGATTTACACCTATTAGTCTGGGCCGGGGAATGTTGCAACGTGGTTGGAAAACCATGAGAAATGGGATTTGGCTCCAAATGTCTGTCTGGAAGAGAAAAGGGGGTATTCAATTATTAATAATGAATAGAAGCCTGTTCATGAAATGGACCAGACATGGAGGAGGGTTCCGGAATGTTTAAGGGGTATCAGCGGGCCGGAGAAGAGTCTGAGAAGCAAGGTCGACGCTAACCACAAGGCCTCATCATGGAAAAAGCCAGAAGCTACACCACGTGAGGGGCGTCTCACGAGGGGCGTCCTAAATGTTGTTGTATTTTTGTATTAGGGACAGCACCCCTGGGGGGAGTTAGAGCAGAAGCCTGAGGACCCTTTAGAGAGCGGATGGGTAGGCAGAGAGGGGCCATGACTGGAGGACTTTAGGTTTTCACCAAGAGTTGAGGGTGGGTGACTTCCCTCGGGAGTCATTCACTGCTGACACCTTTGATAGGTTGAGACCTGGTTAAGTAGGGATACCATCTAGAGCAGGGTAGGGTCAGCCTAACCTGTATTTTCCCTCCGCCTGTAATGACCGATAGATTTCAATATGTGTCTATGCTAATAGCACTATTGTTTTTAGAACTGGTATTGGTAATTTCCGTTGTTCGTCTGAGGGCTTTCAGAGAACACATGTACGTGGTTGGGCCCGTGTATCTGGTTAATCTCATTTTGAGATGCTTGTATCTGCAACTTATCTTGACTTTATAATAAACCTTTGAAAGCTAGAAGTTGTTTGTGATCCTTTGAGCAGAGTCCTTTATTGGGAGAACTAACTTGGTAAGAGATGCACTTTCTTTCCTCAAAGACAGGCAATAAAGGTTCAGTCGACCAGACCGGGGTTTTAGATCGATAGTGATAAGGTATTGATCAAAATCTCACCCTTCCAGTTGGTAGCTATAGAGGATGGTTGCCTTCTTGAGGAAGGTGATCTAGGCCAGGTTAGATTACCCCCAGGCCCCTAGAGATCGATGATCGGAAGAACCGCCCGCGGAAGAAGGACCGGATGACGTGAGACAGAAAAGCAGCAGTATCGGTCGAGAGTGAGTATAAAGGGTCATGCGTGTTAAGATTGCGGTGTTTTGTACTATATCTATGTTGTAATGTCTGGCGGAGTTGAATGACTGTAGAGAGACTGTGGAACAGGTTGTGAGCGCCCGCAACCGGTGGAAATCTTAAGTTCAGGGAGAGCTTAAGTGGTTCGGGTGTATCGGACACCCAGAGTAATTGTTAACTAATGTGAAGGGGGTCATGAGGTACCAATGATCACCCGAAGGACCAGATAGGGGGAACGTAAGAGTGAGTGCGTGAGTAACGGACGCTGGTCGGAAGTTACTGTGTGTGTAAAGAACCTATCAGAGAGACGATAGACATCTCGTCAGTTGTGTTGACAATTACAAATAGACTGTGGACGTACAGTCGAGGGAAGTGACCGCTTGGTTGGAAGTAGTCATTTTTCGGTGTATGAATGGGACGCATGCATGACCGCGAGGAGAGCTGAGAAAGGAGGGGTGCTGCTGCGAAGCGGAGACTAGTGACGTCAGAAAGTGCCGCGCTGGGATTGGCCGGCCGGCGAAAGACCGCACTGCGATAGGCCAGCTAGCAAAGCCGCGCTAGGATTGGTGGATTGCCATCAGGAAGTAAACAAAGTATTCAAGCTGGAAATTTTGCGCATAATTATGAAGTGTTTTAAATGGTTAAGAGCGCTGTTTAAAAGAGAGCGCAGGGGATCGTATGAAGGGGAAGAAGCCCCGCCGGAGGGTACGCCAGCGCGTTTCATGGGGACAAATGTTGGGCTGCACACGATTCTGTGGATCTCAGAGTGGAGTAGGATGACAGATGGAAATGAGGAGCTCACGTTCCCGAAATACGGGACGTTCAGATTAGAGGTGTTGCACAGATTAAAAGCAATTATGACCGCAACTAGACCCTTGCCTAGACCAACTCAGTTTGAAGCCCTTAATGCATGGATTAGGGCAGCGCATGAAAAGAACATGAACAGGCGGCAAGACAGAGTGAAACGTTCGGTAAGGGCAGTACAGGATGCCAAGTGGGATGAGGATGCTAAAAGATGGAGGGTGCATAACATGGAAGTAAATAAATTGTATCCAGTGTTAGAGCTGCCCGGGAACAAAAGCCCCCTAGAAGAGGATGACGAGAGCGAGACAGAGGACAGCCTGATAAACAGATTATTGACAGACAGGCCACCTCCGTATAACAGAGCAGGGGGAGATGCCGAGAACGGCGAGAAAGGGGGGGGCAATGCAGGAGAGCATGTGCCGCTTCCCAGTTCCGATTGGGATCCCGCTGCAAAGAAAGAACTGTCCCAGCCTAGCCAAGTGCAACAGGTGGTCGGGAGGTTTGTGGTGCAAAGAGGGCCAGAAACGGCGTGTGCCACATCCTACGCATTACCTGATGCACTACAGGTACCTGTTACCATAGGTCCTATAGTGTCGGTATATGACCCAGACAGGGCTAGAGGGGAAGAACGGGTACGAAGGGACAGAGAAAGAGCAGAGATGGCAAGAAGGAAAGATACGATCAACTCCCCAAGTCAGTTGCCGATACCAAGAGATTGGAGCACCCCAGTACACACAACAGGAGATCTGGGGGACATTAGATGGCCAGAGGATATGAGGGGACCAGTACGGAAATCCTTTCAAGAGTTCAACGAGTACATGAAGAAATGGGATGAGGCAGTCGAGGCTCAAAAGAGCATCATAGCGGCAGAAGCTGAAAGGGAAAGTCAGGACAGCAGAGCCCGGACTCACTGCGGGGCTGAAGAGAGCAGTCCGGAGTGGGACGGGAGGGAGAAGGACAGTAGGAGATTCACCCATTGGGCCCGGAGTGGAGATAGATCAGACCTGGAAAATGGGGGCCCAGAGAACGGGGGGGTGTCTCGCCCGATACATAATGAAGAAGACAGGAGGGCTCGGGAGTACAGGGACAGCTTTAAGTGTATCCACTGTGTGCCCGGCAGGAGAGAACAGAGTGGGGGTTGCGTGAGACCACACCATAGTCCTTGTGACGACGGACATGAGCGCAGCCCAGGGAATACGGGAAACCAGGAAGAATCGTGTCAGATACTGAGTGATACGAGGCCAAGGGGGAATGGAGACCGAAGGGAGAATAGCAGAGAGACCTACTGTGGGATGAGAGGAGAGAATGGGCAAGGTGAGAAGGGGGGTAACAGGCCCGTGTTCCATCACCTTCCAAGATCGGATGGCCGAGCATGGGATCTGGAGAGATGGGAACAAGAGAGAGCACTCCCCAACTCTCCAGAACCCAAACGTAGGGCCCGGAGTTGGGATGGGAGAGACACCTGTGAACCTCCCTCGAAGGAGTTATTGCGAGCAGAAATAAAAGCCAAAAGACTCGATGTCTACAGCTTAAAGTCAGATCTGGATGACATGGTAGACGGTACCCTGCCCTTAGAAAGAATGGACATGTATGAGCAGGATGAAATTCTGTTCATGGCAAAGGACGTAACTCGAAAGGCGAGAGCAATCCATGAGAAATTAGTCGAACTAGCAGGCAAATATATGGTAGACTTGTCAAAAACCAAAGCGTTACAGGGCAACCACAGGCTACATTACACAGACCGAGATCTAGATGAGAGGAGGACCATCGGATTGAAAACACACATAAGGGAACTGATCACTGGAATAAGGACATGGAGGGCCCTAGATAAGTGGGAAGAAAGGTGGTCCAAGAGAGGGACCGTTAGGAGAAGTACACTTGGGATGACACCAGGAGGACAGCAGGGAGTAGAGACGTACCCTTTGAGGGAAGTCGCAAATGGGACCTATGTCCACGTCCCTTGGAGTAGGGGGGATTTAGCTGCTTTTACCACCTCTTTCCCCAAACTGCGGGAAAACCCTGTGGAGTGGTATAAGCAAGTTGAGAGATTCGTAAAAATCTCAAAGGTCCTATGGATAGATTTGAACACGTTGTTTGACATAGTAGTGCCAGGAGATTTGTGGACCGCATGCAAGGTTAGCGCTGAGTGGCCCACCATAGAGCCCGAGAGAGATGCTAGGACTAATGGGCCGTCCGAGAGTGTGATGGCAAAATTCGAAAGAGTAATGACGTGGCTGAAAGAGAAAGTGCCAATGCAAGACATAGATTGGGTAAAAATTGACCGAACGAGACAGGAACCCAAAGAGACAGTACACGAATACTATGAGAGATTGCTGAAGGCGTTTAAACAGTATAGCGGTCTGGATGTCATGGATCCGAGGGACATAGGGCAATTTGTGTCCAAATTTGTCCTAGGCCTGAGACCGGATATTAGTTTAATGATCCAGCAACACTTGATTTGTTGGCAAAATAAACCCCTAGACGAAATACTGAGGTATGCCAGGTACTGCTGTGATGAGATAGATTCTAAAGCTAAGAAACTAAAGGAGAAGCTGATGGTGGTACAGATGCAGGCAGCAGGGAAGGGGGGACAGCAGCAACAACAACAAGGAACAGGTACTGGAGGAAAGAAACAGTACAGCCAGAACAAGGCCAATGAGGAGAACTCCACCTTTAGACCCAGGATAGATATAGCTGCCTTAAAGAAAACGACTAGGTGCCACCAGTGTAACGAGGTGGGGCATTGGAAACGCGAGTGTCCCTATAATGTTGAGATAGGAGACCAAGAGGTGGAAGAGGAAGAGACCCAGAGTGCGCCTACGAGAGGGATAACGCAATACCAGGGAAAGGTGCTCAGAGGGGGGCTTCCTCCCCGAGCCCAGTTCCCGCAGGCACCCAGAGTAGGGACTATGGGTAAGACATATAGACAGATGCCCCTGTTTGTAGGAGGAGAGGAATGCTATTATGTGGACCCACTAACTGGACAGAGAGTGGAAAGAGATGACTGCATCCTCGGGGCAGCTCTGGAGGTGGATCAGAGGGGACCCTATGTTGAGGCCGAAGTGGCAGGGTTCCCCACGACATTTCTAGTGGACACAGGAGCCACTCGATCCACGATCAGATCAGCCGCAGTTCCAGGCCTGCCCATGTCTGGGGAGACCATACAAGTGGTGGGGGTCGCTAATAAGAGAATGACCAGTCCTTTGACTGAGCCCGTGCAGGTGAAAATAGGGAAGTATAGTGAGGAGCACCAGTTTGTGGTTTGCGATTCTAGTCCTGTATGTCTGTTAGGAAGAGACCTTTTGTGCAAATTGAACTGCACTATATACTGTACACCGCAAGGAGTGGAGGTACTGACAAATGATGATGATGCAGACTTTAAAGTCGCCAATTCCAGAATATGTGTGGAGTTGTATCCCACTCTGACAGTAGATGAGCTCCCCTGGGACTTGAGAGAGACAGTTGCTCCAGAAGTGTGGGATTTCACTGGGGAAGAGATTGGGTTGGTGAAAGGAGTGGACCCAGTGAAAATTGTAGTGAAACCACATGCTGAGTTCCCAAGAACCCCTCAGTATAAATTGACTCCAGAAACGATTGCAGGCATAAAACCCGTGATTGAGTCCATGATTAAGCAGGGAATACTGAAGGAAATCGTGGGTAGTCCATGCAACTCCCCGATTATGGGTTTGCAGAAACCAAATGGGAAATTTCGGATAGTGCAGGACCTCAGAAAGATTAATAACATAGTCGTTTCGTGTTGTCCAGTGGTACCGAATCCATCAGTGATACTGTTTCAGATACCGTTCCAAGCAGAATGGTTCACTGTGATTGATCTTTGCCAGGCTTTCTTTTCGATCCCTTTGGACGAAGAAAGCCATTTTCTTTTCGCATTTAAGCTGGAAGGTCGCGTCCTAACATGGTGTCGTATTCCTCAGGGGTATACAGAAAGCCCATCGATCTTCAACCAGCTCCTAAAGAAAAATCTTGAAAGTCTAGTGCTGCCCCAGAGGTCAGTTCTGGTCCAGTACATAGACGACCTCCTTGTGGCGTCAGAAACAGAAGAAGCTTGCAGGGAAGACTCTATTGCTTTGTTAAATCACCTAGCTGAAAATGGGCATAAGGTGTCCCCGGGGAAATTGCAGTACTGCCTGACAGAGGTACAGTACTTGGGACACAGAATTGAGAAAGGTAAGCGAAAGGTGTCACCAGACAGGATAGAGGCCATCATGAAAATGAATGCGCCTAAAACACAGAGAGAAGTCAGAATGTTCCTAGGAATGGTGGGATATTGCCGACAGTGGATTGCAAACTTTTCACTGAAAGCAAAGCCCTTGCAAAAACTGACGCACAAGGAAGTGAGTGATCCGGTACCATGGGACAAAGACTGTTTGATGGCGTTCCTGCAGCTGAGAGAGGACTTGTGTCGTGCTCCGGCTCTGGGAATGCCGGATTACGATAAACCATTCTTGCTCTACTGCTGTGAGAGAGAGGGATGCGCGCTGTCTGTGTTAGTCCAAATCCATGGGAATGCCCGTAGACCAGTTGCTTATTTCTCGGCTACTTTAGACCCAGTAGCCGCAGCGTTGCCCGGATGTCTCAAATCCGTTGCCGCAACAGGTGTCAGCATTGAGAGGTGTGAGAATATTGTTATGGGGCACCCGTTAGAGGTACATGTGCCCCACTCTGTTGAACTGTTGATGACCAGGACCAAAACACAGCATCTGACAAACAGCAGGCTCACGCGCTATGAGCAAGTCATTCTTGCTGCAGAGAACGTGACCCTCAAGAGATGCTCTGTTTTAAATCCTGCTACCTTGATGCCACTTCCAAATGATATTGAAGATGATGATGAATGTACAGACCATGACTGCCTCGATGTGACTGAACTATGCACCAAACCAAGACCCGACATCGTAGATGAGCCACTGACCGACCCAGATGAAATTTTCTTTGTCGATGGCTCATGTGTAAGAGACGAAGTTGGGCAGTTGAGAGCAGCTTACGCTGTTTGTACAATTACTGGAGTAGTGGAAGCTGGATGCCTGGAAGGAGTACACTCCGCTCAGGTAGCCGAGATTATTGCCCTGACGCGTGCCTGCCTGGCAAGCAATCAAATCCGAGTCACCATATACACTGATAGTCAATATGGTTACGGGGTAGTTCATGATTACGGGCAGTTATGGTCTCAAAGAGGTTTCATGACCTCTTCAGGCTCTCCCATTCGCAATGGAGAGTTTGTGCGCCTGTTGTTAGAGGCATTGCAATGTCCAGCAGGTATCGCAGTTGTGAAATGTACCGCACATACCAGAAATATGGACTTTGTGTCACAAGGCAATAGATATGCCGACGAAGTCGCACGGTATTGTGCGGAAACAGGATACTCTTTCACAGAGGTGGAAGTGGGCGGAATAAATGTAAGGACTGAATTAGCTATGATATTGGAAACTGTTGATACTTGGGACGAACTGAAGGAGATGCAAGAGAATGCTCCTGACTGTGAAAAAGAAACATGGCAAAAGGCAGGATGTGTGGTGGGTGAAGCCCATTTCTGGGTCTCAGCAGATGGCAGAGCAGTGTTGCCCAATGAGATGGTGAGCCCAATGGCCCGACACATACATGGTCCTGTCCACTTAGGAAGAGATGCTATGCTGAGAGTGTTTAGACAGACCTGGTACAACCCCAAGTTCAGAGTAGCAGCCGAAGCAGTGTGCCAGCGTTGTGTGACGTGCCAGCAGTTGAATGTAGGGAAGAAGACACCAGTTGCACTGAGCCACATAGGGAGATCAGGAGGTCCATTCAATAGAATGCAGATAGATTTTATCGAAATGCCAAGGTGCAGCCGCCTCCGTTATATCCTGGTGGTTGTCTGCGTTTTCTCCAGATGGGTTGAGGCATATCCTACACGCAGGTGCGACACCCTCACAGTGGCTAAGTTACTGCTTAGGGAGCTTATACCGCGCTTCGGGGTGCCGGCCTCTTTGGAATCAGATAGGGGAACGCATTTCAACAGTTCGCTTGTGAAAATGATTTGTGCCGCTTTGAATATAGACCAAAAACTACATTGCAGTTATCGACCAGAAGCTTCAGGAATTGTGGAGCAAATAAATGGCACCATCAAGGCCAGAATTGCAAAGGTGTGTTCATCAACATCCTTGAGTTGGCCTGATGCGTTGCCATTGGTTCTTATGAGCCTCCGTAGTACCCCAGACAGAAGAACGGGGCTGTCACCACATGAGGTGTTAATGGGAAGAGCAATGAGGTTACCTTCTGTCCCAACTGCTGCACTGATTAGCATCACAGATGATATGATCCTGGACTATTGTAAGGGGCTGTCTGACGCCATTCATTCTGTGTCCCTTCAGGTGCAGGCTGCCGAGGTACCATCGTGCCAGGACCCTTGTCACGACTTGCTTCCTGGGGACTGGGTCCTGGTGAAAAAGCACGTGAGAAACAGCTGCTTGGATGTTCGTTGGCGTGGGCCTTTCCAGATCATCCTGACCACAAATACGGCAGTGAAGGTGGGAAGCCTGCCCAACTGGATCCACGCGTCGCACACGCGGAGGGTTCCAGCACCTCTGGAAGAAACAGCTCCTCTCTCGGATAGACGTCCAGCTGCGGACCGAGAAGCCATAGAGGGGGCTAGCCAAGCTGTAGAGGTGCCAGCGGAAGCAGGGAACGAATCTGACCAAGCTGAGGACGGTCAGTACAACAGCGAGACAGACGACGCTACTGAAGGTGAAAGTAGCTGGGAGTACGAGTCGGACGCTGACAGGTCTGACAGAGAGCGTGAAAGAACAAGAAGAAGACGGAGTAGAAGGGTACGTGGAGAAGCTGATTGGCCGCAAAGAAGGAGCTCTAGCCTAAGGTCAACTCCGGAGAGAACCCTTCCTCCGATATCAGAAGACTCAGACCCCGAAGAAGGTGCTCAGGGCGCTGAAGCACCGGAGTTGAGGAGGTCAAGAAGAGTGCGTGTGCCTAACAGAAGATACTCCACCCCCGAGTGGACATATCTGGCGACAGATGGCTTCGAAGCCAGTGACAGGGAGGATCCGAGCGGTGGTGGTGTCCAGTTCTGAGCCCATCGTAACAGTGGAGATACGACTGTTAGTACCCGGAGTCGAACAAGAAGGGTCACTGACATTTATGCTTCCCCGACCTCCCCGCCTCAGCAAGATAAAGCACATGTTTCTCACAGAATTGCAATTCCCCGATTTTGGTACAAAGATATCAGCCGCAGAAGAGCACAATCTTCGTCTGGAAATATTGAATTTTGCTGTTGAAGCTGCAGGCGAGCGCCTGATAGTGGATGCTTAAAAGACTTTGTAAATAAGCGTGAAGAAAAGAAGATTACCTAGCGCCTAGGAAGCAGAGATTCTTAGGGACTCTCCCTGAGATGATGGAGAAGGGCTAGGGTTGTCTGTATTTGAACTAAAAAGAACTTTGGCGGAAAGGGTTGTCAGCTTCCAGTTGCGTGGTTCTCAGGACAAAAGGAGTAAAAGAGACAGTAAAGGAACGAAAAAGAAAGGAACTTTGTGCTGAGTTGAGAGAGAACCACACTATCTGACGAAATGGAGGCCGGTACCCAGAACCGCAGAGCGAAATGTATAATAGGTACACTAATAGTAGGAGTGATAATACTAATAGCTTTAGTGGTAACAGTCTCTTATGTAAAGGGACGTGAGGAGGAGGCAAGGGTAACTGATGTGGCATCTGTAGAAGCGCTTACACCCACCATTGCTGGTGAGAAAGGGGAAAACACACACGAGAAAGCGTTATTGGCTGCAGAAGCCCGCAGGTTACACGTGGATGAGTCCCAAGGTGACTTTAGGTCAAATGCTTATGCCAAATTATTGTATGAATATGTGGATGCCATGGAGGTCAAAGACTGTTATGTTTGTATGCAGTTGCCGGCGTCTGTAGATGAAGGCATTCGTTATCATCACCTCCCGCTGACATATGGCATTACATGTAGCTTGTTGCTTAGTATATTTTATGGGAGAGATAGTTTTGAATACTATTTTTCCAATTATGATGCAGTATTACCAGAAGTCCCAAATTATAAACAAATGAATAAATGGGACTACTGGAAGAGTGAAGACAGGTTGGCAAAGTTTTTCATTCCTTGGATTACTTTAGATACTTCACATGCCCGCAGAAATAACCTGACATGCAAGGTGTCAGAAGTCGAGAAAAAGTTCATAGGGCAGGTGGATGATCGGAATAGGAGACAAAAGATTTTGAAAAAATCAGGACAATGGAAAACAGATTGGACCGAAGAAGAAAAGGCACACAAGAGAAAGGGTAGTAGTGGTCCAATAGCTTTAGATAGAACGCAGAGAGGAAAGTTATGTCTTCATAGAGCCAAAACGTATTATGAAAATGTATACGTGGGAGAGGTTAGCTGTGAACATGCTTTCAATTTGGAGTACTACACCAAAGACTTCCTGAAGGGAATGCAAGTGATTCCTAACGTATATTTTGTATGTGGGAGAAATGCCTACGTGAGGCTACCCGATAATTGGTATGGCTCATGTTACTTGGCAATTATCTTCCCTAAAATATATCATGCCCAAGACTTAGAGATCATTGAGGGCAAGACATCATCGAGGGGAAGGAGAGATGTGGGTGCAGAAATGGTTGGAGATGTCTTTGGAGCTGTGTTCCCACTTTTGGGATTAGCTCTTAATGATGTTAAAATTAGACGACTAGCAACAGTCGTAGACAGGTTGTCTGCCAGCACTGCTCAGTCCTTAATGCTAGTAGAAGGAGAGATGCAATCGATAAGGGCTATGGTTCTTCAAAACCGCCTTGCGTTAGATGTCCTATTAGCAAAAGAGGGCGGAGTCTGTAAGGCTTTGAAGGTCCAGGAATGTTGCACTTACATTCCGGACAATTCGAAGCCCCTTGAGAAAGTTATTAGAAACATAACTGATATTCACAAGGAGATTGAAGACCTGAGCAGAGAAAATGTCTGGGAAAAGGTGGGCCAAGGAATGAGTGAAGCTGGAAGTTGGCTCACCGCCTTAGGCAAAAGCTTTGTGTGGAAAATACTAAAACCTATCATCATAATATTGATCTGTGGGATCGTGTTATGGGGTTTGGTGAGGGTATTCAAATGGAACAGAGCCAGAAGGTCAGCGAGGGCTCAGAGAAAACAGCTGCAGAGATTGGCTGCCATACAAGATAGTCAGTACCGGAGTCTGAGGGCTCTGGAAACACAGAAACGAGTTATGCTAGCAATCACCGCAGTTTAAATATTTAGTGATGACCCCGAGAGGTCATCAAAGGGGGGAACTGAGAGAGCGCAAACTGACCAAAATGTAGAAATGCATCACACTTAAACGTAGTAAGCACAAATCATGAAGAGAAATGCCATGAGTGCTGATAGTAGCCACAGTTATATTCTGATGTGTAGTTAATATAGAAGTTTAAATAAAAGTGGAACTAATGCAGAAATGTGTGAAGTAATAAGGTTTATTAAACGTGATTATTCCTGAATCCATGTTGTGTAGCTGCTAAAATGTAAGATGGCATACGGAAACGTTGAACGTGGTAGGCCTCAGGGCCAGAGCTAGGAGGGAGGGGGACAAAGAGTGAATTGCACAATATGGATTGCACTAATGTTTAGTAATAATGAGTAGGTTTTGATTTATAGATGTGTTTACTTAATCAGTAGAATAAGAGTATTAACATGCTAACAATTAAAGAAGAAGTTGAATATTATAAAATTATTGTAGAGCTGGAAAGCCTTAAACGTGGATTTACACCTATTAGTCTGGGCCGGGGAATGTTGCAACGTGGTTGGAAAACCATGAGAAATGGGATTTGGCTCCAAATGTCTGTCTGGAAGAGAAAAGGGGGTATTCAATTATTAATAATGAATAGAAGCCTGTTCATGAAATGGACCAGACATGGAGGAGGGTTCCGGAATGTTTAAGGGGTATCAGCGGGCCGGAGAAGAGTCTGAGAAGCAAGGTCGACGCTAACCACAAGGCCTCATCATGGAAAAAGCCAGAAGCTACACCACGTGAGGGGCGTCTCACGAGGGGCGTCCTAAATGTTGTTGTATTTTTGTATTAGGGACAGCACCCCTGGGGGGAGTTAGAGCAGAAGCCTGAGGACCCTTTAGAGAGCGGATGGGTAGGCAGAGAGGGGCCATGACTGGAGGACTTTAGGTTTTCACCAAGAGTTGAGGGTGGGTGACTTCCCTCGGGAGTCATTCACTGCTGACACCTTTGATAGGTTGAGACCTGGTTAAGTAGGGATACCATCTAGAGCAGGGTAGGGTCAGCCTAACCTGTATTTTCCCTCCGCCTGTAATGACCGATAGATTTCAATATGTGTCTATGCTAATAGCACTATTGTTTTTAGAACTGGTATTGGTAATTTCCGTTGTTCGTCTGAGGGCTTTCAGAGAACACATGTACGTGGTTGGGCCCGTGTATCTGGTTAATCTCATTTTGAGATGCTTGTATCTGCAACTTATCTTGACTTTATAATAAACCTTTGAAAGCTAGAAGTTGTTTGTGATCCTTTGAGCAGAGTCCTTTATTGGGAGAACTAACTTGGTAAGAGATGCACTTTCTTTCCTCAAAGACAGGCAATAAAGGTTCAGTCGACCAGACCGGGGTTTTAGATCGATAGTGATAAGGTATTGATCAAAATCTCACCCTTCCATAGCCATGCACTTAGCCCATAGGTGCACCTTGGTTGAGAGGTATTCTAAAGCACAGGGGAAGACAGTTTTTGAGCAGTTCGCAGGTTGTACAGGAGGCAGGAACCGTGATCTGCAGAACGGCTAGCTGTGACACAGAATGCGGCCCCCGGGGAAAGTAGGGTCGCAGACCAGTCTTCCCCCGGGGTTTTCACGCAAGGCACGGAAGGACAAGGTGGAGGGCGGGAATATAGGGGTTAAGGGAAGGGGTGGGATTGGGGAGGGCATATAAGGTGTCAGGAGAGGAAGATCCGGCCTCTTCTTGACACCTGTGCACCACCGGGAGGACAGTTTATGCTTGTTAGTTTTAGGGCCGTTCGAGCTGGCTGGTTGGTCGATCAGCGGGCAGATGGAGGGTTTGGCTGGTTGCCTGGCAGTCTCCGGGGGGATGCCCCCTGGGGAGTTTCTGGTGCGGCGGGTGTTTTCGTCACGAGGCGAGTGAGGACGGGAGTGACTATCGGGAGCAGCCCCTGGCCCGGTTGAGGGATTCGGCGTGCAGTGAGTAGGTGGGGAATGGTGGGTGGGACATAACGGAGCGGCAGGAATGCATGGCGGCCATGGCGGGGTTTGGTAGATGGTGCCGGGTCACCCTATCTGGGAGAGGGAGCGGGCGGGGGGGGCCCCGCGCTGCGTGCGCGTTTCTCTTTCCCTTAGGTTTTCCTCAGGCTTCTCCTGTGGTTTCCGTTGCGATGCGTTGGCCTGCGGGGGGGCAGGGGGGAGGGGCCTGGGGGGTCCGGTGTGGGAGGCCACGGGGGGCCGCTGTGGGGGTGTCGGGGGAGAGGGGTTTTCTTCCCACTCTTGTCCGCTGTCCAGGGGGGGAGGGGGGCTTGCCATGTGTGCCTGGGGGGAGGGTGGGGACGGTCCCGGGTCAGGCTGCGGTTACACTTTGGTTGCCAATGCTCCTCGTTTTGCAGTGGAACCCGTTCGCTGGTAAGAGTTGGGTGGCTAAACGTGGTGGCGGCATTCATCAGCTGGTAGGCAGGGGGCATTTTGAGACTTTCGGCAGTGGCGGCCAGAGCCAGCAGCGGTCCAGCAGGCACCCACTTAGTTTTGGCGGCAAGACGGGGCGTGGGCCCGGCAACCCTGGGAGCCCGCCCTTTTCAAGTTGGTCACGGGCGGGTCCCGGGGAGTTCGTTGACGCGCGGCACTGGCTATCTGGGACTAGGTGAGGGACGGCCAGGACGGCACGAGGCCCAGTGGTGCTTGGGCCTACCTGGTTGTGGCGACCTGGTGGAGGGAGCGGAATGCGGACGGAGCCCCAGCGCGACAACAGGGATGCCAGCGGGGCGCATTACGGCCTCCATACGCTGGCCCGAAGCAGTAGGGGGGTCCGCGGCGGCCTGCCCTCCACCGGGGGATTCGCGCATCATCAGATACACCTTTTATCCAGACGCTGTTACTTATGTTTTGTGTATGAGTTGGCATGGTTGTGGTGTGTGAAATGCGTGGGGTCAGGTGGTGTGGTTGCGAAGGGAGCGGTGGGGCTCTGCGGGTGCTGTGATGGGGATGTTGGGTTGACTGGTTTGGGGGGGTACATGGTGCCAGGATTGTTCTTTCTGGTGGTAGGGGTCGGGGGGCCAAGGTGGGACATGCGGGCACGGCCACGATGGGCATGGTGCCTATGAGTAAGGGGGTGTTGTGCTGAAGCAGCCCTTATGTGCGCAATTAAGGCTGCGGACTGGGGATGTGGACAGCTTGGGGGGATCATGGCGATTCAGGGGCATTGTGCTGCATATGTGGGGGGATGTGCTGGGGGATTCCAGTGCTGCGGCGGCAGGAGTCATGACGGGAGCACAGTGTGGGTGACATGATTCACAGCGGTTTGCTGGGCAGCGGGATGACTGGGATGGCCAGTCGGCTCCCTAGTGGCAGTTGGACGTGACATTGGCTTTCAGGTAGGTGGGGGGCTCTGGGGTCTGGATGCTTACACTGGCAGGGAAGAAGGTTCCGGCGAGATTCGGGCGCTACCCGCAGCATGACGGGCGTAGTGGCAGCACCACGTGGGTGCAAGGTTGGAGTAGTGAAGGTGGGTGCTGAATGCGCCGGGGAGGCGGAAGCCAGGTTTTGGGGTGCCGTGTAGGTGGCGGTGGGCTTCACATCTTGGAGTAGCATGGCGGGGGATTTTCGCACGAAGGTTGGGGAATTGTTGTCGGGCTATGCGGGAGGGTGAGTGGTTTTCGTCCCCAGGAATTGGAGGCATAGCAGTCGTAGGGGCGGGAAAGGCCTCTATCAGCGGACTCAGGCCTGGGAGAGTTTTCTAAGGAGTGCAGGGGTGAATTCACGACCTCTATCAGCGGACTCAGGCCTGGGAGAGTTTTCAAAGGATGGGCATGGTATGGGGGTGAGCGTCTGACGCGTCGGCCATGGCGGGGATAATTTTTGGCGGGATGGTTTGGGAGTGGTGTTTTTTCCAAAGGAAGGGGGAGTTTATGATGGAAACGTTTGCGGGGATGTACAGGGCAGCTTGGGGGTGGTCCTGTTGGACACGTGTGCATGAGTAGTTGAGGGCTTGGAGCAAGGGGGCGTTTTTGGTGGGGGGTGGCCGAGGTGGTACTTGAAGATGTGACGCGGTGGTAGCGGTATTGGGGCCACTGTGTGCTGTGGTCTTGGGGGAGAGAGGGGGGGGATTCATTGGCGTTGACCTGGGTGCGTGGTACTGCGTGCCGCGGTGGTGGGGGTTGTGGTTTAGAGCTACTTGCAGATACGAAGGGACCGAGGGGAGGTAGGTTGGACCGCGGGGGGCAGTTTGGTAGTGCCGAATTGGGGTGCAGGCTTGCGAACGGAGCAGCTGAGGTGCGGTGTAGTTATGGCTGAGGTGTGCACAGGCATGAGGGCACTAGGGGCCGGGCAGATTGGTGTCGGTTTGTGCGGGGGCAAGGGTGAGTGTCGGACGATCACCGAGGATTCAGAGTGCAGTTAATTGGAGGGAAGGAGTCTTCTTTCGACGGGGGGAGTCGTTTCTCCAGGGATTTGCTGGTCATGTGCGTACCTGAAATGTTCTGTGGCGGGACGGTCTGGAGAGGAGTGTGGTTCTTAGGGGCTTGGGCGGCAACAGATGTGTTGTCCTGTGGGGGTCCTGGGGGGCGGGGGGCACTAGTGGGGTGGTGGGTGCAGGCGGTGCCTGTGGCGGCGTGGGTACTGGGGACATGGGGTTTGTCTTGAAGAGGAGATCGGATCAACGGCCGTTAGTGGGCTGGGGGTACGTCATGTATTTTACAGACCTGATCTTCCTTCTCTACCAAGGGGTCTGGAAGTTGAGTGGGAGCCAGGGCAGTCGCCTGGAGGGGTGTGGCCTTTTTCTCCCCGATTTGGTCGACGGTGGAGGTGTACTAGCGGGAGTGTGGACATTACTGGGTGGGTCCACGATTGTTGGGTGCTGACCTGTTGAGAGATCGGGTCGGACGACATTTGTGGGGGGGGGTGTTGGTACCAGTGCGGTCACCGTTGGGCACAGGAAATGGGAGGTTGCCCTGATTTGTGGATACATGATGGGGGTGAGTTTACTGGGATATGTCAGGTCTGGCGTGATCCTGGGATGCTGAGCAGGGATGTTTTTCCAGTGAACGGAACATGGGGCGCCATGGACAGACGCAAGTTTTGTGCTTGGGGGAGACTGTTGGGGGGTCCAGGCCATGGCCCAGGGTGATGGGTCTGTTTGGGGCGAGATGGGAGGTGGGGGCCTTTTTCACGGGGAGCCGCCTGTCGCGGTCCAGGAATGGTCAGTACTGTAACTCACTTACATTCGAACGGAGGTGCAGGCTGTGGATGGTCGTCCACGGGGGGGGGGGGGCACCTAACAGGAACGGAGTTGGCCCGGGACCACCTGGGGACGGCTTGCTGGCCCGGTTGGGAGAACAGTTGTTCACTGCGGGTAGGGGGTAATCCACAGTTGATGGTCCACCGCAGGACGTTCTGAGATGGAGGAGGGTGACCGGCTTGGTTTGATGCCTTACCAATGACTGAATTTTGTTTCAATTGAGATTCCTTTATGGTCTGCAACTGTTATGGTTTGCCAAGGGATGGAAGGACTGAGGTACAAGGGGTGGATGGTCGTTCACCTCGGAAGTGGGGTGGGGGAATGGCTGGGGTGGCCAATGATTTGTCCGGGGTTGTTGGTTTGGTGGCCTCGGGGACAATGGTGGACGGTCGTTCACCGCAATGGGGGAGGGGGGGCGCTTACCCAACTCACAGTGATATGCAGGAGGTAGTGAAGATGAACTGGCGGTGGCTTCATGCTTCCCTAAGATCAGACTTGGTTTCAGTGGCATAACATGCTCATATAAGATCACGTCACATGCTAGAATGCTTCTTTGTCATCTTGAACTTCTAAGGTTACTCTGTATTTTCAGACGTGAGCACTTCCATTTCGAAAGGGGACGGTCTTACATGTTGCAAAGCCTTTGGGGTGGGGGGGGGGCACCTTTATGGTCCAGGAGGGGGATTGACAATGGTTGTCGAAGGGGCAAAGGATGGTTGACCAGGGGGAGGATGGTCGTCCACCTCGGAAGGAAGAGGGGCACATTGGATGGCCAATACAGTGGTCCGGAGTGGTTGCTGGTTCTGCTGGGATGTGTACAGGTGGTGGATGCAGGCCAGGTGGTGGATGGCCATTCACCGCGGGGGAGTAGATTTTTCAGACAAATGATTGGGTCCGGACATGTTGCTGGTCTGCGGGCATTGGGCGCGGTGGTGGATGGTCGTTCACCGCGCAGAGTGTGGCCCCATGGGATGTTTTGCGTACCCCGCATACAGGCGCAGGCGGGAGTGATACATAAAGATCGCAGCATTGAGAGCAGTTTTCTTGGTGGATTTTGCCGGGGGACGTCCCTGCATGACAGTGGACGCATGGTCAGTGGATGGTCGTTCACCGGGTGCTGCTGCAGGGAGGCTGCTTTTGGGCAAGGGACTGAAGGGCGCGTGGGCCCGTTGCTGGATGTGCACCTTTCGCGATTCATGTTTCTATCGGGAGTGGTAATTTTGCGGCTGGATCCGGGGTGAGGTGGTGGATTGTCGTCCACTGGAAGGCTTCATGTGAGGCTGGCAGGAGGCGAAAGGTGCGCAGGACAATCTGGGGGGGTGGGGCAGGTAACCGCCCTCCGGGGGTTCCCTGGGTGGCGGTACTTTGGAGGGGTGGGGAGTCACATACGGGCGGATCCACCCCTCGGGTGGGGGGGAGAACGGTACAGAGGTGACTGATAGTGGGGCACGGAAGGCAATGAGCAATAAAGGCAAAGTCAACAGAGGATGCTTGGAGGGCAAGTGAAGGTGAGAATGGGGAGAGGAAGGAGGTTATCGAGTGAATGGGTGAAGAATCAGACAGGTGAGAGGGTTTTGGAAAGCCAGAATGGAGAATGCGTGGGGATGGGATGGAAACGTATATTTCATGCATTGATGTACTGTTAATAAGTCTAAATGATTATGGAAACGTATATTTCATCCATTGATGTACTGTTAATAAGTCTAAATGATTATGGAAATGTATATTTTCATCCATTGATGTACTGTTAATGAGTCTAAATGATTGCAACCTTGTCCTAATAAATGGCCTTTTACACTTCAAGTAACAGCGTGGAGTGTAGTTATTGCGCGACTTCGATGGTAGGGCCGATGCCATAGGGGTTGTGGACAGTGTGCACTTTGGTTGTCCCCCCAGACCCCCTTCATGCCAGGCAGGTACTATCACTGATTGCGTGAGCTGTAACTAAACCTTTTGTAAACTCCACTAGTGGTGATCTGTTATTTCACGTAAGTTCCTGCTTATTCAGTTCCAGTGCTTGAGCTCTTAAGAACTACATTCTCACCTCCAAAATATGCCCCAAGATTGTATTGTACTGTAATGGCATTTATGTAGTGCTTATTCTCCATGTCAAGGCATTGGAGCACTCTGAGGCATGTAGGACGCTACTGCGAATCCGAGGTTAGCGTCTTATGTCACTTGCAATAAGGTGGACAGGATATCCGTCACTTTCACAACAAAGTTACCCATCCTACAAACTTTAAAGGGTAGATGTATCAAGCCTTTTGTGATTCGCAAAGGCCGAAATTCGACGAATTTCGGCCTTTGTGACTCGCAAAAGGCTTTTTTGCATTTTTTGAAATGTATCACAAAATCGCAAAATAAGAAATCGCAAAAATTTGTGAATCCTTACTTTGCTTAAGCATTTAAGGAATCGCAAATTTTGTGATTCCTTAAATGCGATGTATGTGGGTTCTAGAAATTGCGAATTTGTGTTAAGAAATCGCAAATTACCACCAACTTGTAGTTGGTGGTAATTTGCGATTTCATTTAATAATGCCCTATTTTGCATTTGTGAAGGTGGCATGTGACGCACATACATGCCCATAGGGCATGTATGTGCGCCACATGCACAAACATGTACATTTCCGGGGTGCAGCAGGGTGTCTTTGAAACACCCCTGCACCCTTGAAATTATTCTCAATTTGCGAATTCGCAAATTGCGATTCGCAAATTAAGAAATATTTCACAATCATTCCTATGGGCCTCCTGGCCCATAGGAATGCATGGGAATTTATTCCAAATTGTAAATTCGCAAATAACGAATACTAAGAAATCGCTTAAAAATAGTGATTTTCTACATACATTCAATTTTGCGATTTCTAAATAGCTATTCCTTAAAAATCGCTATTTAGAAATCGCAAAATGGAATCTTGATACATCTACCTAAAACAGGCTCTAAGTATTGTTAGGTTGTAGGGATATGGTTTCAAAGAAAGAGTTGTTGTCAGCTATGAAATGAGGAGCAGTGCATGCTGTGCTACACCATATATACTCATAAAGGGAGGGGGGCAGCAGAATTGCAAGGAGAGGACCGGCTGGGTCTAAGGGCGAAGCAAACCGGCGAAGAGAAGGAAATTGAATAAATTGAAGTAAACAGAGCGCTGAAGACCTTTTCTTAACAATACAAAACTGATTCATTTTCCGGTCAGTGGTCTGACATCCACTGTAGATACTGATTGTAAATCCAACAAACATTGATAAAGCCAATGGTTCTAGCTTTAATTTGCTAACATTATCTAAAAGCTTTTGCACATACCTGCATTTTTTTGCATCAGCACAATGAGGTCAGACCAAATGCCTTGCCAATGCTTGCCTGATATGTGTGCACAATGTGTCACTGAAATTTGATAGTGTATGGTATGTGGTGTATGTGTCCCGACAGAAAGAAAGGTCCAGCTGTTATTCCTATGCAGGAGTTAGCATCTCTCAGCAGAAGTGGCAACTAAAATGCTCCTAACTAAACCTGGATGGAAAAACTCACTGACAAAGGACATAATTTTGCTATAAAGCTTTTGGAGCCTCTTCTCAGGTCAAAATAAAGGAGGTGGCCTGCTCGTCTAGGCCCACCATTTTGTATAGACAGCAACACAAAGGAGTCCCAAGATGGGTTCCTGTGCCCAGGCAGTAAAGTACACACCCATAGCCTCCACACTCAGTGTGCCTCACATTTAGTGTACATGAAGTATCCATCCAGGACCCATGTGGACAGAACGAAAGACCCTGTTGAGTGAAGCTAGCAGACTTTTTTAACAAAGGAGGCGTCTAAGCGCCTCTCCCATGAAGATAGAAGGTAAAATGTCCTTTCCACTGCAATCCAACACACCCACCACTGCTAGCCTCTCTCGGCTCAGTGAGATGACATTGGCACTGCCCTCCTCTGTAGGGGGGGGGGCACACATAGTGACTTCAGAGCCACACTCTGTGTCCTAATCCAGTAGCACCAGAGGCCTGCAGTAAGCATGTGTCATTGTTGTGTTCATTACGGCAAACATTAAAAAATAAAAACCTAGTGGAGCATTTTGTTATTTTATCGCCATTCTAACATAGGGCAGAAGAGCAAACTCTCAAGAGGCAGGAAAGAGGAATTTCCATCTCAACAAACTGTGAAATATATGACCAGGACTCTTCAGAAATGCTGGAGCCATCATCCAGTTTGCTACATTAATTCAAGGCATCCAGTCATGATGTTCAGCGATGCTTCAAAGTCCTAAAATAGGTTATTTTAGATTCTTTATGTGCAGGAATGGCCACATTCCTGAACATAAATCATACAAGGCATTTTGCTTTTTCCACGTGTGCTGCACAAGGCAGAACACATGGGAAAAGCAAAAACGAGGAGAAAGAAAGCATTTCTCCTCGTTTTGACAAGTTAAGACCAGGTTTTACCTGGTCTTAATTTTGGTACTGCCTCCTATTTGTGCTGCCCTTGTAAATAGAGGGCAGCGTCAAAATCAATGGGTGTTGTGGTGGAACTCCCACTGCCCACCCCTTTCACGCTAAGCATAGCATATTTAAAAGGCAGTGTTCAGCCATGTTAAGTGCCTTAACACTGACTTGTAAATAAGGCAAAGCCTCTATCGCCACAGAAGTGACATTACTGTGGTGATAGGGGCTGGTACATATGCCCCCAAATCCCCTGGTTGTTCTTTACATTTCCGACAAGTCATAATTTTTCCCCTTTGTGACCACACTAATCTCAAATGTACACAGATCTACATTCAGACAACCACATCCAATATTCATATGTCAGATACTCATAACCCAATCCTGAATGAGTCAGATGCTACAGACTTTACTAAAGGTTTTTATCTCAGGGCATTAATAAAAATATCAATCCATATCTCATTTTCAAAGGTATTTGTAAGGGATCTTTTACAAGCTTAAAATTGCATAAGCACCTATGCTGTGCTAAGTTTGAGGAACAGATGAGCACATTAGAAAAGTAGTTGTTTGCAATCATGTACTGCTGTGATTGAGTCCTACAAATTAGCACAATCCAAATGACAGATGTAATTGTTTCTATGTATTCTCTAACTTTTATCTTGTTTTTAATTATTGCATTTTTGTATTTGCTATGCACCTTTAAACACTTTTTTTCTTTCTATATGATGCAACTTTAAGATTGTAAAAGGTCCCCTACAAATACCTTTGTAATGATATATGGATTAATATTTGTATTAAAGCCTTGAGATAAAAACATTTAGTGAAGTCTGTAGCACCTGACTCATTCAGGATTTGGGTTATGAGTGCCTGACGTATGAATATTGGATATAGTTGTCTGAATGTAGATCTATTTACAGGTGAAATTAGTGTGGTCACAAAGGAAACAATTACGACTTGACAGTCTTTAACGGAGCACTGTTCCTTTGGATTGTGAGGTACTCTGGTTGCACTTACTTGTTCTTTAAATTACCTATGTAACCTCCTACCTTTCTGTTCCGTTTTTGTTTTCTGCATTCACATTTCAATACTTCACCTCAATCCCATATGTCCTCTCCTCCTTCTAAGTCCAACTTCTACTCATACATCATAGCAACTGCAACACAAGAAAAGCCCAAGCCAACCAGAATATTACTAATGCAAACAACCTCTCCTCTTGCAGAAGAAAGTAAACCCTCTGTTGCAGGGATTCTGCACCTACACAGAACTATGCACAGGAAAACATGACCTCAGTGGGGTGTACCAACCTATCACCTTAGTATCCAAAATCCCCAAACTGACTAGCTATAGTGTTTCATTCGTTTTTCTCCAAAAATCACGAAGCTACAAATGATTAGACACCCAGAACACAACACTCCAGACTCTCTCAGGAATCGCTGGAGCAAGACATACTCTTTCGCTCACTCACTCGTACTTGTCCACAATAAGAATTGGCAGAGTCACCGAAATAGTTCAGAATGTTTATTTTAACTATCACGCTCTACAATACAGAATACAAGCCACTACCAGCAGCAAAATGCATAAACTCAAAACAATTATCATTGTTACACTTACATAGAGTACAAAGAGGGAAGTCATTATATAAAGACAGTGGAAAAAGGACTAGAAGGCCTAAACACCCTCCCCTTGACTGGAAGAAGTTTATTTATATAAAAGAATATCTCTGGGTTTTGACAGCAGAACCCATACCTTAAAGACTGGATGTAAGGTTTACATCATAGGAACAGCATAGCTCTTCTCCATGGAAAGGCTTTCTCCAAGTGTGTGTTAAAACAACATGCATGCCCGTAATATCAAAGCCCGAGTCTCCAGCATTGCAGCTGTTTTTAGCATGTTATGTCTAGGTGCTAGGGACTGATCAGAACAGAATAACAAGGGCATTGCTTATTGACCTTTCACATCGTGTTCAGACTAAACTCCAGAAACTTAGCAGAGAACGTGAAAATCAGACCGTTCTCATGTGAAAGGCACAAACAGAGTCTTTTAAAAACAAAGTCATGCAGTAACACGTGCAAAAGAAGCATCATGGCAGCAAAGCTCATGATAACTTAGCAATGTAGACAATGTCCCTAACGGCCATATAACATCCTCCCCTTGGTAAGGCCATAGGACATAGACAAAGGACCAAAACAGAGTTAAAAAATCTAGTAGTTCAAAGCGTTGGGAAAAAAAAGTAAATTTGAAAAAAACAAAAATATATATATATATCCAATATTTGTATTACGGCTTAGTGAAAGAGTGCTGTCTCTGGGATAATAAAGTTATTATGAAGGAGGTGGTAAATCCATCAAAGTATGTAAACCTAAGAAAGCAATTCCCTCCAAAAGATTATCCTTATCATTGGTAGAAAAAAGGGATGGGTGCCATCCAATTTAGTAGGTCGAACAAACAAACGTGCTCCTTGTAATCAGATGCTTCCAAAAGCATAACTGGGCAACTTGCGTGATATTCGATGAAACACCGATGTAGGATGTTCTGCGCAGCCGCATAGACATGCCATTCAGCCAATACTCCAAGTCCTGCTGCACGCGCAATACGGCCATCCCCAGAACAAGCCTGGTCATGAGTCTCTAAGGGACCCATCAACTGCTTAAAATCCAGGTCTGGACATGACGTGTTGGAGATGCATAAATCTATAGCCCAATAGAAGGGCATTGCCAACAGTAGAACACTGGTTGCACGAAAGTAAAGTAGGTAAAGCGAAAAGTTAATCCATAACTCAGGCCAAGTGTCGCTAATGGCAAGCATCCAAAAACCTGTTGAATCCAAACACGGTAGAGCTGCAATTGGCCTGGTCTGTGCTTGCCACAAGATGAGCAGCTATTGCAAAGCAGGAACAGAAGAAGCAGGATTCCACCTCCTAATGCCAATACTAAGGTGAACTCTCCGAAGACGCTGAAAAAAATAAAATGACTAAAAGCCGGTATTACTCCAAATATTGTCTGAAAAGAAGTCACAAGGCCGGATCCCACATGTTTAAAACAAGCATTTGCAATGCAATAGGTCTCGCATTAGGAAAGTTTGAGCTATTGGTATTGTAAATGACATTTTTTTTGTATGTGTTGGTTTTGAAAATAGCAAAATTAATAGCTTTGTCATTTACAATACCAATAGTTATAACTTTCGCAAATGTGACACCTATAGCATTTGTAATGCAATATGTGTTGTATTTAAGTAACTTACATGTATTGCTATTACAAATAACAATGGCTTTTAGTTTTTTTAAATATTTAATACTTAAATAAAAGTTATTGTGATCTATAATGGCAATAGCTTAAACTTTTGTAAATAACTTTTGTGAAGATTATGTTCAGTGTATTTTATTGTGACGAAAATCCAAGAACAGGAGTGAAATATTAACATATTTTTGTGACATTTGTAATAAAGCTTGAAACATTGAGAGAACATATTTGAACTAGTGATAATGTGGTGGTGCTGAGTGATGCTGTGGTTGCGCTGAGTGATGCTGTGGTTGCGCTGAGTGATGCTAGGACCCTAACTCCAAAGACCGATTACCTACCTGGAAACCGATAACCTCTTTTTCCTCATAGAATAACATTGACACTTTTTCTCCCAAAAAGTTTCTGTGTTGACTTTTAAAAACTAAAATTATTCCTTACAAATCAGCCAATTAACCAAAACGCATTTTCTCAACTGTTTTCAGGAAATGTCCAAGTGCTGAATCTAGGTATCCAGCACTGAGTAAGAAGAAGTATTGTTAACTTAACTTACCTACTAAGTGTATTTCCTTCCATAGGATAACATTGGTGATTCTATGTGAATAAGTTTCCTAGTGTCAACTTTTGAAATGCAATAATATTCTTTAAAAATCGTACCTCTAACTAAAACGCATTTACTCACATGTTTCAGGAAATGTCTCAGGGCTGAATTTAGGATCCAGCCCTGTGTTAGCGAAAGTAATCTGAAAAGTAATTAACTGCATTTTACTTAAAAAGCCCATTCATTCAGATGTACTATAGCTGCAAAGTGTTGCAAATGGCTTACTTAAAACTGTAACCAAAACTAGTACAAGTTATACTACAATTTTGAACTGTGTTCACACAAGTAACTTACTACTGCAAAGTATTTTTATACTTACCTGTGCCAGGCTTGCTTGGTTCTAGAAATAAACAACAGTATATTTTTTTATACAAAACAATTGGCCTAGAGTCCAGTTTCTGAGTGTGAGAATTAATTTTGCTGACTGAGTGTGTACATCACATGCTTAACACTGTCCTCTGATACTGCCTTACTGCTCGACCAAGCTACCACTTTAAAGAGTAAGGTTCTATCTAACTTTAACCTCTGCCAAACCTCTGGAGACCCTTGGTTTCTAATTGAGAATAACAATATCCAGGCAATCAGAAATAGTATCAGACTGGCAAAAAAACACACACACAAAAAGTAGTGCAAAAGTATATAAACACAAGTAAAAGAAAGCAAGATAACCATTAATTATAATCACATATAAAATTTAATACCATGGATATACATTGATAAAAATTATTACATTATTAATAATAAGATAAAAAATTAACATTAAGAGAAAACAGATAAACTAATCTCTTTATCGTAACAGACGTGGTGGGAACAATGATGGCTCCCACGGCTGATGGTTCGGGTCAACGCGTTTCGACACTGAGTGTCTTCATCAGGACCTTAACAGCATATTATCAGCACATATCTAGGATTATAGAAGGTTAACACATAAACTTTTACTTGTGTTTAAAATTATCTGTTTCATTTGATCTGATAGATTGCACTTACATTTACTGCCAGAAAGTGTTTATAGTACATTACACCGCACACAAAAGAGACATTGTCAAAAAACCAAATAGCAAACTATATATAACATAGATCAATCTTTCACATTCTTTTGTACCACATATTTCACATTTCCTAAAGACTCACTGACTCCTTATAGGATCTTAGAATTCTTTTATAAATCATATTGCCTAAAGAACACCAATTTCTTACGTATTTTTTCAAATGGCTCTCAATGAACAAGAAATATATATAGACATTGTTGTATCAAAGATGAATCACATAGAAACATACATAAATAGTATATATACACAATATACATTCTGGTCCTGAAAGGGCTATAGGAGAAAGAAAGGTCTAGTGGAGAAAGAAAGCCAAAGAAAGCCAATTTCTATACACACCGTACCTAACTTTAGTGCAGTATGTATAGAGCCAGTTTCTTACACTCGTGCTTTGATATTACGGGGATGCATGTTGTTTTAACACACACTTGGCGAAAAGCCTTTCCATGGAGAAGAGCTATGCTGTTCCTATGATGTAAACCTTACATCCAGGCTTTAAGGTATGGGGTCTGCTGTCAAAGCCCAGGGATCTTCTTTTATATAAATAAGCTTCTTTCAGTCAAGGGGAGTGTGGTTAGGCCTTCTAGTCCTTTTTCCACTGTCTTTATATAATGACTTCCCCTTTGTATCTATGGAATTGTAACCATGCTAATTGTTTTGAGTTTTTGCATTTTGCTGCTGGTAGTGGCTTGTATACTGTATTGTAGAGCACTATAGTTAAAATAAACATTTTGACCTATTTCGGTGACTCCGCCAATTCTTATTGTGGACAAGTACGAGTGAATGAGCAAAAGAGAATGTCTTGCTCCCGCGAATCCTGAGAGAGTCGGGAGTGTTGTGTTCTGGGTTGTCTAATCATTTGTAGCTTTGTGATTTTTGGAGAAGAATGAATGAGACACTATAGCTAGTCAGTTTTGGGATTTTGGTACACCCCTATACACTGAAGTTCTGTTTTTCTGCACACATTTCTGTGTAGGTGCAGAATCCCCGCAGACCTTTGGTCTGGTTTTTATTTGCAAGACGCTTGAGTAGTGCTTGTGCTTGTCCACAAAACCCTCATTTCTGATTCCAGAGATAGCTGCTACGGTATAACCTCCTATATTGATGTTGTAAATGTTGTTTCAAGCTTGAAGTTTTAAAAAGTTCTTTCTCTTTATGACGTGTTATTGTGCTGCCGCGCATTAGGTTGTTGTTCTTCATTTTTCATTATGGCATTGATATTATGTTTCATAGCCATGCGCCGCTCAGGGCATATTTGCCTTAATATGGGGTACCTAATGCGGGTGCCATGCTTATATTTGTTGTGGAAGCGGATCCTGCTTTCGGCTTCGAGGTGTTTTATTCTTGGGTCACATTTCCGGCGGTGGATGGAACAGATGATTTGTTTCATGAATATACTGCCACGGCCCTTCCTCAAGCTTATCAGTCATATAGGTCTCTTGAAGTTCCGCTCACAGCTTGGCAACACCAAATTTGGTTTAATGGCGCACTTCCTCACCCAATAACGCAGGTCCATTTAGGCCCTATATCCATTGATGGGGCCATGTGGCCCGTTTTGGATGGATATATCCCACACCTGTGTCTTCTGACAACAGCCACATTTGCAGAACTCCACGTGTTACATTCCTCTTTAATACGCGTGTATGGAGCTGTTTTTTAGTTCATCTTGCACAACTTCCAGGTGGGACCATCTGGCATTGCTGCGGAATCTGCTGGTCCGGGTGGTGTGACCATCAGTCCCCTTATGGTTAATATAGTGATGGGCAAGCCTCCCACAAATTTGGACAACTAGAGGCTGTTTTTCCAGATACCTCTCATGTGGAGAAACACAGGATCTTAACTATAAGTTTGCCTCAGGATTTAATTCCTAAGTTAGCTGATTGTAACACCTGGGGGCAAGGTGTTTTCAGCGGTATATTCAAAGTGTTTCGGCACTCCCCCCATGTCTGTACTCCACTCCGTTATTAAGCATATTCAATATGAACAAGGAGCTGAAGCGGCTGTAGAGTTGGAAATGCGACTGGTGGGGGTGTTTGATGTGGTTGCGGACATGATCCTTGCTAATGTCAAGGGTGATGTTGTGAGCTTTCAAATGGCAAACCACTTTGAGGCTGTCCCAGGTGCAGACAAGCCACGATAATTGCCAAAGATTATTGCAAAAGCTTATAAAACCATTGGCTGCAATAGTCTGGGAGTTAAGCCTTTTACTCAGACGCAAACACAATCTTAAACTCAACAAAAAGCCCAGTCTTTATAAAGACAGGCACCAGTTATTTCCTAAAAAGAACTGGAAGAACAAAAAACAGGGGCAGCAGAAGCAAGGTTTGCATGCTGGATCACCGGACACCTGAGTCTTCTGAGCATACTTATGACTTGCGCGACGGCGCGAAAATTAAGACTCCTGTTAGATTTCAGGTCCCTGATCAGCGCTCTCCTCATTGTTTACAGGACACATTGGGGTTCTCAAGTCGTTGGAGGAGATCGCCAGTATCGTGGCAAAAGTCAGCCTGCACCACAGGGACGAGATCTACCTCGAAAGTTTGACATTAAAGCCGTACAAGAGGACCTGCCTGGTTTTAGACCCCGGTTCCAAATGAAAAAAGTTGCTGCATTAATAGCGATATATGCCTCAGATGGTGAGAACGCGACTCCTGGACTGGACATGGGCAGTGACTCAGCTCGACAGCGCGGCGGAGGTTACTATAGTGCGGGATACTCTGCATCCCTGTCCGGAGGCGACAGCAACTGATACATTCATTACATTAAAGACAGCAGATACCCTGGTTGCCCCCCCCCAGGGAAGACTCTGAGATTATTTTCCAAATTGAAGGTGCTATACCACGTCCAATCAAGGTGGTTTTCAGGGAGAATCTAACCTCCTTGTATGACATTTTGTTAGCAAGGCATATTGGCCCCCACCCTTTGTATTAGCCGCTTCTAGAGAGGAGGACGTAATGCTTCTGTGTTTTTCCTGTTTCGTCCCTGAGGAGCATGCAAAGGCATCCGCAGCGGAGTGTGCTTTGGCCCTTGCCCCGGAGGTGAATATAACCAGATGGGTTGAGATGTAGATTTACCGGCTCATAAAATACCTTTATGATCTATGCCACTTCCTGGAGAAATGTGCACAATTACAACCCCCATCTTTGCAGTAGAAACTTCAGTCTTTGCTGGGATTTTTTAATTTTGGGAGGACGTATGTTCCAGATTATGCCCAGCGTATCAAACCGCTTTATGCATTGATACAACCTACATATTCTTCTGCCAGCTGGCTTCCGGAACATACCTCTATCCCACATTCTTTGCAGTCTGACCTGCTTGCAACTACTTGTTGACGTGTGATAACACCACAAGCCTGGTAATACGTATAGTTCCAGGGGCGGTTGGGTTTTACATATTTGATATTCAATTAGGGGGATACAGTACCTATTGCATACAAATCTCATGTATACACTGCAGCTCAAATGCCTTTCTCAACTGTTGGAAAAATGTTGACGGCAGTGCAGATGGTGATTCTGAAAGAACGCTCACTGCCACAAGGTAAACGTATTCTTATGGTCACGCCCTTCCCTGCTTTAGAAGCGGTGACTAAGGCAAGTGTACCTAACTCGAAGGCACTACACCCCTGTTGGATACAATGAGCTACTTCTTTGACATCCTCTGATGTCACGTTCATCTTTGATGCTGCACTTCAGATACAGGAGTTTGTACAGTATGAACACATTCATCCTCCTCCCTTGTCTCTGCTTCCTCTACATGAGTACAAATGCATCATTTACTCAACTGGCCACCGGTTCCAAACATGCTTATTCAGCGGCTTGCGCAATTGTTGCTGGTTCAATTGTCAATGGAGAGTTTAAGTCTTCCATAGTGAAAAACTCAGGCACTTGGGGACTGTACTGCACAAGTGGCGGAGCTGTGTGCTCTTGTTCTTGCTCTCGAGTTTGCTGATCCACATGTGAATACTCTTATTGTGTGCAATTCCGATTACTGTGTCCAGTCTTTTAATGATAACTTTCTTTTGGTCTCAAAAATGATTATTAAGACTCTAATGGCAGCGCAATTAAGCGTAGAACGCTTTGGGTTTGAGTGGCAGACCTTAAACAATGTCTGCCCCTCACACATGTTATACATACTCGGCCATCAGCGTGTGGGAGCACATGCTCTTGGTAATTCTTTGGCTGATGAAGCGGCCAAATCTGCACTAGTCGATGTTCCATAGCAGCGGTTACAAGGCCCATGACTAAAATAGATAATGATATTCTGGCAGCGGAAGCTGCTATGAGGGAGGGAACTGCTTATCCTGAGGGTTTCCCTTCAAAATACTCTTATCATATAACTCCCAAACAGGTTCCTTATGCTATGATTCCTTCAGTTGGGGATCAGCTGATTCCCAACTTGGACCGCAGACTTGCTCTGATCAAAGCCGCACACAAAGGCATTGTGTCAGCACATTCCGGTGTGTCGACAATAGTATCTATTTTGCAGCAATGTTACTGGTAGCATGGTTTATATAAACAGACCCGTAATTATGTACTTTCTTGTGACATTTGTCAAGAAATTAAACCATCTATGGTCACACGCCCACCTCACACACAGCTGTGTATTTCTAATCAACCTTTTGGCTGTGTGTATCTTGATCACTGCTGTCCCTTCTCTTCTGATACTGTGTCTAAATGTATATTTGTTGCAGTTGATTCGTGCACTACATTCCTTTGGGTTTGGCCACAACGCAGTGCTGACGCCCGAAATGTCATCAGGGATTTGCATGTCTTTGTCGGGATGTTTGCCTCTGGCATCTTCCATTCAGACCAAGGTCCAGCGTTCGCCTCTAAGGCGTACAAGGACGTGATGAAGTCAATGGGGGTGCTGTTGGTCTCCACACAGGCCTGAGGGGAATTCAATTGTACAGCGAATGAACCATGACTTAAAGCAATCCTTGACAGCTAGAGTCTTAGGTACTGGCAGGAACTGGCTGGCCCACTTGTTTAGGGTTCAATCATGTACACTTAATAATCTCACTAGACGA
This sequence comes from Lissotriton vulgaris, assembly GCF_964263255.1. Classification (NCBI taxonomy): domain Eukaryota; kingdom Metazoa; phylum Chordata; class Amphibia; order Caudata; family Salamandridae; genus Lissotriton; species Lissotriton vulgaris. The sequence goes on along the minus strand of NC_141693.1, from coordinate 605,838,209 downwards.
TCTCTGGCTAGGCGGACCCCATACGAAATGCTCTTTGGCATTAAAATATTTGTGCCAGACCTTGATGGCCAAGCCTTTGTGGCGGCTGCCGCAACTTTTGACATAGATAATCATTCTACTGTGTTACAGGATGTACAATAAACCTGTGACAACTATGCAACTGAACATTTACCCTCTTCGACTGATGCAGCACTGCTGATTCCAGTTGCCGGCTGGCTTTCCAAAACCGGAGATCTGGTACGAGAAAAGCTAGAGAACAAAAAAGAATTTGGTCCCTCTTATTGTGCACCGGTTCAAGTGCTAGGACTGAAGGGTACTCGTACTGTCATTTTACCACCTTTACCTGGTCGCAAAGACAACAGATACATCTCAGTGGACAATGTCAAGTTACATCGTGTGGCCAATTCTGAATAGTGTTGCGCCTGCTGTTTTGTGCATTGCAGTTCCATTGGATCCCCTGACTTCTTCCTGTTCCACTGGTGCTCGTGTGGCTAAGGAAGTGATGAACACTGTAATTGACCTTTCACCCGTCCGGCTTCTATCTTCCTATATGGGCGTCGAGTACACATATCCTACAGATGAGTCTACTAGTGAGGTGCAGACGAGTCCTCGAAACAATCAGGCGGACCTGGCACTGCCACCCCTGACTAATAGAAATGCAAGTGTTTACTTTGGAGATAATGCCAGCTTCTCTTCTGACTCATCCTCCTCGACCTCCAGTTTGGCAGTTCCACCAACTAAATTAAGTATTTTCTTTTCTTGTTTCAAAAAGACTTACCTGGTCCCCCGATGGACCTACATTTGGTTGATGCTTATCCTTATTTTCCTCTTCCTGCCAATTGGATTTGTGACAGTGTTCTTTTTAATCATCAATGGTCATTATTTGCCAGAACACTCTGCTGTAAACTTGGTTGATGGAATTCTGGCTCCTCACATATCATACCATATCATGAAACATGATCAGACACTTGTGAACATTTCAGCATACCCGGCTGCAGATGGCATCGTTTGGGACAAAGTACCTTTGGAATTCACAGTCTGACCGAGGTGCTTAGGGTGCCATACATGTTTTGCGTCTCATTCGGAGATGTGTTAACAGGGAACATACATTCTGACGATTGGGATTTGCAAGTAGTACATTCATTGTTTTCAGATTTAAAATATTATGCTGCATTTGATGTTGAAGATTTGTATTTAAATTCTGACAATTATGCTGATCTCTTTTGTTATCAACATTACAGCCATAATTTTTTATACGAAACAAACAGGTTATGACCTGTTTTTAATTACACTCAATGGGAACATTGTCCTACTTCCATTCAAGGGAGTTCTAAAACTAGCGATAAGTTCACTTATTTTACGGACTATGACACGTCTAATACGGAATCCTATTTCTTTAAACTACAATTGTCTTCTCAATCCAAATTTATATTGACCCATACTAAATTGATTTATGCCAACTCATTTAGGACTAAATAGGCTACACAGGGTTATGATCAGTGGAAAGAGACCATTGATTTAAAATCAATCTGGGGCACAAAGCTTTGGCAGGTTCAGGGAACTGAGGCTTTGCATCGTGACTGCCTGATCCCAGTTCAATTTTGTTTTTGAATGATACAGTGTACCAAACCACTTGTTTCGGCCTGGCAACTGTAAAAAATGTAAATACCCCATCCGTTCAGTCCTTAGCGGAATATGACGGTTGGCGCACCCAGACAAATTACACTATTGACACATTACAAGCTTTGTTTCGAAACCAGACCTTTAATGTTTCTGAAATTGATTCATCCGGGTGGTTGGTTTGGCAAACAAATACAAATGCCTGCCAATTGCGTTTTTATAATATAACACCTGGTTTCACGCAGACTAGACCAGATCTTCGTTACCCACTTACAAATTCAGTCACCACATAAACAGTGGGTAAATTATGCCAACATTCGTCGGAGCGTCCACCTCAGCATCCGTGAAACAAATATAAAAAATTTAAATGGAAATCCAGTACTTGTATAGCGCACTAAACATCCCCGAAGGGGTATCTTGCCGCTGGGGGCCGTTGGGAAGATTAAGCGAGCTATTTCCCAGAGTTGCATGGTGCTGGGCAGGCAGCTGCCGCCGGTGCCGGGTATCGAACCGTGATCCCCAGCGTCCAGCATCAGTCGCCCTGGCCACGGCGCCTCACCTCTCCCCATCTGAAACAACATTTCACACTCTTGTGGAACTATATCAATATGGCTGATTTTATCTTAGGACCCAGAACCCCTAGGTCTAAGAGATTTATTTATGCTGCTAACAATGAAATTGGGAAACTTTTGCAGATAGAGACAGCTCTTTGCCTGCGCCAAATTGATCAAGCCAATTTACAAAAAGTTCTTGCCGTGGTAAACAATAGCATCAATACACTTTTGTCACGCATTTATGCGTTAGATAATATTGTTTCATCTGTTATTGATATTGTTCAAAGTGATGTATATGTGTTATATCATGGTCAAAATCAGTTAAGATCTGTTATGCAGTTTCATGGATGTTAACGACTCTCAAAATGGGTAAGGTCCCTTGGTATTATTTGAATGCTACTGCTTTGTTTTTGCCATTTAATCTTACTGAGAAACAGAGGTTGATGTCCATGATTGATGCTGCAATGCACTGTTGCATATTGAACAATTGGAACCTTTGCCGTTCTCAGTAGCGGAAACTGGCTCTGCTGTTTGGGTAATTCATGGGGTTATCTTTCTCCCTTTTCCACTGCTTCAATTTAAATCATGCATGCAACATTTTCTGATTGGCCTTTTTGAACCACTGGGTAGTGCATTTCTCCATGAATTATGGTCCCTACCTTTCGCTTACAGATCTCAGCTGGAGAATAAGGAAGTTTTTTTTACAGGGGAGGACTGCGATTCCACAGTGGGACATTACCTGGTTTGTAAATACATTAAATTACACGGCGTGTGCAATGTATCAGTGCCGAATCTAGCTTGTTTTTTAAAAGGAACAGTGCCGTCAATAATTCCCGCGTTTACCTTGCTTACTAACGGTTGTCTTATTTTGAACAACCAAGACTGCTGTAGTTTACAGGCAGGAATCCTGTATTTAGTAACAGTTTCACAGCAAGTAACTTGTTGTAGCAATGTGCTTTTCCCGCCCCCGCATGGGAGTCTAGATAGTTCCATTTGGCTTTCCATTCGGACTTTGAAATCAGATTTCAACAAATTGAGCAGGCTCAAAGCGCTATTATTCCAACAAGAAGTGGCTCTCACTTCCGCTCAAGAGACCTTCGAGTTACAGGTGGCTAGGACATCTAGCGAGATTCAGTCCCTTCTGAACACTAACCTCCCACTACACCAAATATTTAATGCGTCTGACACTAAAAGCCTTGCACATTTTTACGTTTCGACTATTCTATCCCTCAGGGATAAATAGACGAGAGTAATGGAGTTGGAACAAACTCTCTGACCAAGAGGATTCCAAGCCGGATTCTGCCCAATGCATGTTGTCTACTGAAGCGTGAAGCTTCACCAGGCGCGCGCTTGGCCTGCTAATTCCCTCCCACTCCCGCTTGCTCCCCTGCTCCCCCTCACCCGCCTCCACCCCCCATGCCTCGCACCAGACTACCATTTGTTGCACGCATCAGACTTTCACGGCCCTGCATTTTTTTCACTTTCGCGGCAAACAGCTTGCCCATTTGATGCGCCTCTAACAGCTACAGTAATGAGCCGCTGTGCCGGCCTCCAACTTGCCCCCCTTCCCTACAGCAGCTGATCAGCAGCGTAAACCACCGCTGCAGATTTAAATTTATTTTCTGTTTCCTTCCCTTCGCTCCCCCCACGCATGTATACTTTCCATTCTTCAATGTTTTCAGGAATGTGTGAGTTAAAGTGCAGTGTTTTCTTTGTTTCTGCCTGGGGCATACTTTGCACACTGTGCTTTAAATGGTGTGCTTTTGTTTGTATTGCTTCTTCTCCAGCCTACATTGGATGCATTTTTACAAACAATGTTCATTTTAAATCAAAACTTTAATCATGGTTACTCTATTTAAAAAAAAACGGATGGGAGGTAAACGTGTATGTTATACATTTGTGAACATAAAATAAAGCCCCACAACTTATCAGTTGTGTGCCCGTCCTCCTCCATCTGGCTGCGCTCCATGCAGCATCAGCAGACCTGCGTCTACCATCAGCTCTTCCTCCCCAGCCTATGTTTCTGAGAGTCTGGCTCCTCTGTCGAAATCTACCATTAATTTATTATGAATGGTTGTTCAGCGCACGGAAAGATACATTTATTATTTATGTGCATGGTAACCTTACTCCATCACAGCAACATACAACTGGAAGCCCTGGTACATGAAATCTACCCCTGTGCTGTACTACCACTGTAGAAGCACTCGGCTTACCCTCTCACTATCCCTGGGTCGTTATTTATAAAACCATGTAAACAAATTACAAACATGAGCTACTCCGTGTATGACAATATACATGAGGAAATGCACTGCCTCACTAACCAGTTAAGCCGAGAACAGACTTTCTTCTACAGCAAGCCACTGTGGGGTAATGCAACATTTTGTGGCTTTTCCAGCTATGGGATTGCGTTCACTTCTACGATGGAGTCAGTTCCCACTTTGTAACACCCCTTTGCACCAAGGAATTGCAAATATGCAACACAATGCCATTAAGTTCTGTACTCGCAAAGGCTTTGTGTAAAAAAATAATTGTGCATAAAAGTGGATCAATGTTATCATACACGTCGCTTTGCGTCACCAAACTAGTGAACCGTGACGCTTCGCCAGATGCGCGCTTGACCTCACTCACACCCCATGCTGGCTCACTCCCCTGCTCCGCCGCCCACTCAACCCCATCCGCCTCGCACACCACATCAAAGGCTGCTGCTGCACTCCCCCCCACCCCTACAGCAATGCAAAGAGCTTGTTTTTCAAGTAGCCCTGCACCCCACGCTTCAATAGTAGTGGCCTCACACACCACTGTCTGGACACTGCTTGAGCAATGGTGGCTGTTTTAATTTTATTTTCAGCACGCAATGCTCGCTTTCAGTTTCACAATGGCAGCCACACACACATTGCTTGTGATGATTGTTTGCTGTGGTTTCTGTCATCAGCGGGGACGCTACGCACAAGTCTGCTGATGCTAAACCCACCTCATTACCGTTTTATTGACTCCGCAGCATTGATCCATTATCAGGACTTTCCTTAATGTTCCTGAGCAGCCTGTGTTACCCTCTGCCACCCTCCCACCCACTTCCCCCAAATAAAGCTCCTCTGTCTGCGGCCTTGCTAGGTCCCGCACCACAGGCTTCCAGCCAGCTATTTCTTGCAGTAGTTAAAGTTTGAAAACAGGGCCCTATGGTTCCATGCACACAGTAAACAAAATTGTTTTACTCGACCTCCATTTCCCAGCGTTGCTCCATTGCTCAGACATGGATATGAAGGGAGTGGAGTCTGCCACACTTAGAATTAGAGGTGAGGTGGTGGTGGTACCAGCTCTTTTTGTGTTTACTTCCCTTCGCTCCACCCAAGCATGTATACTTTCCGTTCTTCAATGTTTTCAGGAATGTGTGACTTAAAGTGCAGGGTTTTCTTTGTTTCCGCCTAGGGCATACTTTGCACACGGTGCTTTAAATGAGATGCTTTTGTTTGTATTGCTTCTTCTCCAGCCTAGATTGGATGCATTTTTACAAACAATGTTAATTTTAAAACAAAACTTTAATCGTGGTTACTCTATTTAAAAAAAAACAGGGGGGAGGTAAACATGTTATGTTATACATTTCTGAACATAAAATAAAGCCCCACAACTTATCAGTTGTGTGCCCGTCCTCCTCTATCTGGCTGCGCTCTATGCAGCATCAGCAGACCTGCATCTACCATCAGCTCTTCCTCCCGAGCCTATGTTTCTGAGAGTTTGGGCTCCTCTGTCGAAGTCTACCATTAATTTATCTTGAATGGTTGTTCAGCGCACAGGAAGATACATTTATTATTTATGTGCATGGTAACCTTACTCCATCACAGCAACATTCCTCTGGAAACCCTGGTATATGAAATCTACCCTTGTGCTGTACTACCACTGTACAAGCGCTCGTTCTCTCTTCTCTATTCTCTATCAACATTTCTCCTCCTTCTGGGTATCTTTCTATTCCATTGCTCTCCTCAAATACTAACTAGCTCTGTCTTTGTCGCATATTTATTTATTTGCCCTTACACAGACACTCTTACCTTGCTGTTTCATTCTCTATCTCAGAGGGGGGCACACCTCTCCTCCTCGCTCGTTTTTCCCGCTGGTTCTCCCGCCCAAAGTGGGGAGTAGAACCAGTACAGATCAGTTGCTGAAAGCACCAAATGGCCTGGAGAGGCTCACGAAGGTGCCATGCCTTTGAAGCTTCTCCTTCGTGAACCCTGTCCATCCTGGGGGAGGAGCCTTGGCACCTCGTCCCAGGATGTGCATTGTTTCAGGCCCCAGAGAGCAGCAGGCTCTCGAACCAGGGGTCCAGAAACATGTATGGTGGTGGCAGCCTGTACAGCCACTCAGTTAGGTTACTGGTAGTTGGTCGAGTTTCAGGGGACATCTCTAAGATGCCCTCTGCTGTGCATTTTACATTAAATCCCACACTGGCATCAGTGCAGGTTAAATGTGCTGAGAAGTTTGATACCAAACATCTCAGTCTTCAGTGTAGCCATTGTGGTGTTGTGGAGTTCGTGATGACATACTCCCAGCACCATATACTCTTAATGGCAACACTGCACTTACATGGCCCAGGAATTGACTTGGGCACTGTAGGGCCACAGGGCTCATGCATCTGTACCTGTACCAAAGGCGTAGGGTACCCAGCTATAGGGGTGACTGATGTATGCCAGGGCAGTGGTTTGTGGGCATTGTACACAGGGATGTGTGCCATGTTGACTCTTTGTTTGGTTCTGCACCAAGACACTCAGCCTGCAAAGGCAGTGTGTGTGTGTGTGTGTGTGTGTCGGGGTACAGGGCCTCTAACGGTGGCACAATAAATGCTGTAGCCCTTTGGGGCCTTCTCTGGTCACAGTGCCTGGGTACCTATGGTACCATTTACCAGGGGCTGACATGTGACCAGAAAGGCCAATTGGGTTTAGGCTTCAATGCAGTTTTAGGAAAGGAACACAGGCCTTGGGTTCCTGATTGGCAGGAGTCCTGGGCACACTCAGTCAAATCACATCAGCAATTTAGCAAAAAGTGGGGGCATACCATGCAAGAAAGAGGGCACTTTCTCACAACAAGTCTCCAGCATTGCAGCTATGTTTAGCATGGTATGTCTAGGTGCTAGGAACTGACCAGAACAGAATAACAAGGGACATTGTTTATCAACCTTGCACATCATGTTCAGACTAAACTCCAGGAACTTAGCAGAGAATGCGAAAAGCAGACCATTCTCATGGGAAAGGCACCAACAGAGTCTTGCAAAAACAAAGTCATGTAGTAACATACGCAAAAGCAGAATCATGGCAGCAAAGCTCATGATAACGTAGCAATGCAGCGGTATGGATACTGCTAAAGCGCTGCTGACAGCGTATGTTTGCTTTTTAATTGCTCCATTTTAAAAAGAAAATTCTATCTTTAAGACTATTTCTGTACTGGGGATTGTGTTTGCTCTACTCACCTCTCAGTGCCCGCACCCCGTCCATCACGGCAAGTGCCGATTGTACGGAGGGTGTATCACAGGGCTCTCTACATCTCCTCATTTCCTGTAACACCCGGTTGCGGCAGGTGAGCGGGCTAGTTGCTCTCGATGCACAGCCCACATAAATCAATGCCAGAGCGGGCGCGCCGCTGGCGCGCTGAAGGCACGCCTAAGGCTAGCCCGTCTGCGCCCGTCCGCGTCCGGAACGTGACCAGCGCCAGTCATGCTGCCCGTTTCGATTCCCCATCCTGGCCCAGAATAGCTTGGCCCACCAAACAACTAAAAGCACTGAGGCCAGAAAGATGTGATAATCCGTCTCACCTTGAGCTTGGTGCTGATTCCCTGGAGGATTGCAAATTCTGCTCCTTCAAGTTTGACACAGCAAGCGGTAAGGGAATTGCAGCTGACCTGGAGTGCACCTACAAAGCCTGTCTAGAAAACTGTAGATCTCTCCCCAAACACACAGAGGATATTTGGCTACCCTTGTCACCGAGCACTGGGATATAATGTTCCTAACAGAGACCTGGCTAAGGGACAATACCAACCCAGACATATCCTTGGCAATCCCACAGGGATATAGGATAGTGACACTTAACAGAGAAAACAACAGATTGGGAGGGAGAATCGCGATAATACTAAGGGAGGACTGGACAATCACTCACAGAAAAAGTGAGCATGTGGGGTCGATTGAGGCCCTTCTGTATTGTATTTAATTCTCACCCACTTCATCCTTCACCGGAATATTAGTGTATAGACCACCAGACTCTCCGCCAATACACCTTCCTGATTTATATGATAATATTGCAGATCTCTCTCTGAAATACGCCAATCTTACGGTACTTTGGGACTTCAATGTCCATATGGACAATGACATGTACGTGTACCCCCTTGCCTTCAAAATGACAGATACTCTCCAAGGGTTAAACCTAATACAAAAAGTTACACTACCCACACATAAGGCTGGACACATATTAGATCTAATCTTTACTAATCATCGATCTCTAGAGGTCAAAGTACCCCTTCAGCTAATCTGGTCAGACCATCGACTCATACCTTTCAATTTGACCTGTATCCTCAGCCCTAAACAGGGGGACCTCACCTATGAGACTAGAAGGAACTGGAATAAACTTGAAGTAGAATCACTAGAAGTTAAACTATTGAACACCCCTCCTGAGTTAACAGGCGACCCTAGCCAGGATAACTCAATTTTTCTCCACTGAGTCACATCAGCGCTGGATAATATTATCCCTAAAAAGCCAGTAAAGCGTGCTAGGAAGGAACCTTCTGCCCCCTGGTTCTCCACGGAACTTCAGACATGCAAAAGTGCATGTAAAACACTTGAGCGTACATGGAGAAAACACTATGATATTGCAGCGAAAAACACATATAAAATAGAGCTAAACAAAAATTAAAGAAACTCAAAGATAATGCTATCAGGGATTACATTGCAGAATATATTAAATCCTCTAATAACTCGACTAAAGAGATTTTCAACCTAGTGCAAGGATTTGTCAAACCTCGGGCACTAAAGAGCTCGGTCACCCCTTCACCCACTCTCTTTGAAGACCTAGCCAGCTATTTCCAGGAGAAAATCCAGGGAATGTATAGCTCCTTCTCACAGGTGGAGAAGATAGACAACCCCCCGGTCTTTCCCAATCATCTAACCACTGGTCAGAATTCAGCCCTTTTAACCTGAATGCTTCACTTGCTGATCTAAAGAGCATAAGCTAAGGCTCACCAACTGACCCTTGTCCAGCCAGGTTTTTTAAGCTACTAGCTAATTGCCTCAACCCGATCCTTAACTCTGTTTGGAACTCCACTTTGAGATCAGGCTCCTTTCCTGCATCCTGGAAGACAGCATATGTTAGACCTATCAGAAAGAAGGAGGATGCTGACCCTGCCATTCTCAAAAATTACAGGCTGATCTCTTTAATCCCCGTACCCTCTAAAATCCTGGAGAAAGAGGTCCAGAGACAGTTATCAGCCTACCTTGAGTCTAATTCCCTCCTACATGACTCTCAGTCAGGTTTCAGGGCTGGCTATAGCACAGAAACAGCTCTGCTTGAGGTGGCAGAGAATGTGCGCACCACAGTTGACCAGGGAAACTGTGACACGTTCTACCACCGGATACAGATCAAAAGGCTGGAAATGATGGGAGTAAAGAGTACCGTACTTGCTTGGTTCAAATCATTTCTTGAATGCAGGTACCAGCTAATATGCTTTTATCCCCACATCTCATCGGCAAAAGCCTTTACATGTGGTATGCCTCAAGAGTCGACATTGAACACAACTTTTTAATGTGTATCTGGCCCCCTTGGACTCTCTGTGGTTGAAGAATGGGATGTTAAGGCTGTCTGCTACGCTGACGACACCCAGCTGGTGTTCTCCTTTAAGGAGCACACGGAGGCAGCCTTCTCCAACTTCAGGCAGTGTCTTCTCAATATTTCATCCTGGATGACAGGCAACTGCCTGAATTTAAACACAGATAAAACAGAGGTGCTATTTTTCAACCAGATGCAGCCGCCAAGATCACAACTTTGGTGGCCGGTTGAGCTCAATCCCCCCCTGAATCGGTACAGGTGGTAAAAAACCTAGGGGCAGATTTATGAAGGGCTTGCGCCACGTTTATGCCGCCGTTGCGTGACGCAACAGCACGGAAACGTGGCGCATCCCTGCGCCCTATTTACAACGTAACGCATCTAGGAGATGCGTCACGTTGTACAGCACTGCGCCATGAGGAGGCGTTCCTACGCAGGGGGGGGCGTTCCTGCGCAGGAACGCCTCCGGAAAGTGGCTGAGTGAAATCTATGAGATATCACTCAGTCACTTTCAGGGCAATGCTGCGTCAAAACCCTGCGCCTGCTTGAAGCAGGCGTAAGGCTTGAGGCAGCATTGAAAGAATAGGCCCCCCCAGAGCATTGCTGGAGCTGCGTCGCGCTTGCGACGCAACTCTAGCAATGCGCCACATTTCCGGCACAGATGCGTCACGCATCTGTGCCGTTTTTGCCCCATGGTGCGCCGCATCATAAATGCGGTGCACCATGGGTGGCGTAGCTGTGGCGCACTGTGGCGCACGTTAACTGGTGCATCCCTGGGGATGCGCCAGTTAACATAAATCTGCCCCCATGGTTTTAAATTTGAATCTGCACTCATCGGCAAAGCACAGGATGATCATATCTTGTCTCAATGTTTCTGGAAACTAAAAACTCTACGTAGGTTTCTTCATTTCCTCCATATGGACAGCAGGAAGACAGTGGTTCATGCTCTGATCAACTCACAATTAGACTTTGCCAACATCCTGTATTTGGGCCTTCCTGCATATTTAAGTAGGAAACTCCAGATCATCCAAAACTCAGCCGCAAGGTTGATCAGGAACGTCCCACTCCATTATCACATCTCCCCCCACCTACGGAGCCTCCACTGGCTTCCAGTAAAGAAAAGAATAGAGTTTAAAGCACTAGCCATAGCATATAGGGCTCTGAAGGAGAGAGGCCCTAACTATCTTGAAGCAAGAATACAGAAATATACCCAGACTAGGGTCCTAAAATCCAACCTCCAGGAACTATTAGTAACTCCTCTTTACAAAAAAGCGAGAATCAGTGGATGCTCGTTCTCTGTAAAAAAAGCTGCACTATGGAACACCATGCCGATACACATCAGGAGAGCCTTCCCTGAACCTCTTAGCTATCGCTATCCCTGCTGCTGCTAGCGCTAGGACACACCCTTGGGGGTAGCCACGCGCTTTATAAGTGGTAATAATATTAATATCAATAATAATAACGTCCCTAAGGGACATATAACACCTCCAAAGTGCCTCAATCTCCTCTCCTAACAACGTTAGTGTAGTTACCTGCTGCCACCTTGTTGATTCTTGAAATTGTCTACCCTAACCTTCTAACATTCTCCTCCAATTTATTCAGTTGAATTTTCATATCTCCAAATACAGCTTCCAACAGAGAGCTAACACTGCCACCTTACAAAATATAGTGGCTTGAAATAACCCTTTGTCAACTAAAGGCATTACAGATGACACCACATCTGGAGAAGTGTGGCTCAGGGGTTAGAGGCGGCAGACCCGGAAGCTGAGATCGGCCCTGGACCAGGGTTCAATTCCCCGCCTCGGCTGGTCTTGGGCTCAAAAATTCCACGGACTCGATAATTCTCGCTCCGGTGCCTTCTCGACTCACGGGTTCACACTCTGTGACTCTGGGCATTAGCTTGCTTAATCTCCACAACGGCCCCTCGCGGCGGGATGCTTGGCTTTCACCTTGTGGATACCCTGCCGGGGTTATCTCACAGGGGAATACCAGGACGGGTTCCCTAAGCAAGCGCCGGGAAACCCTTTGTGGGTAGCTGTGCGCTATATAAGCTCAAATACATTTACATTTACATACATTTACATCACATTGCAACTTCCCTCAATGCCTCTCTCACTGCCCATCACCTGACCTCACAGTACTCAAATCTAGCCATGTTGGCATATGACCAGTATAAGCCGCACAGGAACGGGCAATATAACATAGAAAGCCCACTAGCCATATATGCTGTTGGTGAAGGCCTTGTAGATGCTATCTACTGAAGCCACAGGCCTGTATCCAACTCACCCAACTTCCCATCCTTGTGCTTTGGAAATCTGCCCCAGAACTCCTTGTCATATCTGTCCTAACTAAACACTCAAACTCTATCAACACTTTTCAGATGGCTTCTATATATTTAAACAGTGCTACACTTCTCTCTGGTTATTTTTTAGAGTACTCACTAACATAAATTAGAAAAGGCTGCCGTATAATTCTCAATAGTTACAGGCAACTTAGACAACTCAAGCTCTTTTTCCGTGAACCCCTCATTCGTTCCCACCTATTTATGGTGCAATTAAAAAATCTCCACATTTTCACCTCTCCATATTTGTTCTTTTGTCATTGACATGAAATATGTTCCAAAAAGCTTTGTAACTCCCGTAGATGGAAAACTCTTGGATTTGTCTTCTTTTTTTCCATTTCGTCTTCTCCTTCCTCCATTCCATTACCAATGGTTCTGTCCTTTTCATCTTGTTTTTTCTCAACCATCATCTCACGCACAGGCTTCTCTGGCCACCACACCTTTTCCTAGTCATATTTCTCTTAATCTCCCATTCTTATTGGCCTCCACCTAATCCCTCCCATCTACAATGGATCGCATTTTTATCCCCTCCCTCAAACTTCCTATTCAACTTTCCCAATCTCTCAGTACTTGGCTTCGGTGTTGAGGTCCGCTTCTAAGCCTTCTTCTTAAAAACACCTGGCCAGCTCGCCATACTATTCATGACACCACTTTTCACCAATGTGCATCTCCAACTGGCATCCTCTGTGGCCACTGCCAGCAGCTCACATTCTCTTACCCATTAGCACCATTCATCAATCTGTCCCTCACTGACCTCCAATGGCCTCATCTCAAAAATCTCTCCTTGTTCCACTACATCATCATAAATCATAATCCAGCAATGTCTTATAACTTTTCCCCTCCCTCATTACCAACAAACTTTACCCTGTCCCACTGATGTTAGGGAGCACCCCATCTCCAAATCCACCATCCAAACTGAAGATCAGTTCCCATGATCCTCTTTTTGTGGGTTGGGCACACTAAGCCATCCCTCACTGCTGCACTTATTGCCCTGTGCAGTCTCAGGCTGGCTGCACCGCATCCTACCGTTCTTTCATGTTTGGGTCCCTGAGCGCCACAAAGCCCTCCCGTCTGCTCCAGCAAACATCCCTTGGCCCGCACACACTCATCACTTATCTCAAAGTGCTCTATCAGGTCATTATAACCTCTTTCCTTCCTTGCTCTCCTTACGGTGTTGTGCCCTTCATTTTTACTGACCCACGCCTACCTCCCACTTCTCTAACCATCCAACACTCTCCTTCCACCTTCCTCTTCAACCTCCAAAACCTTTACATTACTACCTTTTACCCCTTTGCTGATATCTTGCTCCCCACTGACATCATCTCGCTGCCCTCTCACCTCCTTTAAACACCCTTAAGTCACACCGATACCATTTGCTCCTCTATGAAATCCCTATCCCCCCACCTCTCCTCTTCTTAATTCGCCCAACCTGTGCTCACCTTAGTCAGCCCTAAATCCCCATTACCACATGGCCAATCATCATCTTCTTCCAAAAAGCATATGTTTTCTTTAATTTTTCCTGCTTTTCACATGGCCTGTATCCTGGGCCATCCTTGTTAACATCTATTCCCAGTCGTCCCCTGCTCCCAGGCCCTGTGTTGATGCCCCATTACGCTCCCACCCCCACCATATGCAGTTTTCCCAAAGCCCACATCTATCAGGACTATAGTGAGGTTGCACTGTGGCTTGAATTCTCCATGAACTGAGGATGCAGTGCCTTCCCATGAAAGCAGTGGCTGAAACATAGGTCTGCAAAGTTCAAACACAAGAACAGAGGCACAAATTAAAGCACTGGCAAAGCCAATAGCTATCCCCTGTGCAAGACTTATTGGCTTTGCCAATGTGTTTTAGCCATGAGTAGAGTGGCGTAGAGTGGAGTGGCATAATGTGTCATAGAGTAAAGTGGTGTAGAGTGGAGAGGTGTGGAGTGGAGTGGAGTAGAGTGAAATGGCATAGAGTGTGGTGGTATGGAGTGAAATAGAGTGTCATAAAAAGTGTGGCATAGAGTTCAGTGGTGTAGAGTGGAGTACAGTGTCATAGAGTGGCATACGGTGAACTAAAGTGTTTCAGAGTGGAGTGTGTGGAGGAGAGTGTCGTTGAGTGGAGTGGTGAAGAGCAGATTGTCATGCATTGGATGAGAGTGGAGTGGAGTTGAGTGGAGTGGCATATAGTGGATTTTCATAGAGTGGAGTAGAGTGTCCACCAGCCACCAGGACTCCTGCCCGTATTTTCTCCCCCATCATAATGGCCAGTTTTAACAGATAAGGAAAGCTTCACAATGCCACTGCTTTTTTACTCTAGTCCTGAATTAAAGCAAATAAGAGAACAAGCCAAAGTTAACTGTACCCATAACACTGAAAATGCACTCAACCCTACCCTAGAACATGATTTCACATAAATCTGCAAGAAATATAAGTTTACTCTCCCCCTTCTGCAACCAGGGATCATTAAGGTAGGATCTAAGGTAAAAGATCACAATCAAGAGCGTAAGGGTTTACATTGTAATGCTCACTGAATCCCAAACACACGCTAGAGGTATGGAATCGGTTGGATGCTGAAAAAACAGATATTTGTCTTACAACAGAGACCTGGCTACAAACAGCAGCCCCTTCAGACATTTCATGAGCTTTTTCCTCAGATTATACCCTGATAAGACAAGACAGAGACAATAAAAGAGGAGGGGGCATTGCAATAGCATATGGCAATCGGATAAAGGTCAGTGTAGCAGAATCTTATAGTACGGACCGGGTGGAAATATGCATTTTCAGAATGGAAGCATAGGGTAAGGGTACCTGGGGAGGTTTTCTTCTGTACAGACCCCAGGTGCCGAAGCAAGATTTTACTAATGAATGGATGGAATTTATAGCCCCACATACCTTTGCGGCAGATAACTTTCAATTGTCTTACCCAACACAACATGTCTAATCACAGACCTAAAGTCACTAAGTCTTTATCAAAAGGTGATTGGGCCCACACATATTGCATGGCACACCCTATACCTACCATTCACAAAACAATCAAGAATCAGGGTCAACTGGTTTGGTCTGACCACTGCGTTATGAAATTCCACTTACAGTCACAAATTCCGCTGGAAGGTCGGGTTCCAACACAAAAACCAAGCAGGCCAGGGAGAAAAATTGATCTAGCCTCCTTCACTTCACATTTCTGTCCTCCCCCTTTAATGGGCTATAATAGTCCAGATGCAGCTCTCACAGTCTTTGAAGATACATCTCGTAAGCTTTGGACAAGAGAGCTCCCTTCCCAATGGCCAATAAAAAAAACAAATGGTCGGCTAATCGGACCTCGCAAAGAAGTGGAGACAAACTAAAGAACAAAGAAGAAAACCGGATTCACACGTTCTATAAGAACTCCAACAACGCAAAAGAAGAGAAGTCCACTGATCCACCAAGAGGTGTTGTACGCCCAAGAACAAGAATCCAGGTCCAGATAAACAGATGACACACACCAATAGCCCTACACAGAAACTCCCAGCCCTGAGGAAGACCTTCTGAAAATTCTCTTGGTCCTCACACGAAGGTTGAAACGCATCTGCAGCCCCACACAGAGACCCTTATTGAAGTGCTGAAGACAGCAGAATTACTGACACATAAGCTGGATTGAGGCAGCTTAGATACTATTGATCTTCCACAGGCGTATGATTCATATCTCTGCATATAATAAGATTAAAACTTGGAAAATGCGGGATGTTACCAGGAGAGTGGGGATAAGCTTGAGATCACTATAAAGAATTAGATCAATGGAGAAATTTGTACTTACCCTATAGCCTAAGGATAAGGTTAACAGTCAGCGTGAGTACCTTAAGCCAGTAAGAGTGTTTTTTTTTAAATTTAAGACAGATGATCTGTTTAAATAATAGAGTGAAAAATTGGGTTACTATGAGAGCAAGATCATACCGCTAAGGACCTAAAACCATAGACTAAAAATATGAACCTCTAAAGAACATCAACTTAAATAGTCAAATGTATCACTAGTTCAGCAAGAGTAGAATTATAACGCTGCACACTACTAATTATATATTATAGAGCCGGAAAATTAAAAAATTCTGGAGCCAATAAGACGTATATCAGGAGGTCGCGACAATATATAAGAGTGCAAATCAAATAACGCTATTGTCATGAGCATCCAGTCATAAGCTGTTCCCATCGCCTTCCCCAGATATGTGGGTAAGTGAGATTTATCTGTCCTTTTCTATCGATCTAGCTTCATGAATGTATATGAATAAAGAGTAAAAATCTCTTCCTTTTTTTAAAGCATCAACCCTGCATCATTAAAAAACGGTGGCTCCCTAGACCCTCTTAAAAAGAACATATTCGTTACACATTGAAAGGTAAAATTGGTTCACCTCTTTTAAGTCAAAAAAAGGGTTAAATTGGTCAATGAATGAACTAACATGTGATACCATTTATTCCTCAGCAAACGTCTGTGCACTAAGTAGAAGCAATTTGCACTTATCCTTAGGAAGTTGACAAATAATATGAAGAAGACAACCTCAAATTGACTAAAGAGGCAGATAATTATTCCTTGAACTAGCAAGGTAGGCAAGCATGATATTTACAAATGCCCCAATGTGCAATTAATAGGCACTATCAACTAGTTTGTTCTGGAGACACTAATCCTTCCCTTAATAACTCAAACCCAAAAAACCACATGTTTTGACAAATGATAAAAGTGCCCTAACTGCCCGCATTCTGTTGTATAAAGAATTCTGGTGTCTTAATTGTAAACTTTGTTAATAATATATAATAGTGAAAAAAAGAAAAACATTGAATGTATCTAATTGTATATTTCTTTTTAATCAGAACGTTGTCCTGATGAAGGTGCCATAACAAAACCGAAACGCTGCATCGACAACTCTATATTTTTTTAACTGTTCTTCATGTGAATTTGACACATTTTTAAATTGTACTTTATGGCACTAAAACTGTGTATGAATGTATTGTATTATATTGTTTTATATTGAATAAATTGTACACATTTTTTTTATATTACTCTATATTGTCTTTGATTAGTTCATTCTATTGATGGTGTTTAACAACAATGTGGTTTTGGTATTAATGGGATTGAGCGTTTACTAAGGGTTGTATTACTATTGTATTTCCATGTTTGGAAAATAGGGACTTTTCTCTTGACACAGTATACGTTATGCCCTAGGGACCTCACAAACCATATACTAAAATATTGGTATAAGAACCAAGTGAGAGTTAGAAAGCAGGCCTAGGGCCTGTGGAATCATTGGGGCTGCCTAGAACCACCAAAGGTTAGGATGTAGGAGGCCCATGGGAGAAGCGTGCAGTGTCTAAACACAGCCGCGGGTTACCATTGACTTTCTATGGAGAACGAACAAGTTACAAAGTTACAGTTTAAGGGTACTTCTAGATGAACTACGATGGAACCCTTTTAGACTAGGACACTTCGAGAGTCAAGACCCACGGTAGCACTGGAGTACTTGTGTTACCGCACCCAGAGAAGCTGGGTGCATAGGTGCCTTTTGGTGTCGGGTTTCGTCGTCGAATCCAATGGAGAGCTGCGAAGAAGTGCTGCAGGCGACCAGAGGAAAAGTGTCCGGGTGGATCCAAGGGTGGATCGGAGAACCTGAAAGGAGAGGAGACAGAGTCTGGGTCACTAGCCAGTGACCAGGATGGCGATAGGAAGATGCCAGCCGATGTCGGGTGATTTCAGGTGAGAAGGTGAAGCTTGTCTCTTTAGCCACGAGGACCAGGAGGCGTCGATGATGACCAGGAGCTGGATTCGAGCTGTCTCACGAAGGATCTAGTTGACTGCGGTGTCGGTATCCGGACTGGACCCAACAAGCCTTGGCAAACACAATCCACGCACGATGTCGAGCTGGGCTTCGTGCAGATCAGCAAGGTCTGAGGAACTTCTCTTTGGAGAGGAATTGGAGAAAGCCTGGAGCAACTAGGAACGCTGAAGAAAGTGAAGATTGGTCTTCGTGGGGGTTCACTAGCCAACGGACTAGGAACCACGAAGACGCATCGAGCTGAAATGCACAAAGCGGGCCCACAGGACACTTGTGGAGTGTGGGCCTCTGAGCTTCAGTTCAAAAGGTTCTCAGGCTGGTGCTTCAAGCACCCCAATGCACAACTTTTGGATACCTCGGGAAGTAGGTTCAGGTTGCAAAATGCAGGATGTCGAGGAGTTCCGGTCCCACGTCTCTCGTGTCTGCTCCAGGTCTCAGCTTTCCTGGGAGCACAGGTCAGCGTAAGAGATGTCGGGAAGTCCGTGTCCTGTGTCGCAGATTCTTTGGGATCTTGTGGGAGCCTTGAAAATGCAGACCGGCAAAGATGCAGTTGATGCCTGTTTGAACAGGGTGGTCACTCCTTGACCACAGGGAGATATCTTCCATCTTCCAGTCGATATGGAATATCAAAGGTCCAAGATATATGTTCCAGAGTTTCGTCCAGGGTAATCTAAAGTCCTAGGGACAGGAGTTCTAGACTGTTAGACCTGACATCATTGGCGTGAGTCTCCCTTCCATTTTTGACGGATTGCCTTCTCTGTTTTGATATGTTTTTGCTGGATTTATGCTTTGGGCATTGTGCCACTGCTAATCAGTGCCAAAGTGCAAGTGCTTCCTATGTTAAATTAATGTACTAATTGGTTATTCCATGATTGGGTTATTTGATTTATCTGTCAGCCCCTAGTACAGTGCACCATGTGTGCCCAGGGCTTGTAAATCAAATGCTGATGGTGGGCTTGCAGCACTGGTTGTGCCACCCACAGAAGCAGCTTGTAAAGTGTGTCTCAGGTATGCCATAGTAAGGCCTGTGTGCAGTCTATGCCTGCCATGTCGACCTGGGCAAGTGCACCCACTTGCCAGTCCCTAAACCTTCCCTTTGCTTCATATTAGACACCCCTATGGTAGGCCCAATGGCAGGGGGCATTGTAAGTATAAGGTAGGACATGCTCTGATGTGTTTAGCATGTTCTAATAGTGAATTACAGCCATTTTCGTTTTTCACTATTGAAGGCTATCTTTTCTCCATAGGCCAGAATGAGCAGCTAGATTATTACATTCTTATAATCCTAACTGACTCAGGAAACATGGTAGAAATTCGAATTTAGTATGCCTAAACTCAGAATAATTAAATACATCTTTTAGTGAAGTTTGTTTTAATATTCTGTGTTTGCAAACACCACTTTTAGAAAGTAGGTATTTGCTTGTCTAACCATCCAGGCCTGCCTCTGCTGGGTTGTGTATTCCTTGTCTGGGTTTGTGAGTGGCAGGGCTGGGGAATTCCAGGAGACAGGATGGAGCAACCCAGTGGTGAATAGAGAGATCTACATCTAGATGGGAGGGAGGAGTTGCACCTGGGTCCTGAATAGGGCTGGGAGTCCCTCTACAATGCTGGCTCCACCCCCTGTGGCTTGTCTAATGTCTCTGCCCTGCACTGTGAAAGGAGAGGAGGAATAATGTCAACAGAGTGCTCCAGAGCTGAATCTTCCCTCCCCTGTGCTGGCTCCACCTCCTGTGGGGCGGCTGATGTGTCTGCCCTGCACAGTCAAAGGAAAAAGAGAGTCATGTACACAACGTGCTCAGTAACTGATTTGAACTAGGCAGAGGCCTCCCTGCCTTCAGAGAACAAAGGATTTTGGGGTATAAATATTGGGACCCTGATCCCAAGAAATTAGATCACTTCTGGAACAAGAAACCTTTCTGCCAAGGAGAAGAAGCAAGGAAGCTACAGGAGTTTGGACTGCCCCTCTGCCAGTGTGCTGTTTGCTGGGTGGTCCTGCAGTGGTTGCTTCATTGCCAAGGGAAAGGATTAGGAACTTTGTGACGACTTTCATCTACAAAATATTCTCTAAGGGCTTGAACTGTGCTTGCCTCCTGTTGCAGTCTCAGGGACAAAAGACTTCACCTCCAGCTCCCTCCTGAATTTCCTTGCTGGGATTTCTGACTCCAGACACTTGCGTGCCGCTGGGAGCTGGAAGCGTGATGCATCGAGAAGAAGGGTGTCGCCGCTGCAGCTGAAATCATCGCAACGCCGGAGAAGCGAGCCTTCGCCGCATCTCCCTGGAAGCGTGTGTTCATTGAAGCTGCCTGCTGTCGCATCACCGAAGAAGCGTGATGCCATCGAGAGAGTCGCCATCGCATCACCGGAGAAGCGTGTCGCAGGGCCTGTCGCGGCTCCAAAGTACAGAGTCGTTGCAAGGGGCGCCCTCTTGCGCACTGCAATTGGACCGGAGGCCGAGAATCTACGCATCACCTCCGCAGCGGTAAGGCTCACGACAAGTCCCCTACTCTGCGCAAGCATTGAGGCAGGACGCAACCGTTCCCCCGGGACACGGAACCGACGCATCTCCTCTTTTGCGAGCCCTTTGTTCACTTTGCGTTACGCATCCAGGTTGTTGAGAACTTTGTCACATTTACCAACAACTTGAACTAAGAGACTTTAATCATCTTTTAAGCAATCTTAAGTGTAGTATTGTGGATTGTTGTCGTTTGTGGTCTTGTGTTTAAGTCTATATAAAGAATACTTATTTTTATAAAACCTTTGTTGTGTCCATCTGTAGTGTTTTCACTGTATTACTGTGTATATTCACAAATGCTTAACACACTGCCTCTGAGATAAGCCTGTCTGCTCGTGCCAAGCTACCAAGGGGGTGAGCAGGGGTTATTAAGGAGTGTAATCCCCTTATCCTGACTTAGAAGTAAGGGTCCCTATTTGGACTACGGTGAATAACATTGCCAACTAGAGACCCCCCAGATCCAACATATACTTATAGTAAGTTTAGGGTTTGGACTAACTCTAAGGTTCCTCCTACGGGTGGACCTGGGGAGGGGGTAGTTAAACCCCTTCCCCTTTGTACACTTTCACACCAGAGCTGGGGCTGAGTGCCCCAGCAACAGGTATGAACAGGGAAATGCATGGAGCACCTTGTGTGCCCCAGGCAGTGTCTGAAAAGCATTCACTAAATGCAACCCTCCCTGCCCCAATACACTAAAGGCTGTCTGGGGAGGTGCTAGCACCTCCCTTGATAGGAAACCTGTTTTCCAGGCCTCCCCCGCCGGAGTTTCGTCCAGCAGCAGGAGGGCAGACTCGTGTCTGTGGCAGCAGCATCCATTTTGAGATAATGGGGCTCTGTTGAACTTTAACCGGGTTTAACAGTAACTACATGTCTCCTCCCTCTAGAAGGGTGGAATGCTACCCCCGCCACCAGATTTGGCAGGGGGTAGTATTCTAAAGTGTTTGACACCTTAAACGACATGTTTTGATAAAGCCAAACCAAAGTTAGCATTAACTGCAAGGATTATAATGCACTTAAAAGTATATGGTATGGCTATATCATAGAACAGCTATAAGGAGATGGTTCCGAAAGCTGCAGAGGGGCTCAGCTCATGCTAGGGCACCCTATCACACAAAACCAAGCACTCTGCGTCCAAGATTGTCAAGGCCTGCCATAGGAGTGACTTATAGGTTACTATGTGCCTATATATAAGGTGGATATAGATATACTATATCTAAGTACCTTACCCAGGCTGTAAGTACAGACCTGTGGTGTCAGTTTGGAAGGATGACCAGGGGTGGCGAAATACATGCTGCAGCCCATGGTAGGCCTAGGGTGCACCTATGCCCTGGGTACCTAAGGTACCATATACGGGGGCTCACAAGGTTGACCCAGTAACCAATCTGGTATGTACCTAAAGTACATGGTATCAATTTAGAGAGAGTATAGCTAGGCTGTGGGCCTGATTAGCAGGGCACAGCCATACTAAAGTCGAAAAAAAACAGTGAATCACAGCAAAAAGTGGGGGTAACCATAGGAAGCAGACCCTACTCTCCTATACTGCCAATTCAAATGTGTTAAATGAAGAAAACTAAGAAACTTCACCCGTAGATAAAAAATAATCTATGGTTGTAAATATTTGGCAGGCTCTATGGTCCCAGAGGTATCTTTTCCTTGCCCAATAACAAAACTATGTTACAGGAAAAAATGGTCCCAGTGTACACTCATTAAGGAACATATACGATTTCACACAATATACACAAAGAAATTCATACATTGAATTACTGAGAGATGTTGTTTAATCACATCCTCGTTCCAGCAAACATATGAAGAAACACTTTTAGTATTGCATAAATGTTGTGTCCGGAAAAGAGGAGTAGTGGGGAAGGTAAGTGATTTAGTGAAGGATAAAGTGGTGTAAACAGTTCAGAAGATTGGTGCAGTCAACCAATTGACAGTTGTCGTCCCAAAGGCATATTGTTTAGCCACTTAGAAACTTGAACAGTGTTTACCCATGCCCATACAATAAAACACAGTAACAATGGTCTGTTGTTTGTGGGCTGGCAAAGATAAAAAAAGTCAACGCTTCGGCCCCGGTGCAGCGTAGGTTGATTTCCACCTTACTATGTTGTCTTCCTCACTACTCAGATGTGGGAGGGGAGTGTAGTGGGGCACCTAGGGCAAATGAAATTAATGTAAATGAGCGAAATAACACAAGGTAAAGCAAATGCTATGGACAAAAGCTCCAAATAATTACCAGAGAACAACCCTACATACAGGGCTGAGATGAAGGAAGGTTTGGCACATGGGCTCCGGAAAACATTAGACGAAGACTAAGATGGCCCCATGGTTTACAGATTCCCTGAAAACAGAAAAGGCAGCATGCAGGAAATTAGAGCGTAAATGGAGATCATCAGAAACAATTGATGATAGACAATCCTACAAAACGGCCCACAGACAATATCTAGACAACATTAAGTGTGCCAGGAAAGCTCACATTGTTAATAGAATCGACCAGCCAGCCAACTCACAGAAGGAAATGTTTAGAATCCTAAACAAATTCACTAATCCCAAATAGTTTGAGGTATCTATTCCAGCCTCCCAGGACCTGGTAAAAAAGTTGGCTATCTCTTTGAGGACAAAATAACTAAAATCTATCATACCTTTATCGAGGATAAGGCGGAAGAAATGAATTCGGAGTGCAGTAGTTTAGAAACTGCCCATGCAATATTACTGAAGGAGTGTACTGTGGCAACGCAAGAAGATGTCAGTACCATAGTAAACAGGGTTAGATCAGGATCATCGGAAGACCTGGCTCCTTCCTACATTATGTCCACCCTGGCATCTGTATTACAGCACAGCCTCACAGACCAGCTCAATTTGTCATTAAATCAGGTAGTTCCAGCAAAATGGAAATCGGCAATGGTCAAACCTATTCTTAGAAAAACAAGGGCAGACCCAAGTGAACTAGGAAAATTCAGACCAATTTCCCTACTCCCTTATTTCGTGAAAGTGATGGAAACATTGGTGAACACACACCTGACGACATACTTAGAAAGGTCGAGAACTGCTCGACGTTTCCCATACAGGTTTCCGTGCAGGGCATAACACTGAAACAGCACTTGTGGAAGTACTGGACAACATAAGACTTTCTCTTGACAATTGACACTTAGCAATGCTGGTCCTATTTGGATTTAATAGCCGCTTTTGACACCATCTCCCATGTAGTCTTCACATAAAGACTTGAAGAGACTGGTGTCGGAGGGAAAGACACAGCTGGCTAAAGAACGTCCTGAAGGGAAGGGCAATTTCAGTGTAACTAGAGTGATATTCTCAAAACCATATCCTTGGACAATAGAGTACCACAGGGATCGGCATGGAGCACCACTCTTTTCATGTGGTAACACTTGCACAAGTGATAAAATCATATGGGTTTGATGTCATCTCTCGTGCAGATGACACACAGTTGGTCATCACAATGGGACCCAAGCCGGCAGACACTAAAGTGAGATTCTGCGTATGCAGGAATCATATTGCCAATTGGATGCAGTAAGATTTGTCTCCAGCTTAATGTAATTAAAATAGTGGTTTAACTATTTGGGAACGCTCACAAACTCTGGTCAGATGACTAGTGGCCTATATGTCTAGGCCCTACCCCTATTCCAAAGGCAACAGTAAAGAATCTAGGAATAATATTAGATTACAAACTGTCAATGAAAGACCAGGTAAACCACATTTCAGGAACCTATTTTGGCATTATGAGCGCTCTACAGAAATCATTTCAATGGCTTCCACTTGGATCAAGAAAATCCCTGTTCCAGGAACTTATTATTAGTCACCTGGAATATGGAAATGCTTTAATGGCCTCCATTAATGGAGAACTGTACACTAGACTTCAGGTCATACAAAACACTTCAGTGCGTCTAGTACTCCATCTTCGACTCTCTATCACCATCTGGCCCCATCTTATGAAACCTACATTAGCTGCCAATAACAAAATGTACACATTTTAAACTCCTTTGTCTGACACACAGATCTCTATATAGAAATGGTCCCCGGTATTTACAGAGAAAACCTACTTTGTATGCACCAATATGGAATCTACGGTCTTGTGGGAATCATGTGTTACTTCCCCATTAGGACCTGCACCGCCAGAAACAGTAGACGATCATTTCCATACTTAGCCGCCCAATACTGGAATCAGCTCCCATACAGCATTGTGTCTGCACTGATCATAGACACTTCTAAAAAGTTCTAAAAACTTGGATGTTCTAATCTGTCATAGCACCACTGTTAATATTCTCTGGAAATACTGCATTAGCATCATGAGATCCTTTCAGGGTGATTTGTTAAGATCCAATTAATAATAATAATAATAATAATAATAATAATATAGTGAAGTGCCATGGAGTGGAGTGTTGTAGAGTGGAGTAACATAGAGTGGAGTGTTGTAAGGTGGAGTGTCACAAAGTGGCTTAAAGTGTCGTAAAGTTGAGCCACGTAGGATGGAGCAAAGTGGCATGGAGTGGCATAGAGTGGACTGGTGTTGAGTGAAGTAGTGTGTCATACAGTAGAGTGTCGTACAGTGGAATGGTGTAGACCGGAGTGGTATACAGTGGAGTCTAGTGGAGTGTCATACAATGGTGTAGAGTGCCGTAAAGTGGAGTAGTGTCGTGGAGCAGAGTGAAGTAGGGTGTCATAGAGTACAGTGGTATACAGTGCAGTTGGATAGAGAAGAGTAAAGTGACATTGAGTGGTGTAGAGTGGAGTAGCATAGAGTAGTGTCGGAGAGTGAAGTTTCATAGAGTGAGGTGACGGTAGAATGGAGTACTGTGCCATAGAGTGGAGTGACACAGAGTGGAGTGGCATAGAGTACAGTGTTGTAGAGTGGAGTGGTGTAGAGTAGTAGAGTGGAGTGCTGTAGAGTGGAGTGGCATAAAGTGGGGTAGGGTAGAGTGGAGTGGAGCAGAGTGTCGAGGAGTGGTGTAGAGTGGAGTGGCATAGAGTGGAGTAAAGTGGCGTAGCGTGGTATAGAGTGCTGTAGACTGTCATAGAGTGGAGTGGAGTGGTGTAGAGTGGAGTGGAGTGGCATAGGCTGGAGTGGCCTAGAGTGGAGAGGTGTAGAGTGCATTGGAGTGTGATAGAGTGGACTGGCGTACAGTGCTGCAGAGTGGAGTGGAGTGGAGTGGGGTACAGTGGAGTGTCATAGAGTGAAGAGTCGTTGAGTAAAGTGGTGTAGAGTGGCGTATACTAGAGTGGCATAGAGTGGAGTGGAGTGGAGTGTTGTACATGGGAGTAGCGTAGAGTGGAGTAGAGTGGTGCAGATTGGAGTTAAGTAGAGTGGAATGCAGTAGAGTGGAGTAGGGAGTTCTAGAGTGGAGTGCCGTGGAGAGGAGTCGAATGCAGTGGTTTAGAGAGGAAACTGGTGTAATTAGGAGCGGAGTGCCGAAGAGTGGAGTGGCATAAAATGGAATGGCATAGAGTGTCATAGAGTGGGGTGGCTTAGAGTGGAATAAAGTGCCATTAAGTGGCGTGGAGTGGAGTAGCGTAGAGTGGAGCACAGTGTTATATAGTGAAGTGTCATGGAATCGAGTGGCGTAGCATGGGGTACTGTGTTATAGAGTGTAGTGGTGTAGAGTGGAGTGGCACAAGAATGTTGAGGCCTGGAGAGGCATAGAATGGAGTGGTGCAAAGTGGAGTGGCCTAGAGTAGAGTGGCATACAGTGGAGAAGGGTTCTGTAGAGAGGAGTAGAGTGGCAGAGGCTGGAGTGGCCTAGTGTGCTGTAAAGTGTTTTGCAGTGGAGTAGAGGGTAGTGCTGTAGAGTGGACTAAAGTTTTGTAGAGTGGAGTAGAATTAAGTGGGATAGAGTGGAGTGGTGTAAAGTGGAGTAAAGTGTCAGAGTGGAGCGGCAAAGAGTGGATTAAAGTGCTGTGGAGTGTCGTTGAGTGGAGGGGTGTAGAATGGAGTAGAATGTCATAGAGTGGAGTGTCATAGAGTGCTGTAGAGTGGAGTAGTGTACAGTGAAGTAGAGTGTCACAGAGTGGAGTGGAGCAGAATGGAGTAGTGTGTTGTAGATTGGATTGACAGGGTGGAGTGGTATAGAGTAGAGTAAAGTGGAACAAAGTGGAGTTTCGTAGAATGGAGTGCTACAGAGTAGAATAGAGTGGAGTGGACGGAGTGGGGTGAAGTAGAGTAGAGTGGAATAGAGTGGAGTGTCATAGAGGAAAGTAGAGTGGAGTGGAGTAGAGTGTCATAGAGTGGAGGGTCATAGTGCGAAGTGTCGTAGAGTCGAGTGTTGTAGAATTGAGTGTAGTGATGTACAGTGGAGTGGCAGAGAGTGAGTAAAGTTGCGTAGAGTGGAGCGGAGTAGAGTGTCGTGGAATGGAGAAAAATGCAGAAGTGTTGCAGAGTAGAGCAGAATAGCATTGGGTGGACTGGCGTAGAGAGAATTGACTGAGAGTGGAGAGGCGTAGAGTGAAGTTGAATGTCGTTGAGTGGGAGGGCATAAAGTGGAGTGATGTACAGTGGTGTGGAGTACAGTGTTTTAGAGTGCAGTGGTGTGGAGTTACTTGTGTACAGACATACAGTTTTACTGCTAAACTATACAGCTCACACACAATAATGTGTGGAAATCATCATCATCTAGTGCATGGTTCTCCGATGTCGGCCGTTGAGGCTGGGCTATGACAGATTTTTTATATAACTATATTAATCTAAATGGGGATATGCTAAAAATCTGACAAGGATCCAGCCCTCCATGTATGACATTAAAGATCCGTGACCTAGTATATTGATTTGTTTTGACCATATTACAACATTTGTTTCCACCATACTTCAGAATGTCAAAGCATGTGCTTCATTTGTGTTTTTCTAATTCTCATATATTCTAAATAATTTGTATAGTTCATGACTGTCAATTAAATGTTGTGTGTGCAACCAACTGTTTACTAAAATATATATTTATTAGGGGGTGTAACTCTCCAATCACTCCCCTTGAAGCTACGCCCCTGCCTATTTTGTCGCTGATAAATTATTTGACAGCACTGGAAACTACAGTGGGCGCAGCACCCCCATACACTGCCCACCAGGGCATGTCATATCTCCCAGGCTTGCATGCTGGTTTACCTAAATGCATTAAGAGAACCTGCCTCGTGTAACTAGGACAAAGCTGTAAAACAGCCGGGCGCCACTGTTTCCAATACAAATAGGGCGCAGAGGGGAGGCGGGGCCTCACTCTGTGCTCGATGAGTCTGTCTGCGTCGTGCTCACGCGACGTTGCCAGCTACGACATGTCTTTTTGTGAGGAAGATGTAATGGCCCAAACTGTCTTGAGCATCTCTGTCAGTCACGTCAAGCTCTGACACCTCATTACTGGGAGCAAATTTATTTTAGGGAACTAGTGACAGGGCGCTTGTCCTGTCAGAGTCAGCCGGCAGTCGTGTGGGCGGTTGTGGGCTGAGCGCGAGGCTGCTCTTTGTGGGAGTCTGAGGGCTGGTTTTAAAGTAGAACAAACACAGTGCTTCATTTTTCAGAAGGGGCCACGGCCTTCAGTTAGCCTTTTGGATCATGTGAACATTTCTTTCGAGGCTGAGCCCTGGGTACAACTAGTAAGGCTGAGAAGGGTCAATCACGTGTCATGGATGTGATGGACTCGTCGACCCTACTAGCCTTTCAAAGACCTTGGTCTGAGAAGAAATAAACACATTTCTCTGATGTAGCGCAAATTGCCTAGTCCTATTGCCCATTTAAAGTGAATGACCCAGCCCAGACTGGCCATTCTTACACTGCCCAGATGGCTGTAGGCAAGGAGCTACTTTCAGAGGTATTCGGCTGCCACGGCCCATCTCTGAATGCCCGAATACCTCATTCCAGTGATAGCCACCTGCAGTGTGAGCTGGTTTGACCATTTTTGAAAATGCTATCTGGATTTCCACCGGCCCCAGTAGTTATTTTTTTATGAGTGAGTTGGTCCCAGCTGTACTGATAGTGCTTAAGTTGTAAAAGAAGAGGTGCTGGTGCCCAAAGCTCTCCTCAGAAGTCAGTTTGTGGTGACTGCGTAGTCTTGAATTCACCTTATGCCTGTTTAATCAACTAACAGACACTTCCTGTCCCTTTATCTCTCTCATGAAGGTTCCTGCTTTCTCCCTTTGTGACTTTTTTCGGTATTTCTCTTTCTCCATCTTTATCCTTTGTGTGTTTTTCTCTCCCTTGTTCTCAGTGAAGGTTTGATGCCCCAAAATAAGTGTTGGTCACCAAAATGAGTGCCAGTGGCCCCCACTGGCAACCACCGTCTCAAATGAAGCACTTTCCACTGGGCTTTCGGTAGCACATGCTTA
Source organism: Lissotriton vulgaris (assembly GCF_964263255.1). NCBI lineage: Eukaryota > Metazoa > Chordata > Amphibia > Caudata > Salamandridae > Lissotriton > Lissotriton vulgaris. Next base: position 605,809,293 of record NC_141693.1, on the reverse strand, counting down.
TCTAGACAAGCATTTGCAATGCAATATATTTCACATTTATGCGAGTTTGAGCTATTGGCATTGTAAATGACAATGCGTTTTATTTATGGTTTGGTTTTTAAAACTTGAATAAAAGGCATTTACAATGCTAGTAGCTTAAACTCTCTAAAATGTGAGACCTATTGCATCCCAAATGCTTATTTGTTAAAGCACCCTATGCCACGCTTTTACTTTAATAGAGGCCATGCCCCTTTCTTCAGATCATCCGTGTGAAAAGAAAGCTGAGCCGCCGCCATTAAAGTGAAAGCGCGGTATGGGGCGCTTTTGCAAAAAAAAGTTGACGAACACCCTAGATGTACTGTCTACACTGTTTTTGACTGTTGGCTGAGGAACTATTGGCAAAGTTTATCAGAAGTTGTTAGCAGCTGCTAGCGATGATGACCTACAGGTTTTAGAGAAACTTAATCTGATTTTTCAAATTGAGATAACTAAAGAGGAATTACAGGATTCATTGGAGTGTATAGATACAGCTATTACATCAGTTAATCTGAAACTTCAACAGCATCGGATAATATTTATGTTATATTACACTCCTGAGCGTATATCTAAATGGGCCACTATCCAACCTTCGGCCAAATCAAAATGTTAAAAATGTCAAATGTACTCTGTAGACTTAAAAATATGTTTATGATATGCCCAAGGCTGAATCTATTTTGGGCAGAGGTAACTTCTGCACTTATAACGATGATTGGCCATGATGTTGATATTACCGAGAAGGAAATAGTTTTAGGGGTAATACGAGATATGGGCAGCTATATGAGATTGTTCATTTCTATTTTCATGGTATGTGTTCGTTTATGTATCGCTCGAGTGTGGATTCAAAATACGAGTCCAAGTATTAAAGAATTTTGGCTCTTACTTAGACAAATATATGAAATGGAATTAGCAGTAGCACAAGCTAGAGGCCCACTATCTTGGCTTAAATTTAAAAAGGTGTGGTCCAGTCTTTAATGGAATTGACAATTGTATTTTATGTCTTCTTTTTTTGGTATTTTTTGCGTCATTTTTATGAAGCTCTGATTGATGATATTTTTTTTCTTATCTTATATATATATTTTTTCTCCACTTGGATTATGTATGTCTAAATATTTGTTATGAGATGTTTCCCTTCTTCTTCATATCTTTTGTTGCTATTATGAAGTAATCTCATGGTTAAGAAAATAAAAAATAAAAAAAGATTTGTTTAACCCCTTCGCTGCGGCGGCTATTCCGCCGCAGCTCTAAGGGGGAGGCGGGGCCCCGCGGCGCTCCCGTGCTCGTGACGGAACCGCTCTGTCACGGCCCGCGGGTGAGCTGTGCTTGTGACGGAACAGTTCCGTCACGGGCCCGCCCGCTCTTCAGAACGTCAGCGCAGGCTCGGAATTTGTGCCGCGCAGGCGCGGTGAGCGGCCAGTGACCGAACCGTTCCGTCACCAGCACTGCCCACCCGAGGATCGTGACAGAACGGTTCCGTCACGAGCATGGGAGGGGTTAAGTTGACAAACAAATTGTTTTTTTTCTAAAAGTGCCTCATGCCGCGCTTTGACTTTAACAGCGGCCATGCCCCATTCTTTAGACACTGCTTGTGTAAATAAAGGTGCGCGGCCGCCATTAAAGTGAAAGCGCGGTATGGGGCGCTTTTACAAAAAAAAAAACATTTGTTTGCCAAGTTGAAAAACACAGGGTTTTTTTTGTAAAAGTGCCCCATGCAGCTCTATCACTTTAATGTTGGCCACAGGAAACTGCCTTTTACACAACGCTCAAATCACACTGTGCCTTTAACCCCTTCCATGCTGGTGACGAACCCCAGCCGTCACGCTCTGCGGCGCTCGTGTGCTGATGACGGCTGGGGTTCGTCACGGCCCCGCCCTGTTCTTTTGTTTACCGCACAGCGGCGGAAACGGCCCAGCATGGAAGGGGTTAAAGCGCCGGCAATTAAATGAACTTGTCATTAACACGCATTCATTAAGCACGCAAGTTATTACAATGACTTGTTTTAGGGGGGCGCATTGGTGCAGAGGTGTTGGATTTAAAAGCCAACATCTTCCCTAACGATGCCCAGACTGGAGTTGGATTAGTAAATTATACTAATTCAAAGTCCAGCAAAAGTCCAGCACCCCCCTAGGGCAAGTCATTGTAACAACTTGGGTGAAAAAGAAACGCTTCATTACTATGCTTTCGTACTAATGGCGGCGTTAAAAAGGCATGCGTTCTAAACGCATGCGGAATTCCGACATACATTCGTTAGCCACACCCCTTTCTTTAAGACGCAGCTCGTTTAAAGAAAGTTGCGGACGCCATTGAAGTAAAATCGCGGTATGGGACATTTGTTAAGCAGCATAGCGAGTGCAGAAGTGCAGCACTGTGCAAGGGAGCATTTTTGAAAGATAAAGCGCAGTGTCCATGATGGGGCGCCGCGCAATCTTGAAAACAGGGTGGGTTAGGGAGAGCCTGTTGTGCCTTCAAAAGCAGCTGGATTGAAGACAATAAAGAAAATAGTGCTCACAGAGTGTAGCTAAAACAGACTGTAACAACACAAGTAAAAAGTCCAGTCTACAAATGCAGACAAGGTGTTACTGAGGCGGGACTAACAAGCCTATTAGCGAATCAGAAGGAACCCTTCAGAAAGGACAATAGCAGGAACCAATTGAAAAGATGGGTGTAGAGTGGGTGGAGCTTCAAGTCCATACCTAAATACAGCACGCCTCGAAGAGCAGCACATGCGCTGGCCAGGATCGACCTAAAAACGAAACATATACCTGTCTCTTTTTCCTTGTAGGACAGTGGTACTAATGTCAGTGGCCCAAAAGTAGCAAGCCCTATGAGCCACGACTCGGGTAGTAGGCCTGCAGTTCCAAAACAGAACCTAATCACTTTTAGTAACTGGGTAGATAATTTTTTCACTCTAAGTTACGTAGAAAAAGATGCCTATAGAGGTCGGCTGAGGATAGCCAGTGGTAGGAGCAGCTACCTGGATTGCCTTTTGGTATCTTCGGCATTGTCACATGGTTTTTGGAGTTAATAAAGTAGTGACAACGAGAAAGTAAAACAGGCTTCATTAGCCTGCTCTTTATTCTGCGATTTTTACTCAATTGTATCTGTCAACCTTGTTGGAGGGTGGTGCAGGTTTGCAAAGAGGTTGACCTAGTTGACGCCTATGGAGATATGTTGCTTTTTGAAGGGTGAATATCAATGAAAAGAGGGTAACACCATCCAAATTAGTATGTGTTGAATGTTTTCTCCTTGTTGCCAGTCACCCTGCCCCTCAACAGCAAACAGAAGGGTGTTGCAGGACTAACGGTCGGTCATAGGTCAACTCTGTAATGAAGTCATGGTTCAAAGATTACATATATTGCCTCCACTGGTCCTGAAATTTTGGTAAATTAATGTCTAGGAAAGGATAGCAAAAAGGACCATGTAGCAGGTAAGTGTGTAGTGTCATGGGTTCGGGGAGGTATCAGGTGTTCTGAATTTGTGGTAGCCTAGATATTGCTTGTTTTGTAATATGATATATAGTGGGATGGGTTTGTGGAGGAGTCAACTTGTCAGTTATGGTGTTTTAGGCAAGATATATGTTGGGTTGCAGTGGGCTAGATGTGTGATAGAGCAGATGTGTGGTGAGATGTTGCTTGCTATGGTATGTCTGGCGTGTGAAATGACAGTTGTGGATTCTATACTTGATGTTTAGTGGTGTGTATATTAGATGTATTGTTTCTTGTTGTAGCACAAAACTAGCTGGGGAGTGTGAGGAAGAGCAGTGGAGTGAGCCAGGGAAGAGAGAGAGAGAGGGGACAGAGACCAGGCAGCCCAAAAGTTTGTTCCATGAAGAACCAATGAAAGTTGAAGTGACAATCAGCAACTATAGTGAGAGGACAGAATAAAAACAGAAGATGGAAAGGAAGATGGTGAGGGCCTGAAGAGGAACGCTCTTGATGCTGAGAATGGAGCGAGGAGTATAGAGAGAGGCCTGAAGGCCGAGTAGTCAGAAGTGGAGCACGGAAGTCAGGATGAGGAGGAAGAGGCAAGCCAGCTCCAGAGTCCGCACAAACGCCCCTGACCAGTGTCTTGCAGGAGAAAGGCACTGGGTCTGCCTCAGCTACAGTTCATGCAGCGAAGAGTGGCTTGAGGCAAGCGTTTGGTGAATGCCTGGAGGCTCAGAACTAGGGTGCTGAGAGGCTTGAAAACGAGCTGGCATATGATGAGGAGGGGGCGAGATGCCAAGGAACCGGACACTGGGTCTCCTTGCAAAACATCTAGCAAGTAGCACACAGTGGCTGGGACATGTACTTTCACTTGGGTGATGGAGCACTGGCATTAGGAGTGGGAAAGCAACCATAACATTCTAAGAGCTGTGGGCCCGATTCACAGAACTAACTTAAGACAAAATCCTAAACTTACTACCATTTTGGTATTCGCAGAAGGCACATACTCCTTTTGGTATTCACAGAAGGCAATTACTCATTTCGGTATTTACAAAAGTTAGGACTCCTAACTTTAGGACTCCTAAATGCCTTCTGTGAATACCGAAAGTCTTAAAGTTAGGATTTTTTTCAGTTTAGGAGTTCTAAAGTTAGGAGTCCTAACTTTAGGACTCTTAAATGCCTTCTGTGAATACCGAAAGTCTTAAAGTTAGGATTTTTCTCAGTTTAGTAGTCCTAAAGTTATGAGTCCTAACTTTACTACTCCTAAACTGAGAAAAATCCTAACTTTAAGACTTTTGGTATTCACAGAAGGCATTTAGGAGTCCTAAAGTTAGGGCTCCTAACTTCTGTGAATATCGAAATGAGTAAGTGCCTTCTGTGAATACCAAATTGAGCAAGTGCCTTCTAGGAATACCAAAATAATAGTAAGTTTAGGATTTTTTCTTAAGTTAGTTCTGTGAATATGGCCCTGTGTTTGTGTTCCCTTCAAGCTGCTGACTTGGGAAACCTCTCCTTGGAGCCAACACTGGGGAAAAGGAGCCTTTTCAGAATCTGCCAGAGAGATGATCTGATGGAGAAAGACTGTGGGCAGCATTTTTGTTTTGTTTAAAAAAAAAAATTAAAGCGACAATCCTTGGAAATTATTTTGTTAGTCGATTTAGAGACTGATTCCAGTCCAAACATAGTTCAATACAATCCACTTCAGGTACGAGAACCCAAGTCCAGTTCATGGGTTGGGAGAGGGAGCAGCATAGCACAGAAAAGTGAGCGGGTGCCTGAGGCGTCAATTCAAGATCATTTGCAATGATCCAAAACTGTACTCTTTTTTTGTTTCTTAAATCAAAGCTACATTTCTCCTTTATGCATATTACATGTAAAAACTTTATTTTACCCAATTAACACTCCGTTCTTTATTAGGTTAGCTTGTACAGTTGCCAGTTTCGTTTATTTGATTAAATTCTTCATAAGCCAGTTGTCTTTTCTCCTTGGATCAGACGATCTAAGGAGGACACAATCAGCTGTCATACAATCAGTTCATTTGGTCAGTGATGAATTTTGCATGTACAGGTTCTAAAATCAACCCAGTGAGGAACTTCAGCAGTCTGAAATGCACCAGTGAAGTCAAAGTCATAACTTGATTGTCAATTAATTATATTTTGTACAAATTAATAATACTAGTGACTAGAAAAGTAGACCAAATAAGGAGTGAAATGTTAATCTGGGAATATGCTGTAAAGGAGCCCTGTAGATTGATATAAAAACAGACTACCCGTTTTGGGTTACTTATTGAACATTTAGTTGAATGGTTGAAGACTCTAAAACACTTCGCTCCGCCGACCTCGCCCTGGCATAGACCCCACACATCCAGAGAACCAGAGCAGGTGGAAGAGCCTTCTCGTATGTTGCAGAAAAGGCCAGGAACAAGCTCTCAGTCAACATCAGACTCTCCCAAACTCTGCACACCTTCAGGAAGATCCTAAAGACCTGGGGGCAGATTTATGAAGGACTTGCGCCGCCGGTGCGTCACTTTTTCCCATGTTAAAAATGACGCACCTGTGGCGCAAGGCCTTCATAAATCTGCCCCCTGGCTCTTCGACTGATCCAGAAGCGCATCTCCCCCTCCCCCAGCATCTAGGGACCCTCACGGGTGAGTAGCGCGCTTTAAAAAAGCTTGATTGATTGATTTCAGAGCTGTATTTGTGGGAACAATACTTCATATGGTATGATATTGCTAAATCATTTTTTGACTCCTTCAGCCACTGTTTGGGAGCCTGGTGTGATCTTGTCTGCCAGAGGTGGTTACTTTCTTGATAAATGTTTGCAAGGGTATTGTTTATGATGGCCCTGCTTGTGAAACAGTTGATCTTGAAGATGGTATGGCCATGAAGGGAGAGTGCATGTAGTTTCTCCGCTGTTAGGGATAGGTCGTCAAACTTAATGAGACAAGGTACAGAAAGTAGAATGGTTGTCTCGGTATAGTGTTCAGGGATGCAGTTTAGCAGAGTGTTGCCTCCATTCAGTTGGTAGACGGCAAACAATGGACTGTAGTCATTTTGAGGTGGAAAGGATTTTACTCTGTAAAAACTTTGAGGTTAACAGGAGGGAAATCTGGTACCATGTATTCTAGCGGGCATTTAGAGGAGTTCTTATAAGGAGAGGCTTGTCAGCTGGGGGATAAGCTGCCTAGGTTCATGTATCTGTTGTTTATTGGCGTTGTAAATTAAATCTGCCTTTCAGTTTGAGCATTAGGTGAGGGCTTTACATTCAGATCTTAATTAGCCTGGGAATGGTTTTGAGTCCCACAATGTAGTGAGCTGAGGTGATTTTCAGGTACAGTTGTGTGTCATCAGCATGCTGATGGCTTTTGATATGCTTTTCCTGAGTAAGGAACCAAGGGTTTCCATGTAAAGAATGAAAATAATGAGAGCGAGAACAGATCTGCCTGGTACTTTGCAGGAGACATGGAGGTTGACAGAGTCTGATTTTGCTCTTTCATTTGTAGGGGCGGCATTATAATCATGGGTAGTTCACTCCCACATATAATCCTTTGTTGTGGTAACATTTGGTCATTAGATTGTGTACCGTAATAATGTGTAAAATTAAGTGTTAAGCATTCTTCCATGTAAAACGAAGAATTAATGTTGTGTTCATCTGTGTTTAGATGAAAGTTCAACATGTAAAATTGTATTACTAACTAATGTACGTTTTTGATATTAACCTTTTTATATGGATGTGTGATTTACGAAGCTTATGTATTGAATCTTATGTTAGCCAAATTCGGTTGGCCGTGTATTTCTCCCTGTTCGCTCTCATGTCAAACGTTGCTATTAGAATTAATGTGCATGTGGAATTTGTCTTTCTCCCGTTTCTGTTGCATGTGTAGAAATTCATACTTGTTAATTAGAATAACGCCTTCATTTTAGGAGTTAGGCTTAGGGAGGAGAAGATACATTTGAACAGCAATGCTGATAATGTGGGATGGTGTTCTTTCTCACCGAGAGAGCCTGGAAATCAAGGTCATCAAGCAAAGGCCTGGGAGGATCGCTGCTGAATAGGAAGTTACCTACGAGGAGGTGTCTTGAGTGGATGGGATGATGTTGCAAGGCCTTAAGGGAAAGTCTGAATCGTTTCTTCTGTTGGGGTTAGGGACAGAGTCCGGGGACCTCTGCCTTGTCTGGGGAAGAGAGGGCATCTTAGAATGAGTTCCATAGCTTTATGCTACTTGACCCATTCAACATGAGTGTACTTCGTTAGATGCCTTCACTTGCTGATATTTTTTCTGAACCGTGCCTGAGAAATGCTAAGGAGAGATGTCACGCTAGTGGTAGTTTAGGGACAGAATAATGCTTTTTACTTATGAACCGCCAATGAAAGGAGCTATTGATGTAGGAGCAGTAATTTTCTGTATTCTGATTTTGGAATAGGTCACCCTGTGCATGTTACACTGCCTAAATTACACCCATAGATTTGGATTTGGATTAGTGCCAATGTACTTTTAGACCTTTGTCTTGAGGTGTTTGTATGTCCAGCTTTTCTTAGCTTTGTAATAAACTTACTAAACTTCGTATCCGGAGTATACGATCCTCTGGCAACATGGGCTATTGTTTTGTAAGATATAATTGGCTAATGATTTCTCTCCCCTCCACACTTAAAAACAGACAGCAAAGAGACATCGACCTGGGGTTCCAGAGTAAGTCTAGAACGTGGAACCCGGCTACTTCAGTTGATAACAGTGTAGGATAGTTGTCTCTTGAAGTGAGGGGAGGATCTAGAACATTCTAAAAATGTTTAGACCCATGGAGTCTAAAAAATAGAGTCCAGTGATTGAGGACGGAGAACAACGGACTTTGGCGGAGACCGGCGGAAATTGATGGTGCGGCGAGAACAGCAGTGAACGGTGGAGTCAGTATGAATAGGGATGCATTGTGTGTTAGAGCGCGTGATGATTTGATTGTGTGATATTATGTTGAGTTAGGATGAGAGTCAAATGAATGTGGTTTCGGACCGGATGCGCGCAGTCCAAGAGTTTCATTTTGTTTCGGTATTGGGCTCAAGAGTAGCCTAAGATCCCGGGATAGATATTTGTGGTGCAGAAGACACCGATTTGTTGTAATTGTCTGGCTGTTGGTTTGTTAGGAAGTCGTGAAGTGATATCGACAACCCTCCTGAGACAGGGAACTTTGTGTGAGTGGATTTATTAGAATCAGGTGGAAAGCCTCCTACACAGAGGTGGACTACAGTGATTCAAGTGCCAAGCGCAGGTCGAGGGTCACGATGTACGAGTGTTCTTGAGTGATTGAATTCTATCGATCTTTTAGTAAGGCAAACAATTACTTGTTTCTATGAATACGAGAATGAATGCATACAGTGTGATTGTGAAGGGGGGAAAAGTGATAAATACCAACAGCAAAGATAGAAATGGGTCAAAACAGAAAATCTAACTGTGTGTCTGTAGGGTACAGCCGCAAAATCAACCTGGAGTATTTCGTGGTGAGAAAATAATTCCCATCAGATTACCGACCCGTACCGCCCTACATCATTTGGGATCCTTCACCATGAAGGCAAGTGGTTTTACCCACAGTAGATTTGGCAGGTTGTAGCCTAATCTAATGAGTATGTCCCTAAAGTGAGTGTGGTATAATGTGGCATCAAGTGGTAATCCGACTAGCAGTGCTAACTGTGATAAATTGATATGTGCATAATGTGAAAAAACTCTTAAAATTGGGTAGTGAAAGTGGAAAATAGAGCAATTTTAATGAGTTCCTATCCACTCCCAAAATAAAATCAGTGCATAGTAGTGTAAACAGATGACTACTAAGATAGATGTTTGGTCGACATGTTTCTGCAGTGAGGTCGGAGCCTATTGGTCTCCTGCTGCTTCTTCTGGACCTTCATCAGATTACTGACCTGTACCGCCCTACATCATTTGGGATCCTTCACCATGAAGGCAAGTGGTTTTACCCACAGTAGATTTGGCAGGTTGTAGCCTGTTAGATAGATAGATGTTTGGTCGACATGTTTCTGCAGTGAATTGAATCAGTGAAAATAATAAAATATAAAGTAGATATGTTATATCTATGACCTCCCCATAGACAGCCCAGACGGACGGTCGGGGTACCGATGGACAGAGTGGTGCTCCGTTTTACCTGCCCTGTGGCCAGGTGAGGTGGGGCGTGCATTCCCTAAAAACTAGGCGAATCCCAGGTGATATAACATATCTCCTTTATATTTTATTATTTTCACTGATTCAATTCACACCAAGCAGTAGCATAAGTCAAGGTCCAGAAGAAGCAGCAGGAGACCAATAGGCTCCGACCTCACTGCAGAAACATGTCGACCAAACATCTATCTTAGTAGTCATCTGTTTACACTACTATGCACTGATTTTATTTTGGGAGTGGATAGGAACTCATTAAAATTGCTCTATTTTCCACTTTCACTACCCAATTTTAAGAGTTTTTTCACATTATGCACATATCAATTTATCACAGTTAGCACTGCTAGTCGGATTACCACTTGATGCCACATTATACCACACTCACTTTAGGGACATACTCATTAGATTAGGCTACAACCTGCCAAATCTACTGTGGGTAAAACCACTTGCCTTCATGGTGAAGGATCCCAAATGATGTAGGGCGGTACGGGTCGGTAATCTGATGGGAATTATTTTCTCACCACGAAATACTCCAGGTTGATTTTGCGGATGTACCCTACAGACACACAGTTAGATTTTCTGTTTTGACCCATTGCTATCTTTGCTGTTGGTATTTATAGTTGTTAGGGGTGATAGCAATGCCTGGTCGGTAAACATCCCCTAGGACCCTCCTTTCCTCCGTTTTTATTTAGCGGGGAAAAGTGATGTCAAAGTGTGCAGCTTTGTGATAGGTCGTTGGTGTAAAGCCGCGCTGGGATTGGCTGGTTGTCATCATGAAGTTGAAGGAAGGAAATCTTGTTTGTGGAAAGAATTTTGGGTTTAATCATGAGATGCTTAAAGGTATTATGAGATCTTTGTAGGGAGGATAGGTGAGTGGTAACACAAGTGGGTGAGAAAGCACCACCCCAGGATACTCCAGCAAATTACATGGCAACAAACATAGGTCTCTATACTATAGTTTGGCTTCAAAATTGGCACAAGATTATTGAGAAGGAGGGAGATTGTCCTTTACAAAGTTATGGTTCATTTTGATTGGAGGTATTATATCAGTTGAGGGGAGTGATGTCTTCATTATGGCCTCCACCTAGACCAACACAGTTGAGGCATTTGAAGTTTGGATGCGATTAGCTCAGGCAAAGAACAGGAAAAATGACAGGGAAGGATGAAAAAAGCAATGAAGGCATATCAGGATGAGCGATTGGATGCACAGTTGAAGAGGTGGAGTGTAGACACCATTGAGGGAGAAAAATGTTACCCACTATTAGTGAAGGAAAGAGACGCTCAGAATAGGAATGGAGATGATGGAAGTGATACAGATGACAGCTTGTTAGACAGACTATTAGCAGAGCATCCTCCACCATACAATCCACATTCAGAAGAAGGAAGGCAAGAAATGGCAAATGCAGCGAGCATGGAAAGAAAGGTAGTGCCACAGACAGGCTCTAGTGTGAGAGTAGTGGGAAAGATTTCAGCTGGGACAGAAGGAACAGGGATGCCAGCGCATGGAGGTGCAGAGACAGGTGGAGTCAATGCTGCTATATGGTTCCTAGAAGCCCTTACGGTACCGGTCACCATTGGACCTGTAGTATCCGTGTATGCTCTGAGTTTAGGGAAGAGCAATAGTCAGCCCCAGACAGGACTGGGAGAAAGGGTTAGCCCAGGGGAACTGTAACGATGGATGGAAATGGTCCATTTTTGGTGCCTGTGGAAGCTAGTACTCCATTGCCTGCAACCGCAGATCCTTCAAGGGTGCGTGTTAGGTCTAATACAATACAATCAGAGTCACTGGCAAATTCCAATCCAGATTTGAATTGACGGAAGCTCAAGTTAGAGGACCCATAGGGAGGATACTAGAAATAGATACGAGTAGGGGAATTTCAGGAGATAAGCATGTCTTGCATACCATAGCATTAAAGAACCAACAGAGGAACCAGAATAGTGAAAGGGAAGGTCAGAATAGTGTGTCGAGTCAGGGAACAATCAAGGCAGCAGTAAAGGCAAAATTGATAGACGTACTGAGGTTGAAAGCAGAAGCATATGAGATAATTAGTGGGAACTTGCCTTTGGAGAGAATAAAACTTTATAAGCAAGATGAGTTGCTATTTCTGGAGAAGGATGTTACTCGTAAGGCAAGGCGAGCGCATTAGAAATTGATAGAATTGGCCCAGAAGTATGATGTAGATTTGTCAAAAAAGAAATGTTACAGGGAAGCCACAGGTTAAATTACAGTGATCAGGAACTAGAAGAGAAAAGGGCCACCGGTTTGAAGACACACATTCAGGAGTTGGTCGTAGGGATAAGTGCATGGAGCATGCTTGTCAAGTTGGAAGACAGATGGTCAAAGATAAAGAGTAGGAGGAAAGGGATAGGAGATACACCTCCTCCCAGAGGAGGGATAACAGGGATAGAGGTCTACCCATTGCGGGAGGTACCAAGCGGAGGGTATGTGCCTTTGAGCAGGGGTGATTTGACAGCATTTACAAATTATTTTCCTCAGCTGAGGGAGAAATGTGCTGAATGGTACGAGCAAGTTGATCACTTTGTAAAGATTTCAAAAGTATTGTGGAATGATCTGCACACCCTGTTTGATATTGTGGTTCCTAGTGATTTATGGTCCGCTTGTAAAATTGCGATTGATTGGCCATCTGCTGAACCAGACAGAGTTCTCATAACACATGATCCTTCCCCTTTGGTCATGAAACCATTTGAGCAGGTAATCACATGGTTTCAGTCTAAGATTGCCCGACAAGACATTGATTGAGTTAAGATAGATCAAACCACCCAAGAGCCTAAAGAATCAGTACACGCCTATTATGAAAGGCTTTTACAAGCCTTCAAATAGTACTGTGGGTTGGATGCTCTAGACTCTAGAGATATGGAACAGTTTGTTTCCAAGTTTGTGCTAGGACCGAGACCAGAGATTTGCTTTATGATTCAGCAGCATCTGATCTGCTGGCAAAACAAGACTATGAATGAGATCTTACTGTATGACATATATTGTAGCGATGAAGTGGATTCCAAGCACAGGAAAATGATGGACAAGGTAATGTTGGTTCAGATGAAAAATGCAGATAGTGTGGAACAAACACTGATGAATGGAAGAACTTTGGGTCAAAAGCAGGGAAATTGTCATAGAGGGACCCAGAATGTGTCAACCCGCACAGGACAGGGAAAAGGGAAAGGAACAGACCCCAAGTCAGGAGAGGGCATTGGTACTCTAAAGAGAACCACTGCTTACCATTATTGCCACAAAATCGGGGAATTGGAAGCACGGGAGTTGAGCAAATCCAGCAAATCAGTTCCAGGATGAAGAGATTGTGCAAGTGCCTGACATTATAAATACTATGACAAGACCTAGATCTATTAATGGGAGGGGGGGTCTGAATCAGCAAGTACAGGTACCCCAACCACCCAGAATTTCACAGGGTAATTGAGCGTACCATCAAATGCCCTTCTTCAAAACTCTAGATGAGTTCAATCCAGACCCGCTACAATGGCGGTTCCTGAGGGGGGGGGGGGGAGACTATACCAATGGAGCAGTCTTGGAGGGAGACCAGAGGGGGCCAAATGTGGAGGCAGATGTAAACGGTCATCTCATTACATTCTTTTTTTTTTGTTTTTTGTTTTTTTATTATTTTACCTACTCTCCTACAAAAATGATATAACCTTATAATATTTTTTGATTTCTTGATGGAAAATGCCAAGCATCTTCTAGCCAGAGATACAAATGTCAAAACAGCAGCAGTGAATCTATTGATGGAGTCAATGAGCTGGCAGGAAAGATTTGGGGTGCACAGAGTGACCGAACTATTGTTCTTGGTCCTTGCCATTCCAACTCTAATTTGCAAAATTGCACTTGCTGAAGATTGTCAGACTGAAGGGAAGTGGGGATCTGCTCCAGGTCAGTTCTGCAGCAAAGCATGCTCTATGAATGCCAGCTAGTAACAAGCCTGTGGAAGAGCCATCACTGAACCCAGCTGTTATTCCAGACTGTAGAACATCACTTAGCAATGGAAAGTGGTGCAATCCAATTATACTGCAAAATGACCCTGAGTAGCGAGGACATGTTGTGGTGCACGCTTGTAATTTAATAATGCAAAACACCACCTAGTGATAGCTGGTGGGAATGCATCACATTTTACCTAGTTATAATGCCAGAATGAAAAGGTAGAATTCGCCTCAGAGATAACGAGTAGATTGTGTTAGGCAGAGGATAGGGACAGGAGTGCACCCTTTCAACTATTGAATATCACATGCCTCAGAAATTCAAACTGACATGGCCTTTCAAGACTTGATTTTCTGAAGGATAGTGCCCAGAATGTTCTAGCCAGTGGCTGGCTGACATCTGAAAGAAGCAGCAGATGGAATATTGACAGGGTATTACTGGAAGGAAGAGAAAGGTAGGCGGGGGGGGGGGAATGGTAGGTGTATTGTTTTTTTTAAGCATGCCATCCCAAATCTTGTAAAAATAGCACTGGTTGGACATTGAACATATAAAAAACAGCAGGAAAGTATGGAAGTGCACTGGATCAGTTATACTTTAGTACTACCATCATTGAAATGCAGCAATGATATCAGCTGCAGAGCATCACATAGTAATGATATGTAGTACTATACCTTGTATACACCAGGGTCCAATAGCTGCTGTCTGGGATACTATGCTTATTCGGTACAAGGAACTGGCTGAAGAGGTCATCTAATTTTAAGGCCACTGGTTCCCTGCTGCCCTTCCCCTCCATCATTATATGCTAAGCATTAGACCATTAACGCTTGGGCTTCCCCTGGTTTCTTTTTCCAAGTTCTGCAACCCAACCACGTTTTTCATTGGCTAACCCTCAACCTTCTAGGACACACAGGGAAACATCTTTTACATGGGAACACTTAGCCGAAGTACTCTGGCATTTTACATCATTATGAGCCAGTGCAATTTACTACTGGCCTATTGTTTGTGCTGTTACTGAACCTGCTTCTTTTCTTTTTTATTTTTTTTATTTTATTTTATTGAGCATGATCTGTAGTAGTCAAACAAGGACATATTTTATACAAGAGAGAATAAATTCTTAATAATACAATACAATGTCCGTAGAATTTTATCGAGAAAGATACAGAAAAAAAAAGAAAAAGAAAGTAAAAAAAAGGGAAAACTGAAAGAACAATGAAAAGAAAAAAGGTAACAGAAGAGACAGAGAAAAAATTATAGATTTTTTCTCCCCATGTTCTTAGCATGTAGGCCCTTGTCAACCCTTATCATATCAGGGGGAGGATCTTACATTGTAGTACCAGTTCGAAATTGGGGCCCAGATCTGAATACCCCGAGCTCTTGATTTCCTACCCCTTGTACGATAAATAGCCATCTCCTGCTTGTAGATGGCAAGAAATCGGCCGAGCCACATCTGAAAAGTGGGAACATTAGAATCTTTCCAACATGCCGCCAGAAGAATGCGGAAAACGGCAGTACCCAAAAATACAATTCTCTGTTCCTCTACGCTATGACCTAAGGATTCATCGTGACCCAAAAGATATACTGTGGCGGAGGATCTGAGGTTCCGTCCAAAAACTTGAGTCCAGAATCCTTCGATCATTGTCTGTAAGTTATTTAATTTCGGACATTCGAAAAACATATGAATCAAATTAGCTTGTCCCTGTCTACATCTGGGGCATCTGTCATCTACTCGCATACCCCAGGTAAATAGTTTAGCCGGAGTAAAATAAAGGTTGTAGATGGTTTTAAAGTATTGTGCTTTAAGGTTAGGTGCTAGAAATAAAGTTGTGTAAAGAGTTATACTGTTATTAATATCTACATCAGAATTCCCAAGTTTTTGTGCCCAGGACCTCTCAACACATCTCATTACATTCTTGATTGATACTGGTGCTACCCATTCTATTCAGAGATCCGCAGTAGTCCCAAACCTAGCCCTCTTGGTACAATCAAACCAAGTTGTAGGAGTTGCCAATAGGAAAATGACGAATCCGTTGACAGATGAGATACCTGTGAGAATAGGAACATTTCAGGATCTATACTAGTTGGTGGTGTGCGATTTGAGTCAAGTCTGTTTGGTGGGACGGGACCTTTTGTGTAAGTTGAGTTGTACCATCTATTGCATGCCCTAGGAAGAAGAATAGCAGACTAATAATGATGACGTTGCATTCAAACTGGCAAACCATAATATCTGTGTAGAGATGTTCCCCGTGCTAATGGTGGAAGACCTGCCATATGACTTGAGGGTTACTGTCTCTCCGGTGGTGCAGGACTTTACTGAAGAAGAGATAAGTCTGATTCAGGGGTTGAGCCAGTGTGGATACAAATTAAGCCAAATGCCGAATTCCCAAGAACACCTCAGTATAACCTGACCCCGGAAATGGTGGCAGGAATTACACCTGTGATTGAGTCTATGATCGCTCAGGGCATCCTAAAAGAGATCACGGGAAGTCTGTGCAATTAACCTATAATGGGGTTATAGAAGCCGAGCAGAAAGTATTGCATTGTTCAGGACCTGAGGAAGGTCAATGCGATTGTAAATCCATGTTGTCCTGTGGTACCACTTTTATCTGTGTTCTGATTTCAAATCACTTGCGAAGCAGAATGGTTAACAGGGATTGACCTTTGTCAATAATTATTTTCGATACCCTTGCATGAGGCAAGCCATTTTTTTCTTTTTCCAGCTGGAGAGCCGTGTTTTCACATGGTGTCATCTCCCACAAGGGTATACTGAGGGTCAAACTACCTTTAATCAGATCTTAAAGAAGAACCTTGAGAGCTCAGTGCTGCCCCAGAGTTCAGTACTTGTGCAGCACATCGAAAAAATCCTGAATTGCTTCAGAAAACCGAGGACGCTTGTAGGGTTGATACAATTTGCTCTGTTAAACCACTTGGGAGAAAATAAACACAAGGTGCCCTTGAGCAAACGTCAGTACTGTTTTTCTGAGGTACAGTATTTGGGTCATCAGATCGAGAAAGGCAAGAGAAAGGTGTCACCTGACCACATTGAGGCAATCATGCAAATGTATCCACATACTATTCAAAAAATGTCACGATGTTTCTGGGAATGGTTGGCTATTGCCGACAGTGTATTCCCAACTTTTCCTTGAAGGCAAAGCCTTTGCAAAGATTGACGCACAAGCATCTGAGCGATCCGGTACCATGGGATAATGACTGTTTGGTTGCCTTCTTAGAGCTGAGAGAAAGCCTGCATTGCACTCTGGCTCTAGGAATGCCTGATTACAATAAAGCGTTTTCGCTGTTCTGCTGTGAGAGGGAGGGTTGTGCATTGTCCGTACTTACTCAGATAGATGGGGGTATCCGTAGACCAGTAGCCTACTTCTCAGCTTCAGCGTTGCCCGGATGTCTCAGATTCGTTGCTGCAACTAGTGTCAGCATTGAGAGATGTGAAAGTATTGTGATGGGTCATCCTCTTACTGTTTATGTTGCACACTCAGTCGAGTTCATGATGACGAGAACCAAAACACAGCACTTGAAGAACAGTAGGCTTACCCACTACAAACACATATTACTGGCCTCAGAAAATGTCACCTTGAAAAGATGTTCTGTGTTAAATCCTGCTACGTTGATTCCTATTCCAAATACTGAAGAGGAAGAGTATGAGGACCAGGACTGTCTGGATGTAACTGATCTTGGTACCAAACCAAGACATGACATTGTCGATGAACCTCTGCATGAATCATATCAAGTCCTTTTTGTCGATGGTTCATGTTTAAGAGACAATGTGGGTTATTTGAGAGCAGTGTTTGCTGTCTGTATTATTTCTGGAGTCGTGGAAGCTGTTTGTTGACAGGGAGTACACTCCGCACAAGTAGCTGAAATCATTCCATAGGCGTGTGCATGTCTTGTTTCTGATCAAATCCAAGTCAGCATCTATACTGATAGCCAGTACGGACAGAGTGGTTCATGATTTCAGACAGCTATGGTCACAGAGGGGGTTCTTAACATCGTCAGGATCTCCTATCAGGAATAGGGAATATATGAAACAACTGTTGGAAGCCCTACAGTGGCTGAAGGAAGTGACAGTAGTGAAATGTGTTGCCCATGGAAAGGGGGAGGATTTTGTCACGGTGGGTAACATGTATGCAGATGAAGTTACACGATTTTGAGACATACATGCTTGCATTTTCAATGTGGATTATTTAGGAGAGAGCACAGAAAGAACCGACCTCAGCATGATGCTAGCCATAGCGGACACTTGGGATGAGGTTAAGCATCTGCAGGGAAAAGTGTCAGACCAAGAAGTTGGTTGGGTTAAAGCAGGTTGTGAGAAGAGAGATGATGGCATTTGGGTTTCAACCGATGGTAAAGCAGTTTTGCCAGATTGTTTACTGAGACCTATGGTGAGGCAGATTCATGGATCAGTTCACATTGGTAGAGGTGCCATGGTGCACATGTTCAGACAAACGTGGTTTAACCCACGATTTCGTGTGTTTGCTGAAGCAGTTTGCAACAGATGTGTTATGTGTCAACAGATTAAGACTGGGAAGAAGACTGTAGTTGCCTTGAGTCACATTAGGAAGTCGGGGTCCTTTCAACAGAATCCCGCTTGACTTTATAGAGATGCCTAGGTGCAATGGGCTGAGGTGTATCTTGGTTTTGGTGTGTGTTTCTTCAGGGTGGGGTGAGGCATATCTAACTAGCAGGTGTGATAGTCTCACAGTAGCAAAGTTGTTACTCAGGGAACTGATTCCACGTTTCAGATTTCCAATCTCATTGGAGTCGGATAGAGGAACACATTTCCACAGTGAGATCATGAAGCTGTTGTGAACTGCCTCACAAGTTGATCAGAGATTGCACCGTAGCTACAGGTCAGAGGCGAATGGCATAGTGGAGCACATCAATAGGACTCTCAAGATGAGAATGGCGAAAGTGAGCTCTTCGACGTCTCTAAATTGGCCTGATGCACTACACTTGGTGCTGATGAGCTTTTGTAGCATTTCAGACAGGAGAACAGGACTCTCGCCACATGAGATATTGATGTGGAGGGTGATGCGCTTGCCATCTACGGCATTGATAAACAACACCAATGATTAGATCCTTGATTATTGTATAGGACTATCTGACGTGGCCCGTTCTATGTCTCACCAGGTTGAAGCTATGACTATGTCGACCTTGAAGGACCTTTGCCATGACCTGTGTCCGGGGGACTGGATCTTAGTCCGGAAACACGTGTGGAAGAGCTGTCTTGATGTGCATTGGCGAGGTCCGTACCAGGTGATATTAGTGGTGAACACTGCCGTGAAGTATGGAGGCTTGCTGAACTGGATTCATGCCTCTCATACCCGCAGAGTTCAAGGACCCTCGGAGAAAACATCTCATCTCCCTGAATAAAATCCAGCTGTGGTTGTAAGGCCACTGGAGATGGCAAGTCAAGCTGCGGGGGTTCCTAAAGAGGCTGCCTACCCACCACGTCGAGCTGAGGGTGGTGACTCTACACAAGAGATTTGTTAACGTTGCGAGTGGTATAGAGTCAGGCTTAGCTGAAGAGACGGGTGTTGTGAATGATTAATTTCTACGGAGAAGAACTGAAGTCCTAAGGGAATCGTGGCCAGTGAGACGGAGAAAGCAGAACTTGAAACTTGAACCTGAAAGAGACCTTGCTCCGATATCTGAAACGTCTGAATCAGAACAGAGTGACACACAGCAAGTACAAGGTAGATTGAGAAGGTTGTGGAGAGCAAGAGTACTGTGCCAGAGATACGCTGCCCTGGAGTAGACTTGTCTGATCACAGATGCCAGGAACAGTGAGGACCAGGAGACTGAGATCCATACGAGGAAGGCGCTGAACATCAGTGCTGATAATTGAGATCAAACTGTTGGTCTCTGGAGTTGAAGCTAATGGAGTTCTGACATTGACTGTACCAGATCCTCTGAGACTGAGTGGCTTGTAAAGCTTGATTCTACAAGATCTTTTGTTTCTGACTTTTGGGTATCAGCCACCAGCTCAGGGGATTGCACAATTTTGTATGGAACTTTTACAGCGTGTCATTGAGGAAATTGGCTCTAATCTCAGAAGGAGTGTAAATTGAACTGTGAACTGTAAATAAAAGTTTTGGCCAGAAGAATATTACCTAGGTCCCAGTGGAAAGAGGGCTAGGGAAGTCTTTGTACTGTAAATAATTGTATTGTGAACTGAGTACGAACTATGTAGATGACTTCATTGAACTTTGTATGAACTTTGTTGTGCAAAATTGTGAGAGGCAGAAAAAAAACTTTGTATTGATCCTCTTACAACTCACAATCCAAACTCGATTGAAGATGGAGTCTGGAAATTCGAACAGTAGAACAAAGTGTGTAATAGGCATACTCTTAGTAGGAGTAATCATAGTTATAGCAGTTGTCATTACTATTTCGGTAATAGGTTCACACGAAGCAGAAGTTGATGGGGTGGGAGTACAAGGGACATCCACACCTTCCACTTCTGGCATCAAAGAGGGTACATTCGGAGCTGACAGTGCTATGATTAATCAAACTAGTTGTTTGCTGCATGTAGATTTGTCTAAAGGTGAATATATATTGAATGCTTATGCAAAGTTGTTGTATGAGTATGTAAATACGATGGATGTGATCGATTGTTATGTGTGTATGCAATTACCAGCATCTGCTGGGGAGGGTATCCGCTACCACTATTAGTCTCTGATGTATGGTATGACTTGCAGCTTATTGTTTAGCATGTTTTTATGGCAAGGGATCTTAGGAGTACTATTTCTCGAATAATGATGTTGTGCTTTCGGAAGTTCCAGCTTATAAGCACCTGAACAAGTATGATCATTGCAAGCAAGAAAAGAGAATAGGAAAGTATTTTATACCTACTGTCACACTAGATACGGCTTATGCTCATTGACATAATTTGACTTGCATGTTGACTGACATAGAAAAGAAATTTGTAGATCAAGTGGAAGACAGACATTGGCAAATAGTAGTTAAACTTAACAATAGAGAGGGAAAATGTGTGTGGACCAAAGAAGAGATAGCACATAAGGCTAAAGGAAGTTATGTTCCAATAGCGTTAGATTTAGAGCAGCGAGGGAAGCTTTGCATCTGTGTGACAGTTTGAGACAGCACAGATCCAAGGCAGGCCTAAGTCCTACTCATGCAAGTGTGAATGGTACCCTCGTCCCTGTCTCTACACAGCAACCTGAACTCTGGAGACGGTCTGAGACAGCGGTGTTTGTACCCGAGGACAAAAATGAACACTGTTTCTTTAATTGGGCCGAGTTCGGCTCAAGCCCCGCCCCCTTAGATGACACAGAGGACGCCGACTAAGTAAATCCCGGAAACACCCAGACGTCGGTGTGTTCTATACCTGGAGGAGAAGAAGGAGAGAGCGTGGAGAGAGCGGAGGACGAAGGAGGAAGAATCGAAGGAGTAGCGATAGCAGAACCACCCGAGAGACCAGTGAAGCCAGGAGGCCAACGGCACAGCGTATCACCCAGCCACGCTTCAGGGGAAGCATGGCTTGCACAGGTATATTCGCGTATCTCGGGTTGGGCGGGTAGGAAGGGTTTTAAACCACTGTGAAACACCATTCGCCCGGTCCTGTCACTCCCTGCCCTGAGCACTATCAGCACCTTGTAACAGTTTCTTTTATTTTGCTTTTGTGCACAGAGTGATTCCTCACTCCCCTTCCCCGTATGTCTGATTGCCACTGAATTGGTATGGCACAGGTTATGTGGCTGTTGTGTTTCTCAAGATATACCACTTGGAGCATTCAAAACCTTTAGAAGGGAAGACGTCCCATAAAGAGAGGTGTGGTACAAGTGCAGGAAAGATTGTTGGAGATGTGTTTGGAGCAATGATACTGAGTTTGGGAGTGGTTCTGAAGGATATAAAGATTAGAAGGTTGTCAACTATTGTGGATAAGTTTTCAGCAAATACAGCTCAGTCTTTCTACTTGTGGATGGAGAGATCGTCTCGATAAGAGCTATGGTGATGCAAAACTGTCTTGCTTTAGATGTATTGTTAGCAAAAGAAGGCGGAGTCTGTAAAATGCTGAGGGTTCAACAGTACTGTACTTAAATCCCAGACCACAGTAAGGATTAGAGGAAGTACATAGGTAATATATCTGAGATACACCATGAGATACATGATTTGGCTGCAGAGGGAATTTGGAAGAAGGTTGGTACAGGATTTGGAAACAATGGAAGTTGGTTTGCAAATCTTGGGAAAGGATTTCTTGGTTATGTTTTGAAGTCTATCATAAAAGTTGTGATTTGTGTCATCCTTTTGCAGGGAACAATAAGAGCCTACAAGTGGCATAGATGAAGACAGATGAGGAATTCACTTAGGTAGAGAGAGAGGAGAATGGAGAGACTGCAGGACAGTCAGAATGAGAATCTCAAGAACCTAGAAACTTTTTGTCAGAGAAGACTGGCTACAACTTCTGTTTACGTTGGTTCTTTCTACAGGGAGATGGAAACGATTGTGATGACACTAGTTTTCAGAAGGTGGGGACTGATAAGAGCCGGATTTTGCTCTTTCATTTGTAGGGGCGCAAAATAATCATGGGTAGTTCGCAACCACATGTAAACCTTTGTTGTGGTAACATTTGGTCATTAGATTGGGTACTGTAATAATGTGTAAAATAAAGTGTTAAGATGTCTTCCATGTAAAACGAAGAATTATTCATGTAATTATCCGTATTTAGATGAAAACTCAACGTGTAAATGTGTGTTCCTAACTAATGAACGTTTTTTATATTAACGTGTTTATATAGATGTGTGCTTTCCAAAGCTTGTGTATTGTTTCTTATGTTAGACAAATTTGGTAGGTCTAACATGTATTTCTCCCTGTTCGCTCTCATGTTAAAAGTTGCTAATAGAATTCATGTGCATGTGGAATTTGTCTTTCTCACATTTCTGTTGCAGATGGAGAAATTCTTCATTGTTAATTAGAATAACGCCTTTATTTTAAGAGTTAGGCTTAGGGAGGAGAAGATACATTTGAACAGTAATGCTGATAATGTGGGATGGTGTTCTTTCTCACGGGAGAGAGCCTGCAAATAAAGGTCATCGATTGAAGGCCTGGGAGCATCGCTGCTGGATGGAAAGTTATCTATGAGGAGGTGTCTTGAGTGGATGGGGTGATGTCACAAGGTCTGATGGGAGAGTCTGAATCGATTCTTCCATTGGGGCTAGGGACAGAGTCTGGGGACTTCTACCATGTCTGGGGAAGAGAGAGCATATTAGAACGAGATTTATAGCTTTATGCTACTTGACCCATTCATTGTGAGTGTACTTCTTACGAAACCTTCACGTGCTGACACATTTTCTGAAACTTGCCTGGGAAATGCTAAGTAGGGATGTCACGCTAGTGGTAGGGTAGGGACAGACTAATGCTTTTTACTTAGAAACCACCAATGAAAGAGGCTATTGATGTCAGAGGAGTAATTTTCTGTGTTCTGATTCTAGAATAGGTCATCCTGTGCATGTTGCACCGCCTAAATTTCATCCTTAGATTTCTATTTGTATTACGGTCAATGTACTTTTACACCCTCGTTTTGAGGTGTTTGTATGTCCAGCTTTTCTTAACTTTGTAATAAACGTATTAAACTTTGGGTCCGGAGTCTGTGTTCCTTTGGTGACATGGGCTATTGTAGTGATAATGTTTAATTGGCTAATGATTTCTCTCCCCTCCACACTTGCAAGCAGACAGCAAAGAGACATCGGCCAGGGGTTCCAGAGTAAGTCTAGAACGTGCAACCCAGTTCCTTCTAGTTTAAGAATCCTTGAGGTTCCCATGTTGACAAATTTTCAAGAGTGTGACTCAATGCTAGGTGCAGAACTGTGTAGGAGGCTGCAGAGATGTCGATCAAGAAGCAGGAGTAATTTTTAGGGTCGAGGCTGCGAAAACATTCACTAGTGCTCATGTTTCGCTTACGAGACACTGGTCATACACAAAAGGCTTTTGAGCCCACCTGTTGCTTACCATTTGTCTGCTTCTCCTGCACTCTTCTTTGCAGTCCTCTTCATTGGCCGGTGCAGCCAAAACGTCACTTCTGATGCTTGCTGTGGAGCAGGGACCAAGTACAGAATGAGTCAGCTTAATCAATGCTCATCCGCTGCTCCCAACATGATTGAGGTACTATTTCTTGCCTCCTCCCACTCTTGCACCCTGCTGCTCCGTCCATAGCGTTTGCATGTATTTCAAATCATTCTCTCCTACTTCGCATTCTTGTCCCACCGCAATTACTCTCCTCCTGCTTGCTACTCCCTGTGCCTCCATTCCTGCTTGTCCCTTACCCCTCCCACCATCATGGGATGTTGCTTACTTATTCCCTCCCCTGCTGCCACTGTCCCTCATGTTTCTTGTGTTCATATATGAACATATATATTGCTGACTCTTCCAAGCGGGTCTGGAGTTCTCCATAGCCATGCTGCTATAAAGGCCCTCTAACAAGACCAGAGGAAGCGTCTCAAAGTAACCTGCCCCTGCTCGAATGAATTAATGAGCCACTGCATGTGCGAAAAACAGTGAGTCCAGCAGCACAGGGGTTTGCAGCTGAAAATCTCTAAGACCAGCAGGTCACTGGTTCAAGACCTAGCAAGATGGTGTCACAGTTCGTAGATTATTGTACAGGACAGGTGTCCCAGCCTCACCTTTGGCTGGCACTTACTCCTCAGTTGTAAAGCAGCAGTGTGTCAGCACCATGATTCTTTGAGAGTCTCTTATGTTTCATACTCCTAAACTGAAACATGCTGTTTTGTATTTTAAATTACTTTTAGTGCCCACCTGAGGCTTCTGTTCTACCTCCTATTCAGACCACGATACTACCTGAAGCAGTTTCTTCACCAGTGGGATGTGTGTTAGGTCTGGAGTGTAAGCCTCCGGGAACACACAGTGTTCATCTTGTATTATAATCTCTTATTCTCAAAGAATTTCACACATTTCTCCGGTTATTGTTAACAATAATTGCAAAAGTATTCAATTGCTCTTGCTTTTTGTCGAGGGTATGGGGTATGGTGAGGATCCAGCAAGAAAAGGTCTAATAAATGCTCCACACCAATGTACTGTACAACACTTTACTCAAAACCAATGCACTTTATGCCAATCTACTCTACTCTGCACCATTCAGCTCTATGGCAATGCATTCTACTGTGCTATGAACCACTGCACTCTTTGTCACTTCACTCTACACCACTTCAGTCTAAGCCACTCTGCTCTGCACCACTCCACTCAATGCCACTGCACGTAATGCCTATTGACTCTGCAAGACTGCACTCTATTCTGCTGCACTCTACAACAATGCACTCTACCCTGTACCACTCCACTCTACTCCAGTGCACTCTATGCCAATCCACTCTACACCATTCTAATCAACTCTTCACCACTGCACTCAATCACACATCACTCCACTTTACACCACTTCACTCTACTCTGAAACAATTTAGACTGCACCACTCCACTCTATGCCACTGCAATCTACACTCCACCCTCCTCTCGGCGACAAATGCTCTACGTTACTCGACTCTACTCTGCACCACTCTACTCCATGCCACTGCACTATCTTCTAACCCTTGCACTATATGCCACTGTGTTCCACACCAAAGTACTGTACACCATTTTACTCAAACTCAATGCACTTTAAGCCAATATACTTTACTCTGCAACACTTGACTCTATGCCACTGCACTCTATACCATTGCACTCTACGTCACTGCACTGTATGCCACTCAATTCTACTCTGCGCCACTCAAGATCACTGCACTCTACTTCGCAACACTGCACTCCCTGCCACTGAACTCTATGCCTCACTAGTCTGCGCCACAGCAGTCTATCTCACTGCACTCTACTCTGCACCTCTCTACTTCACTCTATGCCCATGCACTCTATGCCAGTGTACTCTACACCAGTGTACTCTGCACCACTCTACTCAACTGCATCAATGCCAATGCACTCTACACCACCCCATTGCACTCAATGACACGTTATTTATTTATTTATTTCATTTATTTAAAGAGTTTTATATAGCGCTGGCTAGACCCGGAGGTATCAGAGCGCTTTTCATGAGAAACAACAATGTAACAGAAAAAGTTAAACAATAACACAATAAATCCCAAAAATTAAGAAATACAATTAGGAGAGGAGAGAAAGGAGAGAGAAAAGTAGTGGAGGGGGCAGGGGAGGTGAGAGAGGAAGGATAAGGGAAGAGACAATACGGAGAGACGAAAGAAGTCTGTCTAAAGACCGACTAGGTAGGTGAAGACCAAGGAGGAATCCACGGCCCATCTCACCTATAGCTAAACCAGGTAGCTCCATCGGGCAACAGACAAAAAAGTTCAGTCTCAATACATTGAGAGAGGGGAGAAGGAGAGACATAAATAGAGGGAGGATACGGTAGGAGACGACAGGAGGGACGAAAGGAAGTGCAACAATGTGGTTTAACAGTATAACAGAAAAAGATCAACAATTACCCATTACATTAAACCACCAGCAATACATTAGGAGAGGAGAGAGAAAAGAAGTGGGGGATAGGTGAGGTGAGAACGTGAGAATAAGGGAAGAGATAACCGTAGAGACGAGAGGAAGTCTATTTAAAGATCGACTGGGTAGGTGATGACCAAGGAGGGAATCCACGGTCCATCTCTTCTATAGCTAAACCAGTTAGCTCCATCGGGCGTCGGACAAAGTAGTTCGGTCTCAAGTGTCGAGGGAAGAGGTTCGCAGAAAATCAGGTTGGGAGGGAGAAACGGCAGAAAGACGAAGGAAAATCTGCCCAAAGACCGGCTGGGTAGGTGACGGTCGAGGGGGAAGTCCCAAAACCCATCTCCTCTATAGCTATCAGGTAGCTCCACCGGGCTATGGCCAAATAGCTAGGTCTCATGGGAAACATTTAAATAACATGGAGGGCAAAATAAATGGAGCGTAGAGGGGAGGGAACAGGGAAGGTGAGAAAGGGAGGATGGGGGAGGAGACTACAAGGAGAGACAAAATGAAATCTGTCTAAAGGTCAACTTGGTAGGTGACGACCAATGAGGGAATCCACGGCCCATCTCCTCTATAGCTAAACCATGTAGCTCCATCGGGCATCAGACTCTACTGCACTCTAGGCCAATGCATTCCATAACACTATACTCTACGCTACTGTACTCTCCATCACTCCACTCCCTCTTATCCACTGTGCTGCAGTGCACTCTATCACACTGCACTCTACTCTGCAACACTCTACTACACCCTATGCTAATGCACTTTACATCAATCTACTCTGCACCACTGCACTCTAGGCCACTTGACTCCACTCTGCAACACTCTACTCTACGCCACTGCACTGTATTCCACTCTACACCATTGTAATCTGCGTCATTGCACTCTAAGCCACTATATTTTACTCTGCACCACTGAATTCTATGCCACTGCTCTCTACTCCAAAAAAAAAAAAATAATAATAATAATAATTAAACAACAGGGGGTGGTGATGGACAAAGTTTCTGAATTAAGCAGAATACTCTCACCCAGTCAAGAGATCAGGGCTTAATCCAACACCGTTTTTTAGCTCACTGCACCATCCCAGCTCAGAACCTGGCTATATGCAAATTAGTATGTCCCTGGCCCAGTGTATCATGGGAACAGGGCAAACCAAACTACCAAGCCAATTCTTTCACTGGGAAGGAAACAAGCTACCGGGGACCGGTTTCTGGCATTTCAGCCATCTTCGGCCCGGCTTGCTTGAATCCTGATGGTGCAATGAGCAAGGGACTCACGTCTGAGTATACCCTTCCACGCTTATGGTGGACAAAATAATTAAACAACTCGGGTGGTGAAGGACAGAGTTTCTGAATTAAGCAGAATACTCTCACCCAGTCAAGAGATCAGGGCTTAATCCAACACCGTTTTTTAGCTCTCTGCACCATCCCAGCTCAGAACCTGGCTATATGCAAATTAGTCTGTCCCTGGCCCAGTGTATCATGGGAACGGGGCAAACCAAACTACCAAGCCAATTCTTTCACTGGGAAGGAAACAAGCTACCGGGGACCGGTTTCTGGCATTACAGCCATCTTCGGCCCGGCTTGCTTGAATCCTGATGGTGCAATGAGCAAGGGACTCACGTCTGAGTATACCCTTCCACGCTTATGGTGGACAAAATAATTAAACAACAGGGGGTGGTGATGGACAGAGTTTCTGAATTAAGCAGAATAGTCTCACCCAGTCAAGAGATCAGGGCTTAATCCAACACCGTTTTATAGCTCACTGCACCATCCCAGCTTAGAACCTAGCTATATGCAAATTAGTCTGTCCCTGGCCCAGTGTATCATGGGAACAGGGCAAACCAAACTACCAAGCCAATTCTTTCACTGGGAAGGAAACAAGCTATCGGGGACCGGTTTCTGGCATTTCAGCCGTCTTCGGCCCGGTTTGCTTGAATCCTGATGGTGCAATGAGCAAGGGACTCACGTCTGAGTATACCCTTCCACGCTTATGGTGGACAAAATAATTAAACAACAGGGGGTACTCCACTCAAGTCTGCACCACTCAAGACCACTGTACTCTATCACACTCTACTTTGCACACTGCACTCTCAGCCACTGAACTTTGCACCACTCTACTCTGCACCACTTCACTCTATTCCATTGAACTTTAATCTGCATAACTATATTGCACTCTATGCCAATGCACTCTACCCTAGTATACTTTACACCACTCTACTTAACTCTACAGCAATGCACTCTATGGGACTCTGCTCTATGCCACTCTACTCTGCCCCTCTGAACTCTACCCTGCACCCTTCCACTTTTCCCTGCATAACTACACTCTGCCACTTCGCTCTACTCTAAAACAGTCTACTCTGTGCCACTGCATTACCCCCAGGTCTCTACGTCCGCGACACCTTCATATACAAAGTGAAATAATCCATCTCACTGACAGAAAAAAAGAACAAAGGAATCCTGGACCTACCCTCCCCCTCCCGCTGGGAGTACATAAGCGTACAGGTCCCAGCATTCTCTCTGTTCTTTTTTTCTGTCATTCTGACAAGGATTTTGACGTGACAGGAGCGTGTGCGCTCCTGTGGTTGTTGGACTTCCGTGTGGGGGGCTGATGTTCGGTCCCTCCCATGTTTTGCCTCTCCCTTCCTGCCAGGCTTGGGGGAGTGGCGCAGACTGGCTGGAAGTTCCCCGAGCCACGCGGAGGTGGTAATACCGCGTGGGCTCCGAATTTTGCCCGATGGCCTCCCCTCCTGGTCTGCCGGGCTTACTGCGGGGCGCGGCTCTTCGTGTCTCCGGATTGGCTGGTGATGGGTGACGCCTTCCGGTTTTGCTGGTGCCTGTCTTCCCTCCTGACGTGGGGCAGGTGCTTCTGTTCCCGGCGGTTTTGGCTGCAGTTAAAACAAGGTCGGTGGGGTGAGTACCGCATAGCGGTTTGTCACGGATTCATTGAATTTGCTGTGCAGAGTTGGTCTTTTGCTTCTTCAGACGTTGTTTGTGATGGGGAAAAGTTCGAAGAAGCGGCGTCACAGGGAGCGGTCTTCCTCCTCTTCTTCTGATGCATCTCGTTCTCCGTCTCCTGCCCGGTCCAGGTGCCGTGGTGGGGGTGAGAATGCACGTTTGAAGCGCTTAATCGGGGAGACTATTTCAGAGATGGGTGATGTTGAGGCCCGCCGCAAAGGACCGGCTCCGGTGTCTTCTGAGTCTTCTGCCGATGAGTCTGCCTGGGCTAGGGACACTGACCTGAAGGGCAAGTATATTGATAAAGAAGTTCTGCCTGGGATCCTGAAGGATGTGAAAGAGAACATGGGGTTCCCAGATGAGGCTGTTGCCAGTACCTCTAGGGGTCCTTTGTTGTGACAATTTCAGAGTTCGGCCACGGTTGATGTTCCAGTGCATCCCTTCAATAATGATGTTCTGAAGAGGGAGTGGGCTGATCCGGATTGCCTTTTGGTTCCTCGGTTTATGGCTCGCCTTTATCCTCTGAGGAGATGGCTACTGAACCTCCGGATTCCATCCCTGTTGACTCCTTTGTGGCTAGTTTAGTGGGTCGCACTTCCTTGGCTGAGGACGCCGTGCTGAAAGATCCGGTGGACAAAAAGGCGGATGCTGCGCTCAGGAAGGTTTATTCCGGTTTCCACCTGGCCTTGCGGGCTGGTGTTTATGGGACTTATGTTTCGCAGTCTCTGCTGTCTGACATTAGACTCTCTATCAATCGATGGACGATCCCACTGACTGTTTCGGTATTGTTGAGAAAATTAAACGTCAAGTGGAGCTTCTGTCTGATGTCTCTTTTGATGTGGTGCGTGCATCTGCACTGTCCGGTGGGGCTTGTGTAGCGGCACGTCGCAGTCTTCTCCTTAATTCTGGAAAACTTACTCTGCTCAGAAGGCTTGTGCTTTATGTTTGCCCTTCCTGAGTTTTATGCTGTTTGGAGGAGAGCTGGAGTCCAAATTGCATGAGCTGTTTAAAGAGAAGAAACAGTCTTCTTCTTTTAAGGGTTCTTCTGATGCTCCTGTCCCTTCTAAGTCCAAGTATTTCTTTTGCCCTTTCTATCGTAGACAGTTTGGGAGAGGCCATGAGAGGTTTGCTTCTGGCCGGGGTCGGATCGTAAGGCTAGGTCCCCTCCTCCTGCTAAGCCGCATTCCTGACTCTTTGGCTGTGGTTCCTGGGTTGTTGTTGCACTTCTTCCTGGATGCCTGGCTTCAGTCATGTTCCGACGCCTGGGTGTTGGATGTCATTCGAGTGGGTTATGTTGTGGAGTTCTCTGTTCCCCCTCTGGATTCCAGCATTCGCCCGACTCCTTGGCCTGCTTTCCTGTCCAGGAGGGCTCATCTTTCTCTCGGGTGGTGGATATTCTTCGGAAGTGTGCCATTCAGGAGGTTCCTCTTTGGAGGTGAGGACGGGCTTCTATTCCCTGATCTTTCTGGTGCCCAAAGTTACGGGGGGTTTCCGCCTGGTTTTGGACTTAAAGGTGATGAACCGGTGGGTGGTACGGTTGCCCTTTCGTAAGGAGACCTTGCAGAATGTGATTCCTTTGGCGCTTCCAGGTCACTTCATGTGTACCCTGGATCTTCAGGACGAGTATTACCATGTCCCAGTGCATCCTCGGTCCCGTCGCTTTCTGCGGTTTTGTGTTCAGGGGCGTCACTATCAGTTCCGGGTCTTGCCCTTTGGTCTTCGGTCTGCCCCAAGGATCTTTACGAAGGTGGTGGCTCCCTTGGTCGCCTAGCTTCAAGGGGTGATGGTGTATCCCTACCTAGATGACTGGTTGGTCCCTTCTCCCTCTTGGGTCCTGTTGTTGGAGGCCAGGGAGTTGGTGTGTTCTGCGTTGCATCAACACAGGTTTCTGATCAACTTGCCCAAGTGCCAGCTGACTCCGCCTCAGGACCTGGTGTTCATTGGGGCTCGCTTCTGTATGGATCTCAACCGTGTGTTACTGCCCGATCCTCGGATTGTGACCCTGGTGTCTTTTGCTCTGCGTTTCCGGCAGGGGGTTCCTTTCCGGTGCGCCTCTGGTTGCGTCTTATGGGTCTGATGGCAGCGACTGTCTTTACGGTGGCCTGGGCGCGTTTTCACCTGCGCCCCCTTTGGGGGCACCTCCTGTCTCACTGGAATCCGTTGTCCCGTGATTTGGAGTTTCTTCTGCCTGTGTCTCTTGTGGTCCTCCCGGTTCTTCTTTGGTGGTCGGTGAGGGTCCATCTATCTCAAGGTCTCCCCTTGCAGCCTTCTCCTTCTCTTGAGGACAGATGCAAGCTCCTGTCTCACGCCCATCTTTTCCTCTTTGGGATTTGCCCTTAGTTCTTTGGACTTTGATTGATCCTTCATTTGAGCCCTTGGCTGAGGTGGACTTGAAGCTCATTACTCTCAAGATTGTCTTTCCGGTGGCCATCACCTCTGCTCGTCGCCATGGCGAGTTGGGGGCTTTGATGGTGCGTGAGCCTTTCTTGTCCTTTTCGGAGGGTGGGGTGGTGCTTCGCCTTGATTTTTCCTTTGTGCCGAAGGTTGCTTCATAGTTTCACAGATGCCAGGAGTTGGTCTTGCCTGCTTTGGGCTCTGTTCTGGATTCCCCTGGTGGTCCCTGCTGGTCTTTGTTGGATGTGTGCCAGGCTTTGCGCGTTTATCTTGAGTGCGCGGCGGCTTTTCGCGTGACTGATTTGCTTTTTGTCTCCTTTGGGGCTGCTTCCCGTGGCAGTAGGGCTTCCTCTGTGTCGATCGGTCATTGCCTGAAACAGGTAATTTCCTTGGCCTACTCTCTTTCTGGGTCCCCTCCTCCTGTGGGTGTTCAGGGTCGTTCTACGAGGGGGGTGGCGGCCTCTTGGGCAGAGGTCCGGGTTGTTCCTCTCTCTCAGATCTGTAGGGCGGCCACTTGGGCTTCTTCCAATACTTTCATCAGGCATTACCGCCTTCTCAATCTGATGGGGGATGAGGGCGGTTTTGCTTTGGGGTTGTTGGGTTGTGTTCGCTCATGATTCTTCTGTTTGTCAATAACCTCTGTTTTTTTTTTGCTGTCCTGGTGGTTGGTTGTGTTTTTTTCTGGATGAATGCTGGGGTCTGCTTTGGTATTTCTCACTTTGTATATGAAGGTGTCGAGGACGTAGGGACCTGGGGGTAATGCCCTATTACTTACCGGTAATCTTCATTACTCCGTGTCCCGTAGTCCTCAACACCTTCATGGATTCCCTCCCTCCCGATCTGCCGGCCTTCATCCTTGGCTTGGTATTTCAGAGGGAATGCTGGGACCTGTACGCTTATGTACTCCCGCTAGGAGGGGGAGGGTAATGTAATGTAATGTATGCGTCTTGTAAAGCGCACTGCTGCCCTGAGGCGTTGTGGCGCTGTAGACCGCTGGGGAACCCGTCCTGGCTATCCCTGTGAGATGGTCCCTACTGGGTATCTCCAAGGTGAAACCAGGCATCCCCGGCGAATGTGGGGGGCCGTTGTAGAGATGAGGCAAGCTAATGCCCAGAGTTGCCGAGTGTGATCCCTGGTTAGAGTAGGCACCGAGGCGAGAATTATCGAGTCCGTTGACCCTGGTCCACAACCCTGCCGCGTCGGGAATTGAACCCTGGTCCAGGGCCGTTCTCTGCTTCCGGGTCTGTCGCCTCTAACCAGTGAGCCACACCACTCCACCAGGTCCAGCATTCCTTTGCTCTTTTTTTCTGTCGGTGAGATGGATTATCTCACTTTGTATATGAAGGTGTTGAGGACTACGGGACCCGGAGTAATGAAGATTATCGGTAAGTAATAGGACATTCTACGCCACTCTACTCCACCCTGGTTCACTCCACTTTGCACCACTGCACTCTACATTGTGGCACTCCACTCTACACCACTCTACATCACTATATGCTACTGCACTCTATGCTACTCTATGTCACTGAACTCTATGCCAATATGGTCTATACCACTTTACTTAAAAACAATGCACTCTTTGCCACTGTCCTCTACGCCAATCTACTCTGTATTTGACACATCTTCCCTCTGGGCCACTCTACTACATTCTACGACCCTTCACTCTATGATACTCAAATCTATGACGCTGTACTCCATTAAAATCTACTGCACTGTGTGACACTCTACTCTATGCCACTTCACAACTCTCTACTACACTCAATGCCACTCTATGACAGTACTCCACTTTATAATGCTCTATGCAACTCCCTCTACACCACTCCATGCCATTTTAGTCCACTCTATTCTATGACACTCTACTCCATTTTATGCCACACTACTCTAAGACACTCCGTCACTCTATTCTACGAAACTCGAAGCTGCTCTACAACACTCTACTTCACTCTATTCTATGTCATTACACTCGTCTACACTACTCCACTCTGTGCCACTCCTCTCTACGACAATCTACTCCGCTCTATGCCACTCTACTCCACAACACTCTCACTCTACACAGCACCACTCTGTTCTATGCAACTCCACTCTACAACACTCGGACATGAAACTCTATGACACTCTGCGCCCCTCACCCCTACAATACTCTACTCCACTCTGTACCCTTCCACTGTACGATACTCTACTCCACTCTACACCCTTCACTTATACGATACTCTACTCCCTCCACAACACTATGGCATTCCTTACCATTCAACTCTACTCTAAGCCACTCCAAATCACAGTACTCCCATCCACACTACTCCATAACACTCCACTGTACTCTACGATACTCCAGTTTATGACACTTCACTCCACACCACTCTCCTTTATGCCAATAACTTTCCGCCATGCTGAACAGCACCCACGCTTATGTACAACATGGCTAAAACATATTGGCAAAGCCAATAGCTCTTTCAAAGGCGAGACCCATTGGCTTTCCATTGCTTGTTTGTTATTGAGGACAGCATTGTCGACTTCATGAAGATACGTTTTTTCAGTGCTGTATTTTCATCTGAAGGGAGGCTTGTACTCCTGAGGAAGTATATTCTTGGAGGTCTGAATGAGTAGAAGAATAAAGGCTGTTTGCTCAATGATTGTACAACGTATACATGTGTCTGTGTGTGTGTGTGTGTGTGTGTGTGTGTGTGTGTGTGTGTGTGTGTGTGTGTGTGTGGGGGTGTGGGGGTGGGTGTGTGTGTGTGTGTGTGTGTATATGTGTGTGTGTGTGTGTGTGCATGTGTGCGTGTGTGTGTGTGGGTGTGAGACCGTATGTGTGCCAGGAGAGGTGTGTGCACTGGAGTAGCTGGAGTAGGTTACTTTATAGGAGGTGTTCGGGTGACGTGGCTGAGTCATGTCAAAGACCTTATGTACTTTGGCAATCCTGCATTAAACAGTTCTTAAGTGCCCTGCTTGGACACCTGGGACTTTGACAAAACACTACGCAAAAATCTTTAAGTGTGGGTTGAAATAAGCGGGGACGAAGCTTCTACTGGTGCAGCAGGTGCAATGACACCGGGGCCCAGAGACCTGTGGGGCTCACTGCATCCTGATCATTGCTGTATTTGACAGTTCAACCAGCGTCCGGGGGGCCATTTCCTTCCTTCCACAGGGAAACATTACCCATTGGCTGTACCACTGAAATTAAGGATATAGGGTGACACAGAGACGCTACATTCGAAGACAAAAAAGGAATATAATAATCTCAGTTAACAAGGTTAAATTGCTGGTCGTTAGTAGGTTACATATGCTTAGAGTGCACGCATTTCTGGCGCTCTTGTGAGCAACTTGCACTCAGAATTCAAAACATTTGCGCCATCTTAAGCACATATCAGATGGAGGGTCGATGCCCTCTTTAGAGTTGTGTATCTTATTATATCGTGAATATTTTTTGTTCTGAGTCGGACGCTGCCAAAATATGGTGCTTAAAACTGGCTCACTCTAAAAGCAAAGCTTTTCAACGAGCCCTGGTGGGGGCCCAGTTACCAAAGCATGTGATGTGTTCTGGGTGGATGGGATGTGTGATAGGGTGTAAACAGGTGTTTATGTGGATTAAAGGTGTTTAAAGTTAGAGGTGGCTTGGTGTGTATTGTGTAGTGGTGAGAAACGTTCATGTGGGGAGGTTCATGGTGTGGTGGATGTTCTGTGAGGTGGACAGATGTACAGTGCCGCAATAAATGCAGCGAGGTGGGTCTATGCAAGCACATGGGCAGAAATTATGCACAGTGCAGTAGCTACACCCGGGCTTTAAGTGGAATGAAAAAAAAACTGTGGGGTCTCTCAAAGGGGCATGGCCGATATAATCAAGGGCTTGGCTTAAAACGTTTATGCAAAAAAAATATGTGCCCAGCATAATGTGAAGCCCGACTGGTATTTTGCTGCTTCTGTTATTGCCTCCACATTTAATATACAACAGGTAAAATTACACGTACAAGCCAACTATTGGCTTTGTCAGTTGCAAAGGTTGTTAGTTGCATAAGATAAAGATACTACAGGCAGACATACAACTATGGCTTTGTTGTATATAATATTGAAAATGCTTTAGTTCTTGTGCGAGAGGCTGTGGCGTAATGGCTAGAGTTGACATCTTTGGAGCTGAGGAAGCAGGTGTGAGCCTCGGCATTGGCTCAACCTCCTGTGTTTGTGGGCAAATCACTAAATTTCCCGTGCCTTCCAAAAAATAAATGAATACGTCCTTGCTGGTGCTCATGTACAGCACTTCGAGGTTTGTAATATAGAACTGCAAAAAAAATAAAAGTTACACCAAAAACAGTGACCTGCTGCCTGCAGACTTAAGATATTTTTTCCATTCTAGAGTGAGGACGAACATGGAGAGCCCGATAGGGATCCGTCTCGGCACCTGCTTTTAAGAACTGCCCGTGCTGAGCACCGAAAGGACCCGGCCCACTTAAAGCCCTGAGCTACACTGTGGTTTTGGAAGGTGTGTAGTATGATATCTGCATAACAGAGTAAACAAACAGTGAGTGTGTGCAATGAGGCAGGTTTCTGTGTGCGTGGTGGGGGTGCAGTCAAGTAGGTGTGCATTAACTGAGCACATGCGCAGTGGAGAGGGTTAGTGTGCAATGCTGTGCAAAGTGCAGGTGAGCAGAACTGTAGGTGTGGAGTGGGGTACGGTGTACATGCGCTCAGTGTGGGAAATGCAGGTTACTTTGCTGTGCTGTGTGGTGGGTGGTGCTGCATCCGTCCCGGCATGCACTGGCCCCGGGGGCAGACGTGCTGCCTTGGTCCAGGACATGAAATCAGGTGCCCTGCATAAGGCGGGCTGCCTCCCCTCCTCATCTCTGCTCTTCTTGCCAAATTTGTTTGCTCGACAAACACCTGCTGCGAGTCATAAGCTCCTGCATTCAACCTGTTTTCCCTGCCAGCCCAACCCACCTCCCTCCGAGATGCAAACCTAGCCCTTGCTGGCAGAAGCAGCGCCCAGGTTTGAGCAGCCGCCGCCCCAGCCAAACACGGCGCCGGAAGGAGAAAGTCGCCTTTCCTCAGCGCCCCGCCGCTGGAGCGAGTCAGCAGGTCCCCTCCGAGCGGCCCGAGCTGGTCCCCCTGGACCTGTCAATCATTAACCACGTTATTCGCATTCCTGGGCACCGGCTCGAGACAACATCATGATAAACTTGTCCTGGGGAACGGCGGACCAGTGCTTGGACATGCCTTTGGCAGGGAAGTTGGCACTCTCTGCCGCTGCCACTGCGTTGCTGCTGGCACTGGTATTCCGCTTCTTTAAGTCCCGGGCAGCTGGCAAGACTGGGCCGAGCGGGCCAGCGCGAAGCCACAGGAGTGGCACCATCGCTGGCACCACCAGAGCTGAGAAGAAAAACAACACCCAAAGTGAGCCTTCAAGGGATGGCTTGAGTCAAGATGGCGGACTGAGGTTTCGGCATACAATCCATAAGGACCTGTCCCTGAGTGAAGCGTTGGATGACGAGCCTGGCGGGTGTTCTGATGGAGCCATCGCCACAGAGACACACAGAGCCAACAATAAAAGCCATCAGAGAGATGGATGTCTCGCTGGCGAGGCAAGAGGCCTGGAAATCACCCTCACAGCCTTGCAACTGCAGAGTTGCGAAGAGTTGATGGTTGATGGAAAGACAGGAGTGACTCATGCTTCCCCGAGCGCTGAATTTATTGAAACATCTGTTGTCGCTGGAGGGCCAGAGAACAGACACGTGACAAGTAACCCTGAGCTCACCGATAGGGCTAGCGGCCCTACCAGAAATCCGGCTCAGACCCCTGAAGACCACCTTCTGCATTCAGACAGTCAGACATCCCAGTCTTCTTCCCTGAGACCACTCAACATACGCCTCCAGGCAGAGGCCACACATCTTAGATCCCACGAGGATGAGGACTGCAGGGAGGGGGTGGAAGGTGCACAAATAAACAGGAATCAGCTCCACACCAAAGAGGCTGGCCCCATTCCTGAGGGTGGTCGTACAACGAAAGCTAGATCATGCCTGGGCCTCATCGTCAACCAAAGCCATGCAGGAGGCAACGGGGATTACTCTTTTTCCTCCATTGCTGAAATCCAAGTTGAGGAGAGTTCTATCAAAGGTAACATGGCCGAGGATGGCCAATGTCTTGAGAAGTCCCTGCCTGGCTCTTTGGAAGGCAAGGTCTATCACTATTTTGTGGAGTCCACCTCTGAATCTGTTTCTAAAGGGAGGTCCTGCACAACTGAGCCTGGTGGTACTCACTCATCCTTCCTTCACCACAAGGTCCAAAAAAAGTATTCAAACTCTCCATGTGAAACCCACCAGCACATGAGCCCAGAAATGCTGGGTTTTAAAGAACATGAAACAAAAACCTGTTCCAGAGAGATATCACCTGGTGTTGATCACAACTGGAGCCAGCAATCTGTCAGGCCCAGTGAGTTTCAAGAAAAGCTTTCTTCGTGTGATCCGCAGAAACATTTGGGTCCTCAAGAAGACTCCACCAAGGCAGACATCGTGAAGCAACTCACAGAAAGCAAAGAGCAGGGGTTGGAATCAGATGTTAAGTCCAACCCACTGCCCAGCAACAGAACAGACACAGCTCCTCAGTCACTTGAAGGCCACAGTCCAGGCGCCACAGGTGAAATGCAGCCATCACTGGATCCGTCCCAGGCTGAAACAACCACTACGCTCAGCGCTGAATGCACTACTGATCTCAACTTCTTTCAGGGGCTATTGAACTCGCAGTCAAACAGGGACAGTTGTCTGGATCTGAGGAACTGTTATGCGGCTCTGAAGGTGGCTAAGGAACACCAGCTCGTTGATCTCAGGGAAGCAGCCTACAGATTCATGAGTGACAATTACCTCCAGGTTCTGCAGAGCCCAGCCATCTATGGGCACCTCAACCCAGTGGAAAGGGAACTTATTTTGGATCGACGGATGAGTGGAAGGAAGTTCATAACTGTGGCTGATGTAGACACACAAACATATGCTCCTCCATCGTCCCGGAGTTCCAGCAGGCTTTGTTACTATGACGACAAGAGTAAATCTTGGCACACAATATCCTGCCTCCCACCAGAGGCAGTCAATAGTGGCTGTGCTGTTGGCACCATGTTCAATTACCTCTTCGTGGTCGCTGGCTGTGAAGGTTCGGGGAGGCAGAAGAAGCCCTCCAAAAGAGTCTTCTGCTACAACCCACTAACGGGCACCTGGAAGGAGGTTAGCCCACTTAACCAGGCGCGACCACACTGCAAGCTTGTGGAGCTGCAGGGATACCTCTACGCCATTGGAGGAGAGTGCCAGCATACCGTTGAGCAATATGACCCCCGCCGAGACCGCTGGAACTTTGCCACACCCTTGCCCAATGACACCTTTGCCATTGCTCATATGGCCACGGTTTGTGAGGACAAGATCTATGTGACCGGTGGCACCCTGAGGTACATGCTGCTGAGCTACGACCCCAAGGACAAGGTTTGGAAGAGTAGCCTCATAAGTGGCAGCCGGGATCGCACCACCGAGATGGTGGCTGTGGGCAGCTTCCTCTACCGCTTTGACTTGAATCGAAGCATGGGCATCAGTGTACATCGTTGCAATGTCCGGGCCAGACTCTGGTATGAGTGTGCCACCCATCGCATGCCCTACCCAGCCTCCTTTCAATGTGCCGTCATAGGTACCTACATCCATTGTCTGAGCCGCCAGTTCCACCTCCGCTTTCTAGCACATGACGTCTCGCCTCAGTTCCTGGACGTGGGTCTTGAGAGGTTGCCATCGCCACGCGGTGGACTCTACCCATTTGTTCTCATGCTGCCCAAAGAAGAGTGTGGGCGAACAGAAGTTTAGTAGTGGAAGGGCATCTTTTTGTTTGACTGTCCAGTAAAGTGCACTGAGGGCAGTCAGTATCCTTAGTTACCCAAAGTAAGTTTCTTTATCACAAAGTCCCTAAGGAGGAATTCAAAAACATGGTCCGGCAGGCTTATCAACTAACAGGTCTGTATGACCGGGTCAGTCGTAAAAGTGACTGGCTGCAACTCCCAACACCCCACCCCCACAGCCATTCCCATAACTTAGTCTGTGAAGAAATATCCCAAATTCCCATCAAGGCCTGTAAAACTCAACTTGATTGCCCCGCGCGCATCCCTCTGCAGACACAATAGCAATAACTTTTGTTTTCTGTAACATTTACTAACATTGATTTTGCAGTTTCATTGTACTGTAAATTACCAGTGTTTCTATCAACCAACTCAATGGTACTCCTTTTATCGATCTTGGAAACAGTGGCTTCCGGGTTTCACACAGATCGAATTACCCTCATGAGCCACCTTAACACAGAGCTATCGAATCTCACTGGTAAGTGTATAATCCATCTGTGGCTTCCACATGACTTCCCATTATTGCAAAGGTGTTCTGTAGACCTGTATCATTTACTCTTGGGCGAAGTCTGAATAAGTTTTCCAAAAAGTGTTTCAAAGCTTTTTTGCACATCGTTGCTTTTTGAAAAATCTGCATAATTCCGACAACAGTAACACAAAGACCAGCTTGATAGTAAAGCCGAATGATTTTTTTTCTCCTGAAAAATAAAGGATTTTGCACATTTTTTGTGCAGAAAATATCTGAATGCTGTAAGTTGTGTGAAAAAAACAAAATTGCAAATACTGACACACACAACAACAACAAAACTGTGCTGCAGTCAACATTTCAACACCACGGCCATCGTTATAATAATTATGAGATAAGGCTTGTCTTGGTCCAGATTTTACCAGTCAGATCTTTCATAATTATCTCATTAATGTAATGAGACTATCTTATCTTTTCTGATACAAGCTTGAGCTTAATCTGAGATATTCTATTAAAAATACTATACAAAGATCATCGCATCATA
The DNA here is from genome assembly GCF_964263255.1 of Lissotriton vulgaris. Taxonomy (NCBI): domain Eukaryota; kingdom Metazoa; phylum Chordata; class Amphibia; order Caudata; family Salamandridae; genus Lissotriton; species Lissotriton vulgaris. Next base: position 605,769,060 of record NC_141693.1, on the reverse strand, counting down.
CTGAATGAAGTTATTTTAGGTTATAGGGTAGGTGTTAGTTTATGTTTTGGTTAGGTACTACGTTTATGAATGAAACTGTAAATTGTATTTGTATAGTGCTTTCTACCCCAAACGTGTTAAAGCGTTTTGTGGTTCTGGAGTAGGGCGCTACTCTAGAACCCACTGTTAGAGACAAATAGGAAACAGGTTGGTAATCTGTGCTTCCTTTCTCTTGTAGAATTAGTTGTGTTTAGGTTGTTACATTTATGCTCATGAGAATGTACTCTAGTGTTCTGAATAGGGGTACATTAATGGAAGTTGATTAATAAAGGGAAGATGTGAGATGTTATTGGGAGCGATGGACATGTGTTTCTGTTCTTGGGATACTGAATGGGAAGAGGAAAGAGACGTGAAAGCATGCTTTGGGGCCCATAATAAATGCAGCGGTTTGGGATGAATTAGAGAGAGGAGGGAATAGAAGAGGTGGATTTTTTAAATGATTTTATAAATAAAAAATATATATATGGATATATTTATATATATATTTTTTTTAACAGAAAAATAATATATAAATGTATATAGACATACACACACATATAAATATATGCCTGCCATCTATATAAATATGGACATATATATATATACACAGTTTGGTATTGCTGATTATGCTGGCTATGATTCTTATGCTATTGTTGCAATATATTTGAGACACGCTCTCCAGAATGGATAATTCCACTGCCATTTACGAATGCCAATAGAAAAAAAAATGTAGCTGTGCCAGGGTAAGGGAGATCAGCGTAAGGTGAAACAGACTGTCTTTCACAGAACAATTGTTTATCCCTCTAATAGCTGAAAAAAGCTGAACTGCACTTCTGCTGAATGCGGTCTCTGAGAAAAACAAACCAATTTGAGAATCGTTGTCCCTAAACTGTTTCCTCGAAGTTTACAAGATAAATGGCATTGAACAATTCTTAGAAGAAACCAAATTACTGAGTGCCTTTTATGTCGATATTGAATATTCCAAGATTGAAGATGGTTTTCTTTGGAGGCGTCATGAATGTCCCGCTCCTCAAATATTGCGCTTTCAGGAAGAAGCCTAGGCCCTTCTGATTTTTGATCTCCTTTTATTCATCATTCTCCTTCTTCCTTTTTTGCTGTTCTCCCTTCTTTTCCCACTGTCTTCTTTGTTTTTCCTTGTTTTTTTAAAAGTCTCTTTACCCTCTTTACAAAAACGCTTTTATCCCTACCCGTCAGTTTCCTTTGCTATATTTTCGTCGCACCTGCATACTTATTTTCTTCCTTCCACCTTGGCCACCCATGCCCCTGTTCCTTACCTGTGTGCTGTTTTGTTGTTGTCGGCCATTTGTGCCCTCGCTTTTTGGGGGTAAAAGCAGCATTAGAAATAGACAAAGGACTACTTCAACCCAGAGCTATGTAAAATCTCTTTTTTCATTGGATTTACTAGACGTATTAGAGTAAATAAAAAAAAAATGTTTTGGCCCAGGATTCGATACCCAGCCTGTAATGTTTCACTATTTTTTTTACATTTTTATGGATGGAATTTCTCATTAAACGTTTTTCGGTGGTTAGGATTCTCATATCTTGTATTCTCATAATTGGTTTTCTATTAAACCAAATACTACAACACTTACCAGAATCCATCATGGTTGTGAGTTTGTATCTAAAGGTCCATGTTTTGTGCATTTTTTTTGTAGGGCCAATAGACAGGTTCTATTAGATGTTGCGCTAGTACTTTTTAGCACGCCTTCAGCCCCTTTTCAGCGAGGTTGCTGCACTTTTATGAAGCCAGTCCTAGCATTTGCTACCTTTACGTGAGGTAAGATACAAACACCCAACAGAATTATAAACAGGCAGTGAAAGTATTCCCAGAGAACCCGAAGACACTGACATACAAACACCCACCACAAAATTAGCAATGTCAATAACACACATCTCCACTCCAGCACACTTTACAAGGGTCACGAGAACTAATGCTCCGCTGACAGCTGACCTTTGGTAACTGTGCTGGGCCCCAGGGGGAAGTGAAGACGCAGTCTAGTCTTCCCCTGGGGTCGTTCACGTGGGGAGGGCCAGGCTGTGGGTAGGGGTGTGGTTTGGTGGGTGGGTATAAGAATGCAGGAGAGTAAGGCGACTTCCTCTCATCCTTCAGCGACAAAGAAGTGGCGAAGAACCTGGAGGCATCGCTTTGCAGACTCTCCGAATGGTACAGCGAATGGCAGATCACCCTGAACACAAGCAAAACCACAGCAACCTTATTTACCAGGAAGCTGAACAGGAAACACCCGCAGATCCTCCTCAATGGGGATGAGGTCAAATGGGAAAACAGCAGCTCCTACCTGGGGGTGACTCTGGACTCTAAACTCAGCTGGAGAAACCACATAGAGAAGACCTGCCAGAAAGCAGCATCCAAACTGGCTGCATTATACCCACTCCTGAAGTCTAAGTCGATGCCCATGCAGAGCAAGGTGCGAGTAATCACCGCAATAATTCGACCAACTATGACATACGCTTCACCAGTTTGGAGTGGCTGCCGCCCACAGCTGCGGAAGGACCTACAAATACTTCAGAACAAGGCCTTACGGATTGCAGCAGGTGCTCCCATGTTCACACGAACAGCAGACCTCCACAGAGACCTAGGCATCGAGATGCTAGACGACCATCTCCTCAAACTCAACAGGACATTCTACAAAGGACTGGATCAAAAAGAAAACACACTGATCCGGAAACTTGCAGATATCGCTACAAACCCATTTGACCGCTATCCGCGTCCCATTGAAGCGCTAACCTTGCGAACCTGAAACAGCAACGCAGCATCCAAAAACTCATTACTGCCTGAAGGCAAACGCCGGCAGATACGCAAAACTCACCGCTGCCCTGATGGCATAACAGCCTCGGCAAGCACCTAAAACCCGCTCACTGCCGGCTGGCATTATAGCCGCGGCAGGCACCCAAACCTCAACACTAACAGAAGGATCTACACGGACAAAGACGAGACTCTCGAAGGAAACATGCTGACAATTCTGCAAACACTACTGACCGCTACCCGCGGCCCATCACTGAGCTGACCATGTGATGCAACCTCAACTGTGACAAAGTGTCACACACCAATAAGACAACCTAAACAGCGACTACAAAATTCCAAACGAATATGGAGTAATGAGGCTATTGCCTCGGTATCCAAAAACTCACCACTGTCAGAAGGTATCTGACAGGAGAAGACAAGAATCAGGCGACTTCCTCTTCCTGCATTCAGGCATTGTCGGGTGAGATAGTTTTTGTAAGGGGTTAGAGAGGGTCGTCAGCGTGTGCAGGCAGGCCATTTGAAGACCGGGTGTGGGCTGTGGATCGCAGCGGGGCCCACTGGTCAGTGGAGCGGCTCGTGGTGTCTGGCAGTTTGCGGCGGACCAGGTGCGTGTCAGTATGGCCGATGTTACGGCTGAGGCGGTGAGGGAGGCCTTGCGTGTTCTGGGGTGGGCCGGGTGGGAGGACTTATTGAGGCCCGGGGTGTTCAGCGAGGCGTGGGTGGGCCTTGAGCGAACGGCTTCTGCAGGAGTATCGGCGGTGGTGATGGCATGTGTAGAGGAGCCATCACTGCCGGGCCGAGGTGCGTCGGGGAGGGGGCGGGGCTCGGGGGAAGAGAAACGTCGCACGGAGGTCAGCGTAAGAGCCTGCCTCCGCGGCTGGATGCGGCCGTTATAGAGCCCAGGGAGAAGATTGTGCAGAGGGGGGTGAGGAAAGCCCCCCCTCGCGGCAGACGAACGCGGCCCCAGCGGAGGAGGCTGGGGGGTCAGGAGCGGGCTGGAAGGCATTTGATGGCACGATATCTACGGTGCCTTTTATGGAGGGGGGCTGGTGGCGATGGGGCCGGCCCCGTTTTTTCCTGTGGAGGAAGAGCTGGGGGTGGGCAGTGAGGGGGAGAAGGCGGCATGTGAGAAGGCTGGGTTCTTTGGGGGGGCCTTGGATCTTTCTGTGGGCCAGCGTTCTAGCACACTGGCCCTTTAGGGGGGGAGGGGAAGCAGGGTGAGCCTGGAGGAGGGTAGGTCTGGGAGCAGTGGGCTCTCCTGGACAGTCACCCCTTCGGGGCTCATGCAGGGTGTGGGGCCTAGGGGCCATTGCCCACCGTTGTTAACCAGATTGGAGGCCATGAATCTGGAAGCCAGGATCAGGGAACAGCATCAGCTGGTACAGGAGTCCGAGGCTTGGTGGGCTGAACTAGAAGCGCTCAGGGCATGTTCAGTTTGGGATGAGGAAATGGACGGGCCCCCTACGCTCACCTTGGAAGTGGAGCGTTGGGCGGAGCAGGAGAGGGCCCGGCGGGAGCCAGTTGGGGGCAGAGGGGTCAAGCAGGTGGTGTCAGGAATGCACACTATATAAATGAGGGTCTAAGGGCTAGTTTTAAGACTCTGAACTGGACACATGCCCCTAACATCAGAATTACTACAACAAAAGGTATCCTGGAGTCACAACCAAGTGTTTTTACTCTAGACTGACCACCATATGACTTACAGATTAGATTGTGAATTGAATATTGTTCATGTGTGAAAACCATTCAACTACTCATATGTTCAGCATGCAACCAAGGTAGGATTTTTTCCCATCAGTTGCCGTTCTGTACCACCACTATCACATCATTTGGGTCCTCCTTACCCAGGAGTTAGTACAAGAGAACAGTCACACTGTTTAGAGCGTGAAGACTGTGTGAGTGAGGAGACTGATGTTATTTGTTTCGCTAGGTGGTTTCGGTATAGTGTTGAAATGATAGTTACAACTGAAAGAAAGCAGTGCAGTGAAAAAGAGTGGTAGTGAGTAAAATTAGGTGGAACTGAGTAGAATAAGTGTTTTATTAGTTTCTCTCAGACCCCCAAATCTAAAACAAGCATTGGAAATGCAATAGGGCTCGCATTAGGAAAGTTTGAGCTATTGGTGTTATAAATGAATTATTTTTATTTATGTGTTTTTTTAAAAATAGCTAAATTAATAGCTTTATCATTTACAATGCCAATAGTTATAACTTTCGCAAATGTGACACCTATAGCATTTGCAATGCAACCTGTTTTGTATATACGTGACTTAGATGTATTGACATTTCAAATAAAAATGGCTTTCAATTTTTTTAAATAATTAATACTTATATAATTTATTTAATTTGTAATGGCAATAGCTTAAACTTTTGTAAATAACATTTGTGAAGATTATGTTCAGTGTTTTTTATTGTGACGAAAATCCAAGAACAGAAGTGAAATATTAACATCTTTTTGTGATTTGTAATAAAGCATGAAAGCTTGAAAAATTGAAAGAACATATTTGAACCAGTGATGCTGTGGTTGCGCTGAGTGGTGTGTGCATCGGTGTAGCTGTTTGGTGGGTGCATTGGTGGAGCTTAGTTGGAGCATCGGTGGAGCTGTATGGTGGGTGCCACGGCGGAGCTGTGTAGTGGGTGCCACTGCTGAGCTGTGTGGTGGGTGCATTGGTGGAGCTGTGTGATGGGTGCATTGGTGGAGCTTAGTTGGAGCATCGGCAGAGCTGTGTGGTGGGTGCCTCGGCGGAGCTGTGTGGTGGGTGCCTCGGCGGAGCTGTGTGGTGGGTGCATCGGCAGAGCTGTGTGGTGGGTGCATCAGTGGAGCTGTGTTGGTGGAGCTGTGAGGTGGCTGCATCGCTGGAGCTGTGTGATGGGTGCATCGCTGGAGCTGTGTAGGTGGAGCTGTGTGGTGGGTGTATCGGTGGAGCTGTGTCGGTGAAGCTGTGTGGTGGGTGCATCAGTGGAGCTGTGTGGTGGGTGCATCGGTGGAGCTGTGTAGGTGGAGCTGTGTGGTGGGTGCATCGGTGGAGCTGTGTCGGTGGGGCTGTGTGGTGGGTGCATCGGTGGAGCTGTGTAGGTGGAGCTGTGTGGTGGGTGCATTGCTGGAGCTGTGTAGGTGGAGCTGTGTGGTGGGTGCATCGGTGGAGCTGTGTGGTGGGTGCATCGGTGGAGCTGTGTAGTTGGAGCTGTATGGTGGGTGCATCGGTGGAGCTGTGTGGTGGGTGCATCGGTGGAGCTGTGTAGGTGGAGCTGTGTGGTGGGTGGATCAGTGGAGCTGTGTGGTGGGTGCATCGGTGGAGCTGTATGGTGGGTGCATCGGTGGAGCTGTGTGGTGGGTGCATCGGTGGAGCTGTGTGGTGGGTGCATCGGTGGAGGTGTGTGGTGGGTGCATCGGTGGAGGTGTGTGGAGGGTGCATCGGTGGAGCTGTGTGGTGGGTGCATCAGTGGAGCTGTGTGGTGGGTGCATCAGTGGAGCTGTGTGGTGGGTGCATCTGTGGAGCTGTGTGGTGTGTGCATCTGTGGAGCTGTGTAGTGGGTGCATCTGTGGAGCTGTGTGGTGGGTGCATCTGTGGAGCTGTGTGGTGGGTGCCTCGGTGGAGCTGTGTGGTGGGTGCCTCAGTGGAGCTGTGTGGTGGGTGCCTCGGTGGAGCTGTGTGGTGGTTGCATCGGTGGAGCTATGTGGTGGTTGCATCAGTGGAGCTGTGTGGTGGTTGCATCGGTGGAGCTGTGTGGTGGTTGCATCGGTGGAGCTGTGTGGTGGTTGCATCAGTGGAGCTGTGTGGTGGGGCATCTGTGGAGCTGTGTGGTGGGGGCATGTGTGGTGGGGGCATGTGTGGTGGGTTTATTGTGACAAAAATCCAAGAACAGAAGTGAAATATTAACATCTTTTTGTGATTTGTAATAAAGCGTGAAAGCTTGAAAAATTGAAAGAACATATTTGATGCTGTGGTTGCGCTGAGTGGTGTGTGCATCGGTGTAGCTGTTTGGTGGGTGCATTGGTGGAGCTTAGTTGGAGCATCGGCACAGCTGTGTGGTGGGTGCCTCGGTGGAGCTGTGTGGTGGGTGCCTCGGCAGAGCTGTGTGGTGGGTGCCTCGGCGGAGCTGTGTGGTGGGTGCCTCGGCGGAGCTGTGTGGTGGGTGCCTCGGCGGAGCTGTGTGGTGGGTGCATCAGTGGAGCTGTGTTGGTGGAGCTGTGTGGTGGCTGCATCGCTGGAGTTGTGTGATGGGTGCATCGCTGGAGCTGTGTAGGTGGAGCTGTGTGGTGGGTGCATCAGTGGAGCTGTGTGGTGGGTGCATCGGTGGAGCTGTGTAGGTGGAGCGGTGTGGTGGGTGCATCGGTGGAGCTGTGTCGGTGGAGCTGTGTGGTAGGTGCATCAATGGAGTTTGGTGGAGGGTGCATCGGTGGAGCTGTGTGGTGGGTGCATCGCTGGAGCTGTGTAGGTGGAGCTGTGTGGTGGGTGCATCGGTGGAGCTGTGTGGTGGGTGCATCGGTGGAGCTGTGTGGTGGGTGCATCGGTGGAGCTGTGTAGTTGGAGCTGTATGGTGGGTGCATCGGTGGAGCTGTGTGGTGGGTGCATCGGTGGAGCTGTGTGGTGGGTGCATCGGTGGAGCTGTATGGTGGGTGCATCGGTGGAGCTGTGTGGTGGGTGCATCAGTGGAGCTGTGTGGTGGGTGCATCATGGAGCTGTGTGGTGGGTGCATCGGTGGAGCTGTGTGGTGGGTGCATTGGTGGAGCTGTGTGGTGGGTGCATTGGTGGAGCTGTGTGGTGGGTGCATCGGTGGAGCTGTGTGGTGGGTGCATCTGTGGAGCTGTTTGGTGGGTGCATCTGTGGAGCTCTGTGGTGGGTGCCTTGGTGGAGCTGTGTGGTGGGTGCCTCGGTGGAGCTGTGTGGTGGGTGCATCGGTGGAGCTGTGTGGTGGTTGCATCGGTGGAGGTGTGTGGGGGTGCATCGGTGGAGGTGTGTGGGGGGTGCATCGGTGGAGCTGTGTGGTGGGTGCATCAGTGGAGCTGTGTGGTGGGTGCATCATGGAGCTGTGTGGTGGGTGCATCGGTGGAGCTGTGTGGTGGGTGCATTGGTGGAGCTGTGTGGTGGGTGCATCTGTGGAGCTGTGTGATGGGTGCATCGCTGGAGCTGTGTAGGTGGAGCTGTGTGGTGGGTGCATCAGTGGAGCTGTGTGGTGGGTGCATCGGTGGAGCTGTGTAGGTGGAGCTGTGTGGTGGGTGCATCGGTGGAGCTGTGTCGGTGGAGCTGTGTGGTAGGTGCATCGATGGAGTTGGGTGGAGGGTGCATCGGTGGAGCTGTGTGGTGGGTGCATCGCTGGAGCTGTGTAGGTGGAGCTGTGTGGTGGGTGCATCGGTGGAGCTGTGTGGTGGGTGCATCGGTGGAGCTGTGTGGTGGGTGCATCGGTGGAGCTGTGTAGTTGGAGCTGTATGGTGGGTGCATCGGTGGAGCTATGTGGTGGGTGCATCGGTGGAGCTGTGTGGTGGGTGCATCGGTGGAGCTGTATGGTTGGTGCATCGGTGGAGCTGTGTGGTGGGTGCATCAGTGGAGCTGTGTGGTGGGTGCATCATGGAGCTGTGTGGTGGGTGCATCGGTGGAGCTGTGTGGTGGGTGCATTGGTGGAGCTGTGTGGTGGGTGCATCGGTGGAGCTGTGTGGTGGGGCATCTGTGGAGCTGTGTGGTGGGGGCATGTGTGGTGGGGGCATGTGTGGTGGGTGCATCGGTGGAGGTGTGTGGTGGGTTCATCGGTGGAGGTGGGTGGTGGGTGCATTGGTGGAGGTGTGTGGGGGGTGCATCGGTGGAGCTGTGTGGTGGGTGCATCAGTGGAGCTGTGTGGTGGGTGCATTGGTGGAGCTGTATGGTGGGTGCATCTGTGGAGCTGTGTGGTGGGTGCATCTGTGGAGCTGTGTGGTGGGTGCATCAATGGAGCTGTGTGGTGGGTGCATCTGTGGAGCTGTGTGGTGGGTGCCTCGGTGGAGCTGTGTGGTGGGTGCCTCGGTGGAGCTGTGTGGTGGGTGCCTCGGTGGAGCTGTGTGGTGGGTGCCTCGGTAGAGCTGTGTGGTGGTTGCATCGGTGGAGCTGTGTGGTGGTTGCATCGGTGGAGCTGTGTGGTGGTTGCATTGGTGGAGCTGTGTGGTGGTTACATCGGTGGAGCTGTGCGGTGGGTGCATAGGTGGAGCTGTGTGGTGGGTGCATCGGTGGAGCTGTGTGGTGGGTGCATCGGTGGAGCTGTGTAGGTGGAGTTGGGTGGTTGGTGCATCGGTGGAGCTGTGTCGGTGGAGCTGTGTGGTGGGTGCATCAGTGGAGCTGTGTGGTGGGTGCCTCGGTGGAGCTGTGTGGTGGAGCTGTGTGGTGGTTGCATCAGTGGAGCTGTGTGGTGGTTGCATCGGTGGAGCTGTGTGGTGGTTGCATCGGTTGAGCTGTGTGGTGGTTGCATTGGTGGAGCTGTGTGGTGGTTGCATCGGTGGAGCTGTCAGGTGGTTGCATCAGTAGAGCTGTGTAGGTAGATCTGTGTGGTGGGTGCATCGGTGGAGCTGTGTCGGTGGAGCTGTGTGGTGGGTGCATCGGTGGAGTTGGGTGGTGGTTACATCGGTGGAGCTGTGTAGGTGGAGCTGTGTGGTGGTTGCATCGGTGGAGCTGTGTGGTGGTTGCATCGGTTGAGCTGTGTGGTGGTTGCATTGGTGGAGCTGTGTGTTGGTTGCATCGGTGGAGCTGTCAGGTGATTGCATCAGTAGAGCTGTGTAGGTAGATCTGTGTGGTGGGTGCATCGGTGGAGCTGTGTCGGTGGAGTTGGGTGGTGGGTGCATCGGTGGAGCTGTGTGGTGGTTACATCGGTGGAGCTGTGTGGTGGGTGCATCGGTGGAGCTGTGTGGTGGGTGCATCGGTGGAGCTGTGTGGTGGGTGCATCGGTGGAGCTGTGTAGGTGGAGTTGGGTGGTGGGTGCATCGGTGGAGCTGTGTCGGTGGAGCTGTGTGGTGGGTGCATCAGTGGAGCTGTGTGGTGGGTGCCTCGATGGAGCTGTGTGGTGGAGCTGTGTGGTGGTTGCATCAGTGGAGCTGTGTGGTGGTTGCATCGGTGGAGCTGTGTGGTGGTTGCATCGGTGGAGCTGTGTGGTGGTTGCATTGGTGGAGCTGTGTGGTGGTTGCATCAGTGGAGCTGTCAGGTGGTTGCATCAGTAGAGCTGTGTAGGTAGATCTGTGTGGTGGGTGCATCGGTGGAGCTGTGTCGGTGGAGCTGTGTGGTGGGTGCATCGGTGGAGTTGGGTGGTGGGTGCATCGGTGGAGCTGTGTAGGTGGAGCTGTGTGGTGGGTGCATCGGTGGAGCTGTGTGGTGGGTGCATCGGTGGAGCTGTGTGGTGGGTGGATCGGTGGAGCTGTGTAGTTGGAGCTGTATGGTGGGTGCATCGGTGGAGCTGTGTGGTGGGTGCATCGGTGGAGCTGTGTGGTGGGTGCATCGGTGGAGCTGTATGGTGGGTGCATCAGTGGAGCTGTGTGGTGGGTGCATCAGTGGAGCTGTGTGGTGGGTGCATCATGGAGCTGAGTGGTGGGTGCATCGGTGGAGCTATGTGGTGGGTGCATTGGTGGAGCTGTGTGGTGGGTGCATCGGTGGAGCTGTGTGGTGGGGCATCTGTGGAGCTGTGTGGTGGGGGCATGTGTGGTGGGGGCATGTGTGGTGGGGGCATGTGTGGTGGGTGCATCGGTGGAGGTGTGTGGTGGGTGCATCGGTGGAGGTGGGTGGTGGGTGCATCGGTGGAGGTGTGTGGGGGGTGCATCGGTGGAGCTGTGTGGTGGTTGCATCGGTGGAGCTGTGTGGTGGTTGCATCAGTGGAGCTGTGTGGTGGGGCATCTGTGGAGCTGTGTGGTGGGGGCATGTGTGGTGGGGGCATGTGTGGTGGGTTTATTGTGACAAAAATCCAAGAACAGAAGTGAAATATTAACATCTTTTTGTGATTTGTAATAAAGCGTGAAAGCTTGAAAAATTGAAAGAACATATTTGATGCTGTGGTTGCGCTGAGTGGTGTGTGCATCGGTGTAGCTGTTTGGTGGGTGCATTGGTGGAGCTTAGTTGGAGCATCGGCAGAGCTGTGTGGTGGGTGCCTCGGTGGAGCTGTGTGGTGGGTGCCTCGGCAGAGCTGTTTGGTGGGTGCCTCGGCGGAGCTGTGTGGTGGGTGCCTCGGCGGAGCTGTGTGGTGGGTGCCTCGGCGGAGCTGTGTGGTGGGTGCATCAGTGGAGCTGTGTTGGTGGAGCTGTGTGGTGGCTGCATCGCTGGAGTTGTGTGATGGGTGCATCGCTGGAGCTGTGTCGGTGGAGCTGTGTGGTGGGTGCATCAGTGGAGCTGTGTGGTGGGTGCATCGGTGGAGCTGTGTAGGTGGAGCGGTGTGGTGGGTGCATCGGTGGAGCTGAGTCGGTGGAGCTGTGTGGTAGGTGCATCAATGGAGTTTGGTGGAGGGTGCATCGGTGGAGCTGTGTGGTGGGTGCATCGCTGGAGCTGTGTAGGTGGAGCTGTGTGGTGGGTGCATCGGTGGAGCTGTGTGGTGGGTGCATCGGTGGAGCTGTGTGGTGGGTGCATCGGTGGAGCTGTGTAGTTGGAGCTGTATGGTGGGTGCATCGGTGGAGCTGTGTGGTGGGTGCATCGGTGGAGCTGTGTGGTGGGTGCATCAGTGGAGCTGTATGGTGGGTGCATCGGTGGAGCTGTGTGGTGGGTGCATCAGTGGAGCTGTGTGGTGGGTGCATCATGGAGCTGTGTGGTGGGTGCATCGGTGGAGCTGTGTGGTGGGTGCATTGGTGGAGCTGTGTGGTGGGTGCATTGGTGGAGCTGTGTGGTGGGTGCATCGGTGGAGCTGTGTGGTGGGTGCATCTGTGGAGCTGTTTGGTGGGTGCATCTGTGGAGCTCTGTGGTGGGTGCCTTGGTGGAGCTGTGTGGTGGGTGCCTCGGTGGAGCTGTGTGGTGGGTGCATCGGTGGAGCTGTGTGGTGGTTGCATCGGTGGAGGTGTGTGGGGGTGCATCGGTGGAGGTGTGTGGGGGGTGCATCGGTGGAGCTGTGTGGTGGGTGCATCAGTGGAGCTGTGTGGTGGGTGCATCATGGAGCTGTTTGGTGGGTGCATCGGTGGAGCTGTGTGGTGGGTGCATTGGTGGAGCTGTGTGGTGGGTGCATCTGTGGAGCTGTGTGATGGGTGCATCGCTGGAGCTGTGTAGGTGGAGCTGTGTGGTGGGTGCATCAGTGGAGCTGTGTGGTGGGTGCATCGGTGGAGCTGTGTAGGTGGAGCTGTGTGGTGGGTGCATCGGTGGAGCTGTGTCGGTGGAGCTGTGTGGTAGGTGCATCGATGGAGTTGGGTGGAGGGTGCATCGGTGGAGCTGTGTGGTGGGTGCATCGCTGGAGCTGTGTAGGTGGAGCTGTGTGGTGGGTGCATCGGTGGAGCTGTGTGGTGGGTGCATCGGTGGAGCTGTGTGGTGGGTGCATCGGTGGAGCTGTGTAGTTGGAGCTGTATGGTGGGTGCATCGGTGGAGCTATGTGGTGGGTGCATCGGTGGAGCTGTGTGGTGGGTGCATCGGTGGAGCTGTATGGTTGGTGCATCGGTGGAGCTGTGTGGTGGGTGCATCAGTGGAGCTGTGTGGTGGGTGCATCATGGAGCTGTGTGGTGGGTGCATCGGTGGAGCTGTGTGGTGGGTGCATTGGTGGAGCTGTGTGGTGGGTGCATCGGTGGAGCTGTGTGGTGGGGCATCTGTGGAGCTGTGTGGTGGGGGCATGTGTGGTGGGGGCATGTGTGGTGGGTGCATCGGTGGAGGTGTGTGGTGGGTTCATCGGTGGAGGTGGGTGGTGGGTGCATTGGTGGAGGTGTGTGGGGGGTGCATCGGTGGAGCTGTGTGGTGGGTGCATCAGTGGAGCTGTGTGGTGGGTGCATTGGTGGAGCTGTATGGTGGGTGCATCTGTGGAGCTGTGTGGTGGGTGCATCTGTGGAGCTGTGTGGTGGGTGCATCAATGGAGCTGTGTGGTGGGTGCATCTGTGGAGCTGTGTGGTGGGTGCCTCGGTGGAGCTGTGTGGTGGGTGCCTCGGTGGAGCTGTGTGGTGGGTGCCTCGGTGGAGCTGTGTGGTGGGTGCCTCGGTAGAGCTGTGTGGTGGTTGCATCGGTGGAGCTGTGTGGTGGTTGCATCGGTGGAGCTGTGTGGTGGTTGCATTGGTGGAGCTGTGTGGTGGTTACATCGGTGGAGCTGTGCGGTGGGTGCATAGGTGGAGCTGTGTGGTGGGTGCATCGGTGGAGCTGTGTGGTGGGTGCATCGGTGGAGCTGTGTAGGTGGAGTTGGGTGGTTGGTGCATCGGTGGAGCTGTGTCGGTGGAGCTGTGTGGTGGGTGCATCAGTGGAGCTGTGTGGTGGGTGCCTCGGTGGAGCTGTGTGGTGGAGCTGTGTGGTGGTTGCATCAGTGGAGCTGTGTGGTGGTTGCATCGGTGGAGCTGTGTGGTGGTTGCATCGGTTGAGCTGTGTGGTGGTTGCATTGGTGGAGCTGTGTGGTGGTTGCATCGGTGGAGCTGTCAGGTGGTTGCATCAGTAGAGCTGTGTAGGTAGATCTGTGTGGTGGGTGCATCGGTGGAGCTGTGTCGGTGGAGCTGTGTGGTGGGTGCATCGGTGGAGTTGGGTGGTGGTTACATCGGTGGAGCTGTGTAGGTGGAGCTGTGTGGTGGTTGCATCGGTGGAGCTGTGTGGTGGTTGCATCGGTTGAGCTGTGTGGTGGTTGCATTGGTGGAGCTGTGTGGTGGTTGCATCGGTGGAGCTGTCAGGTGATTGCATCAGTAGAGCTGTGTAGGTAGATCTGTGTGGTGGGTGCATCGGTGGAGCTGTGTCGGTGGAGTTGGGTGGTGGGTGCATCGGTGGAGCTGTGTGGTGGTTACATCGGTGGAGCTGTGTGGTGGTTGCATCGGTGGAGCTGTGTGGTGGGTGCATCGGTGGAGCTGTGTGGTGGGTGCATCGGTGGAGCTGTGTAGGTGGAGTTGGGTGGTGGGTGCATCGGTGGAGCTGTGTCGGTGGAGCTGTGTGGTGGGTGCATCAGTGGAGCTGTGTGGTGGGTGCCTCGATGGAGCTGTGTGGTGGAGCTGTGTGGTGGTTGCATCAGTGGAGCTGTGTGGTGGTTGCATCGGTGGAGCTGTGTGGTGGTTGCATCGGTGGAGCTGTGTGGTGGTTGCATCGGTGGAGCTGTGTGGTGGTTGCATCAGTGGAGCTGTCAGGTGGTTGCATCAGTAGAGCTGTGTAGGTAGATCTGTGTGGTGGGTGCATCAGTGGAGCTGTGTCGGTGGAGCTGTGTGGTGGGTGCATCGGTGGAGTTGGGTGGTGGGTGCATCGGTGGAGCTGTGTAGGTGGAGCTGTGTGGTGGGTGCATCGGTGGAGCTGTGTGGTGGGTGCATCGGTGGAGCTGTGTGGTGGGTGGATCGGTGGAGCTGTGTAGTTGGAGCTGTATGGTGGGTGCATCGGTGGAGCTGTGTGGTGGGTGCATCGGTGGAGCTGTGTGGTGGGTGCATCGGTGGAGCTGTATGGTGGGTGCATCAGTGGAGCTGTGTGGTGGGTGCATCAGTGGAGCTGTGTGGTGGGTGCATCATGGAGCTGAGTGGTGGGTGCATCGGTGGAGCTATGTGGTGGGTGCATTGGTGGAGCTGTGTGGTGGGTGCATCGGTGGAGCTGTGTGGTGGGGCATCTGTGGAGCTGTGTGGTGGGGGCATGTGTGGTGGGGGCATGTGTGGTGGGGGCATGTGTGGTGGGTGCATCGGTGGAGGTGTGTGGTGGGTGCATCGGTGGAGGTGGGTGGTGGGTGCATCGGTGGAGGTGTGTGGGGGGTGCATCGGTGGAGCTGTGTGGTGGGTGCATCGTGGAGCTGTGTGGTGGGTGCATCGGTGGAGCTGTGTGGTGGGTGCATCTGTGGAGCTGTGTGGTGGGTGCTTCTGTGGAGCTGTGTGGTGGGTGCATCTGTGGAGCTGTGTGGTGGGTGCATCTGTGGAGCTGTGTGGTGGGTGCATCTCTGGAGCTGTGTGGTGGGTGCCTCGGTGGAGCTGTGTGGTGGGTGCCTCGGTGGAGCTGTGTGGTGGGTGCCTCGGTGGAGCTGTGTGGTGGGTGCCTCGGTAGAGCTGTGTGGTGGTTGCATCGGTGGAGCTGTGTGGTGGTTGCATCGGTGGAGCTGTGTGGTGGTTGCATCGGTGGAGCAGTGCGGTGGGTGCATCGCTGGAGCTGTGTGGTGGGTGCATCGGTGGAGCTGTGTCGGTGGAGCTGTGTGGTGGGTGCATCAGTGGAGCTGTGTGGTGGGTGCCTCGGTGGAGCTGTGTGGTGGAGCTGTGTGGTGGTTGCATCAGTGGAGCTGTGTGGTGGTTGCATCGGTGGAGCTGTGTTGTGGTTGCATCGGTGGAGCTGTGTGGTGGTTGCATCGGTGGAGCTGTGTGGTGGTTGCATTGGTGGAGCTGTGTGGTGGTTGCATCGGTGGAGCTGTCAGGTGGTTGCATCAGTAGAGCTGTGTAGGTAGATCTGTGTGGTGGGTGCATCGGTGGAGCTGTGTCGGTGGAGCTGTGTGGTGGGTGCATCGGTGGAGTTGGGTGGTGGGTGCATCGGTGGAGCTGTGTGGTGGTTACATCGGTGGAGCTGTGTGGTGGGTGCATTGGTGGAGCTGTGTGGTGGGTGCATCGGTGGAGCTGTGTAGGTGGAGTTGGGTGGTGGGTGCATTGGTGGAGCTGTGTCGGTGGAGCTGTGTGGTGGGTGCATCAGTGGAGCTGTGTGGTGGGTGCCTCGGTGGAGCTGTGTGGTGGAGCTGTGTGGTGGTTGCATCAGTGGAGCTGTGTGGTGGTTGCATCGGTGGAGCTGTGTGGTGGTTGCATCGGTGGAGCTGTGTGGTGGTTGCATTGGTGGAGCTGTGTGGTGGTTGCATCGGTGGAGCTGTGTGGTGGTTGCATCGGTGGAGCTGTGTGGTGGTTGCATTGGTGGAGCTGTGTGGTGGTTGCATCAGTAGAGCTGTGTAGGTAGATCTGTGTGGTGGGTGCATCGGTGGAGCTGTGTCGGTGGAGCTGTGTGGTGGGTGCATCGGTGGAGTTGGGTGGTGGGTGCATCGGTGGAGCTGTGTAGGTGGAGCTGTGTGGTGGGTGCATCGGTGGAGCTGTGTTGGTGGAGCTGTGTGGTGGGTGCATCACCGGAGCTGTGTAGGTGGAGCTGTGTGGTGGGTGCATCGGTGGAGCTGTGTGGTGGGTGCATCGGTGGAGCTGTGTGGTGGGTGGATCGGTGGAGCTGTGTAGTTGGAGCTGTATGGTGGGTGCATCGGTGGAGCTGTGTGGTGGGTGCATCGGTGGAGCTGTGTGGTGGGTGCATCGGTGGAGCTGTATGGTGGGTGCATCGGTGGAGCTGTGTGGTGGGTGCATCAGTGGAGCTGTGTGGTGAGTGCATCAGTGGAGCTGTGTGGTGGGTGCATCATGGAGCTGTGTGGTGGGTGCATCGGTGGAGCTGTGTGGTCGGTGCATTGGTTGAGCTGTGTGGTGGGTGCATCGGTGGAGCTGTGTGGTGGGGCATCTGTGGAGCTGTGTGGTGGGGGCATCGGTGGAGGTGAGTGGTGGGTGCGTCGGTGGAGGTGGGTGGTGGGTGCTTTGGTGGAGGTGTGTGGGGGTGCATCGGTGGAGCTGTGTGGTGGGTGCATCGGTGGAGCTGTGTGGTGGGTGCATCGGTGGAGCTGTGTGGTGGGTGCATCGGTGGAGCTGTGTGGTGGGTGCATCTGTGGAGCTGTGTGGTGGGTGCATCTGTGGAGCTGTGTGGTGGGTGCATCTGTGGAGCTGTGTGGTGGGTGCCTCGGTGGAGCTGTGGTGTGGGTGCCTCGGTGGAGCTGTGTGGTGGGTGCCTCGGTGGAGCTGTGTGGTGGTTGCATCGGTGGAGCTGTGTGGTGGTTGCATCGGTGGAGCTGTGTGGTGGTTGCATCAGTGGAGCTGTGTGGTGGGTGCATCGGTGGAGCTGTGTGGTGGGTGCATCGGTGGAGCTGTGTAGGTGGAGTTGGGTGGTGGGTGCATCGGTGGAGCTGTGTCGGTGGAGCTGTGTGGTGGGTGCATCAGTGGAGCTGTGTGGTGGGTGCCTCGGTGGAGCTGTGTGGTGGAGCTGTGTGGTGGTTGCATCAGTGGAGCTGTGTGGTGGTTGCATCGGTGGAGCTGTGTGGTGGTTGCATCGGTGGAGCTGTGTGGTGGTTGCATCGGTGGAGCTGTATGGTGGTTGCATTGGTGGAGCTGTGTGGTGGTTGCATCGGAGGAGCTGTCAGGTGGTTGCATCAGTAGAGCTGTGTAGGTAGATCTGTGTGGTGGGTGCATCGGTGGAGCTGTGTCGGTGGAGCTGTGTGGTGGGTGCATCGGTGGAGTTGGGTGGTGGGTGCATCAGTGGAGCTGTGTAGGTGGAGCTGTGTGGTGGGTGCATCGGTGGAGCTGTGTTGGTGGAGCTGTGTTGTGGGTGCATCCGTGGAGCTGTGTGATGGGTGCCTCGGTGGAGCTGTGTAGGTGAAGCTGTGTGGTGGGTGCATCGGTGGAGCTGTGTCGGTGGAGCTGTGTGGTGGGTGCATCGGTGGAGTTGGGTGGTGGGTGCATCGGTGGAGCTGTGTGGTGGGTGCATCGGTGGAGCTGTGTGGTGGGTGCATCGGTGGAGCTGTGTGGTGGGTGCATCGGTGGAGCTGTGTAGGTGGAGTTGGGTGGTGGGTGCATCAGTGGAGCTGTGTCGGTGGAGCTGTGTGGTGGGTGCATCGGTGGAGCTGTGTGGTGGGTGCATCGGTGGAGCTGTGTGGTGGGTGCATCGGTGGAGCTGTGTGGTGGGTGCATCGGTGGAGCTGTGTAGGTGGAGTTGGTGGAGCTGTGTGGTGGGTGCATCGGTGGAGCTGTGTCGGTGGAGCTGTGTGGTGGGTGCATCGGTGGAGCTGTGTGGTGGGTGCATCGGTGGAGCTGTGTGGTGGGTGCATCGGTGGAGCTGTGTAGGTGGAGTTGGTGGAGCTGTGTGGTGGGTGCATCGGTGGAGCTGTGTCGGTGGAGCTGTGTGGTGGGTGCATCAGTGGAGCTGTGTGGTGGGTGCCTCGGTGGAGCTGTGTGGTGGGTGCCTTGGTGGAGCTGTGTAGGTGAAGCTGTGTGGTGGGAGCCTTAACGGAAATTACAACTCTCTAAACAAAAAAAATCTATCCTTTAACGATGCTGGATAAATTATGACAAGTGCTTGCTACTGTTCCAACAGATACATGCAGAAAAATATGTAGGACGTTATTCTGGAACGAAAACTAAATCACAGAAAAGAAAAGAGTACGAACCGTAAATGAGAGAGGTTTGTTTGTTAACATCTGCATTGGGAGAAGGTTTTGTTAAACCTGTCGGTGTTTAATTAATACCGAAGCTACACTATATTTTAAGGAATGACGAATTTTAAAGGCCTGCTTAGAAAATGATAAGTAGCAGGGCAAAATAAATCGCAACAATGTGTGCAGAAAGGAAAGAAAATATATATGAATGTTGTCTGGGCACGGCAACAGCACATGGCAACATAACTGCGCCTTAGCTAGCTACTACACAGTGCACTCAGTACTTAAACCAAAACTCCGAAAAGCCCTCTTAAGAAGCATGGAATTCGTGGTCCTAAGTTATTGAGGCACATTTTTGGGGGAGATGTGTTCCCAAAAGACGGCACTCTGATTCACTCAGAAAATGGTTTTACTGACAGATCGGCATTTATCTTTACAGAAAAGGTTACAGCATGCATTCCATGTTTCTTTTCAAGCAGAGCATAAACAGTTGTTGCAGCAAGGGGGGGAAGATTAGAAGACGAAACTGAAAGTACGGCCGGCAGGCCGTGAATAATTAGGGAGTGACTAATGCGCTGGGAGGGCTGCCTTTGATGTGGTAATGCCAGGCAGGCAGGCAGGCGGCTGGTGGCATTGTGCACGCGCTTTTTAGGGCTTGCGCTTGCGCAATGACCTAAAAAGCACATGCACTCAAAGGAATCGCCAGTGGAATCACCAGTGGTGGTTAAACACTGGATAAGCCCCTATAGAGCTTCCAGCTGTGTGCATGCGCACAGCAGGCGAGCCCTAAACAGGTGAAATAAGGAGCACCGCTCTCTCCGTCGGTGTCTCCCAACGTCCCTCTGGGCTATTCTGGGGAGGCCTTATTTACCTGAGCTGCAGCCAGGTGAGGTGAGGCGCCATCCCCACAAATACTGGATTGTGGTGGAGAATCAACACCTGATACCCAGGTGAAATTTTTCCCTTTTATTTCCTTATCACTAAATTATGCAAGCAGTAGCAACATCTAGGTCCCGATGAACGCATAGGATAACTTCCGCTTATATGCAGAAACATGTCGACCACTTGCTAGTAGATATTATGTTAAATCTACTTTTCACTGTTCACCTGTTTTTAGATTTGGGGGTCTGAGAGAAACTAATAAAACACTTATTCTACTCAGTTCCACCTAATTTTACTCACTACCACTCTTTTTCACTGCACTGCTTTCTTTCAGTTGTAACTATCATTTCAACACCATACCG
The DNA here is from genome assembly GCF_964263255.1 of Lissotriton vulgaris. Classification (NCBI taxonomy): domain Eukaryota; kingdom Metazoa; phylum Chordata; class Amphibia; order Caudata; family Salamandridae; genus Lissotriton; species Lissotriton vulgaris. Next base: position 605,749,743 of record NC_141693.1, on the reverse strand, counting down.
AAACCACCTAGCGAAACAAATAACATCAGTCTCCTCACTCACACAGTCTTCACGCTCTAAACAGTGTGACTGTTCTATTGTACTAACTCCTGGGTAAGGAGGACCCAAATGATGTGATAGTGGTGGTACAGAACGGCAACTGATGGGAAAAATTCCTACCTTGGTTGCATGCTGAACATATGAGTAGTTGAATGGTTTTCAAACATGAACAATATTCAATTCACAATCTAATCTGTAAGTCATATGGTGGTCAGTCTAGAGTAAAAACACTTGGTTGTGACTCCTGGATACCTTTTGTTGCTGTCAGGAATGGCCAGGAGGGCGGTGAGGCCCGACAATGCCAGAGCCTGCCCAGGTTGGAGCGACCTGGGGGGATCCCAGCTGGCGGAGGTCAGCAAAAGGGTGGCAGGTTTGGCGGGGTGCAAGACGGCCTCTGGACGCCGCCTTGAAGCAGTAGGGGGGTCTGCGGTAGCCTTCTCTCCGGCGCGGGAGCGGGCAACAGCGTTGTGTGTGGAGCGGGGGAGTGGTGGTGATATGCAGGTGCAGAAAGGAGTGAAGAGAGCGGTATGTGTTGTTATGTGGAAGCCAGTGGAAGATGAGCCTGTTTTGGAGTTGGATTATGGTTCCGAGAGTGAGGAGTTGGAAGAGGGGAGGTGAAGGATGATGTGGACAGGACGTGGGGGGTGCAAAGCAACAGTGGTCTTGGTGTTTTGCCGGCCTCTTGGAAGAAGACGGGCAAGGCGAAGGCGTCCACCACTAAAGCCAGCAGCTCGGAAAGACGGTCGGGAGTGACGCAGACGCCTTGGTCAGGTGAGAGGGCTTGGTCGTCTGCTTGGGAGGAGGGCCCGAAGGGGGGTCGGAAGAAGGCTTGCAGGTCTGTGGGTGTGGGGGACGGTTAAGAAATAGGAGAGGTACCCCTTGTAAAGCGTCAAGGGAAGTAGGGTAAATTATCAAACAAAAAGGAATGTCTCCCTAGACCTTCAAATTATCGAAACACAATGCCTCAAGAATGTACAATAGTAACTATAACAGTTGAAATTATGTATGAAAGTCAAATATTTATTAAAAATACATCTTGTAATTAAAAACATGAAAGATCATACACATATTGAATTCACAATACACGATAATGCAGAAAAATTGGATCCCCACACAAAACACAATTAATAAAAGTTACAATTATGACCAATATAATTCAAACAACAGAAAAGGTTGTATGACTTAGAATTTATCAATACTGTTTATACATCCAATGTTCTATTTGGCAACACAATGTCGTACACATTCATATAATTTATGTTTGGCAAAAGCGTGCTTCATTTGATTGTAAAGTTGTATGCGTCGACGCGTTTCGATGGCTAATACTTGTCTCACAATCTTTTTCAAGACAATTTCAGAGTCTCTGTCACTGTAGGGATTTTTCTATTTCCCTATAAAAATATAGAGCGTGAGAATCAACACATCGATAGTACATGATGGATTGCATTTGAACATTGTAACTATTGGAATGCATCTGGACTTCCATGTGCCCATATTCCCACCTTCTCAATTAACTTAAAAATGGTTGTTCTATTTCAGAAGAAATTTACTGATTACATCATCCTAGTCAATGACATTCTTATCGTTCCAAAGAGATTTGTTTTCCATATGGTGATGTTAACTGTAAGGAACTATAAACGTATGGCCCTTAATCAACTCCAATTAAACATTACAGTTGGGCTCTCTATTTTAAATTCACTTAACCTTTGACTTATAGTTTAGCTGTACTACTATTTATTAGACTTTCTATTTACTATTTTAAATGACATACAATCGTACCTTGGGTGGCTCACAGTCCTTAACTTTGAAGGAAATGTTGTTATAAAGTTATCCCATGGCTGTCACACTCTACAATACCCTCGTGGGATCTAAATGTTAGATAAGTGCAGACAGAATTTGTTGGTATTGCATCCCTGATATTAACAAGGCTGCTATCAGGTAGCCATTAAAGAAGGAAGCTCTCCTTTTGGAATAAGGCTAGATCCTCTTGAGTCGTTTCTTAATATTATCTGGAGTGTATTACGTGCCTGATAGGAATTATTCCAATAAGGGATGGCTTGTTGGCTGCTTGTACTACTCTGTAGAGAGATAAGAGCGCAATGGTATGTGATGGATATTGGCAGGATAAATTTTGCCGGTTCTTGCTCGTTAGGCCGTTGCTAATTTACCTTGTAACTGATTTGATTGAGTCACGAGGTTCCGGGGTCCCTTTTAAAAATTCCGCTATTTGTGGGATTCAGCCCTCAATGTCACCCGGTTAGTGCAATTCGCCGGTATGGTTATCACTCGTTCTACAAATGAAAATAAGAAAAGGAAGAGTGCTATAAACTCGATATCTTTTTGTACTCTATAAGTTTAAAAGCTAGAGACTTAATCTACTCTGTTATGTCAATTCCGCTCACCTTATATCTATGGCGTCTTCTGTTGCAGCCTGCTGCAAATTATCGTGACTAAGAATATGCTGCGTTATCGGCTTTTAAACTATTTGGAACTACCATTCGATTGGCTGCCATCTAGCTAAATTATGTCAATCCTAGACATATGATCTTCCATTGGTTCGCACTGTTGCCCAGTGAGAAGTAACTAACTTGGTTGAAACCTCGTTTCTGATTGGGAAAAGCCTGAGTAACCGCGAACGGATACACCAGCCGGATGTTGTGAAGTCCAATGGGGTTTGCGCTCTCTACCTAAAAGTTGTCGGTTCAAGACTATCGCTCGAACCTTAATAGGGGCAAGCCGTCTAACCTAATAAGCAAATCTTCCATTGGCCTCACTAGGTCACATGTTGCTCTGTTATCCTGACGGTTGTGATCTCGCTTTAAATCCTGCATCTCGTGCATATATAGAATACACTCGAGCGGGAAAAGGACCATATGGGTGGCTCATGTTTAAGCGAAACTGCAGTCAAAGGACAAGCCGTCACTCCTCATAAGCAAATTATTTATTATCCTCCCTAGGTCAAATGTTACTTTGTTTCCCTGACAATAATGTTGTTACTTTAAAACCCGCATCTGGCGTATGTGTTTACTACACCCGAGCGGAAAATGGACCATAAGGGTGGCTGAGTATTAGTAAAAATACAGTCAAAGGGAGAAAGAAACATGTTAAAAATCCTCCATCATTTTTTTAGTTTATATAAGAGATTCTCATACATCTTCCTTTAAGAATAAACACTTGTTATTAATAGTTACAGTATATGGATGAGGACAAATGCTATAGGTATCTCAAATTATATTATTCTAGCCCAATCTTCTCTTGTATTTAATCCTGTTTCAATTGTGTTTACGGGGGACGGGTCGGTGCGGGACGCAGGGGGTGGCAGCTGGTGTGTCAGGGGTCGGGGCTCCCGCGGCTGCGACAGGTAAGGCAGTGGTGACGGCCGGGGTCCAGACTGACAAAACTGTAGGGAAAGAGGACAAAACTGACGGGAAGGAGGACAAGGACAGAAAAGGGGAGGACAAGCTTCAGAAGAAATTGCCATATATGGGTTAGGCCATGTCCCTGGGGTCCCACTTATCGGATAAGATTAAGAGTAGGATTTGGAAGCTTGAATACGTAGACGTATTCAAGCTCTTGCACAGGGAAGTGCAGGCGAAGAAAGGATCTAAGGAGGAGGAATGGGAGCTGACTTGGCAACCCAGGGTGCCAGTGAGCATGGAGAATTGGACATCTACCTTTCTCATCTACACAAGTATATATTGCAAGAAGCACTTAGATAGGGCTATCCCTCTGTTGAAGTACATGGATATTATAAGGAAGGCGCAGTTACAATTTGGTGGGTTTGCCTGGCTGAGTTATGATGAGGAGTTCCGGGCCCGGGTTAGTGTGAACCCCGACAAGCCTTGGGGTGAATTTGATCAGGAGCTGTAGATGCAGTGGATGGCATTGACGCACTCGTTGGCGTCCACGCACACGGCCAGTGGTTTGCCGGTCCCTTATCGGTCCTCTCCAAAGCGGCCCACCCATTCTGGGGTGGGAGGGGCTGCTACACCCGCAGGACACACCGCTCAATCGGCTAAACCGGGCACCAGCACTACCGGTGCCTGCTGGAGCTATAACAAGGGATATTGCTCGCGTTACCCTTGTAAGTTCAAGTATGAGTGCTCCAAATGTGGAGGTCGGCATGCGGTCACTCAATGTTTTACCTAGTTCACGCCTTCCGAGCAGTGGCAAAACACACATGCGAAAGGTAGGGGGAAGCCTGGACAGAAGGGCATCTACTCCGGTTAAGGTGGAGGCGATGGCCCCGTGGCTCTCGTGTTAGCCAGACAGGGAGGCGGCTTTGAAGTTGCAATAGGGTTTTACAGAGGACTTTCGCGTGGGCTACCAGGGACGGAGGGTGCGGAGATGGGCGGATAATCCTAAATCAGCTAAATAATTGCCCGGGGTGGTTTGGAAATAAAATTGACAATTGTGCCCCATCATTTCCCATTTTTTTTATTCAGACAAGCACCCATTTTGTGTGACATCCATTTTATCTTCAGACCCACAAGCAAGACACCCTGCCTCTGGCACCCCCGTTCATTGACCACACATTTCTGTGGTTCTGCCAATTCTGGGAACCAGCAGCAGATAGTTCCTGTTTTCTTAACTGTAAGACACCCTGCACCTGGCATCTTAGTTCATTGACCACCCCTTCCTGTGCTTCAGCCAATTCCCAGAACCAGCAGACAGTTCCTGTCTTAAGAAGTAGTTCCTGTCCTTGACTGCAAGCCAGGGAGCAGATGGTCTCTGTTTTACACAAGATAGTTCCTCTTTTTGACTCTTGTGGTTCAGCCAATTCCCAGAACCAGCAAGATAGTTCCTGTTTTACACAAGATGGTTCCTGTTCTTGACTCTAAGCCAGAGATAAACCCCCGAATGAGTAAGGGCCTTCAACTGAAAGAGAACACATTTCTACACATCACATGCCCTCTCACGAGACACAAGATACGCCCCTACCTTGACACATCTGTTGGAAAATACTGCTTGTCACTTCCCTTTTTCTTATCACTTCTCTTTTCTTCTTTTGCCTATTGACTGAAAACTGTATAAATATTCTGATGTGTGAATAAAGCTGCAGACCACTCCGGAACCCGCTTGGTGCTTGAGTTCTCCCCTTAACTCGAGTTACTGGACCCTTTTTTTTGTCCTCGAGCACCATGGACTCCTCTCCTTGCTTTGACTGAAATTATGATTATTAAGTATAGAAATTCTGAGATGAGGTAATATTGAATTAATTTATCACATTAATTGGCGCACGAACAGGTACGTTCCCTTTTCCCCACGCGCCGGCGATATTGGACCCGGTACTGTCCCCTCCTAACCTTTGACAGACTTCAAAGTGCACAACACGGGGAATTCCCGCTAACTCCCTCGAGGCAAAGAGGGGGACCAACTGTGGCCCGGCATCCACACGAGGCGGTGAGGAAAATTGCGGAACGTCCTGAACCAGAGCCCAACCTGTGAAGAGACGAGTCCGAGGTTCTGCGAGTCCCACTTTAGAAGCTGCGTGCATTTCAAGATCTTCAAGAGGCCTTCCAGTTATTTTTTCGGAGAGTACTGCTGAAAAGTATAAAGACAAACCCACAGCTTTTGTGGGTGAGGTAAAGATACATGTTTTTGTTGGTCTCTCACCTATCTTTGGTGAGGACTGCTAAACTAGTGTAAAAGACGGACTCACCACTTTGTGGGTGCGGTAAAGATACAGGTTTTTGTTGGTTTCTGACTTATTTTGCGAGGACTGCTAAACTAGTATAAAAGACGGACTCACCACTTTCATGGGTACGGTAAAGATATATGTTCTGTTTGTTTTTCTTTTTCTCTCAATTCTAAATCTGTGAAAAGTTCTTGCCATCATGCCTATTTTCTCGAAAATACATAAGATAGCAATCAAAAGGAGTATTCCTGAGAAGGAAATTCCCCTTCCTCCTCGGGATACTCCAGGACACTTCATGTATGCAAAACATGGTGTTGGTGCAATTATTTATTGTGATTTATGGGTGGATTATACTAAAGACCTAGAACACAGATATAGATGGCCTGAAAATTGTACTTTTGACATGGAATGTATTATAAAATTAGAGAAACAGTTGTGGAAGAAAAAGGGAGTTCGCCAGTCACAAAGTGACTCGTGGAATTATGGAGAAAAGAAGCCTATAGGAGGCAACAGAAGGAATTGCATAAAGTTGAAAAGGGTAAGAGAATGTCAGAGCAGAGCAAGAAAGAACAGTTACAAGAAATAGGGAAATAAGTAGTTAGTGAAAGGAATAAAAGGGAACAATCAGCCATTTCTACTGGTTTTTATCCTGTATTGCCATCTACACCTGAAAACTTTAACATTGCACCACCTGAGACACAACCTACCGCCCCATCACCAGAGGATACTTTCACCAATTTCCTCTTAGATACTCCACCTCCATATGAGGTTACAGTAATTCAACACCCTCTGCCTCCGCCACCCCTTTTACAACATAACACACCACCTCTCACTCCAGAAGGGGGTGCCGTAGGTCCAGGCCCAGGTAAAAAATTCCCGACTGCCCCTATGACCCGACTCCGAGCAACACAGGGGAGGCGGGCCGAATAAGTAAAATACTTCATGACTCCTGGGAAGAAATAAGACATCTACCAGCAATTGACACGTTTCTTCAAGCGGCCTCTGAGTTTCTTCGTACTGGAGGGAACTCACGAGCCATTAACGCTATGACTACAAGAAGATCACACCCTGTAAAAATGCACATGTACAGGTTCCTCCTTTGCTGTTTCATAAAACACATACAAGCAGAGGAAAGAAATGTACCAGTTTCACTTTTTGACTTATTAGATTCCGCATCCGACCACACTAGTCTAGAACCTATAAATGATGCACTAGACAGGTTCACCCGTAAGGTGACCCGTATTCTGTAAAACTTGCAAACAAATGAAGAGAATAAGAAACTTGAGGAGGAAATTACTGAACCTACTGAAAAAGTCCTACCCGTTCGTTCTTCCGCCCCTAATTCACGAACACCCCCGCCTACATTCCTCCAAGGTCACTCTGAACGGTCATCTCCAGATGAGTTATTTGAAAAAACATCCAATGCATTAGACTACTGGTTAGACCAGGAACCTCCGCTTACACCGGAGGAGGAGGAAATAGCCAGAACTGCAACCCTATGGGTCTCTCAATATAAGATATATGAGAATGATCTCATAGCCCAACTTTTTCTAGCATTACCACGCTCACATCAAAGATTAGCAAGTCTCTACATGGTACAACATCTCATCACACTCAATGACACTCATTTTAAACATGATCCAAGACTCGAAGATTTTCTGTCTGACTACGCTGATAACATGCTCCTCAACAATAGTTCAGTTTTTCTCAACACATTTATAGATTTTAGACGGAAATAGCAGAAAACGACTGAATATAAATCTTTCAATAATACTTGTGGACCAATTAATAGACTTCCTCAAACACCCCAGTTCCCCATGAGAGAGGTCCACCCCAGAGCTGACACGAATGGCCCGCTACAACGCGTTTTTATCTATGTAGCCTTGACAAAACTTGAGTTACTAAGGATAAAAGAGATGGTTCCCTCCCACTCAAAGGATCCTGCTGGATTCTTTAAAGAATTAGGAGATGTATTAATGATGGGAACATATACTCTTTCTGATATCACAGCAATTCTGAAATTATTGTTGCCATCGGGTATATATGACAAACTAAGAGAAAAAGATTGGGAAGTAGCAGGTGAACACATTAGATGGACCGAACTTCAGAATGACGAAAATACTAGAGTAGCAGGCCAAGGTATAGGAGACAGACTAAAAGCCCTTCCTGGCACTATTTTAAAGGTGCTACCACAGTTACTGACAGTGAAAAAGGAGGACTGGGATACCATTTCCTCCTGCAAACAGAATCATGGTGAAGACATAGGAGATTATTACACCAGACTTGAAAAATGTTTTGCAGTAAATAGCGGCCTTACGCCAACAAGCGAAGCTTACCCGCATCTGTTTGTTTCCAAATTAGTAGACAACTCCTTGCCAGCTATTAAGGAAAGTGTACTAAAAGTAGAAAGTACCCGGCAAGCACATACACGACCACAGGGGTTACAAATGCTACAATATCACCAAAATCGCATTAGGGATGAAGAAGAAAATGATAAGAAACGCATGAAAGACACCAAGATGAAAGCATTAGTAGCCCAAACTGCACCCCAGCACCAACAGACACCAGGTAGCCAGACAAACGTGAAGAGCACTTGTAATTATTGCAAAAAGACGGGACACTTCGTTAAAGACTGCCCTGTCTTAAAGCACAATTTGGCTACTGGTAAGACACAGCCTCGTCCATATTAGCCAAAACAGAATGTTTCCCAAGGCAGTTCAACACTTTCAGTTCCACCGACAACACAAATGGCCCAAATGAACATTATAGACAGTGACTACACTGAATACTACCCAGATTTTTCATGATGTTGCCCAGGGAGAGAAGATGATAAACTGCCCCTAATCCCCATCCCAGTAGATCAGAAAGGCCCATTTATAGAGGTACGACTTCTTGGGGAGGATAGAAAGTTTCTACTAGACACTGGGGCCAGTAAAACAACAATATGCCATCAAGAGGTCCCAGAGGCTTCTCTATCGGGTTCAAAAAGTATTTCTCTGGGTTTCTCCGGACAACCTGTGACAAACGCCACGTCAAAACCACTGCCCTTGCAGGTTGGTCCCCTCACGACAACTATAGATCTTATATTGACAAAATCATGTCCAGAAAATTTGCTTGGTATAAAAACATTGAAAAAATTAAGAGCCGTTATTGTTTGCTCACCTAAAGATGTCAGATTATTTCTACGAGATTTTAAGGGCCACTACACAAGTAGAGAATTAGACGAGCGTTTGAAAGATTTGCCACACACCCTTTCGGCCACTGATTCCACCACAGTAGGATGTATGGAAATAACACCTCACAAGGTTACACTGAAAGAGGGAGCCCAACTACCACGTATAAGACAATACAAAATTCCACCTCAAGCTGAACAAGTATTAATGTTACTTATTCAGGACCTAATACAGTCAGGTGTGATTAAAGAAACAACTTTGAACATTTGCAATTCCCCTGTTTTACCAGTTCATAAAAAAGTGGAACCAGGAACACCACCTGTCTACAGACTAGTGGTGGATTTGAGAGAGCTCAATAAATGTGTCATTCCACAACACCCTGTGGTCCCAGACATCTCTACTTTACTCACAGCCATAGATGCAGAAGCAACACATTTTTCTGTCATTGACTTAAAAAACGCATTCTTCAGTATACCCATTCACCCAGACAGTAAATACCTTTTCGGCTTCTCCTTACAAGGACGAAGTTTCCAATTCACAAGAGCTCCTCAAGGTTTCACCGAAAGTCCAAGTGTATATAGCCAAGCGCTGAAAAGGCAATTGGATACTATTCAAATGCCCACGGATACAGCCATACTACAATATGTTGATGATATCCTCATTACGGCCAGATCTGACGCAGCATGTGCTGAAGCATCACTACTAGTACTAGAATTCCTAGCTGCAAATGGCCATAAAGTTTCCCCTGGTAAGCTCCAATTTTGTTTACAGCAAGTGGCATACTTAGGGCACTTGCTGTCAAAGGAGGGTAGGCAGCTTACACAGGAACGCATCCAGCTCATACAACAAATACCACAACCAACAACACAGAAACAAGTTCGAGCTTTTGTTGGTCTCACCTCATATTGTAGACAGTGGATCCTGCAATTTGCACTCATTTCTAAACCATTAGTGCAGCTGACAACACTCGAAGCTGGCGCTACTCCACAATTACCCGGGACAGATGAACACACGTCTCTTAAAAAGGCTATGTGTCAAGCCCCAGTGTTAGCAACACCTGATTACACCAAAGATTTTACCTTATTTGTAACAGAAAACTCAGGTACAGCACTATCAGTCCTGACCCAACTTCAAGCAGACAGACATAGACCATGTGGTTATTTTTCAAGTACATTAGATCCAGTAGCACAAGCATTACCTGCATGTCTAAAATCAGTAGCAGCTACTGCACAAGCTATTAGACAAAGCAATGCTATTGTATTGGGAAATCATCTGATAGTCCAGGTCCCACACGCTGTAGAACTTCTGCTAAACAGAACGCAAACACAGCATCTGACAATAGCCAGACTCACCGGATATGAGATGGCGCTTTTTCAGCCACATATTGAGATTAGACGATGCAACATTTTAAACCCAGCAACACTGTTGCCACTGACCTCTCCTACTGAACAACTTCACGGTTGTATTGACATAATTGATTTAGTGACCAACCCCAGACCAGATTTACAAGATACTCCCCTTTCTAAGGCAGAAATGACACTTTTTGTTGATGGTTCTTGCATGAGACTCCCCACTGGAGAACTAGCAGCAGCCTATGCCGTCACAAATGGTACAAACACCTTGGAAGCACACAAGATAGAGATACTGTCAGCACAAGCAGCCGAACTCATAGCACTAACACGAGCATGTCACTTAGCAAAAGGAAAATCAGTTAACATTTACACTGATTCACAGTACGCTTTCGGGGTTGTACACAGCTTCGGCACATTGTGGAAAGAGAGAGGATTCCTCACATCACATGGGTCTAAAATACAGCATGCTACACCCATCACTGCCCTCCTAGAGGCCAGTCAGTTGCCAGCGAAAGTTGCAGTATTAAAGTGTAAAGCACACACAAAAGGACCCGATGAAATATCAAAAGGAAATGATTCCGCAGACAGTGCAGCCAAACTAGCAGCAAACACAGAATTGAATATACTACACCGCCAATACGCAATAGGAGACCCCTTTTCTGACATCCAGGATGTCCAAAGTCACACCACAGGAACTGCTAGAATGGAAGGAAAAAGGAGGGGTCCTTACAGATCAGGGTTGGATGACACCTGAAAGAGCAGTATGGTTTCTGCCGGATGCTATGGTACAGGTTATAATAAACACCATACATGGACCAGCGCATCTGGGAGAAAAAGCAATGTTAGACAGCATACAGAACATATGGCACAACAAACATTTGAGAGCTGCAGCCAAACAAAAAGTTAAAACTTGCATGATTTGTAATCAGTTCAACCCAGGTAAATGCACAAAGGTGGAGCAGGGTGGATTCCAACCCCCTGACCATCCAATTGAAGTTCTCCAAATGGACTATATCCAGATGGAGAGATGTAGAGGTCACAAGTATGTGCTAGTTGTAGTATGTGCTCTGACCAGATGGACAGAAGCCTATCCTGTCCCAGATTACACTGCAACGACAACTGCTAAGCAACTAGTAAGAGAATATTTCCCGAGATATGGGTTGCCCCTCGTCATCTACTCAGACAACGGCCAGCCCTTCTCCTCTGAACTCATGAAGCAAGTGTCTCTTCTGTTAGGGTACACTTGGAAATTTCACTGTGTAAGACATCCTCAAGCAGCGGGTCTAGTAGAGAGACACAACCAGACTTTGAAGACAAAATTGGCCAAGATATGTACAGACAAAGGCGTGGACTGGATGGTAGCCTTACCGGTTGCCCTTTTTACATGCGTATGGTAGCACATTCCAGAACTGGTCTATCTCCGTATGAGGTGGTCTTTGGCAGACCACCAAATATGTGGGGTACGCCAATGCCTAAAATAATTACTGATGTAGACAGCAGAATATTGACTGATTACCTGGCTTCCTTGATGTCTGCACTCCAATCTTGTCGTTCACAGGTCGCTGCAGCCTTCCCTGACAAAACCGCCCCTGGAGAACACACCATCCGACCCGGTGACTGGGTGATGATAAGAAACTTCAACAGGACCAGTCCTCTTCAGCCCAGGTGGAAGACTCCGAAGCTCGCGCTCCTAACCACGCGGACGGCGGTGAAGGTCGAAGGCAGGAAGGGCTGGCTACACGCGAGCCACTGCCGGAAATATTTTGGACAAAGAGACACTGTTGCTGGCGACGCTGCCAACCCTAGTGACATTGTAACAGAACAATCTTTTGTGCCCTTGGAACTGACCCCACAACAAGAATATAAATCAAAGTTGAGGTCTGCCATCCGGACTCTGGCTAATTAAGTCCACTGGGCGCAGGTCCAGTGGTGAAATGGTTGGAGCATGGGGATGGATTTAAACACCTTGACTATGTGGGAAAAAGATAGAATGAAACGCAGAAACAAGAACTTTAAGAACTTGCATAGTGGTTCTATCTTGTCGTTCACAGGTCGCTGCAGCCTTCCCTGACAAAACCGCCCCTGGAGAACACACCATCCGACCCGGTGACTGGGTGATGATAAGAAACTTCAACAGGACCAGTCCTCTTCAGCCCAGGTGGAAGACTCCGAAGCTCGCGCTCCTAACCACGCGGACGGCGGTGAAGGTCGAAGGCAGGAAGGGCTGGCTACACGCGAGCCACTGCCGGAAATATTTTGGACAAAGAGACACTGTTGCTGGCGACGCTGCCAACCCTAGTGACATTGTGACAGAACAATCTTTTGTGCCCTTGGAACTGACCCCACAACAAGAATATAAATCAAAGTTGAGGTCTGCCATCCGGACTCTGGCTAATTAAGTCCACTGGGCGCAGGTCCAGTGGTGAAATGGTTGGAGCATGGGGATGGATTTAAACACCTTGACTATGTGGGAAAAAGATAGAATGAAACGCAGAAACAAGAACTTTAAGAACTTGCATAGTGGTTCTATCATATGTTTAATGATATTGTTTTTCTTCATAACCATTATGACGTGTCTTGGTTGGATCCTCCACACTGTTTTTCCTCCAACACCACACACCTCTCATGCACCCAACAGCACTCAGGAACACACATATCATGACCTACCCCCTCGTGAAAAAGCCCATAGACTAGCCTTACAAAACAATACCTTTATACAGATGTTACACTACACTCATCAGGCCAGCAATAGCACAAATTGCTGGATATGTGGCCGCCTCTCACCTCATCAGAAAAAGGGAGGGATGCCTCTTTTCCCCTTTCCATTTTCCTATAATGGGACTTGTGAAGCCTGGTTCACCCTAATAACAGCTGACGATACTACCCCCACCTCCTGCCCTGACGGAAATAATTCATGCAAGAATGGGTGGCCTTGGGGGTACTTAAACAAGGTACTTAATGCTGCCTGTTACCCAAATAAGAATGTAAATCCTCAGGCGACAGGTACAGTCCTAGAAAGTGAAGAATACAAGCAAGGGAACATGACCATGTCCTACAAGATGTTAAATACAAAACCTAAAAAGAATGCTGGTCCCCCTTCCATCTTGGTCTCACCAGTAAAAGGACACCTGTGCATCCAGAAAAATGGCTCTGTTCCATTAGGGCACAGTGACTGTCATACCACTATAAGTTTTGAAGACAGAGGAAAGTCCTCATTTCTAGCATCTCGCCATACTTATTTCGTCTGAGGCCAAACGGCCTATGTGCAGCTGCCCTTGAACTGGAGGGGGACTTGCTATATAGCATTCCTGTTACCCCTGTCTTTGTGGCCCCATCCACTTACCACCGAGACCTCCTGGTGCCCCATGTCAGACATAAAAGAACGATCAATACCTCCTAGGTTGACCAAACAGAAACCTCATGGGAACAGTATACAGATTTTAACAAAGGGTTCTTCTTCTTTGTTGGCCCTGTACAGAACAGCAAGCTTATACGCAGGTTGACAAGGACCGTAGAGGCTGTTGTAAACCAGACGGCGTCTGCCCTGGGGAGCTTAACCCAGGAGCAGTCCGCCATACGATTGGTTACTCTCCAAAATCGCCTTGTCCTTGACATCATCCTGGCTGACAGAGGCGGAGCCTGTAAAATTATAGGCTCTAGCTGCTGTATATTAATTCCTGATAATTCCCCATCTGTATAGATGGCCATAACAAAATTACACAAGATAGCCGTAAGTTTACATCAAGAACCTGGCACTTGGGCGTGGTCTGATTGGTTCTGGAAGATAATATCGTCCTGGGGATGGCAACTGCTGTCAGCAGCAGGTATAATATTCCAGATAATAACTGGATGCTGCCTTTGCATCCAATGTGGTCCTGCCCTGTGCGGTCTATGCGCTGCAAACTGCATTCCTAAACCACTTGTCCAGCAGAGAGAAAGGGAAAGAATTATGGGCCCGATGTAGGTAGCCCTTTACCGATCGGAATCGCCGAAAATACCGATTTTCGGCCGTTTCTGATCGGTAAAGGGCTATCGAGATGTAGGGGCACATTTTCGGTAATTTTACCGAATCGTTATCATTACCGAATCGGTAAATTTACAGATTCTGTAATGATAACGATTCGGTAAAATTACCGAAAATGCAATGTAGGTAGCCAATGTTCCATCAGCACATGGCTTACAGAATCGGTATTTTACCATGGAATACAAATCCATGGTAAAATACCGATTCCTGTGTACATGCACATCTGTGCATGTACACATGTGCCATGTGACAGACAGACGTGCCCTTAGGGCATGTCTGTGTGCCACATTGCACACATGCCCGTTTTGGGGGTGCTAGAGGGTGTCAAAGTGACACCCCCTGCACCCTTGCCAAATTCGGTATTTACCGATTCGGTAAATACCGATTCGGTATTTGACTTTAATCCTATGGGCTTCAAAGGCCCATAGGATTCAATAGCAAATACCGATTCGGTAAATACCGAATTTGTAAGGAATCGGTAACGATTCCAGATGTTGGGACCTACATCCCATTTACCGATTTTGAAATACCGAATCGGTAAAATTCGGTATTTCAAATTCAGTAAATGGGATTTACCTACATCGGGCCCTATGCTACAAGAATGTATAGATGATCTCATGCAAATTGAGATATAATGTAGGTACACTCTGGGGCAGGGAGGGAATGTGGAAATACAATTGACAATTGTGCCCCATCATTTCCCTGTTTCTGCCTGACAGACATTTTTTTTATTCTGACAAGCACCCATTTTGTGTGACATCCATTTTGTCTTCAGACCCACAAGCAAGACACCCTGCCTCTGGCGCCCCCTTCATTGACCACACATTTCTGTGGTTCTGCCAATTCTGGGAACCAGCAGCAGATAGTTCCTGTTTTCTTAACTGTAAGACACCCTGCACCTGGCATCTTAGTTCATTGACCACCCCTTCCTGTGCTTCAGCCAATTCCCAGAATCAGCAGATAGTTCCTGTCTTAAGAAGTAGTTCCTGTCCTTGGCTGCAAGCCAGAGAGCAGATGGTCTCTGTTTTACACAAGAAAGTTCCTCTTTTTGACTCTTGTGGTTCAGCCAATTCCCAGAACCAGCAAGATAGTTCCTGTTTTACACAAGATGGTTCCTGTTCTTGACTCTAAGCCAGAGATAAACCCCCGAATGAGTAAGGGCCTTCAACTGAAAGAGAACACATTTCCACACATCACATGCCCTCTCACGAGACCCAAGACACGCCCCTACCTTGACACATCTGTTGGAAATTACTGCTTGTCACTTCCCTTTTTCTTGTCACTTCTCTTTTCTTCTTTTGCCTATTGACTGAAAACTGTATACATATTCTGATGTGTGAATTAAGCTGCAGACCACTCCTGTACCCGCTTGGTGCTGGAGCTCTCCCCGTAACTCGAGTTACTGGACCCTTTTTTTGTACTCAAGCACCACAGACTCCTCTCCTTGCTTTGACTGAAATTATGATTATTAAGTATAGAAATTCTGAGATTAGGTAATATTGAATTAATTTACCACAGTGGTGGCGGCCAAATTGCAGAAGGAGGTGTTGGAAGGCAGGGTGGCGGGGCCGTTTGCGGTTTGGCCCCTTGAACATTTGATCGTTTCCCCATTGGGAGTCGTGCCAAAGAAGGAGGAGGGTGAGTTCCACATGATACATCACCTCTCCTGGCCAGAGGGACAGCCCGTGAATGATTTCATTGCAGAGGTAGGCTCACGGGTTCTCAATGCGTCAGTGGATGATGTAATTTGCAGGATGCGGCATGTGGAGATCGTTCAGTGATTGAGCAAGGGGTGTTGCAGTTTTTATTACATTGCATTGACAAGGGGTTATCGTCCGCGACCATTGCTGGAAAATTGGAAGGGTTGTCTTTTTATGGTAGTTTATTTTTCGGTTTTGACCCTACAAAGGATGTGGTCATTGGGAGGATGCTCAGGGGTTGGGGTAGGGAGCAGAGGGGGGGTGTTGAGGGAAGCAGTTACGTTTGAACTTTTGGTCAGATTGGTTGAGGTGTTACCGGTGTGTTGTTATGATAGTTGATTGAGGTTCATATTTTCCGTTTGTGCATGGTGTGGATGTTTCTTGGGGCGTTCAGTGTCTCGGAGTTGTTGGGGACGATGGCCAGAAGTGGTAGGCGGTATGAGGAGGTCAGGTTAGATGCTGGTCGCCTGGGGATTTGGTTGGGACAGTCTAAAATGAATCATTTGGGGAGGGGTAAGTGGGTTTGGTTGTGTGAAGCTGGATAGGGGGAGTGTGCCTGGTGGCTGAGTGGAGGGCATTTGTGAGTTCTTCCGCAGCAACAGAGGGGTGAGATCTTTTGTCATGCTTCTGGGGCCATGGTCAAGGCTGCACAGTTGTTGGCGGTTTTGCGCATGGCATTGGGCAGGTTGGGTTTGAACCTGGCAAGATTTGGGACACATTCTTTTTGAATTGGGGCAGCGACGGCAGCGGCACGGCTCGGTTGGTCATGGGACAGGATCCGGCGGATTGGTAGGTGGAAGTCCCGGTGTTGTGAGCGGTATGTCAGGAAGTAAGGTCCTGGGGCTGGGTTTTTTGGTTATATGGGTTGGTAGTAGCTGCATTTCAGGATGTATACTAATTCCCTTTTCTTTCGTAGGTTGCGTGGGCGGACCGGGGTGCCAAGACGGTCACGTGGATTGTGGGGCATTCGTTTGTGCACTGGGCCTCCAAATATGCAGAGCAACAGGTGTATGGCCGTAACCTGTGACTCAGAAGACAACAACATGAGGTGCATTGGTGAGGGAAAAGGGCGATGCAATGGGGGGTACTATTGCCCTGGCTTGCTAAGATGGTCCCTCAGAAAGGATGCCCGGATCTGTTGATTATCCATTTGGGGGAGAATGACTTGATTCAGCTGTCGGGTTTGGCGCTCTTGCAGCTGATGCAGAGGGACTTGGAAGTGATGAAACAGAAATTATCTGGGACTTTTATTGCATGGACTGAATTTGTCCCCAGAAGGATTTGGAAGGGGGAGTCACTAACGAGCCCACCCACCTCTCGTGGGTGGGGGGAGTGAATGATGGGGGGGACTGGAGGCATGAGAGTAATGCCAGGATGCTAAGAGAGATCAGAAGAAAGGGGTGAAGAACGGAATGGGTCATGGAGTGGAATGGAAGGTGAGTCCAGAGTGTATGAAGGTTCAGTTGATGTTGGGGGGGGGGGAGTTGTTGATTATTGTATTTTGGTTGTTTATGTTTGTGCAGCCCGGTCCTAATAAAAGCCTTTTTACGCTTTAAACATCAGTGTGGCCTGATTACTGCACAAACCTGCTCTTTCCCCAGCAGCTCCACTCTACTTTCCCTGCTGTTAAGTCCTCCGGCAGGTGTTCAAGGCTGCAGCAGGCCCCGTGAGTCTCCTGTTGCTGCCTCCTGATTGTTCGTGATTGCTTTCTGTGGTAACTTTGCTCTTGATTGTTCGTTGTTAGGTAACTGTATAGGTTGTATTGTTCTTGTAGCAGTTTTTCTTCCCCTTGTACCTTTTTTCTGTGCCAGTTGTTTTCTCCCGCTCCTCACTCCCGCCGCTGATGCCCCTGCAGCCCCTCCCTCATGTGCTCACCTCCCAGCTGATCGTCCTTCCCCACTCCCCTTCTTATTGGCGGTCACTCTGGGGGTGCGCGAGTAAGACCACTGACCGTCGGTCATTGGCCTGCTCTCTCCCCAGCCTGGTCCTAATAAATGCCCTTTTACGCTTTAAACATCAGTGTGGCCTGATTATTGCACGAACCTGCTCTCTCCCCAGCAGCTCCGCTCTACTTTCCCTGCTGCTAAGTCCTCCGGTCCCTCCTGCAGGTGTTCGAGGCTGCTGCAGACCCCGTGTGCCTCCCTTTGCTGCCTCCTGATTGTTCGTGATTGCTGTCTGTGGTAACTGTTGCGCTTGATTGTTCATTTTTATGTAACTATAAAGGGTTGTATTGTACTTGTAGCTGTTTTTGTTCCACTTGTACCTTTTTTCTGTGCCTGTTGTTATCTCTCACTCCCGCCACTACTGTTCCTGCGGCTCCTCCCCTGTTCTCGTCATTCCCCCCTCCCAGCTGATCATCCCTCCCCCTCCCCTTCTTAATGGTGGCCACTGTGTGGTCGTGCCTGAAGCAAGCCCGTCCGCGACCAGCGCCAGGGACCGGGCATCTCCTCCCACCCACCAATATAACACAGCCACCCTCCACGCACTCAACCTCAGAAGACTCAGCAACTGCCAACAGGCAATGCCGAACACGACCCACGGACAGTTCTTCTGCCTCCGCTGCCGCCAGACCTTCACCACCACCCGACCTCTTACACCGCAGAAACCAACACCAGCGACACTCTAAGATGCCTCCTCCTTAACATGCGCTCTGTACACAAACACGCCATGGAATCGGGAATCTGCTCGACTCCCTCTCGCCCGACATCGCCTTCTTCACGGAGACCTGGACCAAAGCCTCCTCCGCACCGACATCAACACCGCCATCCCGGATGGATTCAAGATCCAGAGAAAGGACCACCCCAACCAGCAGAGAGGGGGCCTTGCGATCGCCCACAAGAACACCCTCCGGCTCACCACCTCCAGTGAAACCTACCCCTCCGCCGAACACCTGCACTTCCAGATTCAGACTAGCCCCAGTTCCATGTTCCGTGGAACTCTGGTCTACAGACCCCCCGGCCCCTGAACACCTTTCGCCTCCACCATCACCGACCTCATCGCACCCCACACCATCGCCACTATGAACTACATACTCATTGGAGGCCTGAACATCCACCTCGAGAACGCCAGCGACCCCAACTCCACCACCCTTTGTGACAACTTCGCCAACATTGGACTCAAACAACTCGTCTCTACACCGACCCACAGAGCAGGACACACCATTGACCTCATCTTCGCAGCAGGCAACAGCATTCACTTCAGCCACACAACACAACCCACATGGACAGACCACGACTGCGTATATTTCACCGTTGACAAACCCAGGGCATCTAGACTAGCCCCATGCCCTCCACGAAGGAACTGGAGCAAGGTCACCGATGACCAACTCATCTCCACCCTCATCCGAAACAACCACACTTCGGCCTTGCTACGCAACCCCGACAAACAATGCCCCAGGAAAGCCGCCTGGTTCACCACTGACCTCCAAGAAGCCAGACCCACCTGCAGACACCTGGAGTAGAACTGGAGAAACACCAAGACACCCGAAAACCACGCCACCTACAAGGACGCCATGAAGGACTACCACAACCAAATCAGAACCACTAAGAGGACCTTCATCCACACCAAAATCCTCACCAACTCCACCAACTCCAAGGCACTCTTCACTGTCATCCAGGAATTCACCAAACCTCGCAGTGAAGCCACAGACATCACCCCATCCCAAGACCTCTGCGACAAGCTTGGAACATATTTCCACCTGAAGATCAAAAACCTCTACGACAACTTCATCAACTTCCACCCGACGCCACAGCTGGCCTGCTACCAAACGCACCGCCAGCCCACCATCTCCACCTGGACGCAGATCACAGTTTAAGACACCACCTCAACCATAAAAGGCATCCACTCAGGGGCCCTCACTGACCCCTGCCCCCACACATCTACAACAGGGCCACCTCTGCCATCGCACTGATTTACAACTCACCATCAACACCATCCTCGAAACATTCACCTTCCTAGATGACTGGAAACAAGCAGAAGTCAGGCCCCTACTGAAGAAGCCGACAGCTGACCCCACTGACCTCAAGAACTACCGGCTCATCTTGCTCCTCCCCTTTGCAGCCAAAGTTGTAGAGAAAACCGTCAACTAGGAACTGACGCGATTCATCGAAGACAATACCATCAACCCGTCCCAATCCAAGTTCCGAAGCAACCACAGCACAGAGACCGCCCTACACGCCGCCACAGATGACATTCGCACCCTCCTAGACCAAGGCCACTCAGCAGCCCTCATCCTACTCAACCTATACACAGCCTTCAAATTTGTCTCCCACCGCACACTCGTCGCCAGACTACACAACGCCGGCATACAAGGAACAGCCCTAGAATGGATCGATCATTCCTCACCGGAAGAAGCCAAATAATTAGACTACCGCCCTTCCTCTCAGATCCCATGGAAATCACCTGCGGAATCCCACATGGGTCATCGCTGAGCCTGACCCTCTTCAACATCTACTTGGCCCCCCTCGCCACCATCGTCCAACAACACGGCCTCAACGTCGTCTCCTATGCTGACGACACACAGCTCATCCTCTCCCTCACCAAAGACCCCTCCACCGTCAGACTCAACATCCAGAAAGTAATGCAGGATGTCGCCGTCTGGATGACCCACAGCTGCCTCAAGCTCAACACCGAGCAGACAGAAGTACTCGTACTCGGAACCATACCTTCAGCATGGGACAATACCTGGTGGCCGACAGCCCTCGAAGCCCACGGATCCCCTCGGACCACGCCAAAAACCTCTGCATCTTACTCAACTCATCCTTCACCATGAACCGACAGGTCAACCGACAGGTCAGCACCGTAACCTCCAGCTGCTTCAACACCCTCCACATCCTCCACAAGACCTTCAGAGGAATCCCCCCTGGAGTCAAGAAAGACAGTCATCCATTCACGCGCTCATAACCAGCAGACTGGACTATGGAAACGCACTATGCTCCGGCATGAACAAGTCCCTACTCCGGAAAGACAATATAGAATACCGCCGCCCTACTCGTCCTCGGCATACCCCTGCAAAGAACACATCAGCCCACACCTCTGAACACCTCTGAACGCTCCACTGGCTCCCCGTTAAGAAAAGAGTCACCTTCAAAGTCCTCACCCATGCCTTCAAATGCCTGCACAACACTGGACTCAAATACCTCAACAACAGAATCAACTTCCACATACCCAAAAGGAACCTCCGATCTTCCATCCTCGCACTGGCCGAAACCCCACGCATCCGCAGAGCCAGAGCAGGAGGAAGATCATTCTCTCACATTTCAGCAAAAACCTGGAACGAGCTCCCGGCAGACATCAGACTCGGCCGCTCTCTGAACACCTTCAGGAAAGCCCTCAAGACCTCTGATTGACCGATTGAATGCTCCCTGGGCCCAATTTTCTAAAGAGCGCACTTTCCCTATATGTTAATGTTAATGAGAATTTTAAAAGCGCACGTATACCCTGGTGTGTCTTGGCGCTGAACTAGAATAGGACCTTACGACAAGGAAGAAAAACAAGGGACTAGTTTGAAAATAACCAAGTTTTTAATTGTTTTCTGAAGGAGGAGAGGGAGTTCAACTCTCTCATGGCTGGCGCACTTTAAAACAGGTGTGCCGGGACCAAACATGGAAAGTGTGCCCTATTACATGGAATTCGCTGCCCCCAGGGCAGCCGTGAATTCGCACTGCCCAGAGGGCAGCGCAGTCCTTTGGAAAACAGAGCGGCTGCTTTAAAACCACTGTGTGTTTTCACAGTGCAGGTAGCAACCCGCCTGCACTTTGAAGGGGGATTAGTGATCCCCTAGCAGGCGGGTGCAGTCAGTGACTACAACCGCCTGCATGGGGATGTATGAGGTGTTCATAGGACCTTCTTTCCCCCCTTCAGGGGGCTCACTGACAGTGTGCACCTTTTAAGTTGCGCACTGTCAGTGTACGTCCTGAGAGCTTCTTTGCCTTTGCACCCACGTTTGTAATAAGACGCAGGCGCAGAGGCAAAGGGATTCCCTCATTTGCATGGGACACGTCTCATGCAAATGAGAGAACACCCCCTGGAGATAGCACTGGCGCTTTATGTGCGCCAGCACTATCAGAATTACAGAAAGGGCCGCACAAGCATCTGTGACCCCTTCTGGAATACCAAAATGCCCCAGGGGCACACAAACCGGGTGCAAATGCCCAAGGCAGTGGTACTACACAATGTTCTCTGGGGCGCAACAGGCATTTGCACCTGCTGCCTACCCTTGGGTCACTTTGGTATTAGAGAAGCGGCCGCAGACGCTTGTGCCTAAATGGTGACGGACTGTCAGTGATCCCCCGGAGAGCAGCCCTCTGGAGCGGGGAAGGGGGTCCACCTTGCAAGGGGATCTCTAATCCTCCTTTAAAGTGTAGGCTGGTTGCCGCCTGCACTGTGAAAACAAGTAGCGGCTTTAAAGCAGCCTCTCCATTTTTCACAGGAATGCAATGCCCCAAGGTGCGCCGGGCTCAAACAAGGAAAGTGCGCCCTTTACATAATAGAACCCCTTGTTTAATATGGCCCTTGAAGTGTGGACGTTGTACTAAGTCTGTCAGCGAGATTGATATACCTTCACAGTGCCTTTTCAAGCAGGGATCCATTCATATGAGCTTGCTATCCCAGCAGTTCTACTACTTGGGTCCCTTTTTGACCTAGGCCTTTGAATATCTGTTAGGCCCACACTTAGGTCAAATTTCAGAGTTCCTATCTAAACCCTATAGTCTGCCTTAAGGGTAGGAAGGAAGGAGGTGTTCTCCTCTGGCTCCTAAGACAGATGTTTGCGGTGACTACATTCTGGTGCCATGATTCGGGCTCAATCATTCTTGTTCTGGTAGGACTGCCTCACCCCACAGAAAGTGGAGGGTTTTAAGCATGACCTGAAGTCGGCTCACTCAAGTGGATTTGTTCTACCTTTAGAGCCTTCAGGATCCTGAGTGGGGATTGGGGCATGAACTTTTGCTAAATATTGGCCTCTCTCTGACCATGAAGAGCAAGCGAAATCTGCAACCTTAAATGGTCACATAGACTCAGCTCATGTCACCAACTGTGATTGCTGTTCCTGATATAACTTTGCTAATTAAATGTCAAGCAGGAGGCCTTAGCTCTAGCTCAAAAGCTGACAAAGATTCTGCTCATGTCACAATCTGGAATAACAGACCTGGTCTCCTGTGACTCCTGTAGTGAAAGCCTGTACTGCGCTATTTTAGACTTTCTACTTTGTTTCCACTACTTAATTAAACTCAATAGGAGAAATGATATCACTCATCACCATGAAACCACACATACAACAGTACACAGTAGACAACAGTTCTCACATATTCAACACTCGACCAATGGCCCAGGTGGGCATCCAGAACTCTCTCTTTGTACCCCAGGTGACTGGCACAAGGAGGCTTTGCATCAGCCCCTCTGCAGATGTTGGTGGTAGTTTTTCCTCTTGAATTCCATCCAGGCTGCCTATTTTTTCAGTTGCAAGTGGTTGAGGTTGGTGTTCTGGATTGCTGAGGAACTGAGTTTGGGAGAGCCATTGGTAGTTGGCCACGTGGCTTTGGATGGACCCTTTTTGTTAGAGGGGGTATCTTTGGTATAGGGTGGAAGGGAGACGAGTCCAGTGAGAGTTTGATGTTTGTTATTTTTCAGAGAAGAATGCAGCAAACATTTCACAGAACTTAGTCAAGCCAGTAATTAAGTGATGTGGGAAAGAGGAGGTTTGCTGTTCGATGATGTTGAAGAGGCCTTTAGGTCTATTCCTAGAGTGGTCAAGTTGGGCTCGAAAGAAGAGGAATTTTTCTGTGAAGATGTGTTTTTTGTATTTTAGGCATTCAGCTTGGAGGAGCGAGAGGTGGGTTAGCAAGGATTGTTGTCTCCAGGATCTTTCAGCCATTCTAAGCTGCCGACTCTCTTTGTTAAACCAGGATCTAGAAGGGATACTTCTTGATTTCTTGAGTTTCCAAGGGGCGATTGCATCAAGAAGTTCTACCTTTTTTATGTTGTAGTGAGAGGTGAGAACATCAGCAGAGGTCAAGTTAGGTGGAGGAATAATTTGGGAACTGACTAATGCGTCCAAGTCTGCCTGGGGGATTCAGCATGTGTTCCCCGCTGAGTGCTTGGGATGGATGGTCTGGGAGTGGACGTTAAGTTAGTTACCATTGAGACTGAAAAGAATTAGGTGGTGGTCAGTCCAGTCCAAAGGTAGAATGGAGTGGAGGGATAAGGCGTTATGTTTACAAATGATTGCATCAAGGGTAGAGCCTTTATTGTTAGTTTGCTTGTTGCAGTGTTGGGTGAGATCATTCGCTTCAAGGAGGGAGGATATGTCTTGTGCTATTAAATTTTCTGTATTATTCAGGTGCAGGTTTAGGTCTCCTAGTATAATGTCTGTGATGCCCTTTAGGGAGTTTTGCATTATTAGGTCTGTTAAGTCTTCAAAGAATAGAGATTTTCCACCTGGTGGGTGATAGATGACATTTAATTTGGAGGGGTTAGGGCCTTTGGAGGCGAGATGAACTCCTAAATATTGGAAGGTGAGGTATTTTGTAGCATGAAATGATTGAGAAACCTCGTGTGGTGAAGAGATTCAAAAAAGGGAATGAGTGATCGTTCAGCCAGGTTTCAGTTAAAAAGCAGATGCAGATTTTGTGGATGGTTTCTGCTACTTCAGTTGCATGCTTAACTGCTGACCGATAGTTTAGTAGCATGCAGAGCGGCTGAGGTAATGATCTCGGACAAGACTGACTGGGTTGGATGGAAGCTAATTGGGTAGGTGGCCTGGGAGGGCAAGTGGTGGCCAAGGTCCTACTAGTGCCAAGGATGGCCGGGATCTTGTGGTACAAAGGATGGCTTGAAGCGTTGTCACGTGTTGCTAAGCAATTTGGCTTCTCGTTGCGACATTCCAGTCGGGAAGCGTATTGGTTTAAAGTGGCAATGAATAAAGGGGATAGTTTGGCATGTAAAAGAGGATGGGGGTCAGAGGGCATGTCTGTAGATTGATCAGTGTTCATCATAGATGTACATGGGGGGGCGGGTTGTAGCGAATCTTCACATCTTTACGTAGTGAGGAGATTTTATCCAGGATAGTGCTGGTTTTGAGTTCTAGACAAGCTATTATGGGGAACCGTTGTGATGCGGTTGGGTCTTTGGCGGGGAGTGGGGTAGACTGGCATTCTTCGACAGCTGGAGTGGGGGCTATGGGAATGTCCAGCCTGCTGTGGTTGGAGGACTGAGTCAGTTTGGGTGTGGTAGGATGAGCTAGCTAGCTGGCTGGGAAAGTGGGCCCTGAAGGGGGGAGGAGTAATTCTTGCAGTGGAACCTAAACTTTAGGGTGTCTAGGGATGGGAGAACCTGTAAGGGGGAAGGAAGAGGAGACAGTGTGAGGGATGTTGGGAGTAGAAGGTTCAACTAGGAGAGGAGGGAGTGTATGAGAGTTCTCTGGGGGAGGAAGGGTAGTTAGGGAAGAGAGCATATGGCATGGAGGCTGGGTGGTCAGTGAAGTGGCAGTCTAAAATGGATACATTCTGTTCAGAGGATTGGATTAGGATGTTGCCGTTTCTGTAAATGGATATGGGCAGTTCTACAGATGTGCACATTGTACAAAAGCATAATGCAGGTAATCCAATGGCTGATGTGACTGACACTGTGTCTCATGCTGTATTCTAAGGTGGGTGGAAGCAAAATGTAAATGACTGTACAGCATACCAATGGACGAAGATGACAGATTGAAATCTACTTTGTTCAGGTATATATGGTACCTATATATATATTATTTATTTTTAAAAAGTCTTGGCTAATGCCAGACTTAATTATGATGTGAAAATCAGGGTGGGAAAGTGATACTCCGTGCACTAGGTGCTTTACCCTTTAGAACTTCAAAATGCTCTTTGGTTTGTTGCAAATCATTTTTAAAATTTGAATTTCACTTTAATAGAATTTATTAGGTGCTTCGCCACAAAACTCGTACTTGCATCAATTTAGCTTAATCACCTCTTGGCAGAGAGTCTTTTTTTTTAATCCTGCAGTCACCTTTGCACAACTGCCAATTGTCACCTTGTCACACGCAACACCCATTAGCTTTTTAGACAACAGAACTTTGCACTGTGGGCCGCAGTAACTTCGCTTGTCTCGCTTTGAAAATAGGCCAACAAGTGTTTGCCTGCAAGGTGTTGCCTGTTGAAAACCTCAACTGGATGCAAGTGTCAGACATAATAACGATCACTTAGCAGCTGTGTGAAACAAAATACACTGCGATTTCGAGATAGTCTTTTACAATGGTTCCAATTCAGTTGTATGCGAAAAGTTTGAGACCCAACCAAACAACAGGAAGCTGTCAGGGCTTTTTATTTATTATTTGTGTTTTATAGGGCGAGGGCCAAGAACTATTGCGAGGCCGCTTGAGGGTGCAAGGTTTGTGAAAAATTGAATTCACATGACTCCATTTTCTTAACGACAGCATGACCATGTGACCTTCATTGTCAACACTGTTAACTCATTTATGACTTAATGCCGGATTAATCGGATGTTAACCAAGGCCTGGATTACTTATTGGGTATACTATCGCAATCTGCACTGTGGTGCAAACTTTCATGGTGTATCAAATGGATTGTGTCAGCTCACTTTATGCACCTGCACAATACCACCTTACTTTTCAGCCATTTGCTCATCTATATATCTCATATTACAGACACAAGCAGAAAGAACAAATGATGGACTGAATGCTAAACAATGCAAACATTCACCCCAGTCACTGAGCTGGGTTTAATCCATCATTTTTTTGCTCAAAATTCCACTCCAGTTTGGATCCAGCTATATGCAAATCACTCTTGACCCTGCTCTTCATGGTAACAGTCCAGCCCAAACTCCCAGGCTAGGTCCCCCCTAGACTGGAAACAAGCATCCTGGGACCGATTTCTGGGTATGACACCTATCAGCCAGGCTAGCTTGAATGTAGTGGCACAGTGAACACGGGATCCATGTCTGGGCATACCCTTACGACTTAGGGAGACAAAAGCAATAAGAACAAATGATGGACGTCATGCTGAACAATGCAATCTTTCACTCCCAGTCACAGATCTGGGTTTAATCCATCATTTGTTTGCTCACCAAGTGACACCATGCCACTGGATTCAAGAAACTAGCTAGGGAGGACCTGGCCTGGAAGTTCGGGCTGGACTGCTCCCATGGGGAGCAGGGTCAAGACTGATTTGCATATGGCTGGGTTTAAACTGGAATCATACGTTGGGCAAGAAACTAGGGATTTAGGCCCAGATTTCTGTAGTAGGGTGAATGTTTCACATTGTTCAGCATTCCGTCCATCAATTGTCCTTTTTTGAATATTTCAGACCTGGGCACATGGCAAGCTAGTAATCATAAAGTACACAATTGTACACCACAAAAAAAATGATGCTAAGTTAGTACACCACCTGCCTGGAAAGAAGACACAGAGATCCACGGACCTTCCTAAGCAGCCCATTGTAGGACGTGCAATCCAAAACTCTTTTCCATCTCTCAGTATTGGGCTGTCCCCTGCACAGGCAAAAGTTTGTGCATGCACTGAGGACCTTGCTTTTCCAACGTTATGCAGTGCACTGTCTCTGTCTGTGCCTGGCACCCACCACCAGCTTAGCACAGACATCATGTTCCAAGATACAGGATAGAATCAGATTTCCCTTTGGTCACCTCTATAATATAGCACATGTGCAAGGACAAAGATGTTCCCTAATTTGCATGGGTCCTTTAGTGCTTAATTTGAGCATATTCTCAACACCAGCAGTTATTTGCCAACACCAGCACTCATGACAGTCTCCCATATGGTGGCTCTATTTGTCTAATTTAGGGATTAGCACAAAATATGCATTACAAATAACTACTACCTGCAGCCCAAGCCATTCTTATAGCTTTGGTGGTTGGAAGAGTCTCAGTTGTCACACTTGTAGGAATGTGATGCTTAATGTAATACCTGTGTTAGTACTGTCACTGGTGGCGCTGGCAGGGGCAATGGGTTGTGCAAGCTGCAGTGATTACTTGACGAGGGCCTATGCAAGGTGAATGGGACCCCCTCAACAATATCTTAAAGGTCAGGGAGAAGAGGGAATAGAAAGCAAACCACACTTTAGAAGCTCCCTCTTGACCTATATTTCTTTTACAATGATTCAGTAGAATTCAAAAATGGGCTGTTTAAATTACAACATCATACAATTATATCAACATTCTTTATAACTTTTTTTATTCATTTTTGAAACATTTTTCTGTTAAATATCAAATTCATTCTCAATAAACAATATCTAATTACTCAACATACAAGAATATAATCATCATATACAGTTGTAACTTTTCACAATTTTTGACAACATGTAAACCCCGGGTAAAAATATGCACACACAAAGAAAAAACACGCTCTCATACATTCATACTAGTTTCTGTAACATTCATACTATATTCAAAACTCTGGCAAGTCGGAGACTTAGATGTACAAAGTGATCTCCTTTGACCTAAAAGACAACTGCAATAACCAGGATCTAAATGTCAGTGGTCGACGTGTTTCAGTGGCACTGGTAGAAAAAGCACACCACCTTCATCATGACCCGCTACAGAACCAACCAAAGTAAAAATAATACCCAGGGAGTACTGTTAAGGTTCTTATTATGTATGAGGTAAGTAGTTAGACCGTCCTTCTAATAATGGCAGCGACTGCCACCCCGGAAGCTTGTTTCCTTTCCAGTAAAAGAATTGGCTTGGTAGTTTGGTCTGCCCTGTTCCAATGATGCACTGGGCCAGGGACAGACTAATTTGCATGTAGCCAGGTTCTGAGCTGGGATGGTGCAGTGAGCTAAAAAACGGTGATGGATCAAGCCCTGATTTGTTGACTGGGTACAAGTGTTCTGCTTAATTCAGATACTCTGTCCATCAGCACCCCCCTTTTCTGAATCGTAAATCTCCACTCAGCATGGAACACAGGAGTCTCCGCTCCCCCCTTTAGGGAAATGTGGAAATGTTGTGGCCACTTCTGAATCCGGGGCCGCTACTGGGCTCATCTCATAATGCCACTCAAAAGAAATGCCCCCAAGGGCGGGGAGACCTCCTGTGGTCCCCCGCAATGGGGACCCTTGCAATGGCAGCTGCCCATTAGTGCACTGGGCAGCTGTTCTACTTGGTAAGTAAGGTGATACCAGCTCCGCTCCTCACCCGGCCTCTTACTGGTTAAGTTGTCGCACACAGACCACCCACACTCCAAGAGAGTCAGACTCGCCCTGGACTCCCTCTGCGTCTACCGGCCGGGCCAGTGCGACCTTCATTCCTTTGCTCCTACTGCGGGCCAAGAAGACATGGAGCGACGTCTCCACTCTCTCTCTCGCGGACCTCCAGCAGCCCCCAGCTGAGGCCGTGAGACTTTGCTTCCTCTTGCTCGACTTCTTGTGGCAGTGGGCCCTGCCCACAACCAGGCTCAGTTACGCCTGGTTTCAGTTTGCTGTTGTCTCCCTCGAGGGAGCCCCGACCGCAACCAGGCTTCCCCTGCCTGACTTCCGGCAGCTGCAGGAGCTTCTCCCTTGACGGCCTCTCCTCACAGCGTGATTGCTCTCTCTGCGACCGCCGTATGATATGTCAGCATGAGCCCACGTCAGGGGATCCAACCCAAAGGGCACAGAAATCCTGGAGCTCTCCCCGCGCTGCTCAGGGCACAATGCACCTCCCAGGCGCTTCAGGGCACCAGAAGTAGAGCGCTCACCACATGCTGGATTTAGAGGGCAAATAATAAATAAAATAAAGCACTAAGCCTGTCTCCCACCTGAAGACACAAACAGGGAGCAGGCAGCGCTTCTCTTCAAGAATCACCAAGGGCAGATCTGGGCACAGGCAGGCCAGCACACTGGGTCACCCAGCAGAGTGGAAGTCCTACAGCAGGCAGCAGGTCAGTCCCCAGTGGTGGTTCCTCCTGGCACACTGCAGTCCATGCAGTGTCTCTCTTTAGTTCAGCTCCAGTTCTTTTATTTTTTACATGGGGTCACAGCCCCAATACTTATAGGACCGACGGTCTTTGTTCTTCCCCCTGGCACAGGGCTCTGAGCCCAGTCCAAACCAGTTAAGACATAATTAACAGTGCACAACACTCCCCATTCAAAAAGTAATACACACTGGTTCCTGACACACCGCAGGGGGCGTAGCCATCATTATGGAAAGCAGGCACAGCCCTATTCAGGTGCAGGTGCTACTCCTCCCACCACTCCAAATGCAGATCAGGCCTATTCAGGTGCCAAGGTAACCCCCTCCTGCTACTCTAAAGTCAGCCAAAGTCTATTCAGCCTAGCGCTGAGTCACCCAGGCAGGGCAGGACACACATCAACCATCCCAGAGACTGGCTGGAATGAATGCACATCCCCTCTCTCCTGTCAGTCAAAACCAGATGGTTAATACACACCAGGCTGGCACAAAGAGACATAGCACACAGAAATGCCCACTTCTAAAAGTAGCATTTCTAAAATGGTAATATTAAATCTGCTTTCACCAATAAGCAGGATTTGTCATTACTATTCCAAACATACCAAACTTGATTATGTTACCCCTCTCAGATCAGGAATTACCACTGAAGCACACCTCGGAGAATTCCCAATGCATCCCTACGAGAGGGCAGCCTTACAGCAGTGAAAAGCCAAATAGGCTGTTTGTCACTACCAGGACTTGCCACACAGTTAAGGCACATGTCCTACCTTTTATCTACACCTCACCCTGCCCATAGGGCTAGCTAGGGCCTACCTTAGGGGTGACTGATATGTTGTAAAAAGGAGAATTGCAGACATGGCAACCACTTTCTGTGCCATGTTACAGTGGCAGTAAACTGCCCGTGCAGGCCCTGCAGTGGCAGAGTCCATAGACAGGTTTGAAAGGCTACTTTGGTGGGTGGGGCAAGCAGCGCCGCAAGCCCACCAGTAGCATTTAATTTACTGGCCCTGGGTATGTAGGATACCACTGTACAAGGGACTGATAGGTAAATTAAATATGCCAAATAGGTGTAGACCAATACTACCAAGTTTACGACAGACAGCAGATGCACTTTAGCACTGATCAGCAGTGATAAAGTGCCCAGAGCCATAAAACCACCAACAACAGGTCAGACAAAATACAGGAGGAAGGCAAAAGGTTCTGGGATGATCCTGCAAAAAGGGCCAAGAATAACAACAGGGGCTGCTATGAACTAATTTATGGAATTCCATGTACCCACCTCAGAAGCATGGAAGGATATGTTTGCCTTGCTGGGTTTTGAATTCATGAACATTTCATTAAGCTGTGGTGAGTGTTCAGCACACTGAGACATCTTCCGTAGATTGGTTGGAAGTGTATGTTGAAGGACAGATTTCATGAGAGTCTTGTGGCTGACATACGAGGGGACTTTACTGATAGAGTGTCATTTGTAAATGCTTCAATGCCTCATCAGGGGCATCAAGCACTGTGTAAATGCATTTCAGTACAATACAATATGTTTGACGCAATTCATGGGGAGGCATTCAAAGACACAATGGTTGCTTTGAAGTGGTCCGCATTTCTGAACTCTAGGGGATATTGACTTCAATGTTTTGTACAAATAGTGTTTAAGTTTGAGCGGAGACCTACACAGGGGTCATGGTAGATGTAAAATCCGATTTGAACAAGGGCAAACAAAGAGGGGTTCCTGGGTTCCAAAGTGAGCTGGGACAGACCTGCTCTCAGCCTCAGCTGTGAATTGCTAATTTGTCAGCACCCTAATTAATATTCTCTTCACCTTGGGACCAAGTTGTATGATCCTGGCAACAAAAAAAAAGCACTTCAGGCCTCATTTGCTCTGCCAGAATGCCACTTTTTTGACGCTCTGGTGGAGAAATGTGCCTCATCATATTTTCATTTAAATATGTGCCCCTTTCACACAGAACACTGCATAAAAGGGGTGTTTCATGGGTGTTGCTGTGGGTGTTCGTACGCAACTCCCATGAAATTTGAAGCATTCCAAGATTTACGAAGAATCATAAACCTGGGAATGCATCAGATTCTAACGCCACCCCAGGGGTGGCATTAAGGAGGCGCAACAAGGAGAAATATCCTTATTTCACCATGCTTTTTTCCTCTTTCTATGTGTCCTGCAAGCATACATCGAAGGAGGAAATCGCCTCCATTGATTGATTTTGTGCAGAATGGTGTTCCTTCCTGCACAAAATCAGTCATCCCGCAACTTGCAAATTGGCAAAGGGGTGCCTTTGTTGGCGCTAAGGTGCTTTATTTGTGCCAGCGCAGGGGTCAGTACAGGAATGCACCATATTCTTGTAAATACAGTGCATTTTTGCACTTTTAGAATGACGCAGCTCTGCAAAATTGCTTGTGGCACCGCGCTGCGCCATTGTATTGTAAAGGAGGCCCTTCATCTCTTTATGACTCCAACACCTTCTCAGCATAGACAGAACTTGTAATTGCTACTTACAGTGAGGGAAAACATGTCTGTGTGCCAATTCGTGATCCAGGGTCCAGCCTCCATTGGCCTTTCTGGAGCCTCTCTCAATTCCCTCCGCTTCCTTTCTTCTTTCCATTTAGGCGCTGCTAAGTCTTACAAGACACATAACAGACATGGTCACTAGATTTGCAGTGCTACGTGGCAACAACAGTGTGCTAGAAAGGGCGAGAGCCTCTGAAAGACTCCCAGGGCTAGCAACATTCAGTTATATGTTATACAAGCGACACATGACTGATTCTTCAACAGTTTTACCTGACCTTGAGAAATGTCACTGAAAACTCCCTGCTCCCCACAACTTAACCAAACCTAGTCACCTGTGCAGGAATTATCACTGAACTTGCAAAACAGACACATTTGCAAAGCCAGCACTTCTGGGTTCCGGCGGGAAGCGCCGTGTCTCGTGACGCACCTGGCCGCGGCAGCCGCGGTTCAAAGACTTTTACGAACGAGTTTGCGTGCCGGTGGAGCGGGCTGGCTCTCCCCTCAGGAGAAGGCCGAGTTCCAGGTCACTGGCACCACGCCGGCTAGACTCGATGCCGTTAACTCACAGTCCAGTGGAAACCAGCCTGGCAGCTGGACCTGCACAAACAGCACGAAGGATTCACACGTTTGCCAGCGAGAGCCTGGGGAGAGCGCACGGAATCATACGCACTTCCGGTCACCTGCCAGAGACTAAGGTGGTCTTCGTGATGGGGACAGGCATTTAATTTTTTCAAACTGCATGCTTTGCGCACCTTGTTGGGGGGGGGGGGGGGGGGGGCACAGCGTCTGCGTGCCAGGTGGTGATCATGACTTTACATGGAAAAGTACATGGTACGTATATTCATGGGTGTTTAAAGTTTATTGTTATGTGAGCGAAGTCTCGCCTAGATCACTTTTAAATGGCCTAACCATAGTTCTCACTCTTTACATGTTTTTCATATACTTAAGCTCTGGCATATCTTTTTCATGAAAATTGGCAATAATTCCTTGATGTGCTTATGCCAAGGCAACCAAACTGATTGATGCTCATGTAAGGTGCTCCAATACAACTGGGGTGAATCGGAGCCATATAAAACAGCATAAATAAATTAATGTACTATTTTTACGCGAATTAACTTTAAAACTGTTGAGCATATTTACAAGAGGCCTGCGCCACGGAGCGTCACTGTTTTTGACTTGCCGGTGCGCAAGCCTCTCAACCATATCTATGAGGCGACGCAAATCCACCCTGAGTGGTATTGCATGGCCTCATAGATATGGAATAAAGCACAGCGCGCAAGGCGTTGATTTGCCTTACTCTGCGTCAAGGCTGTGTTCCATGGGCTTTGGAATGGGTGTTCCCATGCAACACCCATGTATTTTGACACTGCCCCAGATTTAGATAATCACGTCAACCTGGGTCAGCACCAACACCTTATGCTTGCTCAGAGTAGGCATAATGAGGAGCAATGTTTTCATTTGTACATGTTTTTCCTCTTTCAATCTGTGCTGCATTTTGCAACACACATCGAAGGAGGAAAACAAACCTCAAAATTGTTTTTGTGCAGGAATGTGTCTTTCCAGCACAAAAACAATCCTGCCATCAGCGCAGACACTCTTGCACCAAGTGTGCCTGCATTGGCGCCAAATTGAGTAAAGGTGCTGGCTGAAAGGACAGAATGCACTATATCTCGTAAATACAGTGTATTCCCACTCTTTCAAATTGGCATAAGGAAGCACAGCAAAAAGACTCGTGGCGCTGCCCCATGCCAATTTTTTGTTAATCGGGCCCTGTTTTCCTCAAGGTGGTATGCAAACATCTCCAGTATGACTGTGGAAAGCATACACTACTGTCCTATGCTTCACTTGTGGCAAGCAACTCACTGATCATCTCAGCAGGTTTTTACATTTTTGCATCAACAAACATAATAATCATGGGTATTGTTCAGTAAGACCCTGGAACACAGCTCAGAAATGCACCTCTCCTGCGGAGAGTGACCACAGTCTGAGAGAGACTAGCAATGGTGGCAGATGGAGTAGACGTGCTCTTTTCGACAATGCTTTCTGGGAGAGATGATTGCTGGTCTCTCCTGTTAAAAGGTCTGCCTAGTCTCTCTGAATGAGGTCTCTCGTACTAGATGCATTACATGTGGAGTAAATGTATGTATATGCATGCATAGAAGAGCAGGCACAATGTGCTGGACTGACTGTGGACAGAAATCAATTTTGGGATTCATGTGTGTGGTAAGCATGGGCGGAAAATCCGTTTCGCTCGCGGATTTTGCGGATTTTTGGGAAATTCGCAATCCGCGAGATTCGCGAATCTCCCGCAAAATCCGCAAATCCGCGAGCAGCGGATTTTGCTCGCACTGCTCGCACTGTTCGCGTGAGTTCGCGTGAGTTCGCGCCCCGCGAATAAGTGCAAAATTGCAGAAATACGATTTTAGCAAACTGAAAGTAACTACTTACCAGGTTCAAAAGTTCAGGCTCATCATTAGTAGCCATTTCCTGTAGTGCTTGCTGAGGGGCCCCTCCAGAGTTCAGTTGCCAGTTGCAACTATTATGTGACCCTGCTCTGAACCTCAGAATAGTTACACATATGCCACAAAGGTCCTGAATTACAGCTAAGGGAGACAAGCAGGAGCCAGGCTGGCAGTTCAAATCCATTAATCAGCCCCTAATTCATTATTGTCAGTTGGGGCAGGGCAGGTGTTGTAACTAATTTTGCAACAATGAAAGCACTTAGCAAGTGCAAAAGTTCACTAATCAGGAAGCACTAAGGAAGCAGGTGCCAGCTAAAAAAATATTCTGTGACACATTAATCAGCCCCAAATTAATTCAGGTCACTTGAGGCAGGGAAGGTGTGCTTGCGTTGCCACAATAATGTACACTGACTGGACAACCAGAGGGTGCTGTGATGAAACAGAGGGTGGCATGGGTGGGCCAGAGGGTGGCATGAGTAGTCAGAGAGTGGCAGTGGTGACAGAGAGTGGCAGTGATGAAGAAGAGTGTCCCAAACAGGCTGGACACGTAGAAACAACAAGTTCGCGAAACTTGCGACCCGACAGGTAAGTTCGCAATTTGCGACATTGTACAAAACCCTCGCGAACTGGCAGAAACCCGCGCAAACACACAAAAAAAAAATCCGCAAATTCGCGAGAATTCGCGGATTTTGCGGATTGCGAGTTCGCAAATCCGCAAAATTCGCGAACGCGAGATTCGCAAAATTCGCCCATGCTTAGTGTGTGGATGACTGACAACATGGAAAAGATGGGGTTACTTAGCCTTCACAGATCTATTATTGTTTGGAAGAAGTCCCAGGACCTCCCTAAGCTTTTGTTTTGAAGTGAGCTAGACTTTATTGGCTGGATGGGGGTAACACATCTTTATGAAGTGAAAAGTATGCCCTTGCATCTTCCTGCTTGGATAAATAATAATAAAAATTCCTATTTTTTAAGTGCGAACATATCAACTGTAAGGTTTTCAAGGTGCTGAGGGCCGTCAGGGAGATTAAATGAGCTACTGCCAATAGTCACAAGTTGCTGAGCTTCTGCTGGCATCAAGGTTTGTACCATGAACTCGGCGCTCCAGAATGAGCCACTCTGGCTGCTCCACCACACCTCTCCCTATCCTAGATGAATAGGACTATCAGGGCCCTGAAGTAATAGGACCATCAATGGCATAGTATCAGAATATCATGACCTAAATATAATTTGTGAGAAATATTGTGCCACGAATATAATTTACAAAAATATGTTTATATTTAACAAGAGGAAATCTACACCCATTGGAAGGATATTTTTATAAACATATTTAGGACAAGATACATCTGTCAACAGATGGTTTGGCTATGCTCCTGTCTATCCTGGGAAAGGGTTCAACCCAAACAGTAGGATCTTGGTTTTGTCTGGGTTACATTGTAATTTGTTTGTTCAGAGTGAGTCCACTAGCACCTTCATACAGAGGGCGAATGATTATTTTGTGTGCGCCGAGTCCCCCTAGTTGGTGTGCAGGAACTGCATATCATCCGCATATGATATGACCTTAATGCCAAAAGATTCAACCAAAAAAGTAAATGGATTCATATATATATATATATATATATATATATATATATATATATATATATATATATATATATATATATTACCTACTGGCGGTCGCCAGTAGGTAGTTATAGTTAGGATTTTTTTCAATGTTAAATCTCAAAATTCTATTTGGAATAACTTTGGCACCGGTTGACGAATCTGCCTGAAAATTTCCTGAAAATGGCCTTGTCGAGCTCCGGTCCTTCCTTGAAAGTTTGGGGGGGATTCGTCAAGCGGGGGCCGAGATAAAAGGGGGTCCCAAAACGCGTTTTCCCCATGTTAATTTCCATAGGGCGGTCGATTTCACTTTTAGCCCGAACGGCTGAATGGATTTACACCAAACTTGGCAAAATTGTAGGGACTGGTAGCCCGATGTGCCTTTGCTATGTCTCAAGATATGTGCTCCAGTGGATTTTGAGTAATTTAGGTTCAAAAAAATATATATATCTATAGCAGCGCACCGGTGCGCGCACCGGAGAGCGCTCCAGGCGCGCCACGCGAGGTGCGCATGGAAAGCTGATTGGCTCTCGGGTGTCTGTAAACATTCGAAACAG
Source organism: Lissotriton vulgaris (assembly GCF_964263255.1). Taxonomy (NCBI): domain Eukaryota; kingdom Metazoa; phylum Chordata; class Amphibia; order Caudata; family Salamandridae; genus Lissotriton; species Lissotriton vulgaris. Next base: position 605,712,758 of record NC_141693.1, on the reverse strand, counting down.
TCCAGAGCGGTCGCCATCTTGTGTCTCGGTAAAATCGAGACATAAGAGGTGGCTAAAACAAAGTGGGAACTGACCATAAGGCGTCAGGGATAGACCCCTTTGACCCCCTAGGTTTGATGTGGGGGCTATAAAAGGGCCCCGCGGGGCATTAAAAATATATATTTTTTTTTCGTTTTGCGCGGGGGAAGCGCACGGTGCGCGCACCGGGGAGCGGCCCTGGGAGCGCACTATGATGAAAAAAGGTGACAGAGTGTTTAAAAAATGAAGTTTTGATTTAGAAATTGGAGGTAGTTCTAAAAAGAACTTTTTTTTTTCTTCTTTTTGTTGTTTTATATTTTTTTTGTGTTTTTTGAACTTTTTGAACTTTTTTTGGCTTTTCAAAACAGTTTTATATATTTTTTTGTATTTTTTTGGGGGGAGAAACAAAAAAAGGGAATTGAAACTGGCTCAACTGGAGCAAAAAAACAAAAAAAACAAAAAATTACTTCTTTTTGGGGCACTTGTGATTATCACCTGCAAGGACGATGAGTTTCACACTTTGTTCCCCATAGGAGATAAGCTTGCCACAAGCAGTGCAAGTAATTTTAAAATCAGCAAATCTCGGCTGAATGCAAGGCATCACCTCGGATGTTTCTGGTTCCGAGGAAGTGGGTTGGTTTCTTTGGGAGGGGGTCCTTGATGAATGGGGGAGGTTACTGGCCAGTTCCCGGAACTCTGCACGAGAGTAGTTGTTTGGATGCTTTCTTGTCATGTGCCGAATCATGGTATAGTTACCAAAAGAATATTTCTTATTTGGGTTGCCCCGTGAAAGTTCATCATTGCAGATGAGGCAAGTGACTTTGGGCGCATTCACTTTTTTTTTCCCCTCTGGAATTGAAAAAAACTGCCAAATGAAGTGTGGTTTGGGTTTATAAGGTGTGTTTTCTTCAGGCAGCCATCTTCTTCTCCCCTCCTCCTCTTCCTCTTCCTCTTCCTCCTCCTGTTCTTGACCACCAATATAATTTGGAGCTGGTCCTCTTGGTTGTTGTGGTGGTGGTGGTGGGGCAGATGCACCAGCTGATGCTACTAATGAAGCCATTATTTAGAGCAAAAAAGTAGACAGAGCAACAAACAGGTCTTCCTCAGTCAAAGGACAAAGTCAGAATAAGGAAAAAAGGTGGGGTCTTTCATCATTTAGAAAAAAAAACTGTCCTGAACCAATGAGAAGTGTTATTTTCAGGTCACAAGACCAGGGGCTTCATCATTATGAAACCAAAACTGTTATGAACCAATGAAAATTATTTTCTGCTCACATGACCCGACGCGCTTACGCTACGCGCCCGGGGCGCGCCCGGGGGCGCGCCCCGGATCGCGCAGCGTAAGCGCGTCGGAAGTTTACGTTGTGCGATCGTATTCGCTCGAGTACTTCCGGGTGCGCTTACGCCGTGCGTATCACGCGGTCGCGGCTACGCGATACGTCACGATCATGTTTTCGTTTGCGATATTGGCGCTCACGGGGCGCTCCCCGGAGCGCGCCCCGGGGCGCTTTGTAAAAATACGCTTTTCGGGGCGCTCCCCGGGGCGCGCTCCGGGAGCGCTCCCCAAAATAATTTAAAAAAAAAAAATTGGGATAATTGTAGGGACAGGTAGCCCTATTCTGAAGTGGTTTGTAAAAAACATTAACTTTAGAAAAATATGTATTGTGCTACATTGGGCTTAATATATGTTAGAGCCAAAATGTAGCCCAAATGTAGCCCAAAGTAGCCCAATGTAGCCCAAAGATGGCCACCAGAGATCAAAAATTGAAAATGTAGCCCAAAATTCAACTAGATGTAGCCCAACTGTAGCCCAATGAGAGAATGTACCAGAGTGTTAAAAAGAACAACTAGAGTGCTAACAGTCTTATTTATAAAGTGAAACTTATAGTTAGGAATTAGCATTAAAAAAACCTTTGAAATTCACTGAAAAAACCATAGGTTTCACACCAGTTATAGTTAGGAATTAGCATTTAAAAAACCTATTAAATTCACTGAAAAAACCATAGGTTTCACACCAGTTATAGTTAGCTGGAAATTTTACTGATATAAAACCATTGAAATTCCCACGTTATAGTTAGTCGGACTCACTATAACTTGCGCGTGCAATGCACTGCTGATGACATCACATATTACATCACTCATGACATGGTCAGTGACATCACTCATGACACCATCCTTGTGACATATTGACAGACCTCCTTTCACTATAATGTAACCCTTGAGACACATATTCAAAAATAGAAACTGAAATTTAAATAAAAAAAGGAGATACCTATATCAGTTACAACAAGTAATTCCACTATCTATATACACATTCACTCATTCACCAACAGTTCTATATAGTCACTCATACATATACTCACTCATCATATGAAGTGATACACCTATACATCCTGTTACACACCGACATTCATCCAAAAGTTACTCACACACATATTCACACGTGCAAATAAACTATTGAACAACGATTTATTTGAATATAGAGTTATACACACACTTCCACCTTACTTCTATTGAAAATTACACATATTTATTCTCTTAAACAATCACTTATAGAAACACATACTTATTTAAACAGGAAATCTTACAATCTCTTACTCTCACATATACTCACTTATATACATCAATATTCATATATACTAGATTAAAACATATGTAGTTACTGATAAAGACACTAGTGAGACAGTCATTCACTCACTAACAAACACATATAGACACTCATCCACCCATACAGTCCTGTACATATGCTGTCTTCAAAACACATACAAACAAAGAGTCAGTCACTCATGCATCTATGTGCTAAGTAATACCTCCACCAAACTATATAGACACTCATACTGATACTAATAAAAATATCAAATAACCCATATACATACGCATGTAGCTACTTACCAACACATGTAGCCACTTATACATAAAGTGAAACACTAATAAATGTATTTAAATATTTAAACATAACTCACTAATATTTATTTTTCAGAAAGACACATATTCACTGGATGGTGTCCACTCATGATGTCATGAGTGATGTCACTGACCATGTCATGAGTGATGTAATATGTGATGTCATCAGCAGTGCATTGCACGCGCAAGTTATAGTGAGTCCGACTAACTATAACGTGGGAATTTCAATGGTTTTATATCAGTAAAAATTATATCAGTAAAATTTCCAGCTAACTATAACTGGTGTGAAACCTATGGTTTTTTCAGTGAATTTAATAGGTTTTTTAAATGCTAATTCCTAACTATAACTGGTGTGAAACCTATGGTTTTTTCAGTGAATATATATATATATATATATATATATATATATATATATATATATATATATATATATATATATATATATATATATATATATATATATATATATATATATATATATATATATATATATATTAAAAAGAGTAGGGCTCAGGGAGGAGCCCTGAGGGACCCTCCATCTCAATGGTTTAGCTTTGGAGGAACAGGGGTTCGTCCAGACTACCTGCTTTTGGTTCTCCAGAAAGAAGCCTAACCAGCTTAAGGTTGGCCTGGTCTCCCCTAGATGTTTCAGGCTTTCTAGCAAAATGCTGTGATCCACCATGTCAAACACTGCTGAGAGGTTCAACAGCACCAGAGTAACATTAAATATGGAATTAAGGCTGATCTTAATGGATTCAGAGATCTCTAATAGCATTATCTCCAACCTGTGTCGAGCTCTTAAGCTGGATTGGGATGGTTTGTTTCCACTAAAAAGTGATGAGCTGACGAATCACCACTTTTTTCAAAGTCTTGGTGGCCGCTGGGAGTAGTGAGACTGTTCTGAAGTTCCCTTGCACTTCAAGGTTAACATTTGACTTTTAAGAAGGGGCACCACATCATCCTTCTTCTCGAAGTCTGATATGGCACCCAAATGGAGTGAGACAGAGAATAGCACCTGGTAAATTTGGGCAATGTTGGCTGAAATAGTCTTCAGGATAAGAGGTGGATAAGGGTCCTCAGGGGATCCTGATCTGCAGTTTGCAAACTGCACCCTCAACTCCTTTGTCGTGGGTGGTAGGAAGAGCATCAGGTGTGTTTCAGCTCTGGGCACTGCTATGTCTCCAAGTCTGGGGGACCAGGTCCAGGTCTCTAGGACTTCCCAGGTTTGCCTGGATTTTGGTGATCTTATCTTCAAAGAAGAAGCTAAGTCCAGAACAAAGGACTTGATTGTTCTTAGGCGGTGGAGCCATTGTTTTTGGTTCAGTGAAGCTGGAGGCAATTTTAAAGACCTTCTTTCCGTTGTTATCAACCTCCTTAATACACTGAAGTATCGGACTACAGGAGGTAGCCCCTAAAACTCATGGAGACTGGGGCAGTAATATGTAACAAACAGCAATGTCTCAAACAAGGGTGTTATTTGGCGAACAAGTGTAATGGGTACAATTAATTTACCTTGGAATAAATCATGAGGAAAGGAAGCCAGGGAGACAGTTTCCAACAGAAATTCAATGTTTTTCAAATGTTGATCATTTTAGACATATTAAAATTCATATGTACAATCACATGAGGAGGAAGCACTGTGTTACATTAAATGCCATGTAATAGAAACTATACTGTGTGCAAGTTCTCGTGAAGTTTGGTGACAAAAGTGACACATGAGTTGGTATAAACAGCGATTGTGGTGGGCACAACAAAAAAGTCTTTACACAATTTGAGATACCCAAACAATTAATGCTACATTGATACAAAGAAGCAAGGTAGGGTATTCGGTATAGATAGGTGCCAGGAATTCCGCTGTGGAAGTTGACGGCGTTTCTGGCCAGTAGGTATGTTAGGCCATCATCAGGACTCGGTTACATAAATACAGTAACAGTGCTGGGGGCAAAATAAATTTTCGTATGTACAAGGATAATGTTATGTGGACCATGAGAAGACAGGTAAGATAGAGTGTGGCTAAATTAAAGCCAAGAGTTTAGAAGAAAGGCTTGTGGCTAGCAATTACCGCATGACTAATGAGGAGAATTGTGAGTGAACTACGGGCGCGAAAATATGAAGGTACGTGGACTCCTGGACAAGATAAACTCAGCCATTGCTAGTTTCGACACGTTTGAAGAAAACAAGAAAATAAATAAGATACAAAAGGACATTCGTAATTACAACAACAAACAGACCTACCCATACTAGAGAGACGACTTTTACGACGCACCCTACCAGCTTCCAAGACAACAAAAGGAACTGGGGCTAGGTCCGCAACCACCAACAAGTGTCTTTTTCTGATTCTTCTAACACCTCACACACTAAGTGTTTTAAAAACAATGGTATAAAACATGACCTCAAGTCCCTCACTTATTACAGATCCAGGAATGTAATTCACTCAATCCGTTGTCCTTGCAACCTTTCGTACATCGGCCAGACTACCCAGATGCTTAAAGACCGCATCCTGCAACATCGGAGTCGTATCATATGTGAGGTATTGACTGCACCCCTGGTTACACACTTTAAGGAAAATAACCATGCTGAAACTGGCTTTACATGGATGGTGATCGATCAACCTTCCATTCCCCTCAGAGGCGGTGACATCCAGAGACGCCTGAACAGTAGTGAATGTCTCTGGATTGCCCATTGTAACACTATTGAACAAGGACTTAACACTCTCGATGAATGGAATACCACTCTTACACAAAGGTCTTAATGCTCTGTGAACCTCCTATATTGTACAGTTTCACACTGAGTTCAGTCTAACCTGTAATTACCACACTCCATTGGTTTAGTCTGTCTCATTTTATTTTACTTCATTTTAATGTGGTATATCCTCATAAAGAATGTTCCCGCATTCGGCAACCAACTGACTTCGACGCGAGTACTCAGGCCTCATACGGCCTCCGCTCCCCAGAATTTTGTAGATAGAACAAAAGTCCCCACCGAATACTTGGCAACGGCAACGCGACTTGGTGCCTGCCATTCATAAATTAACAAACCACCCGATAAGGACCGGGTTGGAATTATCACTGGCTCACCGACCAAGCCAATTGATTATTTAAATCAGCCCTGAAGAGTCACAGCCACATGTTGTGACGAAACACGTGTCGGCTTGATTGATATTCGCAGTGATTCCCAGGAAGGGACACTGCTGGTGAATAAAACCTTAAAAAACATACACTTTGTCCGATCTATTCCTACTACCACCAGTCTAAGACAAATTAATGTATAGATACATATTGTGTGCTCTGGAACCTATTGCCTAATTCAACGAAAAGGAGGTCTCTGATCTCTTTTTCAACCACAGAGGTTACGGTTTGTCCTCTGACCAAGAAGCACCTACCAGAATTTACCTATCCATCAACCAATACCCTACCGTAACAAGTTGTGCGCCAATTTTCTGAACACTAAAAAAAACGATTCGCAAACTCATATCCTCATAAAGACAATTGTGCCACCCGGTCAGCATGGTCGACCATTATATGCCTTGAACATCGTGAACTCTTCAGCCCTACGATGTATACGCATTACAAACCGGTCAACATATATCAAGTTTCAAGTTTATTGTATTTGATTTGGATCTCCACTGAGAACCACAAATATTAAATACACAATATTCAAATTTACACAATTTTGTTAAAAAATTTCATTCTAATATAAGTTTAAAATTGGTTTTAAAAATTTGTAAAAATTGTGACATACAAATTCGTTTGGTGGAACTTTACATAAAATAATCAATTCCTGTACTGAGTTAATTCTACATTGTGAATAAACTGATCGTAAAAATCTTTTCCTTGCTTCTACCACTAACGCATTTGTGCAAATAGATAATAGATGTTCCAAATCCTGCTGCTCACTATTACATAAATTACAAATAGGGTTTTCTTTTGGATACCACCTAGATGTGATAGTTTTTACAGGAAGTATTCCGAATCGAAGTAAAACAATCGATCTCCTGAAACCGTGGTACAGGTTAAAGTTTATATATTGTTGAGGTTTCTTATACTCTATAGTTTCAGAGATATTTTTATATAATAACAGTTTAAGACAATGTTGAGAGTCGAGGTCAAAACTTAGTCTTGTAGTAAAGTGCTTTAGAAAGAGTTTCAACTGGGCAGGAGACCAAGACAGTAACAGCTCGATGTTAACCTCTGATAGCTTAAAAGCAGATAGGACATTTTTAGAAAATACATAGTTCGATGGTTCACATTCGAATGTCTCAGTTTTTAACAGGTATCGAAGCGTTCCTTCTTCAACATGTAGGAGATTATATGCCCACCTGATGATATTTGCGATTCCTTGGGCATAGGAGCTAGTCAGTGACAGCTCGAGCCGGAGCGCTTGCACTGGAACCGATTGAGATAACTTCATAATTTTTCGCAGGATCTTCCCTTCTTTTAAGTCTAGAAAGGACCATTGGCTTATTGGTATGTGCTCGAGTGCGTACGACAGTACTGGTGGAATTTTGGCACTATATACCTTTAGCATTGCAGAGAGATGTCTTTGTCCAGATGCAGCGTATAGCCGTAACAGTGCTCCCACATGGACATCGGATTTCCGAGTTAAATGCAAAGTATGGGACTTATTTTGTAAGGACTTGGTAAATATTCTTCCTAAGTAAGTGTATTCTTTTACCACTTCCACCGTTTTTCCCCCTAGTGACCAGATACATTTAGTACTCTTTTTTCTTCCAGAGAACGGTACTATTTTAGTTTTCGAGATGTTTGGTATTAAATAATTTTTCTCTGTATAATTGTGGAGGGCTTCAAGGCTTCTTTGCAAACCGAATGGAGTTTGATCTAAAATAATGACATCATCCGCATATAATAAAGTATGTATTGTATGAGAAGCAATTTTTAGTGGAAAATTACATATCTGTTGAAAACATTGAGGCAAGTCACTGAGATAAAGGGAAAAGAGTAAAGGAGCGAGGAGACATCCTTGCCTAATGCCATTTGGGGTCGGGATTGCACTAGTAAGTCCCTTTTCCATCCCCATTTGGACCTGGCACCAGGTATCTCTATGTAATACTGTTAATATATGTAGTAGATTGTCCGGGATACCCATATCATAGAGTTTTCTCCATAGTGTTGCTCTGTCTACTCTATCGAATGCGGTGGTAAAGTCGATAAAAGCAGCATATATAACCAGAGATTTTATTGTAACATATTTATCTAAGGTGGTTTGAAGAACAGTGATATTGTCAGTGACTGAATGCTTTGATCTAAATCCAGCCTGGTATAAAGGGATCCGTCCCGGAGAAAAGGCCCAATCTTTTAGATGGTCTAATACTGTAGCTGTAAAAATCTTTCCTGTTGCGTCCAAAAGTGCTATCTGTCTATAATTACCAGGATACAACCTTGTGCCCTTTTTATGTATGGGTATTATAATGCTCCCCTTCCAAGATTTGGGAATATCTCCAGTTCTGAAAATGTAGTTAAAAAGGGGAAATAGAATCTTACTCCATTCTTTGGGATTGCATTGGAGGTCAACATATAGCCTACTGAAATATACATGGCTTTAGATTGTAATAAAATGGAGTACATTGCTTGCATATGTGGTTTTTGCGGTTGGTGCACATTTGTCCAGTGGTTATACTCTTGCTGAGTCTTCAAAGGAATATACTACTATTTACTTGTATTGAACTTTCACTTTTCCATGCTTGGACACCCCATCCCCTTCTAGGGCCTGAGAAAATCAGCTGGCTGAACGGGCAGTCATTCCCTTCCGAGAGACCCTCATTGGAGCAAATGAGTTGGCTGCTTTCAAGAGCCAGGTACTGATCACATTATCGTCCTCTGTGACCTTGCCCTTGAGCACTGGGCTTGATTCATCGAGGACCCTCTTGAGGTCAGGTAAAGACACCAGGATCTTTTTCCTCATGCCTGTGTGGATGATCTACATTCTTCAGGACCTGCAAAGGTGGTCTGACCAGGTCATCGGCTTAGGGCTTTCCCAAATTACAGCTATATTTGACAGGATGCTGTCAATGGCATTGCCTGCTCTAGACGTGGGTCCTGTATCAGCTTGTGTTAAGTTGAGTGAAACTAGGGATTCCAGAAAGCGGATGGACAGTCGGTCATCTGTCTTGTCAAAATGTACACTGAAGTCACCTAAAATAGTGACGTTTGCATGGTTACATTTAGGGGCTATGGCCGGGTCAAGGGATTCTATGAAGTCTCCAGCGTGACCTGGGGGCGGAAGACCAAAAACACCGGAAAAGGATTGTTTGGCGCTGGGAGAAATACTAAAGTAGAGGGCTTCTGCTCCCTTCAGCTCCTCCAGCATGAATGTCTGGCATTTGAATGCCTTCCTATGTATGATGGTGATGAAGTGAGGGTGAAAACACAAATTTTTGTGTACCCCTCGTGAAGTCACCTTCCCTTAACCGTAATAGTATTAATTGTGTGGTTTTAAAATTAACCAACGTAGAATAGAAAGCACATACACAAATACGCGTGGGATACTAATTTGCTTGTGTTGCAAACCGTAATACATTAATTGTGTGAAACTGTCTTACTCATATAGTGTGCAAATGCTATAATCGAATGAAAGGCTATGCATGTATGCTTCTTAAAGGAATAATTGTGGCAGAAATGACGGAGAATGGTAAGAAAACCATGCATATGTGTGGCTTTAAAGCTAGGTAAAAACGAACAGGGTCAACTTAGAATGGGGGGAGGTAAACTGAAGGGCTTTACTTTGAAATCTAATGTTTAATTGTGTTTGTTTGTTTCTATAATAGTTCCGGTTATGGCCTATGCGGCCTAGTACAACATGGATGGTTTGCGAGACTCCAAGAGAATGTCTTTCTACGCATGCGCGACTGTGCTCGAGAGATGTGCAAGCAGTCTGTGCTTGTGAGGCTGGTGTCAAGGTCAGCGTGGCCTGAAGAGCAGAATGGTGCCAAGTTAAGATGTTCGTGTTATGAGCCTGGAAAAGTTCAGTGAAGTGACAAGTTCAAGGACACGAGTGAAAGAATGTAATAACAAACAATCGAAACTTTATTGTGCTTGGAACTATGACTAGGCGGAAATATGGACAATGAAGAGATTAGGTGATCCTCATCCACCCCTTGAATGGACCAATGAGAATTGAGTGTGGACCCTAAAAGTTTCACATTTTAGCTAGATAGTTAGGGAAAAAGGATATAAAAGAGGTTGTTTGGAAGAGAGAAGGAAGCTTGCTTTTGAATTACTTTTCGCACTACAACATGCTGTCGGACTGATCAATTTTTCCTTGGTCAAAGACTTTGACATTTTTCTTGACTTTAACTTTTGATGGGTCGGAGTCCTGGTGGGTGGTGAACATCATTAAAGAGTAGAGAGGCTGTTTTTGGGACCTTTGCTGTTTGAATCCTGATTTCCATTGCCGAGAAGATTGGTAATAAGTCTTTGACTTATTTTTCTGAACTATTCAGCTAATAAATGTAAACTGTTTGAATTAATTTTCTCCTTCTTTAGACGATAAATAAACTGTTTAATTGAATTGGAACCAAAAGTTTAATAAAGTAAGGTTATGGTAGGAGACCCAAAATCATAAATAAAATTTAATAAATGGAGAATTAAGCTGGTCTTGTTAGTTAACTTTTACTAGCTGATCTATTGAGCAAACAGGGGGGTTGTCTTAAATGTTTTTCCCGAGAATTAAAACCATGGTAAGATCTAATATAATGCATTTGTATATAGTGAATACAATTTAGATTAAATAGATGAAGTAGGACACTCCGCTATATCCAGCAGCTCATCCTCTTGTTTTTCACTGATCTTGGGAGCAGAGTGATTTGTGTGAATGAGTGACTCGCAGTGTTATGGGCCCCACGACGAGTAAAGTGTGATAGCTCCTGGGAGATATAGTGATGGTTTGGAGGTATGATTTGAGCAGCGCTGGATCCGTTTTTTCTTGGTAGCAGGAGTCTAATTGCTATTGGACAGGCAATGTATAGATTTATTAGGGTAATATATATAGAGTTTTGATGTACAGAAATTATGACTAACATTTTATGTTGAGTCTGTATTACGTTATGTGTAGTCGAAATTGTAAGGCTTCTGAGAAGTGAGAAGCTAGTTACTCTGCCAAGGAAAAGGAAGGTGTGGCATGTAAGTTGCATGTTACATAGTCTGTTTCAAAGAAGTAGCATCATCGTATGTTACAAGTTAGGGACATTTTACGTGTAAAAGTGGTGAATGTATAGCGAAGGCAACCTTTAAAATCTTGGGCTTAAGCACAGGAATCAATATCTATTCAGATTAAAACTTATCTCTGAGAGAGTAATAGAGTTTTCACCCAAGCTTGAGAGAAGGGTATGGTAGAGGGAAGTGCTACTTTATCAGCAAAACTAAAATTCTGTGGTAGAGAAGAGGTAAGCGCTGTCTACTGGAAATACAGAATTCGTGGCAGATTGAGGAGACTATCACTTTGGTTTCAGCGAAACAGACAAATGGAAATGTTTTATGTGGTTTCTAACTGGTTTTAGATGTATAAAGGTTTAAATATAGTGTTCCGATAAATTTTGTAAAGGAGGGGTCAGCCGGAGCTGCAGAAGTCAGAGGAGGGCTGACCTCAAAGGTGTTGCGCTGGGATTGGTCTGCGTGACCAGAACATAGTGAGTGCTGATTGGTACGTTAGCAAAAGCTGTGAAAGCATTGGTTGAAAGTAATTGTGACATAGTCTGTTCTTATTGGTGTGTTAGTGTGAACCGCGCTGTGATAGGTTGGTGTAGTGAAGCAGTTTACGGAAGAGTGCCCGATCGTTTGAAAGTTAGGAGACGATTGGGAAAAATGTTGTTTTATTATGAAGAAGAAAGAGAAAAACCTGCACAGTTTAAGAAATTGAAGAACATGTTTAAAAAGGACAAGGAAATAGTTACCAGAGAGGGAAAATTGCTTCCTCCACCTAAAACACCTGCATCGTACATGATGACAAAATATGGCTATCATACCTGCATATGGTAAGAAAATTGGGCTAGATATACTAAGAATAATGGAGTGTTGGCATTTCCAGAAGTAGGTTCTTTTAGTACTGCTGTGTTACAAAATTTGAGAGAGAAAATGACTAAGCTTGAACCGAGACCTAGACCAACTCAATTTGAGGCATTGACTGAGTTGGAAGATGAAATGCATGAATTAGAATGAGAAAGATTTGAGGAGTTCAGAGGACCAGAGGTAGATTGAGAGGTTTATGGGGAACGACTCATGAGAGTAGAATGCGGAGATGGAGAAATGCTGATATGTGTGATGGAATGTATCCGGTAAGATCAGTTGAGAAAATGGTAGGATAGAAGTGTATGGAAAAGAGAAATAATCTGTAATCAGGGAAAAAGAGTTATGGGGATAGTGAGATAGAGGATGAAGTGTTGGAGGAGATATTAACTAGAAGACCCCCTCCGCATCAACCGAGTCCAGTAGCAGTGACTTCAAATGCCCCAACAATGGAGACCAGATATACTGGCACTCCAAGACGATTTTCTGAAAATAAAGGTAGTACTGAGAGAGAGGAACTGAGATGCGATTCTAATGCCCCGTCAATGGAAACCAGACTTACCGGTGTTCCGAGATGAATTGTAGAGAATAAAAATAATGCTGAAAGGGTAGAATTAAGGTATGATTCAAATGTTCTGCAAATGGAGACTAGGTTTACTGGTACTCCAAGACAATATTGTGAAACTAGAGACAGTATGGATAGAGCAGAAAGAAGATTTGATGAAAACCCAAGTACATCTAAATATGTGCGATCTACTAATGAACTGACTAAAAAGATACAGGAACTCACTAAAAATATAGAAGCAGTGATTGTCCCAGTAACAATAGGTCCTGTGATTCCGGTGTTCGAAAACCAGAAAATAAAAGAACAGTCATCGTTAACTATTCCTTTGAATCCGAGTTTATAAAAAAGTAAGAGAAAAGGTTTATCCAGATTTATCTGAAGTTAGGCATACTAGTCATATGACACCGCCTGATTTGACCTTTAATCAGAGTCTTCCATATAAGTTCCTGATGGGTGCAGAATCAGATTCTGCAACTCCTGAAAGGAGTTTAGAGAAAATTGATTTAACGCAAACTCCTATAGGACCAACAGAAAAGGAATTAAGTGTTTGGCTCAAAACGTTAAAATTAAAAGATCAAGAACCTAAAGTATTAGATGTGGTCAGATTAAAAATCGACATGGAAGAATTAATAATCAGAACGATTGAAACAGATAGATTAAAAGCATACCAAGATGATGAATTAATGTTTATGTGTAAAAGCATTAAATGGAGAGCTAAAAATCGGTATGACCGGTTAGAGGGATTGGCAAATGAAGTTGATATAGACTTTGCAAGGATTAGGACATTACAAAAGCCTTACAGAGTAGATTTTACTGAAAAAGATATTGACAATATGAACACTGCCGGAAGATCAACTCAGATAAAAGAATTGATTGTGTTGTTGAGGAAGTGGGGAGATGTGGTATGGTGGAAGAGTAAATGGACAAAGAAAAGAGAAGAAATTAATGACAAAACATCGTTAGCGTTTCCAGTTAGAGAAAAAAGAGCCTATAGCGAATGAGTTTCCTATGAGAGAAATACCAGGATGAGGGTATGTGCATGTTCCCTGGACTAGGCAGTGTCATGACCTGACAAACAGACGACGGACAGGGCAACAGGACAGTAGGGACAGCGGACACTAGGACCCTGTGGGTCGTGAGGGAGCTGACCAGGTCACCGGACACCACATCCGGTCAGGGGACAGGAAGAGGACATTCTAGCTATGACGATAGGGGAGGACGGACGTGCTGTAACAGAGTCCAGAGAAAAAGAATAAAGGAAGCTGTGACCACCTACCTGTGTGCTGTGTCTTATGTGCTGCATGCGATGAGCAACAACACGACAGGCAGGATATATTGTCATTTAACAATGATTTCCCAAGGTTACCAGTGGAATGGTACCAACAAGTGGATTGATTTGTAAAGGTCTCAAAAGTGTTATGGGAATATTTAGATAGGTTGTTTTGTTTGACATAGTAGTACCAGTAGATTTATCTTCTGAATGCAAGATTACTGTGGATTGGCCAAAAATAGAGTACAAAAGAGATTCAAATACGGGTGCTCCGGGACCTGAAGTAATGCGGAAATATGAACAGGTAATAAAATTCCTGAAAAATAAAATTCCCCCAAATAAAACAGATTGGGTAAAGATTGAAAGGACATTGCAAGAACCCAAAGAATTAGTACATTTATATTATGAAAGATTGCTGTTAGTGTTTAAGCAGTACAGTGGATATGAGGAATTGAGCAAAAAGGGCACAAAAATTTCGTGTATCGATTTGTCTTTGGATTAAGACCAGAGATAGGGGATATGATCAAGCATAACTTGATGGGATGGCAGTCATGCTCAGTCGATGAAGTTTTGAGGCATGCAAAATATTGTACTGATGAGATTGAAGTTAAGCAAAGAAAGCTTAAAGAGAAAGCCATGTGGGAACAAGTGAAAGTTGCTGAACATCAAGTAGCTCAATTAGAGATCAAAAGTCATGATGGAGGTCAAGCAAGAATGAAAGGGAACCTAAACAAAGGAAACGGATTGGGTAATTTAGAAGAGGCGAAGAAAAAGTTTCCATGTTACAATTGCGGCAGGTTAGGGCATTGGAAGAAAGAGTGTAAGTTACCTCCAAAAGTTAATCCCGAAAATACATCATTTAATCCACAGGTGCCGAACGAGGTAAATCAGCAGTCATCGACACAACAATAGGCAGTTACCCAGCAGAGTCAGGTGCCACAACCACCACTTCCACACAGTTTAAATCTACAGAAATACAGTGCAGAGACAGGATTCTTCGGAGGAGAGCAGGTAACAAGATCACCTCGAGTGAATGTGAGTCCACAGTATTGGTTGAAGGAATATGAGAGTGAGTCAAATGAAAGTTATTGACGGTGCCTAGGAGAGGGAGGAGTGCGTACTTAGTGCAACTCTAGAGGTAGATCAATATGGTCCTTTTGTGAGTGGAAATGTGAATGGTGTATATGTAACTTTCCTAGTGAACACAGGTGCTACCCGTTCTACTGTTAGATCAGTAGAAGTTCAAAATCTTCCTTTCTCAGGTGACTCTATCCAAGTTGTAGGTGTAGCGAATAGGCAAATTAAAACATCCCTTACTGAACCAGTTGAGGCTGAAATTGGCAATTTCAAAGATATGCATCGATTTGTAGTATGTGATAGAAGTCCTGTTAACCTTCTTGGTAGGCACATACTTAGCAAAATTAACTGTGCCATTTATTGTTCACCAGATGGCATTGAACTCCAAACTCCAGATGAAGATAGATTGTATAGAATGAACATGTCAATGATAGATTCAGAGCAAAAAAAATGTTCCCGACTAATCCTGGATCGATTACAAGAATGGATTGACAAGCACGACATCCTCAGCCCCTACCAGGCGGGATTTAGAAAAAAAACATCTACTGTGGATCCAATTTTCCGTCTCCTAATGTTATTTTGGAAGACGGTAACCTTGGGGGGTGGCAGCCTCTATATGGTCTTCGTGGACCTTCGGTCCGCGTTTGACCTAGTACCTAGGGGCAAATTGTGGGCGGTGCTCCAGGACATGGGAGTCCCGAATACAATTCTGGCCATCCTGATGAGGCTACATACACAAAATTATGCTCAGGTTAGATGTGGTAGGGAAGGGGTGCTGTCGTCCCGGTTTCCAGTCGCCAGGGGGGTCAGGCAGGGGTGCATCCTGGCACCAACCCTATTTTGTCTTTATGTGAACGGTGTTGTAGCTCACCTGAACGCGGTTCCCAATAATGACGCACCGAGACTGGCAGGCAGGAGGGTGCCAGCGATAATGTTTGCCGATGACACCCTCCTGCTTTCCAAGTCCCCTATGGGGATTCAGCGAGTGTTGAATGGCTTTATCGACTTCTGTCGTTGCCGGGGACTGGAAATCAATGCTCATAAGACCAAATATATGATTTTCAGTCCCCAGGCACACACTCGCCCAACACCGCTTCTTGGTAGTGTCAGACTGGAGAGGGTACAGACGTTCCAATACCTGGGGGTGACGATCAATGAAAATCTTTCTTGGGGTCCCCAACAGGTGAAAGCCCAACTTAAACTCTCCCAGTTAGCTGGTGGCATCCTTAAAATGGCAAATACATCCACTTTTAAACTCAAACATTATTTTGACTTTGAGGAGTTTCTGAATGTTATCTACCCAGTAGGAGCAAGGAAGCTATACATTCAATGGAGGCACGGATCACTACAGTTAGGGGTATTTGTAGGCAAGTGGTCGTCTTCAATGAGCAAATCTTGCCCTGGGTGTGGTACGTCCAAGGAGGATGAAATGCATATGCTCTTCTTTTGCCCTGCCTATAGGAAAGCTAGAAAGTACTGGCTTGTACCCCTATGCAAGAACTTGGGTTTTGATAAATGCTCTGTTGCACTGAGAGTTCTTAAGACAGATACATCACCACATATAGTTTTCGCACTTTCAAAATTCCTTTTAGCAATGTGGTCCAAAAGATCCTCTCTTACTACCGCGGCACCCAGGTTTGATTTTATACAGTGACTGTGTACATTTCATGACAAATTCATTTTAATCTAATTAATTTTATGCTTTTTATCTACATTGTTTTTACTGTAATCTTTTATGACTGAAAAATGTCGAAATAAAGATTTAATGAATGAATGAATGATTCAGAGCAAAATAGCATGTTTCCTGTATTTGACAAAGAAAAGATACCTGTTGAATTTAAAAAGACAGTCAAGGA
The DNA here is from genome assembly GCF_964263255.1 of Lissotriton vulgaris. Lineage (NCBI taxonomy): Eukaryota > Metazoa > Chordata > Amphibia > Caudata > Salamandridae > Lissotriton > Lissotriton vulgaris. The sequence continues at coordinate 605,696,049 of NC_141693.1, read as the reverse complement.
AGAGGTGTGGGATTTCACAGTAGAAGGTATTGGATTATTGAAAGGTGTGGATCCTTTAAAAGTATCTATAAAAGAAGGAGTGAGCTACCCAAATATTCCTCAGTATATATTGACAACAGAAATAATTGAAGGAATTATTCCTGTAATAAACAAAATGATTGAAAAGGGAATTTTGAGAGAAATAGTAAGAAGTCCATGTAATTCACCTATAATGGGATTAAAAAAGCCCAACGGAACATTTAGGATAGTACAGGATTTTATATACCCTGATAGCCAGCCAATATTTGCATTCCAGTTTGGAGACCGTATTTTGGCATGGTGCCGAATTCTTCAGGGGTATACTGAGAGTCCCTCCATCTTTAATCAGCTGTTAAAGAAGTCATTGGAAAGTTTGAACATGCCTGGAAATTCAGTATTGGTTCAATACATTGATGACCTATTCGTTGCATCAAGAACAAAAGATGCATGTGTCTCAGATACCATTGCATTACTGAACCATTTGGCAGAAGGAGGACATAAGGTGTCACCATCTAAATTACAGTTCTGTCAGAAAGAAGTGCAGTATCTAGGTCACAAGATTGCACAAGGAATCAGACAAGTCACCATTGAAAGAATTAGAATAATACAGGGAATGAAATCTCCTAAGGCTCAGAAACAGGTGAGAATGTTCCTAGGAATGGTAGGTTATTGTCGACAATGGATCAGTGGATTTTCCCTAATAATCAGGCCATTACAGAGACTGATAAGAGCAGATGTAAAAGACCCCATAGTGCTAAACAAGACAGAAATGGAAGCATTTGAACAACTGAAAACCAGTCTGTGTGAACCACCATCGTTGGGCATGCCTGATTATGAGAAAGAGTTTGAACTGTATTGCAGTCAACGAGAGGGTTGTGCATTATCAGTTCTAATACAGAGACATGGGAAACTGAGAAAGCCAATTGCATACTTCTCAGCTGTATTGGATCCAGTTGCCAATGCATTACCAGGATGTCTGAAAGCAGTAGCTACAAGTGTGAGTTTGGAATAGAGCGAAGGCATAGTGATGGGATACCCGGTGAAGGTATATGTACCTCCCTCAGTGGAAATTCTCCTCACTAGGACTAAAACACAGTTCCTTACATATAACAGGATGGCAAAGTATGAAAAGATAATTCTGGGTGCAGATAATGTGACAATAACACGATGTGTAAATGTGAATCCTTCTACATTGCTACCTGTTGCCATGGATTTGGAGGTGAAAAATGAAGTCGATCATAAATGTTTGGATGTTCTTGAGTATTGTACCAAACCGAGACCTGACATTAAGGATGAGCCATTACCTGAATCTGATTATGTAATGTTTGTAGATGGTTCATACTTGAGAACAGATGAGGGTGCTCTGAGTGCTGCATATGCTGTATGTACAGTGGCAGATGTCCTAGAAGCATCTTGTCTGAGAGGAATTTGTTCTGCTCAAGTAGCGGAACTGATTGCTTTGATTTGAGCATGTGAATTGGGAAAAGAGATCAAAGTTATCATAGTGACTGATATTCAGTATGGCTTTGGGGTTGTCCATCGTTGTGGTTGAATGTGGTCCCAAAGAGGTTATTTAACTTCTGCAGGATCCCCCATTAGAAATGCTGAGTTTGTGAAAATGTTGATGTAATCCAGTTACCTGAGAACATTGCTGTTGTGAAATGTGCAGCTCACAAGAAGGGAGATGATTATGTCACCAGAGGCAACCGCTTTGTTGACTCTATTGCTAAATACTGTGCTAAAAATCTTTCATCTGTAAATCCGGACAGAAAAGAGGAGCATGTTTCAAATCCTTTAATGCTAACAACAGTGGTTGAGATTTGGCAGGAGGTAAGACAAATGCAACAAGAAGCAAGTGAGGAAGAAAAAGACATATGGTTAAAAGCAGGATGTAGACAAAGAAAGGAGGATGAAATTTGGGGTAACAAAGATGAAAGACCAGTAATGCCTAATAGCATGATCTCTAACATGGCCCGAATGTATCATGGTCAAGCTCATGTTGGGAGGGATGCCATGATAAGATTGTTTAGGCAAACTTGATACAATCCCAAGTTCAGGATGATCGCTGAGAGCCTTTGTCAGCTATGCCTTGTATGTCAGCAGATAAACCTAAGAAGAAAAGCAGTTGTGAGTTTGGGAACCATAAGACGGGAGGGAGGTCCATTTACAAGAATACAATTGGATTTTATTGAATTACTACCCTGTAATACGCTTCGGTATGTACTTGTGATCATTTGCCTGTTTTCCCGGTGGGTGGAGGCTTTCCCTACCAGATGAAATGATGGAGTGAGTGTTGAAAAACTATTGTTAAGAGAGATCATTCCACGTTTTGGTTTCCCAATAACGATTGAGAGTGAAGAGGAACTCATTTCCAGAATGAGTTAATACAGATGATTTGTGAGGCATTGGACATTCTTCAGAAATTACATTGTGCCTACAGACCAGAGGCTTCTGGGGTAGTTGAGCAGGTAAATGGAACACAGCCCCAGATGTCGCCTTCCTCACGGAAACCTGGATGATCGCCTCCTCAGCGCCCGACATCGCCATCGCCATCCCAGACGGCTACAAGATCATCCGGAGGGACTGCGTCAACCAGACAGGAGGAGGCATCGCCATCATCCACAGGAACTCCATCCGCATCACGACCAACACCGACGACTCCCTCGCACCCGCCGAGCACCTGCACTTCCAGATCCACATGAACCCCAAGACCACCCTCAGAGGCACCCTCATCTACAGAACCCCGGGACCACGCACACAATTCAGCGAGGACATCGCCGACTTCGTCAGCCCGCACGCCTTCCCCTCCGCTGACTACATCCTCCTCGGGGACCTCAACTTCCACCTGGAGAACAACAACGACCGCAACACCACCACCCTACTGGACAACCTCGCCAACCTCGGACTCAAGCAACTGGTGACCACCCCCACCCACAACGCCGGACACACACTCGACCCCGTCTTCTCATCCAGCAAGGACATCGCCTTCAGCCACGCCACCGGACTCCACTGGACGGACCACAACTGCGTCCACTTCAGCTTCAAAAGGACCACGATCCACCACCAACAGCAACAGGTTGCTCGCAGAAGCTGGAACAAGACCACTGCCGACCAGCTCGCGATCTCCCTGAGCAAGAACCCACCTACCAGCGCAACGAACCCCAGCCAAGCGGCCACCAACCTCACGAAGTGGATCAGCGACTGCGCAAACGACCTCGCCCCTCTGAGGACCCCGCCTACCAGACCCGGCAGCAAGAAAGCCCCATGGTTCACCGACGAACTCAAGAGCTCCAAGAGGAACTGCAGAGCCTTGGAGAAAGCCTGGCGCAGAGACCCAACTCCGGACAACATGACTGCCCTCAAGCTCGCCACCCGAAAACACCACCAACTGATCCACGCCACCAAGAAAACTGCATTCAAGGAACGACTGGACAGCAACGCACACAACAGCAAGGAACTCTTCAACATCATTAAAGAGCTCTCCAACCCCAATGCCGGAAACAACAACATCACCCCTTCGCAAGACCTCTGCAACTCCCTCGCCTCCTACTTCCACAACAAGATCGCGGACATACACAACAGCTCCAGCACTCAACCGACGCACGCCACGACCAAACCACCGCCCCCCACCACCACCCTCTGCGCCTGGACCCCGATCAGCACCGAAGACACCGTCCGCACAATGAACTCCATCCACTCCGGATCTCCGACCGACCCTTGCCCTCACCACGTCTTCAACAAGGCCGACGCTGTCATCCCGCCCCACCTGCAGGACATCATCAACACCTCTTTCGACACCGCTACCTTCCCGGAGAGTTGCAAGCACGCCGAACTCAGCGCCCTACTAAAGAAGCCATCAGCCGACCCCACCGACCTCAAGAACTACCGACCCATCTCGCTGCTCCCGTTTCCCGCAAAAGTCATCGAAAAGACCGTCAACAAGCAGCTGGCCGCCTTCCTCGAGACGAACGGATCCCTCGACCTCTCGCAGTCTGGCTTCCGGGCCAACCACAGCACCGAGACCGCACTGATCGCAGCAACCGATGACATCAGAGCCCTGCTCGACAACGGAGAAACAGCGGCACTCATCCTCCTAGACCTCTCCGCTGCCTTCGACACAGTCTGCCACCGTACCCTAGTACAGTGCCTCAGCAACGTCAGAGTCCAGGAGAAGGCACTGGAGTGGATCATCTCCTTCCTCGCCGGAAGGACACAGAGAGTCCGCCTTCCTCCGTTCAGATCAGAAGCTACCGAAGTCATCTGCGGCGTACCTCAAGGCTCCTCGCTCAGCCCAACCCTCTTCAACGTCTACATGAGCCCCCTCGCAGCCATCGCACGCCAGCACAAACTCAACATCATCTCCTACGCCGACGACACTCAGCTGATCCTCTCCCTCACCAACGACCCCGCCACCGCCAGAGCCAACCTACACGAAGGGATGAAGGAGGTAGCCGAATGGATGAAGGACAGCCGCCTGAAACTGAACGCGGACAAGACTGAAGTCCTCATCCTGGGATCCTCACCCTCCGCCTGGGACAACTCCTGGTGGCCCCCCACCCTAGGCAGCGCACTCAAACCAACAGACCACGCACGCAACCTGGGCTTCATCCTGCACTCCTCCCTCTCAATGACCAGACAAGACACCGCCGTCTCCTCGTCGTGCTTCAACATCCTACGCATGCTACGCAAGATCTTCCGATGGATCCCCACCGAGACCAGGAAGACGGTCACCCAGGCCCTCGTCACCAGCCGACTGGACTACAGCAACTCCCTCTACGCCGGAACCACCGCCAAACTCCAGAAGAGACTCCAGCGGATCCAGAACGCCTCAGCACGACTCATCCTGGACATCCCCCGCCACCACCACATCTCCAGACACTTGAGAGACCTGCACTGGCTCCCGGTCAACAAGAGAATCACCTTCCGTCTCCTCACCCACGCACACAAAGCCCTGCACAACCAAGGCCCAGGATACCTCAACAGCCGCCTCAACTTCTACGCTCCCAAACGTCAGCTTCGATCGACTGGCCACGCCCTCGCCGCCGTCCCCCGCATCCGAAGAGCCACCACAGGGGGAAGATCCTTCTCCTACCTCGCCGCCAAGACTTGGAACTCCCTCCCGACCCACCTCCGCCTGACCCAGGACCACCTCGCCTTCAGGAAGCAGCTCAAGACCTGGCTGTTCGAGCAGTAGCGGACCCCCCCCTCCCCTAGCGCCTTGAGACCCTCCGGGTGAGTAGTGCGCTATACAAATGCTTTGATTGATTGATTGATTGATTGAACAATAAAGGACAGAATTGCAAAAATGTGTCTGGCCACTGGACTGAAATGGCCTGATGCTTTGCCATTTGTTCTGATGACCCTAAGGAGTATACCTGATAGAAAGACAAGATTGCGTCCTCATGAGATTCTGATGGGAAGAGTGATGAGACAAGCATTTGTGCCAGTTGATAAACTGTTGATTATTAATGATGATATCATACTGGATTAATGCAAGAACCTGTCTGACGTGGTAACTTCTGTGTTCCATCAGGTGGGAACTGAGGCAAACTCAAAAGAGAAACATCCAGCTCATGATCTAGTCCCTGGAGATTGGTTTCGGATAAAAGTACACAGGAGAAGAAACTGTCTAGTTCCTCGTTGGCAGAAACCAAGACAAGTCATTCTGGTTAGGACCACTGCAGTTAAGTGAGCTGGAGTAAAGAGATGGGTACACGTCAGCTATACAATCTGTGTACCTGAGCCTGAGAACCCACAAGAAGAAGCAGAAACTACAACTGACTCGGATTCTGAAGCTGAACCAGACAGAAAACCAGATACTGAAGCTCGACCTGTTCGTCCACATCTGGAAATATCAGATACAAGCTCTGCATCTGAAGGAGAAAGTAAAATTGTTAAAGTATCAGATTCTGAAGAATGACCTGAAAGTTGAGATCTGGCAAGGTCTGATACCAGTGTGAACACTGATCAAAATAAAGGTAACCCTGGTAGTCAGAAAAGTGCTAAAGGACAGTTTGAAAGCTCTGAAACAGGAACGTAAATCTTGAAACTGGTGAAAAGGAAACAACTCACAATAAGGATGAGCTTCCAAGTACCAGCTATGAAGAAGTTCCTAACAGAGTGAAAGAACTGACATAAAAAAACAGATTCAGTGAATGAAACAGATATTATAAAGTTCACCATAAAGGAAACTGATGAGAAATCTGAAACTGAGTCTGATGACAGTGAAGATGAAACTCAATTAAGGAGGAGTTCAAGAAAGAGAGCTTGGAGAGTGGAATGTGGTACTGTCGAACCTGAAAACAAAAGGCCATGTAAAGGAGATAAATGGCCTAAGGGAAATGATGGACTGAAATTCAAACTGGTTAACAAAGCTAAAGTTCAAGAAGAACAAGTACATGAAATAACCAGTCAGAAGGATTTGTTGGGAGAAAAGATAGAGATTTTGCAAAGGCCAAAAAGAGTAAGGAGACCAAATCAAAAATACAAGTCGCCTGAATGGTCATATGTTGCACTGCCTCCAATAAAGGAAGTCAATAGCAGTCAAGAGAATTTAGATCATCAAGGTGAGGAAAAAGAAAGTGAGTGAACTGAAACTTAAAAGAGACAAAAGTGTACCTACATTGGGAAACCAAAGACAGTTATAAAAAGGTGACAGGAACAAAATTGTTGATCTCGGATGATAAGGACACTTTTAAGTGCAAAGGGATTTGAAAAAGACACTCTAAGGTTAAAAAAGATTGTAATAAACGCGGAGTAAAAAAAATAAAATGGCTACTAATGATGTACAAAGATTGAAATGTACTATTTTTAGAAAATGGTGTAGGATGTGGTTAATATGTACAGGGTATTAATGTTGGTATGGTTGATATTAGCTATTGTGATTCCTTTCAGGCCTGATTTTGAAAACGCAAAGGCAAATGAGAGTATGAAAGAAAAGGCCTATGAGTCAAAGGGTGAAATGAAAAATGTTTACAGACCAGAAATGCATCAAGATAATTCCATTAGTGACTATTCTAGGAATACATTTTCGAAGTTATTGTCTGAATGTGTGAGAACAATGGATGCCAGTGATTGTTAGGTTTGTGTGAAATTACCTGCATCTGTATCAGAGGGTGTGACATATCACCACCTTCCATTAACATATGGTGTTACATGTAGTGTATTAGCTAGTCTGTTTTACAAAACCGGTAAATTAGAGTACTATTATTCAAACTCTGATGAGGTTTTTGCAAAATTGAATGTGGTAGCTGGACTGAACAAAATCAAACCTGTAAAGGTTTTTGGAGAATAGGTTTGGAAACACAAGAACTGACCTACGAATACGCGTTCAAACATAATTTGACTTGTAAAATGAGAAAATAGGAGAAAGCCTTTTTGGACATGGTAGAGGAAAGGAGAATCCAATATAACAGAAAAGAAAATGCAAGGAAATCTAAATCTACAATGTGGACATTTGAGGATGACAATATTGAGGGACATAATGTGAATGTGGCCATAAGTATAGATACTCCACTATTAGGAAAACTTTGTATTCAAAGATACAACACTGTGTATGATAATTATTTTGTGGGAGCGAGTCAATGTGAAGATACATATATTATAAAAGGGGGTTGGGTATTTAAAGGAGGTAATGAGCCAGTTTTTCCTGGTATCTATTTTTTTGTGGGAACAAAGCTTATTATAGATTACCTGATCATTGGTATGGGTCCTGCTATGTAGGCCTGGTCTTTCCTAAAATGTTCCTTGTAGATAGAGGAACTAACGGAATTCATGAGATAGGTAAACCTTTAAGTCGTAGAGGAAGGGAGAGCGTGTTAGAAATAATAGGTGATGTTTTTGGAGCATTGATACCAGCAGTGGGTATATCTTTTAATGCAAACAGAATTCGAAAATTGTCAACGATAGTGGATCGTTTATCAACAGACACTGCAGGGGGATTTTTAATGATAAATACAGAAATGGTTGCTATGAGAGGTATGGTGATGCAAAATCGACTTGCTCTTGATATAATTTTGGCAAAAGAGGGAGGAGTTTGTGGAATTTTAAAGGTACAGCACTGTTCTACCTATATTCCTAACAAAAGTCAAAACATTGAAAGGTACATTACAAACATTACAGAATTGCATAAAGAAATTATACCACTGGACGTTGATGGTGTTCTTGAGAAGCTTGGTAAGTGTTTTTCAGCTGTTAAGTAATGGTTTTATGAAATAGGTAGATCAATAATAGGGAAAGTATTAATTCCAGTAACAATAATGATAGTTATACTCTTTCTTCTTAAGATTAGGTTGCAGGGCTTGAAAAATCCGAAAAATTGTACTAGTCCTGCAGGTCTAGTACCTTGGAAAATCCCCTCGACCCAACTGCAACCTACTTGACCTCTGTCTCTGAAAACTGAGCAAAAGTGACAAGTTAACAAGATTTAAATGCATCTTTATTCCTTATACCCTTTGTGAGCAATAAAAATGCCTTTATATCTTGTTATTTTGTCACTTTTGTTCCGTTTTCATAGACAGAGGACAAAAGTTAGTTTGTCTTCCTACTTGCCAGAATGGGCGAGTAGGACCTAAAAATAGCTCGTCCTCATCAATTCTCCCTCGCAAATGCGAACGGGCAAGTAGATTTGTGGAGCCCTGGGTTGTAAACTCAGAAAAAGAAGAAACCTTAAAAAGTCTATAAAAAAGATATTTGAAGAAAGCCAAGGAAGAGAACGTGAAATAGGGGACATTGAAATGGAAGAGTTTTAAGAGACACTGTATTAAGATAGAAAGAAAATGGAAGATACCAAAGTGTAAACCATACTAATTGAAAAGAATTTGAAACATGTGGTAACATTTTATGAAAAATGTTGGGTGTTATTTGGTGATAAATCACCAAAGGGGGAGTTGATGGAGCGAGGGTGAAAACAAAAATTTTTGTATACCCCTCGTGAAGTCACCTTCCCATAACTGTGATATCTATTAATTGTGTGGTTTTAAAATTAACCAACGTAGAATAGAAAGCACATACACAAATACACGTGGGATACTAATTTGCTTGTGTTGCAAACAGTAATACATTAATTGTGTGAAACTGTCTCACTAATATAGTGCACAAATGCTATCATCTAATGAAAGGCTATGCATGTATGCTTCTTAAAAGTATAATTGTGGCAGAAATGACAGAGAATGGTAAGAAAACAATGCATATGTGTGGCTCTAAAGCTAGGTAAAAACAAACAGAGTCAACTTAGAATGGGGGGAAGTAAACTGAAGGACTTCACTTCGAAATCTAATGTTTAATTGTGTTTGTTTCTATAATAGTTCCCGTTATGGCCCATGCGGCCTAGTAAAACATGGAGGGTTTGCGAGACTCCAAGAGAATGTCTTTCTACGCATGCGCGACTGTGCTCTCGAGAGATGTGCAAGCAGTCTGTGCCTGTGCGGCTGGTGTCAAGGTCAGCGTGGCCTGAAGAGCAGAATGGTGCCAAGTTAAGATGTCCTTGTGATGAGCCTGGAAAAGTTCAGTGAAGTGAAAAGTTAAAGGACATGAGTGAAAGAATGTAATAACAAACAATTGGAAATGTATTGTGCTTAGAACTATGACTAGGCAGAAATATGGACAATGAGGAGATGAGGTGATGAGGTGATCCTCATCCACCCCTTGAATGGACCAATGAGAATTGAGTGTGGACCCTAAAAGTTTCAAATTTTAGCTAGATAGTTAGATGAAAAGGGTATAAAAGAGGTTGTTTGGAAGAGAGAAGGAAGCTTGCTTTTGAATGACTTTTCGCACCACGACATGCTGTCGGACTGGTCGATTTTCCTTGGTGCAAAGATTTGGAAATTTTTCTTGACTTTAACTTTCGATGGGTCGGAGTCCTGATGGGTGGTGAACATCGAGAAAGAATAGAGAGGCTGCTTTGGGGACCTTTGCTGTTTGAATCCTGATTTCCATTGCCGAGAAGATTGGTAATATGTCTTTGACTTATTTTTCTGAACTATTCTGCTAATAAATGTAAACTGTTTGAATTAATTTTCTCTTTCTTTAGACGATAGATAAAATGTTTAATTGAATTAGAACCAAAAGTTTAATAAAGTAAGGTCATGCTAGGAGACACACAATCATGAATAAAATTAAATAAATGGAGAATTAAGCTGGTTTTGTTAGTTAACTTTTACTAGCTGATCTATTGAGCAAACAGGAGGGTTGTCTTAACACCTTCCGTGCGGCCCCGATTTCCTCAGTGTGCTGGACATTCCATAACTGGGTGTGGTCGTGACGGAACCATTCCGTCATCAGCACAGCTCAACCGTGACTGATGACGGAATGGTTCTGTCACAAGCATCTAAGGGGTTAAATGTTTTTCCCAAAAATTAAAACCATGGTAAGATCTAATAAAATGCATATGTATATAGTGTATAAAACTTAGATTAAATAGATGAATTAGGACACTCCGCTATATCCAGCAGCTCATCCACTGGTTTTTCATGATCTTGGGAGCAGAGTGATTTGTATGAATGAGTGACTCCAGTGTTATGGGCCCCACCGATGAGTAAAGTGTGATAGCTCCTGGGAGATATAGTGATGGTAGGTTTGTTTTTGAGCAGCGCTGGATCAATGGCAACACCTTGCCTCTTTTTGCCCACCCTGTCAGCATGCACACAAGAATAGTTTTCTGAGATGGATAACTACAGATCAATGTGTTACAGCAAACAAATGATAGACGGAATGCTGACAATGCAAACCTGCTCCCCCAGTCAAAAGATCTGGGTTAAATCCATTGTTATTTTTTCCACTACGCCCCCCAGTTTGGACCCAGCCATATGCAAATCAGTCTTGACCCTGTGCCCCATGGGAACAGTCCAGACTGAACTGCCAGACCAGGTCCTCCCTGGACCGGAAACAAGCATCCTGGGACCGGTTTCAGGGTATTTCACCCTTCTTCAGCCAGGCTAGCTTGAATCCAGTGGCACAGCGAGCAAGGGACCCACGTCTTGGCATGCCCATCCTACTTAGAGCGAAAATTGTTACAGCAAACAAATGATGGATGGAATGCTAACAATGCAAACATTCACCCCCAGTCAAAAAATCTGGGTTAAATCCATAGTTATTTTGCCCACTACTTTTACCGAGATGGCTAACTACAGATCAAGGCAGGAGACCTCGTTCATCCATGTTTCTGTCAGGAAGAGGGCATCCAATCCACTCTCATCTAGCAGTTTGTATATATCTAGAGCATGTTTGTGTAATTAATGAGTGTTAATCATGGCAGTCTTAAATCCAACTGGGTTTGGGTTGGACCTGACATGCTTTTGATCTTCCTGTTTAGAGGGTGTAGCCTACATTTACAATGAATGCAGGAAATTGTGCCTAAATAGTCTAAGAGGAAAGATGTGCATGCTTTGGGGTTCCCTCTGCTTATATCTCTCACTTCGGATGCAGTATAAACAAGTCTGGGCGAGTCATCTAAAGCTAAAACAGCATAGTGTCTGGCGCTGACCGGGGTCAGGTCGTGGATGAGAGTCATGCCTTCGGCGTTCCTTTGGTGCGCAAGCAGCGCATCTGTGACGAGGGCATGCAGATATAGGAGGGGAAAACTCCTCCTATTTATCGTTAGAGCACTTGAGCGGGTTCTTTACAAAACGGCATTGCTCCAAGACGTAAAATTCCCCTCTTTCCGTAAACACTGTATAGTGTCTTCTTCAATTACTGCCCCTAAAAAACATAACAATCTTAAAACTATGGCACAGATAAAAGATCTTTTTACCAGGTAATTATGCGTAAAGTGCTTCATGCAAAGTTAACAGTGCAAACATAGTGATTCGTGCAGGGCTAACGCTGCGTTCAAACAGATCCAAATTCAGCAAATAATAAGATTCAGTACTTTTCATTTCATACAAAATTAATGCAAAGCAGTTATTAAGATCGTTTTTTTGTCTGGGAAATACACTGACCGGGCCCGGCTCTGCCGACCTGGTTAATGCCTTTATAGGACTTAATACAATGTAATAATAATATACCTTTAAATGCTTATTGGCTTCACCACATTAATTTCCCAACAAATATGCCAAAGCCTATTGGCTTTGTCATAACCATTTCTTGCTAAGCAGACCAGGCCGACAGACTGGCTCATTGGCTTGTTGCCATGACCAATTCAATCCAGCTGTATTGAGAGTATACACTTTCCCACAAGCTAAAAAGAACAAAAAAAGCCACACTCTTTCAACGGACGGACTTTACCCCTCACATGATAATATGGCGGGGGTAAATCAAGTTGGGATGGCGGACAGATCGCCACCGCCGGCCCGGCAATGGTGATCCGCTCGCCATTATTATCACCCCCATAGTGAGCACTTGAAGTTCAAGGATTAGGTTGAAAAGCTTGGAAGTCAATGCTTTGAGGCTGTCACCTTTGCAACGTGTGTCTGACAGGTAGGGTTCATCAAACGTGTGAGAAGACTCCAAAATTGTAAACAATTATAAACGATTTCCATAGAAAAAGGGGGTAATAATGAAAGGACAATGAAAAACAGCATCAACTGCGGTGTGATATCTTGTGTCTTGCGTTAAAGACAGGCACGTAAAATAAACAGTCTATTAATCACAAATCCTATATAATTCATTACATGTATGAAGGTGTATAATTATATTAATAATGGGTGTTCTTTAAGCAGACAACAGAGGCCTAATTATATTCTTCCATCTAATAACGGGTTACAATTACTATGCAACTCGTTGCTACCCATTTTTATTAACCTTACAAGCACAAAAGAATGTGTTAAAACCAGCCATGCATGATTCAAACGTGTGCAGTGCAGGTTACTTGCAGATCCATGTAGTGGGATCCTAAATTACAGACCAATTTTACCAGGATAGGCACTACAGGTTAGTCTAGAATCTCTGCAGCAAATGTGTTATCCCACTGAACTATGTTAATATAATCCCTCCACTATCTTTTTTGACCCAAGTAACAAACTCGCATATCAAAATTATTTTCATATTTCCCTATACTAGTTCACCACTAATCCTTTTTCGGGTCCAGAGTAGCATGCTATTTGCTGAAAAGTGATTTGGCGCATCATCAGGAGTTGTAAGCGCTAAATAAATGCAATTACAATTACAAACCTGAGACATATATGTGTCACTCACTGCTCAGCAACAAGCTCAATCATCCTCTAAGCTATTTTAATATTCAAACTAGTGACAAGCAGATCACACATTGATCTGACTAGTACTAAACTATAGGATTGAAAGGATACACATAGATTTCTGCAGCAGGTGCCTGAACCTAGTAAACTATTGTAAAAGGTGGTCAGTTTGTAACAGATAAATGAAAACCAAACTGGCTTTATCATTGCAGTCCATCATTTTGTCAATTTCTTTGTGGCAGGGGTTGTACAAATAATTCACTCTTTATAGCAAAGCACCGACTGTTGCTGACTTCTCCTGACTCCACTGCATCCCCAAATTCTGGGGTCAACCTTTTTACATCAATCCCAAAATAATATGGTTTCCTGAGTGCTTTTATTTTGTTTCCTATGAAGCACTGTTCAAACAACAGTTTCTCTCTGGTGGGAGGAGCGTGCATATTGAAGTCAATGAGGAGAATAAGGAGATGAAGAGTTGCATGGCAGGTGAAGCCTAGGGGAAACATTTGGAATATTGGGAGGGTGGGAATAAATCTAATGTGAATTACCCTCTTCAAACGAGGGTGAGCTGATATGGCAGGCCAGACTGAATTGGACTTCTTGGAGAAGGACCGAGGTGATTTGCATTTGACTACCTACAACTAAATGTTCACTGTTCAAAGCACTTTGCATTGTCCACAGAGCCTCTGAAGGGACACAACAAATATACCTATAAATTAAATGTAAACAATACAAGCAAAGTAGGGCACCGCACTCCAGGCATGCAGCCCAGATCTTCACACCATCTTACAACAAGAATTTCATAGGAGAGTGGGGCAAGATGGCCCCCATGCTGCTGTAGAGAGCAGTCGCACTCATTCCTTCTCCTGGACCCATGGATTAAATGGCTGGATGTAGGAGCAAAATATGCTGATTTTCCGAAGTATACTCTGCGCTAAAGGAGGTACTAAAGGAGTTACTGGCATTGAAGTATTTCAGAAGGTGATTACAACCCTGAGACTCTATTATTGCGAACATTTAAAGAAAGTGCTTGTTCATGGTATCACTACAGTCTTAAAGATGTCGCAACGCACAGGCGCGATACCGAAAACCACGCTGAGTAAACGAGCCACAACAACTACTGCATCGAGCAACGCTGCCCAAAAGATGCAGTCCAAGAAAGGTGAGAAATCTATGAAGGATAAAGAAAAAGCCGAATCTAAGGCCGAGTCTAAAGCAGCAATACAAGCAGCACAAACGAGAACTCCTGGAGTCAAAGGACAGGCACAACAGAGGCGCTCTCAATCGGAAAGCGGAGCACCAAAACATGCGATCACTGTACCTGCCTCCAGTAGAGATCTGCGGCAATCCACTGTCACGGAGGCATTTGCGGGGAGAAGCCAGCATGCAATTTCGGCCACTGGAGGTGTTTCAGACCTAAACACAAAGCCAAACGCGGAAACTCTTCTCGCCGACCGCGAGGACGCAAGCACAGCGGTTGCTAGGCAACCGGGGCCTGAGACGCCTACGCCTCTAGCGGGAGCCGCGCAGAGAGTGGAGGATACTGCGAAGGCTGGCGAGGACGCTAACACAGGCGAGGACGCTAACACAGGCGAAGAAGCTGATACAGAGACGGCGAACAGTACCGGTAAGCTTAGCAATGGGCAGCTGAAGGAGTTGGCTGAACCGGTAAATACTAATAATGCTCAAATGCTCGAAGCGCTGATGGAAGTAAACCTAGCGCCAACACCTGTGGATAAGAGTGTAATGGCACAATCTAATTGGGGAAGTATGAAAAGCTTACAGAGTCACACAACAAAGGGGGCTAAAGGAAGGAGAGTACGTTCCCCGGAGGTGGAAAAATTCTACTCAGTGACTGAGGGCTCAGATTCTTCTCTGTTGGGGTCAGAGAAGGAGGGTACTACCACAGATCTTTCATCAGGGACAGAGTCAGAAGGGTCCCTCTCTAGTGAACATAGAAAT
This sequence comes from Lissotriton vulgaris, assembly GCF_964263255.1. Classification (NCBI taxonomy): domain Eukaryota; kingdom Metazoa; phylum Chordata; class Amphibia; order Caudata; family Salamandridae; genus Lissotriton; species Lissotriton vulgaris. The sequence goes on along the minus strand of NC_141693.1, from coordinate 605,680,936 downwards.
AAGGAAACACAAAAGAGAAGAAGAAGAACCATGATAAGGCGCGATAGAGAGATAGACAGAGCAGCGACAAGCACAAATAGGAAATTGCTATGGGACTATGGTAGTACTTCCAAAATGTATCAGGAACAAGATTTGGCCGACGCACCTGTGAGTTACCCCTTAAATGCCTCCCATGACTTAAATGATATCCCACCTCAAGCAACTTTGGATGGTATGTTCTCTATGCTGAAGCAAATGCACTTAGAGGCTCGCTTAGAGAGCAGACGAGCAAGACAAGACACTAAGAAAATACAAGCAAGCATTAGGAAAATGAATAGAAAATATGTGGAGGTGGAAGGCAGAGTGGAACAAGTTGAAGAGAGAACTGGAAGACTGGAGGACGAAGTCACAGACTGGCAGAATGCAAGAACAGAGCAAGGGAAGGTGATTGAGGACTTACAGTGGAAGCTGGAAGATTTCGAGAATCGCCAAAGGCGGAATAATCTACGCTTTTTAGGCCTAGAGGAAGGACTGGAAGGGAAGGACCCGAGGGGGTTTATGATTAAACTACTAAAAGATGCATATCCAGAGGCGCAGTGGCAGTGGGAACTTGAAGTACAGAGAGCGCATAGATTCCCACTGACGCAGAAGGGAGGAAGAGGCAATAATCAGAATGGCCTACCCAGGGCAATGCTTGTTTTTTTGGGGAATTTCTTGGCTAGGCAGTAAATTATGGAGACTGCGAGACCAGACAGAAAAAAGTCAGTTGAAGGGATTACATTTTTTACGAGGCCTGATTTCTGCCACACGACCGTGGAAAGGAGGTGGAAACTTAGACAGCTTATCACTCCTTTCCAACGCCAGGGCTCTGAAGCATATTTGATGTACCCATCTAAGCTAAAAGTTGTTACAGGGGGACGCACCAGAATGTTCTTTTCGGAAGTAAAGGCAGGTGAATACCTTGCAGAGATTACAGAGTCTCAGAAAGACAGGAAGGGTAGGGAGTCAGAACCAGCATAAGATGCATATGGAAAATATTAAGCATATTGTGTATTGAATATTGAGTATGGTAATATGGGTAACTGGGGCGGGAGAAGGAAGCGACACTACAGCAGAGTGCAGTCACACATAGGTCAAAATTGACCTATTTGCCTGTAACAGGGGGGGGGGTTAGAAAGGGGAGGGGGGGCAAGGGGGGGTTGAGGGAGGGGGGCAGGAAGGTGGTGGTAAAGAGGTAAGGGTATGTACAGCACAAAGTAAGAAGTTATGTAGGCACAAAAAGGTGGCAGTAAAAAATCTAGCGGAAATTGATTGTGGGCTCTTTTACAAAAGCAGATGGCAATAAGACTTGCTACGATTAACATCTGTGGTTTGAATGACGGTGGGAAAAGGCAGAAAGTAGCGGCCATGTGTAGATTATTAAAACGGGATCTTATATGTCTTCAGGAGACACATGTGAGAGGAAAGGATAAGTATCTTATGGATCAGTTAGGGTATGAAGTTCTAGCACACACGCAGCAAGATGTTAAAACAAAAGGAGTGGCCATACTGGCAAAAAAAGGATTTATGGTAGTAAAGAGAAAGAAGGAAGACGTTGATGGTAGATGGGTGGTGATAGAAGGAGAGATAGCCGGAGGCCGTTACACAATTGTTTCTGTATATGGCTCTAACGAAGATGAACCTGATTTATTTGATTTCCTAGATACCGAATTGTCATTATGGTCAGAACCAATAATCCTGTGCGGAGATTTCAATATCAATGGGTTATCAGGGTTGGGTATGATGGGAGGGGGGATGAAGGGAGATCGCAAGAAGAGAACAAGAAGGGCTATCGTTAATCTAATGAATAATAATGCGTTGGTAGATGTTTGGTCGGCATATAATCCTATGGGGACAGGTAGCACTTTCTATTCTGCCCCCCATAAAAGTATAGCCAGACTGGATTATTTCTTAGTTTCTAGTCCCTTAGTACCAGAAGTGAAAATAGAAATGCTACCTCGGGTTTCCTCAGACCACAATCCACTGGTGTTGACTATCTCCCAGAATCGCAGTACTAGTCACAAAGAATATAATTGGACATTCGAAAGGGGGCTGCTCAAAGAAGATGACTATGTCAGCAGAATGAAGGCATGGATTACACAGTTCTGGGAGGTAAACAGAGGTACGGCAACTACAGGTATGGTTTGGGACGCATTCAAAGCAGGGATAAGGGGGGAAACACTGGCTTATACTCTACATAGGAGCAAAAAGGAGAAAATGGAATTAACTAGTAGGCTACAGGATCTAAGGAACTTAGAACAACAGCTTATTCAGTTGGTCACGAATCAAGAACCTCTTGAGCAGATTTTATTAGAAATAGAATTGAAAAAGGCAGAGACTGGGGAAAGATTGGCTAATAAAGCAGCAGCTAATTATTTAGCAAAAAAGGAAAAGTGTTATGAATTCAATGAGAGGGTTGGACATATGCTAGCAGTGCGTACTAGACAAGACCTGGCAGCCGGGGAAATCAAAGAAATCAAGAATAAAGGGGGGAATGTTGTAACTAAGGTGGAAGATGTGAGGGAGGTGTTTAGAGAGTTTTATTCAGAACTTTATGACCAGGATTTGAGAAGTAAGGAGGAGGAAATAGAGGATTACTTGGCTGGTATCCCCCACAAGGAATTGACTCTGGAGGATAAAGAGGCTCTGGAGTCACCACTAACACTGGGTGAAATACATAATGCGGTATTGAAACTTCCCTCGGGGAAGGCCGCGGGACCTGACCAGATACCGGCGGAATTTTATAGGACTTTTTGGGACACTTTGGGGATTGATATGCTAGAAATTGTAAGGCATGCACAGATGGGGGAAAATACACCACAATCACGGGCCGGTGCAAGTATTGTAGTTATTTTGAAAAAGAATAAACCGCATCTGGATCCTGGCTCATACAGGCCAATTACGCTCATGAACGCGGATGCAAAAATATACTCCAAGGCCCTTTCACAAAGGCTTAGCAGGGTAATTGAGGGGTTGGTATATACAACACAGCATGGCTTCATACCGGGTAAAGGGACTACGGAACACACAAGGAGGATGGTTACCATATTGGATGTTACGGGAGCTGCAGGAGACCCTGCCTCGGCCATCTTCTTGGATGCAGAGAAGGCCTTTGACAGGGTCTCCTGGAGCTATCTGTGGAAAGCCTTGGAGTGGTTTGGGATAGGAACAGGTTATATAAAGGCCATAAAGGCGTTATATTTAGCTCCAACAGCGAAGGTGAGGATTAACAGAGGGTATACGGAGGACATACGTATAAAGCGTGGCACAAGACAGGGTTGCACGGCTTCACCACTGCTATTCGCCCTATATTTAGATCCCTTTCTGCGAAGATTAGAAGGGAACCCAAATATTCTCCCGATTGGATTATACGGCCATGCATATAAGACACTTGCATACGCAGATGACGTGGCAGTTGTTACACCAGATCCAGGGTCAGCTATTATAGAAATCGAACAGGAGGCTGCACTTTTTGGCACATTTTCAGGTTATTCATTAAACAAAGGAAAAACACAAATAATACAAAACAATTGGGTAAACTATTATGATATAAGAACAGCACCCGAAGTTACATATTTAGGGGTGAAGATTACAGCTGACTTAGATAGATTAGTAGAAATCAATATGAGCCCACTTTTAGAAAAAATTAAAACAAATACAGAAAGAATGAATAATTTACACCTGACCTTAATGGGCCGAATTAATGTCATCAAAATGGAAACATTTCCCAAAGTTTTGTATTTATTTAGATCCATACCCTTATTTTTTGATAACGTTTGGTTCAGCAAGTTGGAATCGATTTTGAAGAAATTTATTTGGGTTAAAGGGAAAACAAGAAGAGCCTATAGACACTTAACTGTAGATAGAGAAAAAGGGGGTTGGGGAGCACCGGATTTCAGGCTTTATTACTGGGCTGCTGTATTACAATATAGTAGGGTGTTAATAGGTGGGGGAGGTTCGGAACATATAACGGGCACTGAGGCAGGATTACCCAATGTTTATGCTTTATTATTGGGGGAGGAAGCTGAGAATGGGTTTCTAAATACAACTGAGTTCACGTATTTTAAACACACGAGATTTAAGACTTTGGAAGCGGCATATAGGGTGTGGAAAGGAATGGCTAAAAAATTTGGGTTAGGTAGATTTAACAATTATACAAGATTATATACAAACAGCTCACTGCCGAGGGAGATCTTTAAGGATGCCACTATGTATGATTGGTATAATAAAGGCATAGTGAAAATAGGGAACCTACTGGATAGGCAGGGCAATATCTTGCAGTTTGGGCCGCTCAGAATAAAATTTGGATTAGAGCATAATAGTTTTCATAAATATCTCCAAGCGAGGAGCTTTCTAACACAAAAACAAGGTGGCTCGGCAGGGTTGGGACAATGTAAAATTATGGAATATATAGAAACAACTAGTAAATGTACGATAAGACAACTTTATGCGGAATTGAAAGAAAACAAACCAGATGAAAGGGCAAAATTTTCACAAAAATGGATGGAAAAACTGGGGTCAGGCTCAGAAACTTTTCAGGAGTCATTGGATTTGGGTAGAACAGTGCTATGTTCGGCCACCCTCCAATCACAGCACTTCAAAACAGTGTTCTCACTTTATCATACCCCGGCTAGAATCGCCCAGTGGGGTGGGACGACAGGAATAACATGCCCACGATGTAATGCGAATGGGGCAGACATTGTACAAATGTTTTCACAGTGCCCACAATTATTTACTTTGAAAATGGCCATTGAAGAATTTTTTGACAAAACACTTAGGATCAAGATTAAACTCATAGATGAATTAATTATTTTAGGGGTGGTAGACACGATAAAAGCTATGCCAGTAGAGTTTATTTTTGTTTCAATCGCAGTGTTCCGCATCTGCATAGCGAGGAATTGGCTGAATAAGGCTCCCCCACTATTTTCAGATTGGATTGCCAGCCTTCTCACTATTTATAATCTAGAAAAGGCAATATACGATAGGAAAGGCAGAAGGGCCAAGGCATTAGGTAAAACAATATGGCAACCTATCACGAGGTGGAAAACCAGTAGGATAAACCTAGAATAGTACAAGAAAGTGTGATCTGTTTTGAAGGCTGTTTTGGGTTGGGGGGCAAGTATTTTACATCTGCTTGTGATATGAAAATTGTATAAGTAACGAAATGTATATATAACCACCTGAGAGATTGGAATGTGCTGTAAACATACGTTGGAATATGTGGAAAATTCTTTGAAAAATTTAATAAATATATTTAAAAAAAAAAAAAAAAAAAGAATTTCATAGGAGGATCAGTTTTCTCTGTACAAGCTACCAGGCAGGTAATTTAGACTGTTGTGGATGGAAAGTACTCCATCAGCGTGGTGGCGGGCATTGCCCCTGCCATCTTGAGTAACTTCGACCAACCATATTTAGAGTTTTCCACCAGCCTCCTGACAACTCTAAACATTAGCAGGAACCACCGCCACTGTAATTCCTGTCAATGGGGTAAACGTTTGATAGATTCCTCAGTCAAGCATGACAATTGCCGTCAAACTTTTACAAATATTATAATTTTCCAAAGTAGGAGTCTTTTTTTTAAAAGAAAAACACTATTGACTCCTACACCATGGAAGTTTTCTCCGATGGTGTGGAGGCTCATTTAAAAAAAAACATTTTTACTGTCCCTCACCACCATGTTACTCCTGGCGGTGAGGGTCAGCCAAAAAAGCCATGCTGTCTGCCCACTCTGAATTGGGCAGACAGTTGGATGGCTAATGCCCAACAACCTGCCCTCCATCTGGATATCAGAGGAGTATGCTGGTGGCAGAGCCAATGTAGACTCTGTGATCAGAACGCTTAAAGTCCACACTCTTCTAAATTGGGCAGGCGGACCTTGAGATTGGTAAATGGGTTCTCGATTGAGACTGAGTACCCTCTCCACCAAACACTCACCATTATTCAAAGCATTCAAAATCATTTAAACTTCAGAAGGGAATGAAAGCATCATTGTTCCCAAGATAAATATATCAATTGCTAATCTTGGCAAAGAATCCATAATGATAATTCTTCCACTGATATGAGCATGGCTGAGAACAATGGAACTGTACGGGCCGCAACAACTAAACAAGAGGACAGACACAGGCACTGACCCCAAACTGGCGAGCTGCACCCAGCATAACTTCAAATTATGGATGCAATGTAATAACAACATTTCTAATAACGCTAGAATTACCTGCTGCTATGAAGACCCACAGCCTGCCTAATGGCCCATGGGGCTCTAACCATAGCCCCCATCGCCTGCACTAAACTTTACAGAGCTAGTACACTATTGGAACAAATGCACGTAAAAAGACAGCCTTGTAAATGGAATTTGGGCAGACGAATCCGTTCCCAGATACAAACCATTTCCTACTATTTGTTTTTGACTTCAGTAGAATAGCAGTGACAAACTCCGAGGCAAATTTACCACCATTTCACGAGCCCTAAACCATGTTTGCGGTAAATTGTGCAGCAAACATCAAACTATGATAAAGCGTCTTCAAACATTTATATAAATGTATTTCTTTAACATGCAGAAGCATTTCACCTTAGTACACCTTAATACATCATATTATATCACGGCCTCCAAAGGCATTTTTTGAAAGTGATCATTTTTAAATATTAACTTACATACATTCACCACCCACCCAACCACAATGCCATTAGTGAACTAAAAGCCACGTCTGTGGTCATGTGCATCCCACAAAAAAGCGCTTCAACACCCCATCAGGAGTAACAAGCAGTATATAAATAAAAAACCTTTTTTCCCTCTTATATCCTTACACGACCCTTCTGCATCAAAATAATTGACTAACATATCCACCACTTAAATCACTTTCATATTTAACTATACTAATTCAACACCAATCCTTTATGGGTTCCGGAGTAGCGTGCTACTCTCCGAAAAAGCGATTAGATGCCTCATCAGGGGTAGTAAGCGCTATATAAATGCAACTACAATACAATATAATATGTGCCCTAGGTTCTGATTATAAATATAGTAACATTATAGCCTACAACATAAACCGAAAAAATCGTATTTTTACAACTCACATCATAAACTCACCTATTTGAAGGTGCTCTAATGTGAAATAATGAAGGAAAGGGACGCTTAGTAAAATAAAATATTCTCCTAAGATCACACAATTTGGTCAAGCAGGGAAGCTGTAATTGATCACTGGTTTTCTAGTTTTACATTGTGCAACTCAGCCACTAGATGAGCATCAAAGGTTAATGCTTTGTCTTCTATTCTTGATACATGATGTCACAGTGTGTATGGCAGGCAGTAGCCACTGAAAGCTCAGCTTGTTTTCGGCTTGAGGATCCAAGAGTACCTCCCACTGAGCCAGAGTCAGGGTGCCGCCTCAAGCCTGGCGCAGGCTTGCTGTAGCTCACCTACCTCTATTTTCTATTGCAAATCTTTATTTGCGCTGGAAAGTAGCCCTGAAGTATCGCAAGTAGGCACTAGAGGTGCTTTGCGTTGAGGGGGCGTTCCATTGATGGTACACGGGCGGTCCCATGTAAGCACCCATGGATTTTTACGCAAGACTCTACCTCCTAACTTTTGTGCCAAATATACTGCCTCTTTGAGGCTCATGTAACGCAGAGAAGCAACTTTGCTTGCTGTGCTGCATTGTGTGACAGTTTTGCAAACCTGCTCCTTCGTCCTTATTGCCTTGAAAGAGCTAATGGGCAAATGTGCGCAAGTAAAACACGTGTCGGCTTGATCAGTGCTATTTCCACGTGCCAAAAATAAGGAGACTCATCTTTTGAAAACAGGAGCTTGTTTTTCCATTTAACTTCTCCCTAAAAGAAGTGCCACACTTTATTGTGTTCAGTGCACTTCTTTCATCTGCCTGTAATCATCGTCTTCCCAGGGCACCTCCTCTGGCCTATCAAGTCTCCTGTTACACGTTGCGCTCCTATAGACTGTCACCATGGCAACGACATAAGGAGAGCCGCTCTTGCTTAGCAATAGAAATGCGTTATTCTACTCTCAATGCCAATGACCCTCTCTGTCATTAAGTCTTTTTGTTGTGTGTTCATTGTTTTCTGCCCCTTTTGCCTCTGAAGAGACAAGACACTGAATGAAGGTGCTTGCGGTCTACGAGGACAGAGCAAGTGTGTCTTTCTGAGGTAAATTTGTGGTTTAGGGGAACCGCCATAAATGCATATCGTGTGTGAACTGCGCCACTCCTCAGGAAATGCATTGTTAATAGGTATTGGCTTCAGGCAGGCCAGCAGGGCTGGGTGAGCTGCCCCATCAAGAACTTGAGTTTTTTTTCCATTCCCGCCTGGAGTGGGATGGGTAGGGTCAGGAGTCCTCTGTGTGGATGGGGTAGAGGGCAGCTGCGGCCCGTGTAGGTAAGAGTGGTGAGGCAGGCTGGGGGCGATTACAAGGGAAAATTAAATAAATAATTTTTCCCCATCATCGTCCGTCAAAATCTCCCCCTCCCCCTATCTGGCCACCCTGCTCTTAACTGCACGGGCCGCGGCTGGTAGAGGTGAATGCACAGCTCTAGTCCCCGAGGACTGCTATGCCTGCTAGATAGCTTCATGGGTGGACTTTAGAAGTAACGGAGGTTCAAGGTTCGTGGAGGACCCAGAAACCGCAAGGCCTCACTTGTCTCACAGCATGGTGATGAACAAGGGCTGGGCACTTTCCACTGTGAGCCATTGCACCACACCAGGCATGACTGTCTCCCCTCTTTGACATCATTGACGGTTGAGGCCCACCCGTGTCTGCTCTGAGGAGATTGACAGTAATGACTTCAGGGCATTTCATCCATTTCAATTGAAATGGCAGCCTAACTTCAGGGGCTCAGGGCCTGCTTTAGCACTGGGTGCACCCAGTGAGACAATACTTTTTGGCGCCCCTACACCCCATGACCGCCTCCTCGGATTCTCTCACTACCACCGGGCAAAAGTGCCCGCTTCTCTCCAATCATAAGTTTTTGCTAAACACAGCGCCCACACCCCTGAAGTCAGCATCCCTCCACAGGTCAGCGCCCAGTGTGGCCTCACCTGTCGCACTGCCCTAAAGGCAGCCCTGCAGGGGTTCCAACATAGTTGCATATCTTGTTTGTTGTTACCCAAAGATGTTATAAGCCATGGCCAAAGTGAGCATTTGCCCAGAGCCCCCACCCTCCACGTCCCCTCGAAAAGATAAAAAGGTAGTGGATAAGTCTGAAGCTCAGCTGTAATATTAATAGTAGATTGCAGGGTTGTATGACGTTTCAACGCATGCTTTTACAACGCATACCATTACGACGCAACTTTTACAACGAAAGTCGTTATAACGACTTGCGTTGGGGGGCGCTGGATAGTGAATAGTTTAATTTACTATTCCAACTCCAGTCCTCGTGGATAGTAGGGAAGGTGTTGGATAGTAATTAAACTATTCCCTATCCTAGAGTGCTCTCCAGCGCAATTCGTTGTAATGACTTGTGTTGTAAAAGTTGTGTCGTAATGGTAGTGCGTTGTAAAAGTTGCGTTGTAAAGGATGTTTCCCGATTGCAGCAATAACAATTTTTTTTTCCACTGGCACGTACCTTTCATAGAACTCCCTGCCACCCTTACCCCAAGCATTCTCAGGCGGGGTTGTCATTAGGTTGATAAAATATGACTTTGTTCTCTCCATCCTACACTTCCTTGACCTCACCTAGTCTACCTCCAACAGTTATCTTTATCTCTGTCTTCATGACATCTCTGTGTGCATCCACCCTCTCTATCTCACCTAAGTGTAAATCACCTTCTTCTCTCGGTACATCTCGCCCGACCCCACCTCTATGCTGGGATGCCCCGTCGCTGGGGCAGCCATGCTCTTTAAAAGTTTGGTAACATAACATAACATATGCCATGATCAGACCTCACTCTCGATGGATCTCAAGGCCTCCCTCTATATTGCTTCTTATCTATTCCCTCTACCTCAACTCTCTCTCTACCCCTACCCACAATATGCACCTCACTGCAGTTTCCTTCTGCGCTCCCTGAATTTCTCCCCCATATATTTCACCCCACTATCAACCTCATCCCCCTCTTTGCCTTGCCTTCGTCGTTCTAGATCTCTCTTCTCACTTACCTCTCTCTAGGCCCTCTCTCAAGCTCACCTTTCTGCCTAAGTCCGCTCTTCGTTACATCTCTCTCTCACTACCTCACACCTCCATATATCACTTATTTCTCACATTACCTATTCTCTCAAATTAAATCTCCATTCATTTATGGCTTCACCTCTCCACCTCCCCTCCCCTCCCCTCCCCCTATTTCTGAAAGAAGGTTGGCTCTGACCAATGTTGTCCTTCTCTGGCGACTTTTGGTTGGGCAGAAGGTGCATTTTTCTGCAAAAAAAGAGTGCTTGTATTGCACGGTTTTCTTTTTGGAAAGTTTATGGTCAATAACTTGCCTTAATTGTTTATGATAACAAGACAATTATTATGGCCAAGGTCTGATTGGTTCACTGGGAAACGTTACCTTAGATGGTGTTAGACCTGGCACCTTGGCATGAGTCTCCCTTCCATTCTTTGCTGATGTGCCTTATGTGTTTTGCTGGTGTTAGCTGCTCAGGGCACTGTGCCACTGCCAATCAGTGCCACGGTACAAGTGCTCCCTATGAAAAGTGTATACCTTGATTGGTGTCCATGATTGACTTATTTGATTTACTGTCAGTCCCCAGTAAAGTGCACCAGGAGTGCCAGGGCTTGTAAATACAAATGCTGCTGGTGGGCTTGCAGCACTGGTTGTGCCACCCACAGAAGCGGCCTAGTAAAATGTGTCTAGGGTCTGCCATTGCTGAACCTGCGTGCAGGCTGGTCCTGTCATGCTGACTGCTCAAGTGCACCTACTTGCCAGTCCCTAAACCTTCCCTTAACTTCATATTAGTCACCCCTATGCTAGGCGCAAGGGCAGGGTGCATTGTAATTGTAAGCATAAGGTAGGACAAGCCCTGATGTGTGTGGCATGTCCTAATAGTGAATTACAGCCATTTTCGTTTTTCACTATTGTAAGGTTACCTGTTCTCATAGGCCAGAATGGGCTGCTGGAATTATTACACTCTATAATCCCAGCAGGCTCAGGGAACATGGTAGAAATTCAAGTTTAGTATGCCTGAACTCAGAATAATAAAATACTTTTTTTAGTAAAGTTTATTTTAATATCCTGTGTTTGCAAATGCTACTTTTAGAAAGTTAGCATTGCTTGCCTGGCCATTTCAGCCCGCCTTTGCTAAGATGTGTATCTGCTGTCTGGTTTCTGTGAGTGACAGGGCTGGGGGATTCCAGGAGACAGTCTGGGCTGCCAGGTGGTGAATATAGAGATTACACCAGGATGGGTGGGAGGAGTGGCCCTTGACTCTGAATAGGGCTGTGTAAGTATGGGCGGAAAATCCGTTCCGCTCGCGGATTTTGCGGATTTTCGGTAAATTCGCAATCCGCGAGATTCGCAAATTTCCCGCGAAATCCGCAAATCCGCGAGCAGCGGATTTTATGGCTTGATCGCACTGTTCGCGTGAGTTCGCGGCTTCCCAGTTCAACTTCGCGCCCCGCGAATAAGCGCTAAATTGCAGAAATACGATCTTAGCAAAACTAAAACTACTTACCAGGTTCAAAAGTTCAAGCTCATCATTAGTAGCCATTTCCTGTAGTGCTTCCTGAGGGGCCCCTCCAGAGTTCAGTTGCCTACTTGCAACTATTATGTGACCCTGCTCTGACCCTCAGAATAGTTACACATATGCCACAAAGGTCCTGAATTACAGCTAAGGGAGACAAGCAGGAGCCAGGCTGGAAGTTCAAATCCAACAGTGACACATTAATCAGCCCCTAATTCATTATTGTCAGTTGGGGCAGGGCAGGTGTTGTAACTAATTTTGCAACAATGAAAGCACTTAGCAAGTGCAAAAGATCACTAATCAGGAAGCACTAAGGAAGCAGGTGCCAGCTAAAAAAATATTCTGTGACACATTAATCAGCCCCAAATTAATTCAGGTCACTTAAGGCAGGGAAGGTGTGCTTTGCTTTGCCACAATAATGTACACTGGACAACCAGAGGGTGCTGTGATGAAACAGAGGGTGGCATGGGTGGGCCAGAGGGTGGCATGAGTAGTCAGAGAGTGGCAGTGGTGACAGAGGGTGGCAGTGATGAAGAAGAGTGTCCCAAACAGGCTGGACACGTAGAAACAACAAGTTCGCAAAACTTGCGACCCGACAGGTAAGATCGCGTTTGCGAAATTGTACAAAACCCTCGCGAACTGGCAGAAACCCGCGCGAACACAAAAAAAAGAATCCGCAAATTCGTGAGAATTCGCGGATTTTTGCGGATTGCGAGTTCGCAAATCCGCAAAATTCGCGAACGCGAGATTCGCAAAATTCGCCCATGCTTAGGGCTGTGCTCTGCCACCACAATGCTGGCTCCACCTCCTGCGGAGCTTCTGATGTCTCTGCCCTGCTCACTGAAAGAAGAAGCCAGAGTCACCACAACAAAGTTCTCCAAAACTGGGCTGAACCAGACTCAGGCCCTCTGGCCTGCAAAGACAAAAGGAACTGTGGATAAAAATAGGAGCCCTGCTCCTAAGCATTAGACCCTGTTTACGCCAAGAAGAAACTCTGCCCAAAGAGAAGGAACTGGGAAAGCCGCATGGAGGACTACTGTCTCTAGCCTGAGAAACTGGACTGTGGTGGGTGCCTTGCTGCAAGAAGCAGAGAAGACAAAGACTGAGAAAGACTTTATTTCAACTTGTGCATTCCTGTGAACAATCTCCAAGGGCTTGCTTGTGAACCTGCCCCCTGACCTGAGCCCCAGGACCATTGGGATCTAACCCCCCTGAAGAGGAAGCTGCCGAGTGTACTGCCTTTCTCCCCACAGCACTACCCAAGAGGAAAGCTGAGTGCGCTGTGAAGACTCATCACGCACTCTTGAGAGCCCAAGCACCTTCACCCCGCTGAACAACGCGACTTCTGCCCGCCGAGCCGCAGCTCACAAAGTAAGGACCAAGCCCCGCTTGGCCCGAGCACCATGACTGTTGTGACCTTGAGCCGTAGTTCGCAATGTAAGGAGGGACCCGTCCGGCCCATGCACCGCAGCTATCTGCCCCCGATTAGTAGCCGCACAGTAAAGATGGACATCGCCTGGAGTTCGCTTTTCCCTACGCCACGTCCTGCCTTGAGAGCGCACCGCTGCTGTATGTGAACAGCTATTGCACGTAGTGCGGCTGGGTACGTCTTGTGCCCGTTGATCGTACTGCCGCTCGCTTCACACTCGAATGCCTCCCATCTACAGGGTCGACGTGTACGCTGCACAGAAGAGCCTGTCCACACATCGCATCACCCCCTCCACGTGCGGGATTACTGAGCCTCGAGCCGTTGCTCGCACCGCCCAAGAGAGCACCAAGAAATGGGACGTCTGGATTGACATCACATCGTCCGTTTCGATTTCCTCCAAGAACCAAGATACTGTGAACTGTACGCCTCGCATTGTGAAGCGTCTGCTGGTACGCCTCTTCTTCCTTCCCGAACGAGTCGCACCGGAATGCTATGACTCACACAACCTTGCCAACAAGTACTGCTAAAGAACTGAACATTGCATTTAAAAACTGTGGCATCATTTTAAGAGTTACTGGAACCATACAAAGTTATTTAAGTCTGTATCCAAGCCTGCTTGAAAGTTAAATATAAAGGATATATTTTTACATAAAAACAGCCTTGTGTCTCTATGTGGTGTGTTGATTAGTTACTGTGTGTACTATTACAAATGCTTAATCATACGTTATCTGGGGATTAGCCTTGTCTGCTCGTGCCACACCGCCTAGAGGGTGAGCAGGAGTTATTTCTAGGAGTAATCCTTTGCCCTGACTAGAGGAGAGGGTCCCTGCTTGTCACAAGTGCATACCTGTCCCAACCAGAGACCCCCAATTCTAACATTGGAGGCAGTGGTGAGGATCACGAATTTGCATTTGTAGTATATATACAGTGATTGTTGACCATTGCATAGTGAATACAGTCCAGTAACTTAGCCACATACTTTTTTTAAAATTTTTGCTTCGCTGAAAGAGATCCCTTGTGTTTGGAGTCATGCCTGGCCCAGACAGCATAGAAAAAGCAGCATCTGAAACCTCTGAAGTGGTAGAGGTAGAATGGGAGGAGTCAAAACTGGACAGCTACAAGAGTTCCGAGTTGAAGAGCTTCTGCAAGAAGTTCAAGGTTCATCATGTGGGATGGAAGAACAAGGCGGATCTATACAAGGCCCTGAAAGCCTGGCTTAAATCAAGGGGTGCGCCTGAGGATCTTGTGATAGCTGAACCAGCAGAGAGCTTCCATAGCTTTGGCAGAGGCCTGTCGCCAGAGGAGCTGGCAGATAGACAGGCCACCCGGGACCATGAAATGAAGCTACCAGAGTTGAAATTAAATGGCCAATTGGAGCTAGAGAGCAAGAAGATGGCTCTGGAAGAAAGAAAAATTCAGATGGAGCATGACATGAGAATGAGGGAGTTGGAGCTGAAAGCCACAAGTTTGGAAAACCCACCCTCTGGTGGCAGCGCAACACCAGTGCAGGTAGAGTCAAGGGTGTACATGCCAAAGGTGTAGTAAAAGAGTATTTTAAGAATGATGACATAGGGCAGTGGTTCAAGGCCTATGAGGTAGCCATGTCCTCCCACCGGGTCCCTGAGAGAGATTGGGGAGTGGGGTTGTGGGGGCGGATCCTTAGTGAGTGGCGGGACACACTCTTAGATTTGCCCTATTAAGTCTATAACTCTTATCCCCACATGAAGGAAACTTTAATGACCAGGTATGGGTTAACTCCTGAATTGTATAGGAAAAGGTTCAGGGGTGTACAAAGATTCCTGGGGGTACCTATGTGGAGTATGTAATCTTTTTCTGCAGGACACTGGGTGGTTGGGTGAAGGGTAGCAAAGTGAATGATTTCCAAGGTCTCTTTGATTTAATTGCATGGGAGCACTTGTCCAGTAATTGTTTTCCTGAGCTACGCCAGCACCTGATTGATAGCAAGCTGACTAACCCTAGGAAGCTTGCTGAGGAGGCGGACCGCTGGCTCAGCACCAGGGTCCACAAGGGTCCAATGGGAGACTCAGCCAAGGGTGGGCAGGGTCCCCAGCAGAAGAGTGGGGGGGTCAAGGGAAAACAGAAAGTGTTCCAAAAAGGCCCCCAAAGTAATCCCCAATGGAACCCAGGGAAAGGTTCTCAGCCTCCCCCACCCCCGAAGCAGACCGGGGACCACACAGGTAACCCTGTTCCAAAGGGGCCCCCAAAATGTTATAAGTGTGGTGAGCTGGGTCATTTTGCCTATGACCCCAAGTGTTGCCAGTATGTGAAACCAGCACCCACTGGTGCTCCGCCCCGGCAGATGGCTAGTGTAGCCTTTGGGGAGGAGGTAGAAGTCCAAGGTGGGTGGGACCCCGTTCAGATGACTCTAGTCCCGCTAGGAGATAGTGAGATGGTCCCTGAAAACTGCTTACCCTCTAACACTAAGAAATATGGGAAAGTAGTGACCGTCAATGGGAAGAAGGTAGAAGCTCTTAGAGACACAGGTGCCAGTGTGACTGCAGTCCGGCAGCATCTGGTATCTCAAGAGGAGGTTGTACCTCATGCCTATTTCCGTGTTGTCAATGCTGACAACACAGAGAGCCGTTGTCCAATGGCTCAAGTTCCCTTTGAGTGGGGGGGGGTCGCTGGTACTCTGCAGGTTGCTGTGAGAACTGCCATGCCTGTAGACTGTTTGCTAGGGAATGATTTGGAGAGCTCCCCTTGGGAAAAGGTGGAGAAGACAACTTACCTGCGGATGGTGGGTTTACCCGACTGAGCGTGCGTGACCACCAGGTCAATGGCAGCCAGTAGGAGTGTTCAAGAGGTCCTGGAGCCTGAGGGAGAGGCCCAGGAACCGGCCTTAGAGGGAGGGCACAGGAGGCGTGGGAGACTGGCCCCTGAAGATCCCACGGCCCAGGAGGAAGCAGACCCTGAGGGGGATGCCCTGGAGCCTACCGGGGAACAGATTGCCAAACTTGGGGACCTGCCTGAGCTGACCCATTGGCAGCAAGAAGGAGGCCCCTCCAGGGAGGAATTCTGCCGAGAGCAGAGAGAATGCCTCTCTCTCGTGGGTGTGCGGCAACAGGCTGCAGACCAGGCCAATGGTGCTCAGTCCAGTACACATTTCATCTACTGGGAGAATGACCTCCTGTATTCAGAGCCTAAGGTTGCTGAACCTGGGTCAGCCCGTGCGCTGGTGGTACCCCAGAAGTTCTGAGCCTTCCTTCTGGGGCTGGCTCTCGATGTGCCATTAGCAGGGCATTTGGGACAAGACAAGACCTATGAAAGGCTTGTCACCCACTTTTATTGGCCTCAAATGCACAGGAGCTCAGATGCTCATTATAGGACCTGACAGACTTGCCAGGCAAGTCTAAGAGTGGGAGGAAGCAAAAGGCCCCTCTCCAACCCTTCCCCGTAGTCAGTACCCCATTCCAGCAAGTGGGCATTGACATTGTGGGGCCACTGGACTCCAAGACAGCCATGGGCAATAGGTTCATCCTGGTCTTGGTGGACCATGCCACCCGGTACTCTGAAGCCATCCCTCTGAGGACAGTGACGGCCCCTGTGGTGGGACGAGCACTGATGGGAATGTTTTCCCTAGTGGGAGTCCCTCTAGAGGTGGTGTCTGACAGGGGAACTAATTTCATATCCAAATATTTGAAATCCCTTTGGCAAGATTGTGGTGTAATCTACAAGTTCACCACCCCTTACCACCCCCAAGGAAATGGGTTGGTTGAGAGATTCAACCGAACCCTAAAAGGCTATAGGTCTCGAGGAACCCATGAGGCATAAGTGGTACGTTCTCTTACCATGCCTTCTCTTTGCATACCGTGAGGTGCCACAGAAGCCTCTAGGGTTCAGTCCCTTTGAGCTCCTGTATGGCCACCCGGTCAGAGGACCTGTAAGTCTGGTCAAGGAAGGCTGGGAGCAATCTCCCAGGAAACCTCCCCAGAATGTATATAGTTACATGCTGGCCTTCAGGAATCAGACTAGGCGTTTCAGGCAACTTGCTGAGGCAAATCTGGAAGCCAGCCAGGAAGAAATGAAGGGTTGGTACGACCAGAATGCCACTCTAGTTGAGCTTCAACCAGGACAAAAAGTGTGGGTCCTGGCCCCTGTGGAGCCTTGTGCACTCCAAGACAAGTCGACTGGACCCTTTGAGATTATGGAGCGCAAGAGTCCTGTCACCTATTTGGTGGACTTGCAGTCTCCCAGGAACCCCTTGAGGGTCCTGCATGTCAATCGCTTGAAGCCCCACTTGGAGAGGTCCTAAGTGTGCATGCTCTTTGCAACAGATGAAGGGGCGGAGGAGGAGTCTGAGCCTCTTCCTGACCTCCTGGTAGCCTCAGAGCGAGATGGGTCAGTGGATGGAGTTAACCTCCCACCTACCCTGACCCCTGAGCAACAAGATGACTGCCGCCAACTACTGGGGCAGTTTCCTGATCTGTTCTCCCTGGTTCCTGGTATCACAGATTGGTGCGTCCATGATGTGGACACAGGAGACAGCTTACCTGTAAAGCACAAAGCTTACAGAGTGACTGACAGGGTCCAAGCCTGCATCAAGGAGGAGGTCTCCAAAATGCTTGCTCTTGGGGTGGTTGAGTCCTCCAGCCGTCCTTGGGCCAGTCCAGTGGTCTTGGTCCCAAAGGCTGCAGCGCCGGGTGCCACACCCGAACTCCGGTTCTATGTGGATTACAGAGGGCTCAATTCAGTCACCAAGACTGACGCGCACCCCATCCCCAGAGCTGATAAGCTCATAGATCGGTTAGGGGCTGCCCGGTACCTCAGCACGTTTGATTTGATGTCTGGGTACTGGCAGATCGCCTTGACTGATGGGGCCAAAGAGAGGTCAGCATTCTCCACACCAGATGGGCATTTCCAGTTCAGGGTTATGCCATTTGGGATGAAGAATGCCCCTGCCACCTTCCAGAGGTTGGTCAACCAGGTGTTGGCTGGGCTGGCTGAGTTCAGTGCCGCCTACCTGGATGACATCGTAGTGTTCAGTGGCACATGGGAAGAACACCTGCGCCACCTCTGGGAAGTGTTGACGGCACTGCGCAAGGCAGGCCTCACGATCAAGGCAAGCAAGTGTCAGATCGGGCAGGGTTCCGTGGTGTACTTGGGACACCAAGTGGGGAGCGGCCAGGTGACGCCCCTACAACCCAAGATTCAAACCATCCTGGCTTGGGAACCCCCAAAGACCCAGACAAAGGTGAGGGCCTTTTTACGACTCACAGGGTACTACAGGAGGTTTGTCAAGGGGTATGGCAGCATTGTTGCGCCCGTGACAGAGCTGACTTCTAAGAAGCAGCCCAAGGAAGTGATCTGGACTGACACCTGTCAGAAAGCTTTTGACACCCTGAAGACTGCCATGTGCACGGTGCCCGTGCTCCTGGCTCCTGACTTCTCCAAAGAATTCCTAGTGCAGGCAAACACTTCATAGCATGGTGTAGGGGCTGTTCTCTCACAGATGACTGAGGAGGGCTGGGACAACGGGTAGCCTTCATCAGTAAGAGGTTACTTCCACAGGAACAGAGGTAGAGTGCAATTGAGCAAGAAGCATTTGCTGTGGTCTGGGCATTGAAGAAGCTAAGACCCTACTTGTTTGGGTCTCACTTCCGGGGTTCAGACAGACCACAGGCCCCCTCAGATGGTTGATGCAAATGAGGGATGAGAACCCAAAGCTGTTGAGGTGGTCCATCTCCCTACAGGAATGGACTTCACGGTGGAACATCGCCCTGGCACAGATCACACCAATGCTGACGGTCTGTCCAGATTTTTCCGCCTTAGTGATGAGGAACTCCCTGGGGTAGGGTAGTTCCCCCCACATTTCAGCTGGAGGGGACACGTGTTAGACCTGGCACCTTGGCGTGAGTCTCCCTCCCTCTTTTTTCTGATGTGCCTCATGTGTTTTGCTGGTGTTAGCTGCTCAGGGCACTGTGCCACTGCCAATCAGTGCCACAGTGCAAGTGCTCCCTATGAAAAGTGTATACATTGATTGGTGTCCATGATTGGCTTATTTGGTTTACTGTCAGTCACCAGTAAAGTGCACCAGGAGTGCCAGGGCTTGTAAATACAAATGCTGCAGGTGGGCTTGCAGCACTGATTGTGCCACCCACAGAAGCGGCATAGTAAAATGTGTCTAGGGTCTGCCATTGCAGAACCTGCGTGCAGTCTGGTACTGTCATGCTGACTGCGCAAGTGCACCTACTTGCCAGTCCCTAAACCTTCCCGTAACTTCATATTAGTCACCCCTATGGTAAGCCCAAGGGCAGGGTGCATTGTAAGCATAAGGTAGGACAAGCCCTGATGTGTGTGGCATGTCCTAATAGTGAATTACAGCCATTTTCGTTTTTCACTATTGTAAGGCTACCTGTTCTCATAGGCCAGAATGGGCTGCTGGAATTATTCCACTCTATAATCCCAGCAGGCTCAGGGAACATGGTAGAAAGTCAAGTTTAGTATGCCTGAACTCAGAATAATAAAATACTTCTTTTAGTAAAGTTTATTTTAATATCCTGCGTTTCTAAAGGCTACTTTTAGAAAGTTAGCATTTGCTTGCCTGACCATTTCAGCACGCCTCTGCTAGGATGTGTATATGCTGCACTGGTTTCTATGAGTGACAGGGCTGGGGAATTCCAGGAGACAGTCTCTGCTGCCAGGTGGTGAATAGAGAGATTACACCAGGATGGGTGGGAGGAGTGGCCCTTGACTCTGAATAGGGCTGTGCTCTGCCACCAAAATGCTGGCTCCACCTCCTGCAGAGCGTGAGATGTCTCTGCCCTGCTCACTGAAAGAAGAAGCCAGAGTCACCACAACAAAGTGCTCCAAAACTGGGCTGAACCAGGCTCAGGCCCCCTGGCCTGCAAAAACTAAAGAAACTGTGTATAAAAGTTGGAGCCCTGCTCCTAAACATTAGACCCTGTTTACGCAAAGAAGAAACTCTGCCCGAAGAGAAGGACCTGGGAAAGCCGCTTGGAGGACTACTGTCTCTAGCCTGAGAGACTGGCCTGTGGTGGGTGCCTTGCTGCAAGAAGGAGAGAAGACAAAGACTGAGAAAGACTTTATTTCAACTTGTGCATTCCTGTGAACAATCTCCAAGGGCTTGCGTGTGAACCTGCCCCCTGACCGGAGCCCCAGGACTATTGGGCTCTAACCCCCCTGAAGAGGAAGCTGCCGAGTGTACTGCCGTTCTCCCCGCAACACTGACCAAGAGGAAAGCTGACTGTGCTTTGAAGACTCATCACGCACTCTTGAGAGCCCAAGCACCTTCACCCCGCTGAACAACGCGACTTCTGCCTGCCGAGCCGCAGCTCAGAAAGTAAGGACTAAGCCCCGCTTGGCCCGAGCACTGTGACTGTTGTGACCTCGAGCCGTAGCTGAAAATGTAAGGATGGACCCGTCCGGTCCAAGCACTGCAGCTATCTGCCCCTGAGTAGTAGCCGCACAGTAATGACGGACATCGCCTGGAGTTCGCTTTCCCCTACACCACGTCCTGCCTTGAGAGCGCACCACTGCTGTATGTGAACAGCTGTGGCGCGTACTGCGGCTGGGTACGTGTCGTGCCCGCTGATCATACTGCCGCTCGCATCACACACGAACGCCTCCCCTCTCCAGGGTTGACGCGTACGCTGCACAGAAGGGCCTGTCCACACAACGCATAGCCCCCTCCACGTGCGGGACTACTGAGCCTCAAGCCGTAGCACGCACCGCCCGAGAGAGTATCGCGATGTGGGACGTCTGGATCGACACCGCATCGTCCGTTTCTATTTCCTCCAAGAACCAAGGTACTGTAAACTGTACGCCTCGCATTGTGAAGCGACTGTTGGTACGCCACTTCTTCCTTGCCAAACGAGTCGCATTGGAGAGCTACGACTCACACAGGGCCCACCCTGATTGCCGAGTGCCATCCGGGTGTGCTGCGACACCTGAATTACAGTGGAGCTGGTCATTTTTTTTTTTTCTTTTTTTTTCAGATTAAAGTTTTATTGAAGGTATACTGTGTCAATTTTTAAATCACGTTTTTTCTGTTTCTTTTACACCTCCCACACACAAAAAGAATTCCCAGCTCCACTGTAATTCAGGTGTCGCAGCACACCCGGATGGCACTCGGCAATCCGGGTGGGCCCCGATGATGAAGCATGTCACCAACCAGGTTGGTGAGTGAGGGGTTTATTAAAACAAGGAACAATTCTCCATGAGTCTTCATATATTTCTCCATCCCCAGTAGGGCCACTTCCCGGCTCTTTGGTGATACTCCTTTTTTGTTTATATATAATTGGTCTAGGGGACCAGGAGTACCCCCCTCCACTCCTGTGGAAAAACCCTTACTCTACCATTGTTTTTTGCTAGATTCTCAGGACCAACATAGACAAACACTGACTATGTAGATAAACTTCACTGCGATCAGTTGAATATACATTTATGCTATTGGGTTAATCTGAAAACTGGTCAACGATCAGGCGAACCTGGGCATCTGTTGTAAAGAGCCGTATGTTCAGGGGAGCTGGGATGTATGACAGTACAACGCGGTATAAAACACTGCAGACCATCACAACACAGGTTTTACAACGCAAGTCGTTACCACAACTTGCGCTGAAGGGTGCTGGACTTAGGAATAGTAAAATTTACTATTCCAACACCAGCCTACGTACAGTAGGGAAGGTGCTGGAATAGTAAATCTACTATTCTCTAGCCTAGAGCGCCCTCCAGCGCAAGTCGTGGTAACGACTTGCGTTGTAAAACCCACATTGTAATGGCACTACGGTGTCATTACCGCGTTGTAAAGGATGTTCCCCGGGGAGCTGACACCACAGTAATTTGGTCCTGAGATTTGTAAGAAGGTACAAAAAGAAAAGATCCACATTTGAAGCAATGAAGGAGACTTTAGTACTACAACCAGCATGAGTGGACAAGGTCTCTACAGCATGCAGATGTCCAATGTAGGTCCAGGAAGGCCAGATCCATACCAGATCATGAGTCTTTTATCAATTTTTAAATGTACTCTTTTACATAGGAAGTGATTATCTTTAACATTGGGCACCCCTACCACATCAATAAATTGCAGTATAGACACACAATAGAAGCAATCCAAGATGTTCTCCTAAATGTGGAAAAGAAAGTACAGACAGCTTGATGCCCATCTGCAAGAGTTAACCTCGGTCTTCCAAATAACAATTGTAAATATTATTTTTTATTGAACCTAGTGTCGAGTAGTACGGTTTAATTCTACTGGAAGCACACAGACAGGTAGTCCTTCACTATGGATTTTACAAGGGGATTTGAAGCTCATTTCCCTTTTCAAAATGGGCTCAATCAAACCTTCAGCTGGTTCCAGGGATCAGCTATTCACCTGGCCCAGACCCCTAAATTGTTGAACAGCCACAGGTTCTCCACAATTCCAACTAGAAGACATGAATCTTCATGCCCAAGGATGACTTTCAGAAGGACCACAGTCTCTGCCAGAAAGGGTAATTCACCCAGAAACAGTTACCTATATTTATTAATTCAGGCCTCTGTGGACAGTGGTCTCAGTCCTGAAATATTCCATCACAATCCAAGGCCACTCATCTGCAACACTCCCTCAATGGAATCCAAGCCTTGGACTACGATTTGTTTGGATGGGTGTTGGTTGTTCCACATATTTCCCCAGAAGCTTCTCCCAAACTCTGTAATCCCAACTGTTTAGATCTGTGTTCTACCTCAGGACATTTTTCCTTTCCTGCAAGGAACTAGGGCTGAGCAGAGATGGTGTAGTTATGCCGAACTCCGCAAAGAGACTAAAAAACTTGGCCATGCTACATGGAGTCCCGCAAGCGGTGGAGTGCGATTGGGCATGCCATTCTTGTTGATTTTCAGCGCCAGGTATTTGTCCCTCACTGTAAAATCAGCGCGAACAGCACCATGCACAGCCCATGAGGGTGGTACTCCTTTTCTGCCACACAAGTAGATTTTGTACTTGAGCAGCAGCTTTCTCAACACGAACGGAAGATTTCTCAACACAAGCGGTCACGACCACCGGCATAGAGAAATCTCGCCATGAGGTGGATTTTCCTTGCTCACCCAAATGACCAGCGCCAGACAGAAAAAAACTCCTCTTGCTCCCCAAGTGCAGAAAACTATGTAAACTACGTGAATGGAGGGGATTTCACTGCCAATCTCTAAAATGCACATATAGATGAAAGGGAGTGCACTTTTTGGGAGGGAACTGAATACTCTGGAGTCTTGTGATGGGCCTTCTGTACAGATCTGCTGTTGAAGTGTGGGCTGGTGACATAACCGCTCTAGCACGTAATTTATGCCTGTGTTTGCAGGTGATGGCCATCATCACTCAATTTTAGGGGACAGGACTTATATTTTATCATCAGACTTTAATTCATATCAAAATAGAGAGAAAGGGAGAGAGGAGAGCAGAACAATGCAGAGCAAAGCGAGAAAACAAGGATGAACAATAACCTACCAAAGTGAGAGAGAGGGACAGGAGACGAAGGCCTGGTTGATGAAGGTGGCATGAGGTAGAATCAAAAGTAGATGGCTTTAGTATTTGGCAATTCCAGCATTTGTCAGCGCCGACTGATGGACTCTTAAGAAAAGACTTGGCCCACTGCACATTTTTTTGTGACACAGTAAGCACTGAAAAGTGTGAGTGGGAGGAATGCGAGTACATGAGGGTGAAATGTTATGATAAAGTTCCCACTTACTGAGTGGCAGCTGCTCTTGTGATGCCGTAAGATACTGATGGTCCTTCCCTTTCTATTAGTTGGTGATCCTATGTGTTGACCCTGGGAAACAGTTAGGATTAAACAACTTAGAAGATATGAATTTGAAATGTAAAGTTCCTAAATGTGGGATGTGTCCTGTCTCACAACTGAAAATGCAATTATATTTTTGGAAAATCTTTTTTAGAAGGGTACAATTTCCTAATGAATTTCAGAAAGATAAGTGAGTGCAATTGGCCTCTAAGGAGATACAGCAAATGATGCGGTTCAGTGGTATTGTACAAAAGGGCATTATTTGTTTCACCCAGAAACCAATGGGATGGATGAGAGAGTCAAATGGACATTGGTTAAGGTAGTAAGACTAGCAGAGAGTGGTAGAAATGATTGCAATCAGTGTTTAGATGACATGGTGACAAATTACAGATTGGCACATCATGCCACTGTAGATGCTGCTTGATGTGCTGAGAGATCAAAGGCCATAACTGAGACTGCTTCCAGTATGGTTAGCTATCATAAATGTTCCTGTGTGGACATAAAAGGGTCAAAGTTATAATTTTGCATGACGAGACAGAACAGCGTGGAGGATGACCATGAAAGTGGCTATTGCAGGTTGAATAATAACAGAAAGTATGGAAGGGTTACCGTTGTTTCAGAGTCCTCCCAAAGTTATCGTTTTAAGAATGCAGTAAGGAGAAAGAGAAAACGTTTGGAACCACAGCCCTATTGCTGGAATCGGACAAACAGAAGACCTAAGGAAAATGAGAAAGATGATGGAATACTATGCTCAGGTCCTTACTGCTGTCGAGTACCATCTGCTCAGTGCTGTCTTAAAACGCTGATACTAGGCCTGTAGCTCTTTCTCTTACTATGAGATGCCCATCCTATGTACTAAACGGGTCCCTTTCCTGAGGAATGCAACAGTGTATGAGGATTACTTGTTTCATATAAACACTAGATGCTGTTTGGTTAGCTTTCCTGCTGTGTTTTACTGGTTTGTTCCAGAGGTGGTTAGAGTGCTTTCTGATCTCCCATCCTAATTAGCCTACCTTTCTGTTCCAATATTTCCTTTAGAAGTCCACTATAATCTTATCAAGCATCCACTTTCAAGGTGGGGGTCTATACACAAACTCCACTTTAGATAAAACGGCCCTGATTCAGAGTTTATTGGGCTAAATGTGGTGTATATCACATCCATTAAATAATGATGTCCTATGGTACGTTGTTTACCATGTGAAATAAATAGCATCCATTGTGTGCTTATGGTCAATGACATGATTTTCGTGCTTAACATGCTGAAATTTTCATAGTAAGGTTAAGATCATATACTTTTTCCCTGCTAAATTTCTGCAGGCTTGACCAGCAAAATTTAATGAAGGGTATACCACACTCGGTAAATACTGAGTGCGATAAATAACACCCAACTCAGAATATTGACCCCAGCGCAAACAGTGGGGCGAACATTTTAGAAACACTCGGAATGAGGGCTAATCCATTGTACTTCCTCCAATACAGAGGTCCCAATGCCTATCCCCCACCGGTCAAGATTCACTACGGGTGGCAGTGTGATCCACACCCAGTAGTGGCCGGCATTGCTCTTGGGTGGGGGGGCGGGTGTGAGGGTTCACGGGGTAGAAATAAAGAAAAAAATTAAACTTACCTTCCTTTCCGCTGGGTCCTGTGTCTTCTCTGCTCCTGCTATCCTGCCTCCAACAGGAACAGGAAGAGGCATCCAGGCTACCTCCCCTAAGCCAATCACAACGCTGCAAGCAGCTTTGTGATTGGTCGGGACGCCGCCCAGCCAGGGGCTAATTGGGTGGCTATGTTCTCCGCATGGAGAAGGACAGAGTGTGCATGACGGGTTTGAGTGACACAAGAGGGCCGACCAAACAGTCTTTGCACACTCAGGAGTGGGCAAACCACTCCTCCCCTTCCCTGCTCAAAGAGCAGAGCAGCCCCGCCCGCAATGTGCTAAGCAAACATAAAATGGTAATAACTTTTAGTTATTACCATTTTAGGTTTTGGCTTTCTCGCACTGCGAGAAAGCAGTGGTGTGAAGCTCCTATGCCCTAGTGGAGGAGCCGCCCCTGTCCCCACTTCTGCCTACCAGTGAAAGTAAAAAAATGTAAGTTACCATTTTTGACCCAATGCCTCAAGTGGTGCACTTAAATTGAGTAACCAAAGTATCTCTCTTTTGACACTGTCATATGGTTACTACGTTTCTATATATTGTGTTAAGTTAGCATGAGCTTATTAAATGTTTAAACGCAATATTTTCTTCCAGCTTGAGTTTGCACACGACACCTAATTGTTATTGTAGCTTTCAACCTAGACGAAAGATGTGATTTATTTGAGAATAATATGTTATTGCTCTAGTATCAGTCGTGCTTGGTACACTTGGTACAACTGTCTGTACACCGAGAACTGCCCACTCTAAGAATAACCTAACACAAGGTTGCTGAAGGCCTGATCCTCGCACCACGTTAGACATAACACAAATAATGTTGCTGCCAACATTGGATTCTACGCGAGTTTAAGATACAGTTACAGGGAATGAATCAACACACTTGATGCTTCGCATGCAGAGAGCTGGTAGCTGTTGATGTGATCTCCTCCTACTGAGAATTAGAGGTATGGGTCCGCCCCGCTAGAACCCAGATGAGACCTTCTTAGATATAATATAATATGCTAATTAGGGTGCGCGAAATATAGGTGATACAGAATTCTATAGATTTTTGCATCATAACATGCTATCACCTTTTGCTTAATATGGATTAGTGACTATGCTGCTAACTCTGATTTTTATAATATGTATGTTGATATTATACAAGATACTGCGTTTGAGAATGTTGCATTGAAAAATAAACATTTCAAACTTGCACGTGTGTTCTTTGCCTCCCAGTTTTGGTTTGGAATGATTATATAACGAAAGAGTGTTCATGTGTTCCACGATACCTGAGGTATTCTAAGTTCATGTTCTGGATTGTCTAAGTCATTGGTAAGTTATTACTACCGATGAGACACTGTAGCTAGCTTGGTAAGGGGATTTATGAAACAAAGGTGAGTTTTGCGTCATCCTAATTCACCCAGGTTCTAGATCTCTGTGCACAGTTCTGTGGGAGAACGGGAACCCTGCTACATGGCGCCCATACGTTGGTTGGCCTTATTACATGACACTCGAGTAGTATATCATTCAAACCTTAACGCCTTCATTCCCGTTTCCGGAAAACGGCAGTGTCAGAAAAACCTACCTGTTTTTGAAATAGGTCTTTTTCAAGCTTGAATCTATCTGTAAACGGTTTCTTTGAATTACTACCCAGTTGTGCTACAAAGTAATCTTTGTGTTTTCACTTTCCTGTGCTGACATGGCACAAGCCGTGGACATCCCGCAGCATAGTCGCATTACGGTGCGTGACCATTTGCGGATTTATGATGTTCCTATGGAGTTCTTGGCTGTTGTTCTGGTAGTGAGTGCGGAACATGCGTACCCGTACGAACTGTTTTATTCGTGGGTGACATTTCCGCCAGTGGACGCTAATTCTGGAGTGTTCCATTCATACACTGCTTCAGCTGTACCGGCTGCGTATGCTCCGTACAGAGCACTGGAGGTTCCTATTGATGCTTGGCAGCATGGAGTTTGGTTTGGTGGCGCCCTACAACACGCTTTATCCGCTTCGAGGTTAGGTCCTTTGTCCATTCCGGGCACACCTTGGCCCGCTTTGGCTGGATTCACTCCTCACCCTCAACGCGCCACATGTAACGTGGCTGATCTGCGGCGGCTTCATGAAGTCGCGGTGGAAGTGATTAGAGCGCTTGTTCATTACACTAGCCGTAATGTTCAGGACGCGGCCCCTAGGGGCGCACAGCTTCGTGCAGAACATGCTGGTCTGAAAATCAATCCGGTCATGGTAAATTCCGTGATGGGTAAAAAGCCCCAGGACAGGGATGATTTTCCGTTCTGGCTTGCTGAGAAATTCGGCCAGCTGGAAGCTGTGTTTCCCAACACGAGTCCGGGTGATAAACACCGGATTCTTACACTAAGTTTGCTGAAGGATTTGGCACCTGAACTTGTTGACTGTGAGACCTGGGGCAAGACTTTTGCAGCGGTCTATTCGAGTTGCTATGGCTCCCCGTCTGTGACCAATCTAGGTGGGGTCCTTAAACGTGTTCAAGACGAACACGGACCGGAGTCGGCTGTTGAATTGGGTATGCGCCTGTGTGGCTCCTTTGATGTAGTTTGCGATCTGATCCTTGCGAATGTCAAGGGGGATGCAGTGAACTTTCAGGTTGCTAACGCATTGGCGTTGGTTCCCGAGGCCGAACGACCCCGACGGTTGGCAAGGATAATTGTGGCTGCTTATAAAACGGTTGGCCGCAATGCCATGGGGGTTAAAGCTTTTCCTGATAAAGAGAAAAAGCAGCCCCAGAGTCAGACATCGGAAAAAAGTGGTCAACAAAAGTCCAAGAAACAAAATTGGCCTAAAAAGCAGAATCAGGGTAAGCAACAACAACAACAAACACAGGTTTCTGCTCCTGCATCTCCGTTGCCTGCGCAGTCGGATCGTGTTTATGATTTGCGCGACCGCGCGATGATTAAATCGCCTGAGAGGTTTCAGGCTTCTGACCAACGCTCTCCTCGTTCCTTTCAGGACTCATCGGCTCCGTCAACCGGTGGTGGAGGGGGCGGCAGGGGCCGGGGTGGCCAGCAAGGACGTGGTCAGCCCCACCCGCGAAACAGTGGAGAGCAGCAGGAAGGCTCTACGCCCAAGAGACCACAGTTTGCCACGAAGAAAGTCGCCGCCCTGACAGCGCATCGTTATGCCCAAGATAGTGAGAACGCGGCTTCGGAATCTGACGTGGGCTCTGACCTTGCTGGACAGCGCAGCAGAGATTACCATAGTGAGAGAGGCCCTCCGTCCACTGTTGAAGGTGACAGCGACTGATACTTATGTTGTGATGGAAACTGCTGATACGCATGTTGCTCCCCCTGAACGTCTTTTTGAAATTGTCCTGCTAATTGAAGGTGACATGCAGCGAACTGTAAAAGGGGTATTTTGGGAAAATCTCTCGTCTACGTATGACATTTTGCTTTCGGAGGCTGACTGGCCCCCACCTTTTGTTCTCGCAGCTCTGCGAGGGGAGGAGGTAATCCTGCCCAGTTTCGCGCACACTGTGCCGAGGGTGGAAGCGCTGCATTTTGCAGAAGAGTGGGCTCTGGCGCTAGGGCCGGCTGTGTACCATAATCACTGTGGATGGGATAAATTGTCACCAAGCCACGAGATTCCTTTACGGTCTCAGCCACAGCCTCAACCTCAATATCCCATACGGCGTGAAGCCAAAGCTTCAGTCGCGGCTATCCTTGAACAATTGGAATATCAAGGTGTAATTGAAACGTGTGTGTCACCGATGAATAACCCCCTTTTTACTGTGAACAAGCCAGACGGCTCATATCGTTTGGTTTTGGATTATAGGCATTTGAACTCGCATTGCCGTAACTGAGCAGTACAGAATACTCATGGCTCTGCATTAGTGAATAGTCTTGAGCGTAAACGGTTTAAAACCATGCTTGACATTTCCAATGGTTTTTATGCCCATAGACTAGACGGTCTAAGTTCCCAATGGACCAGTTTTACATGCGGCGGTGTTCAAAAAATGTTTCGGCGACTCCCAATGGGCTACAAGAACAGTTCTGGAGTATTCTCCGCACGCATTGTCTCTCTTCTGGAGAGCTTCGACCCAGTTGCTTGTTCGTATGTGGATGACATTTATCTCACAGACGACGATCTTTGGGAGCATCTGTGTCGAGTAAATAGCATAATTTGTAACTTTGCTGACATAGGTTACAAGTTTAACTTTGCAAAGTCGCACATTGCAGAGTACACAGTGTTGTTTCTAGGTTACGAGCTTAACAACTAAGGGAAGGGTTTAGCACCCCACTTCCTGGAGAAATGCGCACAGTTGCGTTCTCCGACAACACTGAAAAAATTACAATCTCTTCTGGCCTTTTTGAATTTCGGGAGGACTTACATTCCGGAATATGCCCGGCGTATCAAGCCTTTGTATGCTTTGATACAACCATCTTTTTCCAAATCATGCTGGCTGCCTGAGCATTCAGCCATTCTACAATCTTTGCAGGCTGATTTGCTCGCTTCTGAATACTTACAGACTCGTGATAACCAAACCAACCTAGTGATAAGAATTATCCCTGGGGTGGTGGGTTTCACGTACTTGACTTTTAATGAGGGAGATACAGTACCTATTGCTTACAAGTCACACTTGTACACTTAGGCTGAATTGCGTTTTTCCACTGTGGAGAAAGTTTTAACGGCTGTGCAGATGGCGATTCTTAAGGAACGTGCCCTGTCACAAGGGAAGCGCATGTTGGTTGTTACCCCGCGTCCTGCCTTAGAGGCAGTTACGAAGGCCAGTGTACCTAATTCCAAAGCTTTGCACCCTCGGTGGATTCAATGGGCTGCATCCTTGACGTCACAAGATGTCACGTTTATTTTTGACGCCACTTTACGGTCGCAGGAATATTTACAGTATGAATTTGTTCATCCTGCTCCTTTAGCAATGCGGCCGTTGGAGGATTTCCATTGCATCATTTACACTGATGGTTCGGCGCAGGTTGCGCATGGCTCTAAACATGCCTACGTTTCCGCTTGCGCCATTGTGGTCGGTGCCATGGTGAACGATTAGTTCAAGTCCAGTGTCGTGCACACGCAGACGCTTGGGGACTGCACCGCACAATTAGCAGAGCTTCGTGCTCTGATGCTTGCATTGGAGTACGGAGATCCTAGTGTGACGACTTTGATCGTAAGTGACTCTTACTACTGTGTCCAGTCTTACAATGAAAACTTGTTCTTTTGGATTCAGAGTGAATTTCGTGATTCCAAAGGTAGCACAATAAAACATAAAATGATCTGGGT
Organism: Lissotriton vulgaris; assembly: GCF_964263255.1. Lineage (NCBI taxonomy): Eukaryota > Metazoa > Chordata > Amphibia > Caudata > Salamandridae > Lissotriton > Lissotriton vulgaris. The sequence continues at coordinate 605,650,222 of NC_141693.1, read as the reverse complement.
CCGAGTGGCGGAACTTAAAGAGAAGTTGCCACTCGTGTTTGTGATTCATACTCTCGGTCATCAGCGCGTGGGGGTCCACGCTGTTGGCAATTCACTTGCTGATGAAGCAGCAAAGTCAGCGGTGTCAAAATACTTAGTTGCAGCAGTCATGAGGTCCAAAAGCAAAATAGATGATGACATCTTGGCAGCAGTTGCTGCAACAGAGAAGGGAAGTAAATATCCTGCGGGGTTCCCTTCTAAATACACATACCACTTAAGTCCCGATAAGGTTCCTTATGTGAAAATCCCTGATGTTGGCAAACGTCTAGTTCCCAACTCGGATCGCAGGGCTGCTTTGATTGCAGCGGCTCATGAAGGTGTGGCGTCTGCGCATGCGGGCGTCTCAGCCACTGTAACTCAGCTACAACAAAGATTCTGGTGGCGGGGACTGTACAAACAGACGCGGGATTATGTTCTTCAATGTGACATTTGCCAGCAGATTAAGCCTACAACTGCTGCGCGTCCGCCTCAGACATGGTTGTATATCTCGAATAAACCGCTTGGATGCGTTTATTTGGATCAATGCGGTCCATTTTCTTCTGATACTGCATACAAGTACATCTTAGTAGCAGTAGATTCATGCACACGCTTTATGTGGGTATGGCCACATCGGAGCGCTGATTCACGTACTGTCATTAAGGATTTGCGAGTCTTTGTGGGAATTTTTGCCTGTGGTACCTTCCATTCGGATCAGGGTCCGGCTTTTGCCTCTAAGGCGTATAAGGATGCTATGGTTTCGATGGGGGTCCAAGTCAAGTTTTCGAGTCCCTACAGACCTGAGGGTAACAGTGTAGTTGAAAGAATGAACCGCGACTTAAAGCAATCTTTGACAGCTCGAGTTATAGGCGCTGGCAGAAACTGGTTAGCCCACCTCATGGGCGTGCAGCGTGCGCTTAATAATCTCCCTAGAAGGTCTCTGGGTGGGCGGACCCCGTACGAAATGCTCTTTGGTATCAAGATGTATGTCCCTGACCTCGATGGGCTAGACTGCAAGGCCCATGCCACGGCCTTTGACGTAGATGAACATTGCAATGTTTTACAGAATCTACAAAAGACCAGAGACAGTCTTGCAAAGGAACATTTGCCCTCCACATCGGATGATGCGCTGCAGATCCCGGTAGTTGGCTGGCTACCCCAAGTTGGAGAACTGGTTCGAGAGAAGATCGATAACAAGAAAGAGTTTGGTCCCTCATATCGAACACCGGTTCGAGTTCTTGGAGTGAAGGGCACAAGAACAGTCATTTTACCACCACTTCCAGGTCGTAAGGAAAACAGATTTTTTTCTATTGACAATGTCAAAACACACAGGGTGGCCGATTCTTCATAGAATGACACCGGCTGTATCCTGTCCTTCCATGGTGAGGCACTCTGTGCTAGCAATAACTTCTGGTGCAGAACAGGAGGTGTCCCTCGAGATGCCTGCCATATCCAGTCCTTTATTAAATACTATTCCTGTTACTAACATTGATGAGCTGAACTACACTTATCCTGCTGATTTATCGATGCCTGATTTACAGACCCGTTTGGCAGACCAATCCAGATTCTCTTTTGACTCTGTTTCGGAAATTTCAAAGAAACCCTCAACTATTGCAAAATATGCCAAGTTATATAAAAAACATTTTTTGATTCCCCCATGGACATACATTTGGTTGATCCTATTTTCATTTTACCTTTTTATGTCAATTGGTTTTGTGTTTTATTTTTTCCGCCTGATTGATGGTCACTACGTTAAAGAAAGAACAGGAATTCGGTACCTAAATGGAACATTGGCCCCTCTTTCCTCGTCACATTCAGCGCACAGACTGAAACGAAACTTAAATACAGTCAACATTACTGCTTGGCCTGTCCTTGATGGGATTGTGTGGGATGCGGTTAGGTTTCAGATACATGGGCCCACTGAAGTGATTAATGTTCCAAATGTGCTTAGAGTAAACATGGGAGATGTGATTAAACAAAATATACGTTCTGATGATTGGGATATTCAGGCCGTAGAAGCATTATTTTCTGATTTGAAGTATTATGCTGCCTTCGATGCTGAGGATCTGTATTCAGATTCTACTAATTATGGTGATTTGTTTTGTTTTCAACACTATGGTAATCATTTTTTACATAAGACAAATTCCAGGAGGGTTGCTGTAAATTATACACAATGGGAACATTGCCCTGCTCCATTAGGTGGCAGCTCCAATACGTTTCTGAAAAAATACACTTATTTCACAGACTTTAATCAATCTAATCCCGAGTCATTTTATTTTAAAATGACACAAAAGTCCATGTCCAAAGTTAGACTTACCGATACAAAATTGCTGTATTCGAAGTCCTTTCTAGACAGGTTGGCTGTAGATGGCTACGAGTTTTGGAAAGGAACAATTGACCTTAAATCGGTTTGGGGTACCAAAGATTGGCAGGTACAAAGCACTGAGGCTTTGCACCGTGCATGTCTCATCCCGAATCACATGTTGTTTTTAAATTCGTCCATTTTCCAAACAACATGCTTTGTATTGGCTACTTCTAAAAAATTAAATACACCGACCATCCCAAATTTAGAGGAATATTCAGGTTGGGGTAATTTTACTGATTTGTCCATTCATGAGTTACAAGCTCTTTTGCACAATTCATCCTTTAAAATTTCCGGTTTGGATTCCAAGGGTTGGCTGGTATGGCAGAAGAGTGCTGATTCTTGCCAACGCCATTTTCTGGGTTTGGCTAAAGGGTTCACAGAAGTCAGACCCGATCCCCGTTTTGAAGGAGACTATACTGTCACAAATTATTCTGTGGGGAAGCTGTGTCAGAATTGGTTACAACATTCCACATTAGCTGCAGTTAAACTACATCTGTCTCTATTAAATGATAATGTGGATTTGAACGATTTTATAAAAGCCCCAGCTAAAGGTAGATCTAAACGATGGCTGTATGCGATTTACAATGAAATTTGGAAAGTTTCACAAATTGAGGCTGCTAAACGCCTGAGAGCTATTGATCAAGCAAATTTAGAAAAAGGTGCTTGCAGTTGTCGATAAAAGTATTAACACGCTTTCTTCCCGAATTTACACGTTGAACAATATTGTGTCTTCTGTTGTGGACATTGTACATGATGAAGTGTCCGTGTTATATCATGGTCAAAATCAATTGCGTTCTGTGATGCAGTTTGCTTGGACACTACAGACTCTTAAGTCTGGTCGAGTGCCTTGGAATTTTATGAACGTTTCATCACTATTTGCCCCATTTAATTTGACTGAAAAACAGCGCATGCTATCAATGAAAGATGCAACATTTTCTATGTTACACATTGAAAAATTAGAATCCTTGCCCTTTTCTGTGGCTGAGGTGACTGCTGCTACATGGCTTATCCATGGTGTTATCACCTTACCTTTTGCTTTGTATAAATTTACAAATTGTATGAAATATATAGCCATTGGGCGATATGAACCATTAGGCAGTGCTTTCCTCCATGAGACATGGTCTTTACCATACACTTACAGATGCCTAAAAGAGGGAAATGAAGTGAATCTGAATGGTGAAGAATGTACACAGTCGCCTGACCGCTCACTAATATGCAGACACATCCAGTTGCATGGTTCTTGTAATCAGGACAAACCTAATTTGGCCTGTGTTTTGAAAGGGACACCAGTTCCTGCAATAGTTCCCACGTTCACTTTATTGTCCAACGGTAGTTATTTACTTTTGAATAACGAACTTTGTTGTGGGTTACAGGCCGGTATCGCTTATGAGGTTACCGTTTCAGAGAGGGTGGTTTGCTGCAAGAATGTGTTATATCCACCCACGCATGGGAATTCAGATGTTTTAATTTGGCCAAGAATACCAACCTTGAAAGCTGAGTTCAATGGTTTAAGCCGTATAAGAGCACTATTGTCTCAAAAGCAGGTGGCCCTGAGCTCTGCCCGCGAAACTTATGTCCTTCACATAGCAAACACACGCACAGAGGTGCAAGCACTTTTAAGTACTGATTTGCCGTTTCATTTCTGCGAGCTGGTTCATCAAATCTTCAATGCCTCCTCCACAACAAGCCTGGCTCATTTTTTTAAAATGGTTAGCAGTGGTCTTGTGACTACATTTGAAAAAGTATTTGGTATTATCCCTGCGTTCTTTCATTCTATTTTCGCTAGCCTGTTTGGCGGATTTCATGTTTTGCTGGCTTTGGCTGCAGGCGTTCTGGTGATATTTTACTTTATAAAACATGGATGCCCATCCTGCGCAAGGAAACGCTCAGCCCCTACTGATGCAGTTTCGCAACCGGATGCTTGATTACTATGGCTCCTTGCCGCTTGCGACTTTAAGCACGGCTTTTGGATTATCGTTCAGATTTTCCTATTTCACATGTGTCCAGCCCGTGTTTCATTGCCTGAGCTGTGATTTCGACTGGGCCATTGATTTGTGTCTCTGTTTACCGACTTCTCCTGACGTCGACTTTGATCAGCTGATGAACCCCGTAGTGGCTCACGAGTTGGTCTGTTCTGGCGAAAGGGTTGTGGCTGTGGCAGCGATGCATGAACTAATGGGTCAGTGGGACATATTCGCAGCGGCGCATGACTTTCTGGCACATAGCGTTCTCGAGAACCCACTGAGTTGTCCTCTGATGTTGCTAGAGGAATCGGTGTTGGAGGAGCACGTATGTTCTTTCCCATTGCTTAATTGGATGGCTGAACTGTTTTCGGATGATGACAGTGATTTCATGTTGGAAGCTGTAGCTACCTATTTTGCATATTCATTCAACCCATAAGTGACTTTGAAGACTTTCATTATTATGGCACGTGACTTTTTAGTAATTCTGAATGGTGCCTTTTTCAATACGAACATTCGATTTTCATATGTTCTGGGCCTATGAACTGAGAGTAGGCCTTAAGTTCGACTTTTATATTTTGTGTGGCCACTATTAGCATTCATACATATTTTTGTTTTTAAATTTTACATACATTTAGCTTGGCTCAATATCATTGAACTCTGCTTTCATGTTTTACCTTTCATATGGTATTAGCTTGTGTTTTCTCCTTTTTAAACCGTCCTCGGATCATTGGGGGGGTGTCATATGGTTACTACGTTTCTATATATTGTGTTAAGTTAGCATGAGCTTATTAAATGTTTAAACGCAATATTTTCTTCCAGCTTGAGTTTGCACACGACACCTAATTGTTATTGTAGCTTTCAACCTAGACGAAAGATGTGATTTATTTGAGAATAATATGTTATTGCTCTAGTATCAGTCGTGCTTGGTACACTTGGTACAACTGTCTGTACACCGAGAACTGCACACTCTAAGAATAACCTAACACAAGGTTGCTGATGGCCTGATCCTCGCACCACGTTAGACATAACACAAATAATGTTGCTGCCAACATTGGATTCTACGCGAGTTTAAGATACAGTTACAGGGAATGAATCAACACACTTGATGCTTCGCATGCAGAGAGCTGGTAGCTGTTGATGTGATCTCCTCCTACTGAGAATTAGAGGTATGGGTCCGCCCCGCTAGAACCCAGATGAGACCTTCTTAGATATAATATAATATGCTAATTAGGGTGCGCGAAATATAGGTGATACAGAATTCTATAGATTTTTGCATCATAACATGCTATCACCTTTTGCTTATTATGGATTAGTGACTATGCTGCTAACTCTGTTTTTTATAATATGTATGTTGATATTATACAAGATATGCGTTTGAGAATGTTGCATTGAAAAATAAACATTTCAAACTTGCACGTGTGTTCTTTGCCTCCCAGTTTTGGTTTGGAATGATTATATAACGAAAGAGTGTTCATGTGTTCCACGATACCTGAGGTATTCTAAGTTCATGTTCTGGATTGTCTAAGTCATTGGTAAGTTATTACTACCGATGAGACACTGTAGCTAGCTTGGTAAGGGGATTTCTGAAACAAAGGTGAGTTTTGGGTCATCCTAATTCACCCAGGTTCTAGATCTCTGTGCACAGTTCTGTGGGAGAACGGAAACCCTGCTACAACACTTTGTTCTACAAGGATGGTGAAGTCGAGCAGTCACATCCTACTCTAGGAGGGAGCAGAGGTTAGACACTTTGATGCAGCATGGCTCAATACATAACATAATATATTTAATATTTAGTCAGTGCTCTAGCTTCTAAGAAGAATAGGGCTTTATTTACGGGTAGCTAAAATAAAGCAGGTGAAACTATGAAACATAAAACCAGAAGGTTCTAGCACCTCTTGTGGCCAAAGTATAAGCCCAAACATATTCACAACTTTTATACGTTAAGCAGTAGATAATACATTAACACTGAGCTCTATCACCACTGCTATTCGGTAGGAAAGGGTCAGATGCTCTCGACCACACTGGCGGTCTCTGGATTTACTACTGTTGGTATACTTCTAAGCAGTCAATGGAACAGAGAGATGCATAGTACAAGGTTATGTATGTCTACTCGACTGTCTACCACGGGGCCTCTGCATTTAATGATGAAAGGATGGGCAACATAGTGGACTGAAGATTATTTGGCTAAGTTCCCAGCATAGACAGCCTTCATTCTGGTACTGCAACTAGCCTGACATCAATCGCACCCTGCTAGGTCTGAATGGGTTTATCGTCATCTGGATCCTGTTCAGCGTTGCCAGGACTGTTAATGGTCCGCATATTACACCATTCTTTACGAGGGTTAGTTGCTACTAGTGAACAGGGTACAAACAAATCAAGATTTGGAGACCAGTGCACAGCTTTGGTTGAATATCTTTAGGAAACTAAGTTTATATGTTAAAGTAGGTGCTCCCAGGTGTCGTCCTCTGCCCAGTGGACGAGTAAATCCATAAAGTATAAAGTGTTATCCAGAAACTGATAACATCCCTTAGGGCACACTGATGGGCGATTCTTGCCTTCGCTATTTAAAGAACCAAGGTAAAATGTTCAAATCCGAAAAAAGTTTTTTAATCCATGGTATGAAATTCAAATAAATGTTACATCACATTTTGAATCCAGTCAGTGTAATCCACATAAACACTTATAGCTCCAATGCATTTCGGACCTTAGTCCTTCGTCGGGGAGCATCTATAAAAGAACGACATAACCAAACCGTAGTTATCTGGGCTGAGAGAAAATAAGTAACACAGGTCATGTGGTGACCAAATAGATAAAAATTACCGCGTGTGTTGTTGGTGACTAAGTGCCGAGTAAAAACAAAATCGAGTGAAAAGCTGACGAGTGTGTATCCTGTTAAGTAAAAAATCAATTACAATCATGCTAAATCGGCAAGCTGGAAAGCATATACGTTGCGAAGATTAGTTGGGATAAAACTCATGCTCGTGAAAAGCTTACCGGGTAGAATGCAAATGGATACACGCCAGGTTAGTAAACTCCATGAAGCGGTTACCGCGAGAAACGCGGAAGTGGTTAGATGTAAAGCTCAGGTTAGTCACGTGGTGTAGAATGCGAGAAAAGACTAACGGGGAAGGAGTTTAGGCTAAGGGTGGAGGAAAGCACTACGGTGGAAACAAAATTGAATAACTGAATGAATAGGGCGGTGACTTAACCCCAATCAAGAGGAACATAAATGCGAAAATGTGAAATTACGGAAAGATAAGATAGAAAATAAAAAATAAGATAGAAAATAAGGATAAAATGTAAAAATGATAACAAAAAAGTGTTAATCGCACAGGTTACTGAGGTGAAACAACAAGGAGGGTATCCAGAACTATGAGTCCCCAAAGGGGATTGCAATAAATGTATTTACAGATAACATGAAAATTTACAGATAACATGAAAATTCAATGCGTTCGTTAAGACCAAACGGTCTCATGGACTGAAGTCTATATATCCAGTGATTTTCCCTTTGAAGTAATTGTTTGTTATTGTCTCTTCCTTCTGTTTTGTTGACAACTTCCAGGATCATGTATTTCAGCTGGGAAATTGTGTGTTTCATTTCATGAAAATGAGTCGCTATGGTAGACTTTTGATTGACAGTACGGATGTTCGACTTATGTTCATTTAAACGGATTTTTATCTTTCTCTCGGTCTTCCCAACATACGTTTTGCCACACGGACATTTGAGAAGATAAATACAGTTGTTGGTGTCACATGTTGCCGTTACTTGCAAATGGATTTTGTAACCTTTCATGGGATGTGTTATGTCAGTACCAGGTATTATATTGTTGCAATTGTTGCAGTTATTGCAAGGTTTCGTTCCACGATGTTGGAGATCCGTTTTTTTAGGTTGTTTGAGGATTTCACCTATATTTTTTCCCCTGGTGTAAGCGAACAGTGGTAAAGACTTGAATATGTCTTTGAAGTCTGGCTCCAGCTGTAAAAGTGGCCAATGTTTCAATACAATGTTTTTGTAGCTGGTGCTTACATTAGAAAACTTGGAAACTACGACCATGCGGTCGCTTTTGGATTTTTGTCTGGGTTTGTTGAGGATCTCTTGTCGATTCAATGGTTGAATGAATTCTTGAGCTGATTCCAAAATATGATTAGGGTATCCTCTCATACGAAACCTTTCCGTCATTTCATTGATGCGGGTTTGGGTAGTGATAGGATCTGAAGTTATGCGTTTCACTCTGAGTAATTGGGATCTAGGTAAATGATGTTTAAGAGAAGATTGATGAAAGCTGGAATAGTGTAGGGTGTTGTTGCGGTCGGTGGGTTTTCTGAAGATGTCGGTGATTATTTGATTGTCTTTGAGAGTGATCTTCACATCCAGAAAGGTAATGGAGTCTGTTTGAATATCCCATGTGAACTTTATTCTGTCATTTACGTTGTTCAAGGATATGAGAGCCGTTTCTAGATTTTCTTTGGTATCTTTCCACAAGATGAACAAGTCGTCAATGTATCGTACATACATTATTAAGTTATTACTCCATTCAGGTTTGGACCAAATATTGGCCTTCTCGAACTCTCCCATGTAAATATTAGCGTAGACCGGTGCTGCGCAATTGCCCATACTGGTGCCCACTAGTTGCAAATACCAGTTGTTCTGGTGTTCAAAATAACTGTGATACAGGGTGAAAGTCATTAGCTCCATCAGAAAAATTTTGGTGGTTTCATCTGAATCTAAATTCACTATGGCTTGTTCTATAGCCTCGATGCCTCCTAGGTGTGGAATAGAAGTGTATAATGCACTAACATCAGCTGTGCATAACCATAAGGTTTCATTGGGGTCAATTTCCAACGTTTGCAATTTACACAAAAAGTCAGTGGTATCCTTTATATAGCTTCTCAAAGACTGAACAGTAGATTGTAATTTCCGATCCAAGTATTGGCCCACAGGTTCATGAATACTGCCCCGTGTGGATACTATGGGGCGTATTGGCGGATTCTTCAAGTCTTTGTGGATTTTTGGCATCGCATATATTGTTGGACTTTTTGGATACAATTTAATTAGGAAGTTTTTAGTTCTTTGATCAATGACTCCTTGGTCAAGGGCTTTCTCAATGATAGTTTTCAACTCTGACACAAATTGTTGCGTAGGATTGTTGGGCAATTTCATATAGACTGTTTCATCTGAGATGTGTTCATGTAGTTTCTGATGGTATATGGTAAGGTTCATGACAACAATTGCTCCACCTTTATCTGCTTTGGTGCAGATGATTTTACCATTGTGTGCAATAGATCTCAATCGGTCTAAGTCTTTCTGTGTGATGTTTTTGTGTGTACATTTCTGATAATTGATAGTGGTTAAATCCTTTTTAATCAATTACTCAAACAAATCGATGGTTTTGTGGCTAACAGGAGCCTGAAATGTGCTGGGTGTTTTTAAGCCCATCAGTGGGTCCTCTTTTTGTGTCTTACTTTGTAGATCGATGACGTTGTCAAAGTAATGTCTGAGTTTAAGTTTCCTTATGAGTTTAAATGTCGCAATATCCAATTCCAACAAATTCGACTTATTGGTCGGTACAAAAGAAGTGCCTTTGCGTAACAAGTTTAGATCCTGTGTGGTGAAGTTGTAATCAGATATATTGATCACCAATTGATTATCGTCGTTTATTTCTTCTTCTTTTCTTTTTCTTTCGGTAGTGTGACACTTCTTGTTTGTGGAATGTTTTTTTGCTTTTCCACCCGGTTGTAATTACAAGTTGGATGAGGTATATACCTGGGCGGAAGTTTACGCCCAGAGGAGAAGATCTCGCCCATATACCCAAAACACTGATACTTCGTCTTCTGAAGGCGAATCGGCTGAACGTCAACGTAAAACAGTACAACCGGGTGGTCGCACCCAAGGATTTCGCCAGACTCCGAGAACAGAAGAAACGACACCGAGCACCTCAACGGATACAAATATTGCTCCTTTTTTAGGACGGGTTGCAGAACAAGACGACCCAGGAGGGGAAAAGCAAAAAAACATTCCACAAACAAGAAGTGTCACACTACCGAAAGAAAAAGAAAAGAAGAAGAAATAAACGACGATAATCAATTGGTGATCAATATATCTGATTACAACTTCACCACACAGGATCTAAACTTGTTACGCAAAGGCACTTCTTTTGTACCCACCAATAAGTCGAATTTGTTGGAATTGGATATTGCGACATTTAAACTCATAAGGAAACTTAAACTCAGACATTACTTTGACAACGTCATCGATCTACAAAGTAAGACACAAAAAGAGGACCCACTGATGGGCTTAAAAACACCCAGCACATTTCAGGCTCCTGTTAGCCACAAAACCATCGATTTGTTTGAGCAATTGATTAAAAAGGATTTAACCACTATCAATTATCAGAAATGTACACACAAAAACATCACACAGAAAGACTTAGACCGATTGAGATCTATTGCACACAATGGTAAAATCATCTGCACCAAAGCAGATAAAGGTGGAGCAATTGTTGTCATGAACCTTACCATATACCATCAGAAACTACATGAACACATCTCAGATGAAACAGTCTATATGAAATTGCCCAACAATCCTACGCAACAATTTGTGTCAGAGTTGAAAACTATCATTGAGAAAGCCCTTGACCAAGGAGTCATTGATCAAAGAACTAAAAACTTCCTAATTAAATTGTATCCAAAAAGTCCAACAATATATGCGATGCCAAAAATCCACAAAGACTTGAAGAATCCGCCAATACGCCCCATAGTATCCACACGGGGCAGTATTCATGAACCTGTGGGCCAATACTTGGATCGGAAATTACAATCTACTGTTCAGTCTTTGAGAAGCTATATAAAGGATACCACTGACTTTTTGTGTAAATTGCAAACGTTGGAAATTGACCCCAATGAAACCTTATGGTTATGCACAGCTGATGTTAGTGCATTATACACTTCTATTCCACACCTAGGAGGCATCGAGGCTATAGAACAAGCCATAGTGAATTTAGATTCAGATGAAACCACCAAAATTTTTCTGATGGAGCTAATGACTTTCACCCTGTATCACAGTTATTTTGAACACCAGAACAACTGGTATTTGCAACTAGTGGGCACCAGTATGGGCAATTGCGCAGCACCGGTCTACGCTAATATTTACATGGGAGAGTTCGAGAAGGCCAATATTTGGTCCAAACCTGAATGGAGTAATAACTTAATAATGTATGTACGATACATTGACGACTTGTTCATCTTGTGGAAAGATACCAAAGAAAATCTAGAAACGGCTCTCATATCCTTGAACAACGTAAATGACAGAATAAAGTTCACATGGGATATTCAAACAGACTCCATTACCTTTCTGGATGTGAAGATCACTCTCAAAGACAATCAAATAATCACCGACATCTTCAGAAAACCCACCGACCGCAACAACACCCTACACTATTCCAGCTTTCATCAACCTTCTCTTAAACATCATTTACCTAGATCCCAATTACTCAGAGTGAAACGCATAACTTCAGATCCTATCACTACCCAAACCCGCATCAATGAAATGACGGAAAGGTTTCGTATGAGAGGATACCCTAATCATATTTTGGAATCAGCTCAAGAATTCATTCAACCATTGAATCGACAAGAGATCCTCAACAAACCCAGACAAAAATCCAAAAGCGACCGCATGGTCGTAGTTTCCAAGTTTTCTAATGTAAGCACCAGCTACAAAAACATTGTATTGAAACATTGGCCACTTTTACAGCTGGAGCCAGACTTCAAAGACATATTCAAGTCTTTACCACTGTTCGCTTACACCAGGGGAAAAAATATAGGTGAAATCCTCAAACAACCTAAAAAAACGGATCTCCAACATCGTGGAACGAAACCTTGCAATAACTGCAACAATTGCAACAATATAATACCTGGTACTGACATAACACATCCCATGAAAGGTTACAAAATCCATTTGCAAGTAACGGCAACATGTGACACCAACAACTGTATTTATCTTCTCAAATGTCCGTGTGGCAAAACGTATGTTGGGAAGACCGAGAGAAAGATAAAAATCCGTTTAAATGAACATAAGTCGAACATCCGTACTGTCAATCAAAAGTCTACCATAGCGACTCATTTTCATGAAATGAAACACACAATTTCCCAGCTGAAATACATGATCCTGGAAGTTGTCAACAAAACAGAAGGAAGAGACAATAACAAACAATTACTTCAAAGGGAAAATCACTGGATATATAGACTTCAGTCCATGAGACCGTTTGGTCTTAACGAACGCATTGAATTTTCATGTTATCTGTAAATTTTCATGTTATCTGTAAATACATTTATTGCAATCCCCTTTGGGGACTCATAGTTCTGGATACCCTCCTTGTTGTTTCACCTCAGTAACCTGTGCGATTAACACTTTTTTGTTATCATTTTTACATTTTATCCTTATTTTCTATCTTATTTTTTATTTTCTATCTTATCTTTCCGTAATTTCACATTTTCGCATTTATGTTCCTCTTGATTGGGGTTAAGTCACCGCCCTATTCATTCAGTTATTCAATTTTGTTTCCACCGTAGTGCTTTCCTCCACCCTTAGCCTAAACTCCTTCCCCGTTAGTCTTTTCTCGCATTCTACACCACGTGACTAACCTGAGCTTTACATCTAACCACTTCCGCGTTTCTCGCGGTAACCGCTTCATGGAGTTTACTAACCTGGCGTGTATCCATTTGCATTCTACCCGGTAAGCTTTTCACGAGCATGAGTTTTATCCCAACTAATCTTCGCAACGTATATGCTTTCCAGCTTGCCGATTTAGCATGATTGTAATTGATTTTTTACTTAACAGGATACACACTCGTCAGCTTTTCACTCGATTTTGTTTTTACTCGGCACTTAGTCACCAACAACACACGCGGTAATTTTTATCTATTTGGTCACCACATGACCTGTGTTACTTATTTTCTCTCAGCCCAGATAACTAAGGTTTGGTTATGTCGTTCTTTTATAGATGCTCCCCGACGAAGGACTAAGGTCCGAAATGCATTGGAGCTATAAGTGTTTATGTGGATTACACTGACTGGATTCAAAATGTGATGTAACATTTATTTGAATTTCATACCATGGATTAAAAAACTTTTTTCGGATTTGAACATTTTACCTTGGTTCTTTAAATAGCGAAGGCAAGAATCGCCCATCAGTGTGCCCTAAGGGATGTTATCAGTTTCTGGATAACACTTTATACTAGTGAATAGGCACATACATGATTAGAATTATATTTATGCATAAATGTTTACTATTACCTATGATATCCAGCTAACCCCTCAAATAATCCCAGAAGAACAGCTAGCCCAAAAAAACAAGTACTTGATGTATTCAAGTGGCATGTCTAGTTTTCATGTCTCTGGTCCTCCTGCGAAGGACACCCAGTGGACAAGCAGGTTTAGTCATTTCTCACTGGCAAATTGAATTTAGGACCAGGGCGAAACAACATCTTAAAATAGATAGCTCTCTAGGGCCATAAGGACTTGAGAGGTGGTCCAAGCTGTGCTTCAAATTTAGCGACCTATTACAGCCAACTGAACATAACCACATGACCTGCAGTGAGCTGGAAATAACCCTACGTACCTGCAAGAAGACAGTTACAAGTCCCCTGAGGTATGAACATATGTGAATGATGCAGGCAAATCAGTAGTGTTGACGGGGAAAAATCTCTGCTGCTACTTGATCTAGGATAATCCTTAGATCCGTCTTGATGATTCTGACCCTTTTGGCTGCAAGATTCTCCTGGCTCCAGGGCAGCTCACATCCTCGAGGCATCTTCTGCACAGAGCATCAATGAGCTGGGCATTGCGCTGGTCTTCCTCTCCGGAAGAGGCTTACGTCGCTCCTCGTTGGAATGTACAGATTCCCCCCCCCCCCCTCCTGGGTAGCAAGGTTGATCCAGAACCCAGGATGTGTTCCCAGCACTCAAGAGAGACAGCCACCAGGAGAGTTTTACTCTGGCAGATCTCCTCATCGTACTGGCGCACACTGCCTCCCCAAAGTCTAGGTGAAGTACCAGGTGCTTGGCTCAAGGGGGCCTCTTTTTAATCTAATTTGAATTTTAATCTTCCAACCACGATGAAGTGCACTGTAATCCATCTTGTTGTTCCTGATTTTTTAAGGCAGGTAACAAGACAATAGGTTGGTCAGGACCAGTCAAGATTATTTTTTCTTTCCTGCCAGTCTGCCGGAGCCACATTTCCAGGTATGGCCAGGAAATGATCGACATACCACAGACGAAGGTTCAGCGTGAGTTTCAGAAGTGTAGTGCGGGGCACTGGTATTGAGGAAAGGATGGGGATTCTGCCAGAACGCACATGCCCCACAGCCAGGGAGCAGACTGTCCACTGACTTTATCAGGGTAATGCCTAGCCAGCCACCTGCATTAAATACTTATGAATGGTCACCTGTAGTTTTAGGCCACGTTTCTGCATGTGATCCTGTTACTACTTATTAGCATGACTTTTAACATGTTTCTATACCTACGTTGTGCGGGACATATTCAGTGCCACGTATTCGTGCCCACATGCTGGCCACTTGCAGGTCCTTCTGCAAAGCTTCTGTTCTCAGTGTATGCGCAGCAGCACAAGAGGCCTCATGCCAACCCTCTTGAGGCACCCCAGTCCAGTCCTGTCCAACAGACAGACATTACCAGGGAAGATAAAGGCAATCTGAAAGGAAAGGTCCATCCAGATTCCCAATAGACCCCACCCATCCTACGTATGGTATCCCGCAACACACTCCACTCTACACATTACACACCACACACTCAAGCCAAGGCACATACATCATTCATTGGGGATTCGCTGGATTTTTTATGGAAATAACCAGTAGACACCCTTCCCAGGAGAGGTGAATGTAAATGGGCCTGTACCCTGGAATTAACAAAAAGATGCCTTCTCTCGCACCAGTCTCCCTGTAGCTTGGTACAAGGGAACAATAACTACCTTAGATTATGAATAAGTATACACATGGGTGACATGCTCACCCACAATGATGGAATCCAGCCTGGCCCCTCCAGTGGTCTCACAGATTATCCAGACGTCTGAGGAGAAAATTAGGAAGGCCAGAAAAACAGACACACTGGGCAGGTTGGCACAGCGAGCTGGTCATCCTGTCCTATGGCGGAGTGAAAGTTCTGACCCTATGGAGGAGGGAATGTTTGGGGGCACTTCAGGGCATGGGTCATATAAGACTGCATGAGAGGGGAACAGTTAGGTTTTCTTCAGGCCACCAGAATACACCTCTTGACCAGTTACCCACAATTTACTATTGCTTTCTCCAGTGTGATACTCCTGTTTTGGGGCAGATGCCTTAATCCACAGCCGGGTCTAGCTGTAAACATTAGAGAAGGTCGTCTCTGTTGCCCCCTGATGGACATTGCCACTCATGATCCCACACCTCGTCAACCTGTTTGCTCTGTAACGAGGGTATGGGCAGATATTTAAGAAAATGATAACATTAAAGGGAATTAAGTCTTTTCCTGTCATCATCTATTTTGTGGTGTCCTGCAAGGATCGTCAGTCACAACACGAAGGTCGTGGGGCGGGGGAGGGAAGGGGGGGGAGGACGGGCATACAGGGGTGTGGGGGTGGTAGGAGAAATAATATTTTTTTTAAACGTACCTTTTCCCCCCAGCCTCCGAAGGCCACCTCCCACCTCGGAGCTCTCCAAGCAGTCTCTGGGAAGGCAGGGGCTGCTCAGCCAATGCAGATGCTGCTCTGCTGGGAGAGCAGGATCTGGGTTGGTCTGAGCGGCCTGCTCTCTGGCTCAGACACTGCCTATGAGCCTGTGGTATTTCTCCAACCCAGCTGCGAGAACAGCTGTGTTGGAGAAATAGAAGTGGCAATGTATGTTTGGCCAAAAATTTTCAATAAAAAAACTCCAGCTTATTAAAAATGCCCCGCCCAGATTCTGTAAGGCATGCAAAAAACTCAGGCAACTGGCAAGGTGTTCAAGTATCTCCATTGGCTGTCTATAGGTTCCAGAATACAATTTAAGGCATCTTACATGGGGCAAAGCATAATACGGCCCCTCTGTCCTACATCAATTTACCAGTCTCTACCAGGCCAATAGGGATTTGATATCAAACAATCTTGACTTGCTTTCTGTCACCAGAATTAAGAGAGCTAGAAGTGTGGGCAGATCTTTTAGGTATCTTATACCAAAGCTTTGGAACTCCTTTCCAATCAGTATCAGAAGACAGGACAACTTTGCTAATTTTAGGAAAAAACTTGAAACTTATATTTTTCCTAAGCTCTAAAACTATTTTAGCTTTTCAATTCACTCACTCCAATCATTCCAATAGTGCTGGGAAGCAAGTTTTTAAGTAGTCATGTGCTTCATAAATTAGGAAGAATAGAATAGAATGAAGAAGAGAACGTGGTTAGAGAATAATGTAATTTTGTAAAGAGGGTATCTTCTGAAAGTCCAAGATGTAGTGACAGGTTTGTGACTACGCTAAACATGGATGAAGTGTCAAAAAGGGGGCGTGGCACGTAAGCAAATGTGCATTGCCTATTGCACCACAATACTTTAGAACTAACATTTGCAATGCAATAGGTCTCGCATTAGGAAAGTTTGAGCTATTGGTATTGTAAATGACACATTTTTTATTTATGTGTTGGTTTTGAAAATAGCTAAATTAATAGCTTTGTCATTTACAATACCAATAGTTTTAACTTTCGCAAATGTGACACCTATAGCATTTGTAATGCAATATGTGTTGTATTTACGTGACTTAGATGTATTGATATTAAAAATAACAATGGCTTTACATTTTTTTAATAATTATTATTTAAATAAAAGCTATTGCAATTTATAATAGGCAATAGCTTAAACTTTTGTAAATAACTTTTGTGAAAATTATGTTCAGTGTATTTTATTGTGACGAAAATCCAAGAACAGAAGTGAAATATTAACATCTTTTTGTGACATTTGTAATAAAACTTGAAACATTGAGAGAACATATTTGAACCAGTTGTTGTTGAATGGTTGCACAGATTGATGCTGTGGTGGTGCTGAGTGATATTGTGGTGGCGACGAGTGATGCTGTGTGGTTCAGTGATGCTGTGGTAGCGCATAGTAATGTTGTGGTGCCCCTGAGTGATGCAGTGGTGCCCCTGAGTGATGCTGTGGTGGTGCTGAGTGATGCTGTGGTGATGTGATAGAGTGAGTGCGATAGATAGATAGAGTGAGGGCGATAGATAGATAGAGGGAGGGAGGGCGATAGATAGATAGAGGGAGGGCGATAGATAGATAGAGGGAGGGCGATAGATAGATAGATAGATAGATAGATAGATAGATAGATAGATAGATAGATAGATAGATAGATAGAGTGAGTGAGTGCGATAGATAGTATGATGGATAGATGGATAGATAGATAGATAGATAGATAAAGTGAGGGCGATAGATAGAAAGATAGATAGATAGATAGATAGATAGATAGATAGATAGATAGATAGATAGATAGATAGATAGATAGATAGATAGAGGGAAATAGATAGAGTGAGGGCGATAGATAGATAGATAGATAGAGGGCAATAGATAGATAGAGTGAGGGTGATAGCTATATAGAGTGAGGGCGATAGATAGATAGAGTGAGGGCGATAGATAGATAGAGTGAGGGCGATCAATAGAGTGAGGGCGATAGATAGATAGAGTGAGGGCGATAGATATGAAATGAAATGAAATGAAGGGGTTTTGTAAAGCGCGGCTGCTGCCCGAGGGCGTCCAAGCGCTAAGTAGAGGTAATAGAACTCTGAGGGACGGGGGGAGAGATCCAGGTGGAGGGCTAATTTCTGAAGAGGAATGTGTTTAGCTCTTTACGGAAGGATGAGAGAATAGGGTTGGACCTTAGTGAGAAGGGAAGGGATTTCCATAATTTAGCAGCGTTGAGCGTGTAGGACCTGCCTCCTGCTCTGGACCTTTTGACTCTGGGAACTGCAGCAAGGAATGCGTTTGTGGATCGAAGTGATTTACCAGGACAATAGGGGGTGAGAAGTGTGTGGTTAATCTCAGGGCTAGCTCTATTGAAGGCTTGATGCGATATGCACAGGGTTTTGAATTTTATTCTATCCCTGACAGGAAGCCAGTGGAGTGACCTGATCCCTGACTTAGCTGATTCTCTGCGAGGGATCTGGAGCAGCGTGCGAGCTGCACAGTTCTGCGTGCGCTGAAGTTTCTGCAGCACGTATTCAGGGGCTCCCAAGTAGAGGGCGTTGTTGAAGTCGAGCCGGGACTGGATGAGGCCCTGAATAACAACCTGCTTAGCTTCCAAGGGCAGAATTGGCAGGATCTTTCTCAGCATTCGGATAATCCCGAAGCAGGTTGCTGCTGTTTTAGTTGCCTGAGATAGAGTGAGGTGGCCTCGTGGTGGACGTGGTGGTGGCCATGGTGGTGGTGGGGGACATGGTGGACGTGGTGGTGGATGTGGTGGGCATGGTGGTGGTGGACGTGGTGGTGGTGGACATGATGGTGGTGGACATGGTGGTGGTGGAGGTGGTGGTGGTGGAGGTGGGTGCGGTGTAGGTGGGTGTGGTGGTGGTGGTGGTGGTGGACATGGTGGTGGTGGACATGGTGGTGGAGGTGGTGGTGATGGACGTGGTGGTGGTGGTGGACGTGGTGGTGGAGGACGTGGGGTGGTGGTGGAGGATGTGGTGGTGGTGGTAGTGGACGTTGTGGTGGTGGACATGGTGGTGGTGATCATGGTGGTGGTGGACGTAGTGGTGGTGGATGTGGTGGTGGATGTGGTGGTGGTGGTGGTGGACGTGGTGGTGGTGGTCGTGGTGGACGTGGTGGTGGTGGACATGATGGTGGTGGACATGGTGGTGGTGGAGGTGGTGGTGGTGGAGGTGGGTGCGGTGTAGGTGGGTGTGGCGGTGGTGGTGGACATGGTGGTGGAGGACATGGTGGTGGAGGTGGTGGTGATGGACGTGGTGGTGGTGGTGGACGTGGTGGTGGAGGACGTGGGGTGGTGGTGGACGTTGTGGTGGTGGACATGGTGGTGGTGATCATGGTGGTGGTGGACGTAGTGGTGGTGGATGTGGTGGTGGATGTGGTGGTGGTGGTCGTGGTGGATGTGGTGGTGGTGTTCGTGGTGGTGGACATGGTGGTGGTAGTGGTGGTGGACATGGTGGTGGTAGTGGTCGTGGACATGGTGGTGGTTGAGGTGGGTGTGGTGGTGGTGGACGCGGTGGTGGTGGACATGGTGGTGATGGACGTAGTGGGGGTGGATGTAGTGGTGATGGATGTGGTGGATGTGGTGGTGATGGAGGTGGTGTTGGTGGAGGTGGTGATTGTGGACCTGGTGGAGGTGGTGGTGGTGGACGTGGTGGTGGTGGGTGTGGTGGTGGTGCTGTATGTGGTAGTGGACATGGTGGTGGTGGTGGTGGACATGGTGGACGCGGTGGTGGTGGATGCGGTGGTGGTGGAGGTGGTGGTGGTGGACGTGGTGGTGGTGGTGGGTGTGGTGGTGGTGCTGGATGTGGTAGTTGACATGGTGGTGGTGGTGGTGGACATGGTGGACGTGGTGGTGGTGGACGCGGTGGTGGTGGATGCAGTTGTGGTGGATGTGGTGGTGCCCAATGTTCAGAGGGGACTGGCCCTTTCACTCAACAATATTTGTGTTTACACAACAGAGCTGCCGGTTGCTCCGTCAGTTGTTGTCAAGGATTGTTTGGGTTTAGAAACAGGTTCTGCGGCACTACAAACAAGTTGGATGTCAGAGCTATCCCCATTCAAGGTAAACAGATGAGCAACGCCAATAAACGATCACCCAAGATGGCCATACTTAAAAGAAAAGTGCCCACTGTATCCAATATCTTGATGCTTTAACGCCCTTCATGATGAAGACCAGGGGCAACGGTATTTCTGTTGAATGGCACGATCTGCTGGGTCTACGGACTGAATTAATCTCCGGGTACCAGGAATGTGCACTCACATTAGTACAGACCTATTGCTGTGGCTGCTTTCCCCCCACAGCACACAGGATTACTATGCCACATCACCACAGCAGCAGCCTAAGTCCACTCTGGTGTAATCAAAAAGACAAGGGGAAGAGATGACAAGCAGGTTCAAGGAGACTACAAAGATTTAGAACAGGGTGGAAAAAGAAAAGGCGATATGGGCAATGGACCAGAAGAACAAGGCATTATGAAGGACGGAATACACTGTGGGGCAATGGGACATTCAACCAAACTGATCTATGTGGCAGAAGAATAACAAACTCCCAAACATTTCAAATACGTCCACGGTCCCGCATATAACATGTATGATCTAAATCAAACCATACTCCCTTCTCATACACACAGGTGTTTGTTGGAAAGGGATTGACACTTGAATAAAGGACCATCCTGCTCCCCTCTCCATGGAAGCTCCTCTGTCGGCTGACGCATAGTAGGCAGAAGAGACACTGAGAGCAAATCAGAAATATGCTACTAAGAAACTAATGTTTACAGATGCTGTACTTTAAAAAAGCCACACACTATAAGACGGTAAGGAACATGGGAAGTTTGGGCCACCAAAAGAAAACGTTGTTAGTTTGTAGCACTGGTGCAAAGTACTTCACAAAAGCAAAATTATCATTTGAAAATAAGTGCCATTTGTTACTCTTCTCATAAATGGGGTCAGAGAATATAAATTCTACCTACTGCAGCTGTATTCCAATCAGAAAATGTTCAAACAAAGCAGGCAAGATTTCTACGTCACAGCCGGAGTGTGAGTAGGACCTGAATCTAACAAGTCAGAATAATTTTACGGAAGCTATCACATCCTTCATGTCAAGAGCCGGGCTATTCAATAAGAACAGCAGCCTTTTTTAAAGCAATGCCGAGTAGGGGCCTTTACTGACAAACTTTTTCTTTTGGAATTAATTTTACTCTGTGCAAGAAAAGAGAATAAGTGTACATTGTATGAAACTTACACTCTAGAACGCTCAGTACATTATTTATATATATGACAAGGCAACATTTAGATCAAATAATTCTCATCTTGGAGCTGCAAGAAAAATTCTCTCCATCCCGCCCCACAAGTTCGGGAGACTCTGATTATTATCCACTAGAATGCACATCCTCACCCTCACCCAGTGCCCAACAGCATTGTCCATTTAGCTAGAAACTACGAAGCTATGATATGCCCTTAGAGATCAAAAGATATTTAAGATCGGAGGGGCCTGAATTTGAAAACACGGGGCTGGCACACCACTGTCTTGGATGTGGGGTGACAGACAGTTAAACAAGTGTCTGTAGAGGCCCACCGTGTTGCACTAAACTCAAAAAGGTTAATTTCTAGCGGTAACGAAGTATAAACAACACCCTTGCATATAGGAATACAGTTCCAGAACTCCACAAAATAAGGCTTCGCACGGATCACCAGAGTAACGGGGGGGAGTAGAGTGACAAGCGTAAATGGGTGGGACAGCAATACCATAAACAGCATCACGACCCTGGTGTACATCGCGGTGCCCCCGCTCCAGGGACAACCCTGCCGACAAGTTAAAGGTGCTGATTGCTTAGCAGGAGGCACGTGTTGTGAATGAGAGGGGCTATATTAACTAAGAAAATAAGAAGGGTGGATAAACAATCAAAGCACCGTAAAGGGATGTTTGGAGACCGAAATGTAAATAATGGGTCACTGAGTCAAACAGTGGTGATCAAACTGCATAAGGGACAAAGGTCAAACCGATGAGTGATCCAGAGGAAGAAATGGAAGCAACATGCACATAGCACGTTTGTTGTTATGGGTGGAGGTCAGGGGGCACGTGATCAGCCGGGGGGTACACGTCGGGGACAGGGGTCGACACGCAGGAAAAGGATGGGCAGGAGAGCTTACTGTAAATGAAGAGGTGGAAGGGGGAGTTTCCGGTACACGTGGTGACAACATAAGGGCGCATGGAGGAGCATAACGCACAGAGACAGGGAGCCAAAAGTGCAGAGAAGCACACAAGCAGTAGGTTCTGTTGGGATAGGGTAGCCAATGACTGCCAGTGATAGAGGTTGTTCCACGAGAGAAGGGCATGTTAGATGCTTTATGAATCCAAGGAAGTGATATCGGACCGTTAGCTTGCGTATAGTTCCTCAAGTGGAATTGCAGAGGCAGTGTGCAAGAACACAAAGTAGTTCCAAGGGCAGAGTTTAACAAGCGATGCGCGCTCTGTCCTGGGGGATGGCAAGGGCCATTAAAGGAAGGGGGCGGAGAGGAGCCTGAAAGTTCAAAGAAAAGCGGAGATCAAAGGAAGGGTGGGAGGGACATTGGTAACCGAGCATATGGGGGCTGAGAGGGTGTGCAGCCTGGTGAGATGAATGCGTGTGGCAGCAGAGGCGGAGCGCGGTGCGCACGCACAAAGTGTCTGGTGGTAAAATGGAAGCTGTGCACAATGCGCGTGATTGTGCTCACATGCACTGTACCCGATCCACACTTTGGGTGCACTTTTAAAAGCCCTTACTTTAATCTCGCCAAAGCATCCCTAACGGGATGGCTTCAGCAAGACCTAAAAATGTGACAACATTTTCCGTGATATTTACTGTTTTGTGCGCTCTGCCCCCTCTCCCGATACGTCTTTTCCATCGTTCTATAAATAAACATCAAAACATAAAATGTTTGACCCAAAACTTTGTAGCTAAAACTGCTTATTTCCCAATAAGAATTTCCACGACCAAATAATTTTTTCTCTCATCGGTGCCGGGCGATATCACTCAATAATGCAGTTCTCCAGAGCGGTGCGGTTGTAGAAGGCCATAAGTTGGCAGGGTATGCTCAGACGTGAGTCCCTTGCTCACTTTGCCACTGGATTCAAGCAAGCCTGGCTGAAGAGGGCTGTAATGCCAGAAACCGTCCTAGGAAGCTTGTTTCCGGTCCAGGGAAGGCATGGCTTGGCAGTTCGTGTTGGACTGTTCCCATGAGGCACAGGGTCAGACTGATTTGCATATGGCCATGTCTGAACTGAGGTGGCAGAGTGGGCTAAAGAACGGTGGTGGATTAAACCCAGATCTATTGACTGGCTGTGAGTGTTTGATTGGTTCAGATGCTCCGTCCATCACCACCCCCTTTTGTACCGCAGGGGAGGGCGAGGGCCATTAAAGGAAGGGGGTGGAAAGGAGCCTGAAAATTCAAAGAAAAGCGGAGCTCAAAAAAAGGGTGGGAGGGACATTGGCGAGCGAGCATATGGGGGCTGAGAAGGTGTGCAGCAGAGGCGGAGCGCGGCGCGCACGCACGAAGGTTCTGGGGGCAAATGGAAGCTGTGCACAATGCGCATGGTTGTGCTCACATGCACTGTACCCAATCCGCACTTTGGGTGCACTTTTAAAAGCCCTTACCTTAATCTCGGCAAAGCATCCCTAACGGTAACGGGATGGCTTCAGCGAAACCTAAAAATGTGACAACATTTTCCGTGATATTTACTCTGTTTTGTGCGCTCTGCCTCCTCTCCCGATACGTCTTTTCCATCGTTCTATAAATAAACATCAAAACATAAAATGTTTGTCACAAAACTTTGTAGCTAAAACTGCTTATTTCACAATAAGAATTTCCACGACCAAATAATTTTTTCTCTCATCGGTGTCGGGCGATATCACGCAATAATGCACTCCTCCAGAGCGGTGCGGTTGTAGATGGCCCTGGGATTTTTTGGGTTATGCACATTACAGTGTGTGTTTTCCAATTTCTTTTACTTGCCGTCACAATCACTGTGTGCCCCTGGCTTCCCTCTCCTCCTGCCTATAAGCGAGCCTCAGCCTCCATGGCAACCTGTCACTCTGTGACAGACTCTGCAGCCCGGGGACATGTCCGTCCAATCGTTTTGCACCCGTGTCATCGTTTAATGGTGGCGCGGACGGGGGGTCAGACCTTGCTTGTCGGCGCGGGCCCTCCGGGTCCGTGGCTGCCCTCGCCGCTGACCCGGAAATGCTTTCTTGGGCCTCGCGGAGCGCTGCGGCGACGTGTCAGATCTATAATCAGCTTAACCAGGTAGCAGGAGGAGTGACGCTGACAGCGCAGGTGTAAATCCTTGTTCTCCGGCGGCCGCCTGTAATACATTCCTCATGTCATTAGGCGCAGCTCTGCTTTCCCGAAGCAAACATGATTTTTTCCCTCCTACATATTTTTAGTGCGCGTTTCATGCTCAAGAAAAGGAGCCGCGCTGACAGCTCTGAAAACTCAGCTCCGGATTTAGCTTCAGAACATGTACTGTGCAGTCAGCAGCAGCGCGAGCTTCTCTCACATGCAGGACAGGTACAGTGCGTATTTATTTAATCATGGAAGTGCTTCATGTGGCACCAACGTTAACACCTTTCGACTGCTCACCGCATTTGAGACACTCTAAATACGTATTTTCTAAACCAATAGGTACCCCTTTTAGCTTTGCCAATGGAGACTTATCAGCTATGCCAGACCATGCTTTTGTTGTTGATGCTAAAAATTGGTTATTCCCGAAGTGCCAGTATCAACAACAAAAAAAGAACGTCCAGTCCTAACTAAGTGTTCTGACTGACAGACATTTTTTTACTTAGCCCAACCAAAACTCCTACCTCGAAGATGGCCACAAAACTCCTAGAGACCATAAAAGAGGAAATGAGGTAAAAAAAAACGTCTTCAGTCTTCAGAGGAATCTGATTTGCCCACGCTAGATGTCACAGATAGGACTCCTCTTTTGTTACCTTGTTTGGCAGGAAGAGAAAGGGTCTGACACCTTCTTCTACCAGTTCCTGCTAGATAAAGTCGTCCTTTCCCACTACCATTTCAGTTGTCTAATCAGGACCTTCCTCCTTTAGTTCAGGGTAGATTAACTAGGGTGGTTTCATGTTCCTCGGCAGCTTTTAAGGGGGACAGTCGTAAGTATATCTGTTGTGCTGCGCCTTATACCACACCTCATACTTTCATGGCATATTATCTTCTCCAGCTGGATGGGGGACAACTCCAGAGTTTGGTATCCATGTGTTATCCAGCGGCAGCTCCTCTGCTAAGGTGGTGGAGTGCCGCCCTACCAGTGCAAAAGAAAAAAGTAAATGATAACAACTGAGTGTTATATTTTTTGTATTGAAGTTAGAACTGGACAGGGCTGGGTTCCCCGCGTCACAGGGAGGAGTGGCTGATGCTGCACTAAAGAGCATATGACTGTTTGGCCGGCCATCTCGGGCCAGCCAAACAGTCATGCGCACTTTTTATGTTCTCTTACATGCCCAGGCTTCTACTCCCACTCTGAGCGCTCAGACCAATCACAACGCTGCAGTCAGCGTCATGATTGGCTAGAGAAGTCTGGAAACCTGAGTGCTTCCTGTTCCTGCTATCTATCTCTATCTATCTATCTGAAAATTTGTAAAGCGCTCTACTCACCCGTAGGGTCTCAAGGCGCTGGGAGGGGGGGTGAGCCGCTACTGCTCAAAGAGCGATGTCTTGAGCTGTTTCCTGAAGGAGAGATGGTCCTGGGTCCGTCGTAGGTAGGTGGGGAGGGAGTTCCAAGTCTTGGCCGCCAGGTAGGAGAAGGATCTTCCTCCGGCGGTGGTTCTGCGAATGCGTGGGACGGTGGCGAGGGCGA
Source organism: Lissotriton vulgaris (assembly GCF_964263255.1). NCBI lineage: Eukaryota > Metazoa > Chordata > Amphibia > Caudata > Salamandridae > Lissotriton > Lissotriton vulgaris. The sequence continues at coordinate 605,624,315 of NC_141693.1, read as the reverse complement.
GGCTGGCGGAGCGGAGCTGGCGGGTGGGTGTGTAGAATGTGAGGCGGTTGTTGAGGTATTTGGGTCCCATGTTGTGGAGAGCCTTGTGTGCGCAGGTGTGGAGTCTGAACGTGATCCTCTTGCTGACGGGGAGCCAGTGCCGGTCTCTCAGCTGGGGAGAGATGTGGCTGTGGCGGGGGATGTCCAGGATAAGTCGTGCAGAATCGTTCTGTATGCGCTGGAGTCTTTTCTGTAGTTTGGCTGTGGTTCCAGCGTAGAGGGTGTTCCCGTAGTCTAGTCGGCTGGTGACGAGGGCCTGGGTGACCGTCTTTCTGGTGTCGGTGGGGATCCAATGGAAGATCTTTCGGAGCATGCACAGGGTGTTGAAACAGGATGACGAGACGGCGTTGACTTGCTTGGTCATCGTGAGGGAGGAGTCCAGGATGAAGCCCAGGTTGCGTGCATGGTCCGTAGGCTTGGGGGTGGTGCCCAGGGCAGGGGGCCACCAGGAGTCGTCCCAGGCGGAGGGGGATGTTCCCAGGATGAGTTCAGGTTCAGCCGGCTGAGCTTCATCCGTTCTGCGACGTCTTTCATACCTTCCTGGAGGCTGGCTCTGGCGGGGTCATTGGTGAGGGAAAGGATTAGCTGGGTGACGTCTGCATAGGAGATTATGTTTAGGTTGTGTTGGCGTGCAATGGCTGCGAGGGGGCTCATGTAGACGTTGAAGAGGTTGGGGCTGAGCGAGGATCCTTGGGGGACGCTGCAGATGACTTCGGTGGCCGCGGACCGGAACGGGGAGAGGCGGACTCTCTGGGTTCTACCGGCGAGGAACGAGATGATCCACTCCAAGGCCTTTCCTTGGATTCCGATGTTGCTGAGGCGCTGTATCAAGGTGCAGTGGCATACGGTGTCGAAGGCTGCTGAGAGGTCCAGGAGGATGAGGCAGCTGTTTCCCCAATGTCGAGCAGGGACCTGATGTCGTCGGTAGCTGCAATGAGGGCGGTCTTGGTGCTGTTGTTTGCTCGGAAACCGGACTGCGAGGGGTCGAGGGATCTGTTTGTCTTGAGGAAGGCAGAGAGTTGTTTGTTGACGGTCTTCTCGATGACTGTGGCCGGAAAAGGGAGGAGCGAGATGGGGCGGAAGTTCTTGAGGTCCGTGGGGTCCGGGTTGGGTTTCTTCAGGACCCCTTCTTCTGGGTTTCTTCAGGACCCCTTCCTTCTGCTGAGGAGAGGCAGGGTCTGGCAACGGCATCTAGCAGATAAGCTTTATTTTGTAGTTATATCCCACCCCCCGCGCCACTGCCCTCTACCAGCTGCTACTGGTGTTATCTTCGGCAACATCTGTTTGATTGTTTATTTTTATTGTGGATTAAAGTTTGAGTATTGCATCTTGGATTGTGTTGATCTTTTCAGTATTTCGAAATCAATGTTATTCCCGATGGGTACTGGCTTTTTCAGTAAGGACTCAACGAGGAATTTGGAAAAGGAGGTTATGACCTGGTTCCATTAATTTTTATGTTATTTTTTTCGTTTTGTTTTCTGCTTAGTTATTTCAGAAAGTCTCCGTACCTCATTTCCTCCTTAATAATCTTCTGGGAGTTTGGTGGCTATCTTGGAGGTAGGAATATTGGTTATGCTAGGTAACAATGTCTGTGGGTCCAAAACACTTACTTACTCATAAAGTAAGGACTGTGACGAGGAAGACCAGGACTCAAAGTAATGATTACCAGTAAGTAACAGGGTTATGACATGTATGTGTCATGATGATACGACGGCCAAATGTGATGATGCATCCTATACTGTGACTGCTACCTTTTTTACTCTTTGTTATCCTATATATTATTATGTGAAGCGCTCTAATAATCCTGTGGTGCAGATGCACTCTACAAACTGATAAATAAAATACATATATGTATTAGTGACATCACAAATGTATGTTGACTTTTCCTCTTGGACTAGCCAAATGTACTTAATATCGCAAACTCTTGCTTACTTTTGTCACCTTTAGGCATCTAACTTTAAATGTTATGAATTATTTTTATCAATTAATATATTTTAAGGCAGAAAGTGTTAGGCCAATCTGTGTACCTTAATACATGCACAACTGTGGAGCAATGTGTGTACATTACTGTATGCCAAACTGCCTGACCTGACCTCGTCAGAGCCGGTCGCTCCTCCCACCGTGTGACTCCTCCTGAGTGCGCCGGTCCTCCCCTGCTCGTGCCGCCTGGTCGCCGCTGCCCCTGGGCTCAGGTGCCTTGGTTGGAGATTACTTTCTGCTCTGTGCCTTTTTCGCCTTGTATCCCACTCTGTGCCCTTGTGTTTTTCGCCCCCTGTACTTTCCAATTCCACGCCTGTTCTGCCGCCTGTGCCCATTTTTGTGTTGTTCTCTGCTCTGTGACGTATTTTTGCTCGCCCCCTGTGGCCCTGTACTTGTAATCTTTGCGCTTGCTCTGCCGCCTGGTTTACCACTGCTTTCTCCCCGCTCCAATCTCCCTGCCGCTGCTCCCCCGCGGCCCGCCCCCTTTTCTCCTCTGTACCCTCTCCCCTCCTAGTCGCCACCCCGCTCCCGCCTCCCAGCTGCTCCTCCCTCGCCCCTTGCCCCCACTCTCCATTTATGGCAGAGTCCGCATGGACGTGCAGCGGGAGCGCCGAAGGCGCGCCAAAGGCAAGCCCGTCTGCGCCCGTCCGCGCCTGGACCACGCCCAGCGCCAGACCCCGTGGCCCCCGCAGATGCCATCCCACCCGCCGGACTTACGACGCCGCCACCCTCAACGCACTCAACACCGGCCGGACCCCTGGCTGCTACCGAGCCACCCTGAGACGCACCCACGGACCCTTCACCTGCCAATCCTGCAAGTTTTCCTGCAGCCGGAATAGTACCGCACCCGCCAAGCCGAGCACCAGCAGCAACCACCTGAAGTTCATCCTGCAAAACACCCGTTCCGTCCACAGACACGCCATGGAGCTCTGGAACCTACTCGACACCACATCTCCAGACGTCGCCTTCCTCACGGAAACCTGGACGAACGCCTCCTCAGCCCCGACATCGCCATCCCGGACGGATACAAGATCACCCGGAAGGATCGCGTCAACCAGACAGGAGGAGGCATCGCCATCGTCCACAAGAACACCATCCGCATCACGACCAACTCCGACGACACCCTCCCAACCGCCGAACATCTTCACTTCCAGATACACACCGACCCCAAGACCACTCTCAGAGGCACCCTCATCTACAGACCCTTTGGACCCCGCACACAATTCAGCGAAGACATGGCAGACTTCATCAGCCCACACGCCCTCCCCTCCGCTGACTACATCCTCCTAGGGGACCTCAACTTCCACCTGTAGAACAACAACGACAACAACACCACCACCCTGCTGGACAACCTCGCCAACCTCGGACTCAAGCAACTGGTGAACACCCCCACCCACTACGCCGGACACATGCTTGACCCAGTCTTCTCCTCCAGCAAGTACATCTCCTTCAGCCACTCCACCGGACTCCACTGGACAGACCACAGCTGCGTCCACTTCAGCTTCAGAAAGACCACGACTCACCACCACCACATCACTGAGCCAGAACCCTCCCACCAGCTCAACGGACTCCAACCAAGCAGCCAACAACCTCACACAGTGGATCACCAACTGCGCTGACGACCTCGCACCTCTGAAAAACCGTCCCAGCAGGCCCGGCAGCAAGAAAGCCTCCTGGTTCAACGACAACCTCAAGAACTCCAAGAAGAACTGCCGTACCCTCGAGAAAGCCTGGCAAAAAAACCCGACTACAGACAACATGACCGCCCTCAAGCACGCCACCCGCAAACACCACCAGCTGATTCACACCACCAAGAAGACAGCATTCAAGGAACGACTCGACAACAATGCACTCAACAGCAAGGAACTCCTCAGCATCGTCAAAGAGCTCTCCAACTCCAGCGTCGGAAACAACGACATCACTCCCTCACAAGACCTCTGCGATTCACTCGCCTCGTTCTTCCACAGCAAGATCGCCGACATACACAACAGCTTCGGCGCACAGACCACGCACCCAACCACCGAACCAACGCCCCCCACCACCACCCTCCGCGCCTGGACCCCCGTCAGCACCGAAGACACCACCCACACAATGAACACCATCCACTCCGGATCACCAACCGACCCATGCCCCCACCACATCTTCAACAAGGCCGACTCCGTCGTCGCACCCCAATTCTGGGACATCATCAATCGCTACTTCAGCACCGCCACCTTCCCGGAGAGCTGGAAGCATGCCGAACTCAGCACCCTCCTGAAGAAACCATGAGCAGACCCCACCGACCTCAAGAACTACCGCCCCATCTCGCTCCTCCCTTTTCCTGCCAAAGTCATTGAGAAGACCGTCAACAGACAGCTTGCCGCCTTCCTTCGAGACAAACGGATCCCTCGACCACTCGCAGTCCGGCTTCTGAACCAACCACAGCACCGAGACTGCCCTCATCGCAGCCACTGATGACATCCGAGCCCTGCTCCACAACGGGGAAACAGCGACCATGATCCTCCTGGACCTCTCCGCAGCGTTCGATACTGTCTGCCAACGCACCCTAGTGCAGCGCCTCAGCAACATCGGAATCCAAGAGAAGGCACTAGAGTGGATCATCTCGTTCCTCACCGGAAGAACCCAGAGAGTCCGCCTCCCCCCGTTCGTATCCAAGGCCACCAAAGTCATCTGCGGTGTACCACAAGGATCATCACTCAGCCCCTCCCTCTTCAACGTCTACATGAGCCCCCTCTCAGCCATCGTACGCAAACACAACCTCAACATCATCTCCTACGCCGACGACACCCAGCTGATCCTCTCCCTCACCAACGACCCAGCCACCGCCAGAACCAACCTACACGAAGGGATGAAAGACGTAGTGTGGAAAAAGGTAAGGCTGATGACCTTTTTCAGAGTTGCCCGGCGTTAACCGCCTCTATACCCACTCAAGTTACCAAACAAAGAGGCAGGCGCTGGAGACTGGAAGGCAGGAAACAGAAGTTTTATTCCGACGGAGCAGAACACCTCAAATCAGACAACAGGGTATCTTCTCGAGGTGCTCTAACCGCATCTCTGAGGCCTGGCCTCTTATACACAAGTTTATTGCTTTATTACGTCAAACACATCTCTGTCATTACTTTGATGTAAGGAAAGACATCCTCGGAATCCCCGCTTCAGGCCCGTTCCCACACACATTTACAGTTGAAGTCCCCACCCCGGTCACAACAGGTGATGATTATCGCGCAGCTGGACATTCCGCCGATTCACGGAATGTATGTGGTCGATCGGATCTCATGGGGTGGGGGCTTTGATCAACTCATGGATCCTTTGATGGGGGAAGCTTTTCCTACTGTAAAGGCGGGGGGGCAATAACAGTATCCGCAGGGCCAGGTGGCGGCCTGGGAACGAGTAAGACAAACGGGCACAAAGGAAAGGGGTTTTATCAAAGGGTCCGGGACCATGAAAGGAATGGAGGGAGGTGTCGTGTTGGGAACAGGAGGGGGTTCCGAGGCAGAGCTGCGCGGAAGAGGGGTTTATGACCCAAGGCATGTGAGAGCGGGGGCTGTCAGCGTGCCGGGGATGCTTTGCGAGGTCAGGAGAGAGAGAGAGAGACGCGCTGGCTATCAACGATGGGCAGAGAGGCCATGGTACTCAAAATGGCTGCCGCTTACGCGCACGAATGGGCTCGAAAAGGGGCAAGATGGCGCCGATAATGTTGATGCTGCAGCCTAAGTTTTAACAGCCCTCCCTTTTCAACATATCTAGCCAGCTTGCCTACTCGATATCGATCTTCATTAAATTCCTAACCTCTGCATCATACAATGCTCCCATGCGTTCATTTCCAAAGTCCACAGTCTTAGGGCAAATACAATTTGTACATAATGAACACAGAGGTGGCAGGCATTGAATTCCTAAGCATAGACCGCATATTACAACTACAGGAATCAGGATAATGGTAAACAGTCTCCAGCCCCAGTTCTTAACAGTATTCCAGAACCATCCACCAAGTGACCATTCTTCCTGCTCCTGGTGGACTTCTGAAGAGAGTCTGTGGAGATGTTCGATGGCTTTGTACACTGAGGGTGAATTGTCCGGTATATATGTACAGCAGCTGGACCCAATAATGCGGCATGCTCCACCACGGTCCGCAAGAACCACATCTAGGACAAGGCGGTTCTGGAGAGCCACCAAGCGGACCGCTTGAAGCTCGGCGGTGTTGTTAGCAAGGATACCAGCTGTGATGTTCATTGTTGTCTCAACTGCCTGAGTCAGATGTCGGATGGCACGGCTGTTTGCCATCGGGCCCCAGAGCGGAACAAGTCCCTTCATAGCATCGAGGAACTGTGCTCCTGTTGAGTCGGCTTGTTCAATGTCCTTGGCTCGTTTTTGTCTATGGTGATTCGCTGGAGCCACATAAGTCGGAGGAAGGATGAAGGAGATGAAACAAGTGCCCCCCCAGCCTTTGGGGAGCCAGGTGTAAGCCTTTGTGCCGCAGACGAAGTACATGTTTGGAGGCGATACAAAGGAAGGTGGATCGGTGGAGTCCAAAGTTCTGGTAAAACGGCAAGCACTGCGGCCTACCAACTGTGTCCCAAGCACTTATATGCACATGTGGCCTGTGACGTTGATGACAGATAGAGCCACAGTCAGGGTGGCAGCCGTCCGTTTCCGTAGGTAGGAGAAGGTGGGTCTGGTTGGATTGTTGAACACCTGCATTTCAATTCGTTCTTTAGCAGGGATGTCCATGTGGATAGAGTCGTTGGAGGTCTGCGGGCAGAAGTGAGTCTTGGTTTTGTTTCGCCAGACCTCGTGGAATAAATGCGTTATGGTTTTGCTGGAGGTGGCATTGTCCTTATAGCTTTCTTGCAGGAGGATCAGCCAAGCAAGGCAGGAGCCGTGAATTGAGAAGGGCGAAGGGATGAAAGGTATTGAATGTCCAGTGGCGTGGGGTAGCAACCCACAGATCCAACAGTTGGTGGCATTGGTGGCAAGATTGTGCTGGTGCAGCAGCTGTACAAAGGAGTTATTCCAAAACTCCTTTCGCCTCTCTCTGAGTTGAGGAGAGAGCGAAATCAGATAATGTTCCTTCATGGTGGGAGGTTGAGCAGTGGTCAGGAATGTTTCATGAGCAGGTGCATTTTCTTCCACAATCCAGAGTGTGGTCATGAGGAGAAAGCAGAAAAGGATTGTGATGAAAAGTGCAATTGTCTTTGAGCTGTGGAGTCTGTCTGTTTTCGGGTTTCTGTAGTGGGTATTTCCAGTTGCTTCCATCATCTTCTTATTTGGCGCTTCCATCATCTTCTTATCTGGCGCTTCCATCATCTTCAAGGTGCTCGGTAGCGGGCAGAATCACAGACTTCGTTTAGCTTCTCTCCGGGTGACCCTTGGTGGTGTTTAGGTCACCGTTCTGAGATTTAACTTAGTCCGTGGTCTACTTAGCTGAAGCTCCCTCCTTTCGACGCAGGAAATACCCTTCTCTGGATGGCACAGTGGGATCAGAGAATTTTGTAAGTTCAAGTGCCTCGGTATCAGGATAGCAGGTTAGTGACGGTCGGTCCTTGTTCAGGAGCTCTTCTTGGTTGTCGATGCTTTCTGTTGTGGCCAAGGTCGAGGAGACCTTTTTGCAGTGGTGCGCGTGCAGCCAGTGCCGTTTCCCCGCCACTCGAAGAGCCGCCCGGGTGGTGATCAGTACTTGCCAGGGGCCCATCCACCGGGGTTCCAAACTCTTCGCCCGCTGAAAATTCCGGATTAGTACATAATCCTCCGGTTGGATGTCATGGCCCGGACCCCTGGAAGCATCGGGGATGGCCTGCTGCACCTGCTGATGAATGACAGACAGAGTTTCAGTCAATTTATACAGATAATCAGACATTAGGACGTCTGGGACGTCATGAATGGAAGTCGGTTTTGGTGCAGACCAGACGCTCATGGGTCGGCCGAAAACGACCTCGTAAGGTGTCAAGTGGTGTTTGGTGGGGGTGGAACGCATCGATAGCAATGCCAGGGGGAGAGCGTCTGGCCATTTCAGTCCTGTGGTAGCTACTATCTTGGCTAATTTTAATTTTAATGTGGCATTGTGCCGTTCGACAAGTCCGGCAGACTGGGGGTGGAAGACTGAATGGAACTTCTGCTTGATACCCAGCCCCTTTAAGATGAGCTGGATGACTTCGGCTATGAAGTGGGGGCCATTGTCGCTCCATAAAATTCGACAAAGGCCGTAGCGAGGGAAGAATTCCTTTAACAGTACTTTTGCAGTGGCCATAGCAGTGTTGTCACGGGTTGGGTATGCCTCCACCCACTTGCTAAATGCACACACCACAACAAGTACGTATTTCAGGCCTTGGCATCTGTCTAGCTGGATGTAGTCCATTTGCAGGACTTCAAACAGGTGATTTGGGACCCCAAACTCTCCCCGGGGTACTACAGTTCCTTTCCCGGGGTTGTGTTGCAGGCATATCAAGCATTGTTGGACCAGACGTTTGGCGGAGTCTGTGATTTTATCATTGTGCCAAACTCTGGAGACAAGTTCAATCATGGGGGCTGATCCTATGTGGGCAGGGGAGTGTGCCATAGTCAGTATGGGAATCAGGTATGAGTCAGGTAGCAACCATTTGTTTGTGTCTTTTGTCCGCCAGCAGCCTTCGTCGTCTTTTAATCCCACCCGTGCCCATTCAGTCAATTCGTGTTGTGTGCTAGCCATTTGAATGTCTCTAATAGTGTCCCTAGCGTCAGTCCATTTTTCTGCTTGTGACCTGGTCACGTACATACGTGTTGTCGTCCTATTTTCAGCTGTCGTTCAAGCAGTGATGTCGGCTAGTGCATTTCCCTGTCCAATAACATCTGTCACTTTCTTGTGTGCCTGGCATTTGATGACCGCAAGTCTTTTGGGGAGAAGGACAGCTTCGATCAAGGCGGAGTCTAGATCTCCATGTAAGATGGGGGTGCCGTGTGAGGTCAAGAATCCCCTTTCCCTCCAAAGGAGCCCAAAATGGTGAACCACCCCGAAGGCGTACTGGCTGTCGGTGTAAATGTTCGCTGTGGTTCCTGCTGCTAGGATGCAGGCTTGTGTCAGGGCAATCAGTTCCGCTGCCTGAGCAGATCGCTGCGTGATGCGGGCTGTCTCGACTACAGTTCGAGCCGTGGTGACTGCATAGGCAGCTGAAGTGGTGCCATCGGGGAGTTTGATGCAAGAGCCGTCCACCCACAGCTCTCCGTCGGGGTCAGGAAAAGCCGTGTCTCTGAGGTCAATTCTACTTCTAGTCTGTTCGTCCGTGAGGGTCACACAGTCATGCACAGGGGGCGCATCGGGATCATTCTCTGGTAGGGGTAACAGAGTTGCCGGGTTCAGGGTGGTGCATCTTTTCAGGGTGATATGGGGTGCAAGCAGAGTCAATTCGTATCCAGTCAGTCGTGCACTCGTCAGGTGTTGGGTCTTGGTCTGGTTCAGGAGGGTGTCAACTGCATGGGGTACTAGTACCGTGAGGGAATTCGAGAGTACGATCCCCTCACTCTGTCGGATAGAGATAGCAGCGGCAGCTACAGCTCGAAGGCAGGCAGGTAAGGCTCTGGCTACAGGGTCAAGAGTGGCAGAGAAGTAAGCGCACGGTCGTTGCTTTGGGCCAATGGACTGGGTCAGGACAGATAATGCGCACCCCTCCCTTTCGTGAGTGTAAAGGGAGAAGGGCTTTGTGTAATCAGGGGTACCTAAGACAGGGGCCGAACAAAGGGCCTCTCGTAATTCCGTGAAGGAGGATTGGCATTCAGTAGTCCAAGGGAGGGGGGAAGGGACATCTTTGGCTAGCAGAGAAAGCAACGGTTTTACAATGAGACTGAAGTTTGGTAACCACTGTCGACAGAAAGAGGTGAGGCCTAGTAGGGAGCGAACCTGTTTCTGAGTCTTAGGGACAGGGGTGTCGAGAATGGTTTGGATCCGGTCGGGAGTGAGTTTCCTTCCGTCTTTGGACAGGAGGTGGCCTAAGTAAGTGACCTGGGGTTGGCAGAATTGCAACTTTTTCTTGGAAACCTTGTGGCCATTTTCCGCAAGGAAGTACAGGAGTTGAATGGTGGCTGTGACTGCTAGCAGAGTGGTGTCAGCTGCCAAAAGGATGTCATCGACGTATTGTACTAACACCACTCCACAGGGTAACTGGACTTGATCCAGCTGTCTCTTGAGGGCCTGGCTGTAGATGCTGGGGCTTTCCGTGTAGCCTTGGGGTGCTCGGCAGAACCTATATGAGCGGGCTTTTAGGGTGAAGCCGAAGAGATATCGGCTGTCTGGGTGGATGGGGATAGAGAAAAATGCATTTTTGAGGTCAATGACAGTGAAGGTGGTGGCAGTAGAAGAAATCAAAGTCAGGATGGTGGTGATGTCTGAGACCACGGGGTACTGGGGTACAACCACTTTGTTGATCTCTCGAAGGTCAATGATAAAGCAGTATGCTTTCTCATCTCCCTCTCCTTGTTTCTTGATGATGGGCAAGATAGGGCTGTTGCAAACATTGCTAACCACTTCCTCTACCACTCCTGCGTCTATCAGTGACTGAATAATCTTTACCAATGCCTTCTCGCCCTCGGGCGATATCCGATATTGTGGAAGTTTTGGGAGTATCGCGTCCGGTCGGACAGTAATGTGCACTGGGTCAATCATCATGCGCCCTACGTCCGAATCTGTCTTGGCCCACAGATACGGAGGCAGAGTGTCAAGCAGGGATGTGTCAGCGTCAGTGATGGAAAACATGCATCGGGGAGGGCAATGTCTAAGCAGAACGGGGTTGTCGTAAAGGAAAACTCGAACTCCGTCTTGAGAACATCTTGAGAACATCTAATTGTTGCTCGGAAGTGTTTCAGTAAGTCAAGTCCCATAATGGCGTCAGGGCTATTGGAGGAAAGCAAAAACGTGGTGTCAGTGGTGTTGTTTTCTAAGTCGAAGAGGATCGGAGCGGACAAAGGGTTAGTGGAGGGCGTTCCATCGAAACCTGTCGATGTTATAAGTGAGCCAGACAAGGGTGCCCTTGGAATCAGTCATTTTATATAACGCACTACGTGTTGCGCCAGTGTCTACCAGAAATGGAGGCTTTGTACCCAAGACCTTAGCAGTGACATAAGGGCCTTGCTGGTCAACATAGAGCTCGACTGGATCCCTCCCTTGCCCTTGGCAGTCCTATGCAAAGTCGTGGGCGTCATCATAGTCAGATTGCTGGCACTGGTTCTGTCCGGGTCGATCAAATGTATTTGGTCTGCTTAATCTATCGTTAGTCGTGTCATTTGTGGGCCCTCGTTGCTGTCCCCTAATTCTCGGTCCGCTTGCTATGTCTTTGGGGTCCTTATTTCTGATTATTTCCAAAAGAACCGGGCACTGGGATTTCCAATGGCCGGTTCCTTTACAGAAAGCACACTGGTCCTCTCTAATGTCTGTACGCCCAATGTGGGGAGTCGAAGTGCGGTCTTTGGGAGGTGCGGTCCTAGGGACGTTCGTCTGATAGTTTCCCTTGTCTTGGTCTCGTCCTATAGTCACCCCTTGCAGTTGTGCAATCATCACCCTCTCTTTCAGGTCTTTCTTCTTTTTCTCTGTTGCTCTATCGTTTTCATTTTTCTGATGTTCGTAATATTGGGCCATCTGGAGGATAGCCGCAGGTTTGGAGGCTGCCCAATTACTCTCGCTTGCCTGCAGTTTCTGGGAGACCTCTGGTGACAAACCCTTAACATAATTCTGGACAAACAGATGGTGTCCGGTTGCAGTGGTCATGTCCTGGCCGCTGTAATCGGAGAACACCGTTTCAAACCGGGAGAAGTAGTCCGATACATCCTCCTGGGGTTTCTGACGACAGGCCGTTACTATCGACCAGTCCACTTTTTTTTTTCTGGAATCAGGGTTTTTAATTTCTGTACAATTTTATCTGGGAGGTCTAAAATGGATTTCAAAGGCTTCCGTCCAGGTTCTCGTTGTCTATCAATGCCATCGAGTTGTGACCAGGTATGTCCAAACAGCTCATGGTGGTCGACTTTCCGGATTTGCTTCCACACATCAGCTGGTAGACATAACCCGAAAAACAAGTCGATGTCAGCTAGGGTCATAATGGCTGTACCTAATTCAGTATAGAAGGCAGTGGGGTTTTTACGTAGATCAAGCAGAGATTTCCGGAACGTCAGAATATCTTGCCGATCCCATGGCTGGTAGACCCAGTTGTACACTACCCTCCCTCTTGCATCTTTGTGATTGACATCATCTTTAGTTCCTTCACCTCGTGGAGGAACCCAGTAAGGGGCAGCCTCTCGTATCGGCATCATGGCGTTAGATCGCTCAGGTTGTGGTTCGGTTGCTACGGATGTCGTGGGTTTAGCTTTCGATTCTTGTTCAGTGAGGTGGCGGAAAACCTCAAGCGTACGCGTAAGGAGGTCCGTCACATCACACTCACCCTCATCCCCGATATCGACCTTCCGGTACAGAGTCGTTAGGCTCTCGGGACCTTTGTCTCGATATCGGTCCTCGTATGCGTTCAAGACATGATAACACAGTCGTACGGTAAAATGTCGTCTGTGACTCCCTGTATACGAGTTGAACATATCCGTGATGTACTCTTCACCTTCCTTTCTTTCTACCAATGTCCTTGCTATCTTGTCAATCCCTGCTCGCTCATCTTTGCTTAATCTGTTTGTTCTTGCGGAACCAGCCCTTCGGGTCTCAGGGTCGCCTAACGTTGTCGTTTGTGTAGTATCTAATACAAGGAGTTCGGCCGGCACAGAGGCCATGGGGGCCGAAGCTGTGGCGCTACTCTTGTTTGTGCCTGGGGGTAGTGGGTGCTGTGCTAAGGGTTGGGAAGGGGCGTATGGAGGGGGCATATAGATGATCGGAGGTCCTAACAAAAGATCATCGTTAGCTCGTTGTTTCAAGGGCAATTCAGAATAGAGCGTAGAGGGCGTTCTAACCGGACACTGGTTTGATGTTTCTACCTCTGGTATCTGTTTGGCTTCCTCTCTTTCCTTAATCTCTTCTTCTAGTTTCTTAGCAGCTAGGTGGGCTGCCTTTCGCAGCTCTTTTCCCAACCTACTCTCATTTCTCTTTTTACGCTGTTCGGTTTCTTTGCGCCACATGCCAAGACTATCAAGCATAGTGGGCGTTGTCTTGTGTTTCCCAAGGGCTGTTTCTAGCGCGCTTATTTTATCCTCATCAAAGGACCCTATCAGTGGCCACTGACTTTCTCGATCCTTTTTCGTATATTTATGCCACAGCTTGCTATATGCTATAGCGGTCAATCCATGCTTCATGAACATGTCCTTATTAGGGGTGCCTTCCAGTGGAGCCGGATGGTTCATCTCTAATAAGCGGTCTGGGCTAAACAGGCTACCAATCAGTGGGGAGAAGACAGGCATGACGGATTACAATAGGGACAAAAGTCTGCACTACCTATCTTATCACTGCGTGCAAAGACTAGACAGAATATTTCTATTCTTCGTTGTTTGCAGGCAGTGAATACCTCAAGAACCAATATCGAACAGTCAATGTTCGGTCAATCAAACAATCAATGGGGAGAATAAGTAGGCACGACGGGTTACAACGGGGACAAAAGTCTGCGTTACCTACCCTTTCACTACCTGCAAAGAGAGAACCTGTTCTTTCCTGTTTGCAGACAGAGAATCTCCAGAAAACAATCCACGAACAATAGTTCGGGTTCAAACAATCAATCAGTGGGGGAGAAAAGATAGGCATGACGGATTACAATGGGGACAAAAGTCTGCGTTACCTATCCTTCACTGCTTGCAAAGGGAGAGCCTGTTGTTTCTCCGTTTGCAGACAGTGAATCTCCAAACAAATCAATCAAAAGAGTAATACTAGTATTTTCAAAACAAATCAAACAATCACTTCGCAATTCGTCGTGTTTACACGACCTTACCCGGACCGCATGGACAGTTTCTTGTCTTCCGAATCCAGCGCCCGATCGTCCTCTATTCTTCGTGATCCTCGCGGCACTCCTGATGGTTCCCAGTCAGGACCGTAGATCACTCGAGAGAGGTCTGTTCGGAACCAGTGAAGTTCGGATGATCGGCTGTCAGACAAGGGTCTATCGGACAGGAGCTCTCCCGATCGTTGCAGTCGTTCACTCTGTCGTCGGGACCTCTCCCACTGGATCCACGAGTCGCTGATGGGCCCCACGTTTGGGATGCCAATTGTGGAAAAAGGTAGGGCTGATGACCTTTTTCAGAGTTGCCCGGCGTTAACCGCCTCTATACCCACTCAAGTTACCAAACAAAGAGGCAGGCGCTGGAGACTGGAAGGCAGGAAACAGAAGTTTTATTCCGACGGAGCAGAACACATGAAATCAGACAACAGGGTATCTTCTCGAGGTGCTCTAACCGCATCTCTGAGGCCTGGCCTCTTATACACAAGTTTATTGCTTTATTACGTCAAACACATCTCTGTCATTACTTTGATGTAAGGAAAGACATCCTTGGAATCCCCGCTTCAGGCCCGTTCCCACACACATTTACAGTTGAAGTCCCCACCCCGGTCACAACAGGTGATGATTATCGCGCAGCTGGACATTCCGCAGATTCACGGAATGTATGTGGTCGATCGGATCTCATGGGGCGGGGGCTTTGATCAACTCATGGATCCTTTGATGGGGGAAGCTTCCTACCGTAAAGGCGGGGGGGGGGGGGCAATAACAGTATCCGCAGGGCCAGGTGGCGGCCTGGGAACGAGTAAGACAAACGGGCACAAAGGAAAGGGGTTTTATCAAAGGGTCCGGGACCATGAAAGGAATGGAGGGAGGTGTCGTGTTGGGAACAGGATGGGGTTCCGAGGCAGAGCTGCGCGGAAGAGGGGTTTATGACCCAAGGCATGTGAGAGCGGGGGCTGTCAGCGTGCGGGGGATGCTCTGCGAGGTCAGGAGAGAGAGAGAGAGACGCGCTGGCTATCAACGATGGGCAGAGCGGCCATGGTACTCAAAATGGCTGCCGCTTACGCGCACGAATGGGCTCGAAAAGGGGCAAGATGGCGCCGATAATGTTGATGCTGCAGCCTAAGTTTTAACAGTAGCCGAGTGGATGATGAACAGCAGCCTGAAACTGAACTCAGACAAGACAGAAGTCCTCATCCTTGGATCATCACCCTCTGCCTGGGACGACTCCTGGTGGCCCCCTGCCCTGGGCAGCGCACCCAAACCAACGTACCACGCACGCAGCCTGGGATTCATCCTGGACTCCTCCCTCTCGATGACCAGACAAGTCAACGCCGTCTCATCATCATGTTTCAACATCCTACGCATGCTCCGACAGATCTTCCGATGGATCCCCACCGAAACCAGGAAGACGGTCACACAGGCACTCGTCACCAGCTGACTGGACTACGGAAACACCCTCTACACCAGAACCACAGCCACACTTCAGAAAAGACTCCAACGCATCCAGAACGCCTCTGCACGACTCATCCTGGACATCCCCCGACACAGCCACATCTCCGGACACCTGAGAGACCGGCACTGGCTCCCTGTCAGCAAGAGAATCACGTTACGACTCCGCACCCACGCACACAAGGCCCTCCACGACCTGGGCCCCAGGTACCTCAACAACCGCCTGACCTTCAACACTCCCACCCGCCAGCTACGATCGACCAGCCACGCACTCGCCGCCGTTCCACGCATTCGAAGAGCCACCATGGGAGGAAGATCCTTCTCCTACCTGGCAGCCAAGACTTGGAACTCCATCCCCATCCACCTCCGTCTGACCCAAGACCACCTCTCCTTCAGGAAGCAACTCAAGACCTGGCTGTTCGAGCAGTAGCGGACCCCCCTCCCCCAAGCGCCTTGAGACCCTCCTGGTGAGTAGCGCGCTATACAAATATCTTGATTGATTGATTGATGACAAATATTTTCGTGAGTATTTACCAAAATGTCCTTTTTGTAAGCTTTTCCTGTTGGTAGAAATTAAAAATTAATTCAGCTATTTACTTTGCACCTCTTGTTCAGTGAGAGACCTATACACTATACATCATTTTCTTCTCAGGTGTATTTTCACAAAATGTAGGACGGCATAAGTAGAATAATTCTTTACAAAGAAGTTAAAATAACGCTAGATCGAAAGGTTGAGATTTGTTTGGCAAATTTGCCAGGAGTTAAAATACTAAAAGTAGGGAGAAGCATATTGGATTTTTGCTGAGAAGGATATGTTCTCGGTAACTTAAATTCATAGAATGCGGTGACAGAAGTAGCCTATGAGGCCTATCTGTTCAGTCAACATACCTAACTATTACAGTACCTAGGGACACTAATTCAAATTTAATTTTAATGTTTAGCTTTACCATGGGAGCCACAACTTTCAAGCCCCTTATTATATTTTTTTCCTTTTGCATTACGTATGATACATGTTAAGGGCAAATCAATGGAAGGGTGTCAGCATTTTTCCCAGACACTGAAGTAACAGTGACCACGAGCAGTGTCTGATACCTAAAGGTGGTCGTCCAAAGCCTCCTTTTCTCTCCGCAGTAGCATGGTTGTACTTTCAAAGGCAAGTCTTGCAACGTGGTGTGAAGGTTGAGTTTGATCAAAGATAACACACACCATTAAAAATAAATATATAGTCATGGTTGTTACTTCTTACAATTTATTAAACAACTGAGAATGAAGGTCTAATGAAAATGAGACAGAATGTTGAAAATCTCAAGTCGCTAGCCATAACTGTTCAAGAGCTAGTGGTAAAAATTGTTCTGGTTAAAGTATTAGTGGTCTGATGACGTTTTTGGGTTCCTTCTGTGGTTCATAATGGCAAAAGAAACTCTCATAAGCTGTAATTGATTGACATTATTGTAAGAGAATTTTGCAATGCAGCTTTGTTTTTTTGTCTTCCTTACAAGTGAAAATTATTCACATGGGAGTCTACAGATGTTCTGGTATGCATGGCATCTTATGGCACAGTGAGGCAGATTCTTATGGGACTCTCAGGTCAACTTTTCATGGTCCACCAAGGCCTTTGCTCACTGGGTTTTTCAAGTAGGACTCTGGACGAGTTGAGGTATCTGAAAGGTTTGTGAAAGCAGATGCTTTTGTTGAGGTGTGCTCGGCCATTGTTAAGTAGTGTCTTGAAAGTGTGGGTGAGGAGTTTGAATTGTAGTCATTTGTGTAAGGGGAGTCACTGGAGCTCCTTCAGGTATGGTGTTATTGAGTGTGTAATGGGAGGTTGAGCGTGATTATGGCTACCAAGTTCTGAATGATCTTAATGATCTGCAGACTTTTTGTGAGTTTTTTGTTGATAATGGCATACAGGATGTTCCCATAGTCCAGCTTGCTTGTGACAAGAGTGTGCAGGATGGTTTTCCTAGTGCAGATTGTAAGGCTTTTGAAAATGTTCCTCAGTATTTTCAGGATATGTAGGCATGAGGCGTGACAGGGTTGACTTAGCCACTCATGTTGAGTTTGCTGATGATGACGATCTCAAGGTTCTTGCAGTGGGTGGTGGGGGTGGGTGTCAGTCCTTGCTCTGTTGGCCACCAGGTGGAGTCCCAAGGTGAAGTGCTCTTCCCAAAGATCATCATTTTGATCTTGTTGGTATTTAGCTTCAGACAATTGGTCTTCATCTAGTGGACGATCTGGTTACTAAAAGTCTTGTCCGTGAAAGAATGAGCTATCTGTTGTTGGTATTGGAAAGGATGCTGATGTTGTGAGATTAGATGATGCTAGCTAGGTGGCTTAATTATGTGTTGAAAAAGGTTTGGGAGCATACTTTTGAAACTTCGCAAATGAGGTTGTGGGCATCCGCAGTGTATGGTGACAGGCTAACTGACTGGGTCGTTTGAATCAGGAAGGAGCAGATCCATTGGAGTGCATGTTCTTGGATTTCAATGACATGTACGCGTTAGATGAGGATGGGGTGGGAGACCATGTTAAACACTGCAGAGGGATCCAGGAAGATGAGGGCTGCTGTGCCTCCTCTGTTCAGGGTCATGCAGATGCCATCCAAGGTGGCGATGAGGCCAGTGTCCATGTTGTGGAAGGGTCTGAAACTGGTTGAGAGGTGAAGACCTTGGCTGAGAATGGTAGCAGACAGATTGGTCGCTAGTTGGCGAGCATTGAAGGGTCCTCAGAGGGTTTCTCCAGCAATGGGAGGACAGGTGCATGTTTTTAAGTGTCTAGGAAAGTCGCAGCGGAGGTGGTGGCATACAGAATGGGTATGACCGTGGCGCTGATTGGTTGCCGTCCTCTGGAGTAGGCATGGTGGAGAAGGGAACTGATGGGGCCCCTGAGTTGTTGGCCTTCATGGTGAGGATTACAACTGAATAAAACTAAATGTATCCCAGTTGCAATCCTTGCAGACACTAATTATGATCCCCATGCTTCCAGACATTTTGGGTCAGGAATCAATGTAAGCAGGAAAGATCAAAAAATCAATGTCCTGATATCTACTGCAAGATTCAATATTGTATTCTCCACTGATCATAGGCAAATGATATAAGTACCTCCACGGTACTTGACTACTTTGCAATTTATTGGTTTTGGTTAAGTGGACCATAAACAAAACAACCAATGGCAAGACCAATGGGACTGACTTGCACTTTCACTTTCAGCTATTAGACATGTTATTTGCCTTTCCAAATCCACTATGCGCTTTGAATTAGGATTTCAGAAGTGGCTCTGTGGAATGAGCTGGGGAGCGCTGAATCTTATCGACTTAATCAGTGACACAGTCTAGTTGCTAGGAGTGCCAAATGTTTGCTTGTTGGCACGATTACAGGATCAGTCCCTTGGCATCAGTAGCAATTCATTTGTTTTGCTTTAGTGTTTCGTGCAATGAAAAAATACCAAAAAGGGATTGCTTTGTGTGTACAATGCAAGTATGATTTACAAAATTGTGATGACTGAGTATACATTTTAGATGTAAACTAGTACCAAATGCATTCAAATTGAAGCACTGTTTAGGTGCTGGAAGGATACACCTTGACGGGGGAATGAAAATTCTCCTCTAGGCTGACACATGATATGATTCACAAAATCTCAAGCCAATTTCTGCAGAGGACTGAAGCAAGCCTATGGTTTCTAGGAGGCTGACACAACACCCTCTCTGTGTTTCTTTGCACAAGAGGTTGGCTTTGCCAGACCTACAATTGGCTAAAACCTTTGAACCACTGGTCATGCTTGAAATATCACATGCTCTCCATGCCACTGGAGTCAAGCTATCCTGGTTGATGAGGGGCGAAACCAGTCCTAGGTTGCTTGTTTTAACAGGCCAGGGAGGACCTGGCCAGGCAGTTTGGGCTGGACTGTTCCCATTGGGCGCAGGTCAAGATGGATTTGCATATGGCTGGGTTAAAACAGGAATGGCATGTGGAGCAAAAGAATGATGGATTTAGGCCCAGATCTCTGTACTGGGGTAAATGTATGACATTGTTCTGCATTTTGTCCATTAATTGTTATTTTTGCATTTGTCACCCCTAGTGGGACGTTATGCCGAGACGTGGGTACCGTGCTCTCCAAGCGGCTGGAGAGCACAGTACCCACTGTGAGAGGTGAAACCCCGAAACTGGTCCTAAGATGCTTGTTTGCAGTCCAGGGAGGACCTAACCTGGCAGTTCAGGCTGGACAGTTCCCATTGGGCGCAGGGTCAAGGCTGAATTTCATATGGCTGGGTTCAACCTGCAATGGCATGGGGAGTAAGAGAACGATGGATTTAGGCCCAGATCTCTGTACTGGGGTGAATGTATGATATTGTTCTGCATTCTGTCCATCAATTGTTCTATTTAAAAAAATCCCAAAGGCACTGGCCTGCTGAATTACACAACTGCTTTATAGATAGGGTTAGGGTTCCATATACCATTAACCTTGATGGTATAGCTGTTCTGGTTGCCTAATGTGGCCTTCTTGATGCTGTTTTGACTTAGAATGTTCTCTTCCTCCAGAATGCAATTGTAATTAAGATTAATCAAAAGTGAAAGGTAGCCCTTTTGACACCCACCGTAGGGCTCAGGATCCAGGGGCTGGGGCTAACTGTTTGTTGGAACACTACTCAGGGTCAAAGGATTGTTGGCAGAACCCCTAAACTGTGTTTCTTAACACTCCTCTCAGCCCACAATGGTCACTTTGCTATCAACACCTCACAAGTTGTTGGAGGTGGGATTGTGCATCAGCACAAGGAGAAATCGGATGCACTTTCTTTCAAGCAAGTAGGGTCAATAGGCAGGGTGGCTGCTATGAGGTATACACATGCACTCATCTATTCATTCCTTGTTCCAGCAGGCCTCGTCAATGATCATGTGCTTCAGACTCCACATTGACACCCCTTAGAGACATCCTACATAGCCCAGTACATCTCATCCAGGGCCTCAAGAAATATGACCACCCCCATCATTATGGACCTCCATTAGCTCCCCTTGCAGGCCAACACCACCTTCAAAACTAGCTGCAACATTTACAAAACCATGCAACCTGTACCCCCACATATCTTGCAAACAAACTCATAGTCTCTTGTATTTCTCGGCACACCCATAGCCAGGACATCATCAGGCTGAAGACAAATAGGGGAAAAAAGAAAAAGTAATGCAGCAGGTCTTTTCTAGCAATGCACCTAAGATCTGGAGCAACATCCCCATATCCATCAAGACTGCCCCATCGTTACTACAACTTAGGAAAAAGCTGAAGACTCACCTCTTTAAAGAACACTTCATCACAATGCAATAACTGTCTGTAACACAGCTACTACTCCTATCACTCTCTGACTATATGCTTAGTGGAGTATAGTGGAGAAGTGTGGCTCACCGGTTAGAGGCGGCAGACCCAGAAGCAGAGGTCGGCCCGGGACCAAGGTTCAATTCCAGACACGGCAGGGTACGGAACCAATGTCAGCGAGCTCGATAAATCTCGCCTCGGTGCCTCTCTAACCATGGGTCCCACGCTGCAACTCTGGGCAATAGCTTGCTTAATCTCCAAAACGGCCCCCTCGCTGCCGGGGATGCCTGGCTTCACCTTGGGGATGCCCAATAGGGACCATCTCACAGGGAATGCCAGGACAGGTTCCCCAGCGGTACACAGCGCCAAGAAACCCCAGGGTGAACGTGCGCTCTACAAATTCATACTAACATAACATAACATATGCTGTCCTTGGACCCTGTACAGTATCCACTGCCGTATGGCTGGGCTTGCGCTATAAGAATACCTAATACGTGTATACATACATACATGATCCTAAAATATAATTAGGTGGGTGCCTCTGTGCTCAGAGAAACCAATTATAAAGGCAGCCAGATGCAGCAGCATCTTAGACATGGTTCCATCCTTGGGGAGAAGCACCAGCATATGTATCATTTAGGTCCAAGGTCGAAGCTGAAGTGACTTAGAAGTAGGATTTTTTGTATTTATTGTTTGTTTTTCATACCTTCTCTTGCCATTTTAAACTGAGTCCCCCCCCCCCTGCTCTTAACTGCGGCCACCGGGCGGCAAACACCAGAACGGCTAGCTACACCACTGGTTAGCTGTTCCTTATCTTCATGCCTATCCACTTAATAATGCTGCTATACCAACTGACTGTACCTTAATGTTTTACATGGTGTTTACTATTCATCTGTATTTATTGTATGTTTTTATCATGTGCTCTCTTTTCTGGCCATATTTGGCCAAATAAAAATCTTTTGATTGATTGTTGACTTAGATTTATTGGAGTAAAGAGATTAGAATATTTTCAGATCAAGGGGAAACAGAAAACAGGCCTAACTCCGATCAGTAAAATACCATCTTAAAAATTTTAATGCCAGTCAGGAAGATTGAAAAATCAGACACATTTCTCCATGGTTTTCTTTAAAGAAAAACTGGATGATTTTAAAAGAGAAAAATAAAATGTTTCTGTTTTATTTTGTAAGAGTAGTCAATGTCCCTGGGACCACTGCCTGCTCTTAAAAAATATTTTCGCTGCCAGTCACAAAGGGGAAGGCATCCCCTGGGGACCCCTTCCTGTTTGCAAGTGGATTACCACCTTTTTGATGTCGGTGGTAAACTGTGAGTGTTTTGCGACCGCAATTGCGGTCACAAAACAATTGTACGTAGAAGTGCGACTCGCTATTATGAGGGGACGCCCTTGGCACGCCCTTCTTAATAGCGAGTCGCAAAACCTATTTTGCGAGTCGGTAATAGGTTACCAACTCGCAAAATAGGAATTGTACATTGCACAGACCTATTTTGCAGTTGCAAACGGTCCAATTTCCCTTTTGCAACCGCAAAAAACATTTGTACATCTAGCCCTTAGTGTTCAATGATTCCCAAGCAGCAATGCGGTATTCATCCTTGAAGGTGGGGTGTGTGGAATCTTGTTCGCTATTCAGGAAATCCTTTCCCATCCAAAAACCAAAAGGACAAATCCAAGCTGCAGCCTGGAATAATTCTTGTATCAACCAAAATTGCCAGAATTCCAGGCGTGGAGAGAACACTCAGGGTAATGGATCCATGAGGGTCAGAGGCTCAGGGCAGGGCCGGCTTTAGGCATGGGTGGGATTAGCCCCAGGGCGCCTAATTTCATAGGGGTGCACTAAAATTACCTACAAAACTACTTTTAATAATGCATCTTTCTTCCAGGGCGCTGGTGCCCTGTTATTTATCTCCATGCGCTGCATACTTTTGCTCCCTCCCAAGTAGTTCCTGATGTTTATAGAGCTTAAAGAAGAAAGAGTTTGGGGGCTGAGGGGAAAACGATGAGGATGGATGCCACATTTTTATCACCGGGGGTGCTTTCTTAGGAAGCTCTGTTTAAGGAAGACATGATGACCCAAGAACGGTTGATGGGATTGTGAAGGTTTAATTGTTGTAGAGGTTACAGCTGTAGAATTTGTGGGGGGTGGGGTGGAGGGGGGGGGAGCAAAGGCACCATTGGCCCTATTGCGAGCAAGGAGAATTGCCCCTCTTACCTCCAGCTGGGAAGTAAAAGTCGAGAGCATGTAAAGCAACCTGGTGACTATATGTCTTTGCATTTTATTATTGCACCAATCTTCTGTCCATGCTCACTGAATAAAGAATTAGCGAAGACTGTGGTGGTGGCAGTGAGGATGTCAGCAGGTGTCTGGTGCATGGATCCTGACATATTCCCAAAGTTCTTCACTGTACACAAACGTTTTGGCTAACCATGTATGTGAATAGAAACCGTCTCACTGGTTCCCGCGATTCAGTAGGCAGACAGAGATGGCGAATCACAGTGTGGTCCTTGAAAAGTACCTCAGGAGGAGGAAAGCTTATGCAGTTGGAACTGTACTTTCCAAGACTGCGGAATTACCATTGGCGCTAGTTGAACTTCACAATGGAAACTGAAGGAAGACCCTCTCAAGAGGGATTCCACAAGAGGGGGTGAGCAACATGAGCTTCAATGGAAGATGCTCCAAGGGTGAGTCAGATGTGTGCCTGGCCTGCCCTTGTGGAGTCTAAACCGTAGGGAATTATTGATGGTGCTGAGAGATTACCATTGGTATTTCAGGCAAGTTACAAACATAGGTTGAGAGGACTAGTGGCAAGGGTTTTTTTGTCACCAGAATCAGAAGAGCAAGCACTGCTGCCATTTTTCGGTCGAGGACCGGAAATGCTGGCTTGCCAGCATTTCCGGGAGGAGATCGTATGCTACTTAGTAGGGATCTGGAACCCGCCTCCCTCGCCCGTCTCACCTCCATTGGCTGGCTTCCTAAAAGGAGGCCAGCCATTGGAGGAGAGAGCCGTCCCTCCAAATAAGCTCCGTCTTTTTCAGATTCGGGGGCGTGATTTTTTGCATTCTTTAGCCCTGTGACGTCGTCTGTCACTCAGGGTGCAAAACCACGCCCCCAAATCCGAAAAATTTCAGAGCTGCCGGACGCCATTTTGCTGCTCGAGCAGCGTCAACTGAGGACATCAGGTATGCCTCTGCCCCCCTGTTTGTGCCGTTCTTAGTGAATCTCTGCCACCCCTCAATGCTCCCCCCTCCCCCCCCCATGGCTGACGCCCCCGTGCCTGCAATCCCGGGCTCCGGGCCCCTTTTCCCCGGTCCACTCTCGCGCTCCGAGGGCGGGAAGGGCCTCCTGCAGGGAGCGGGCCCTGTGGCATGCATTAAATCGCATTTTGTGACTAAGACCGTAAGCGCACTTTTTGTTGCCGTTTTTTTGATAATTGGGGATTCATCAATGGTGTCCGCGTTAGAGGCTCCTTTGTGGCTGAAGCCAGGCAGAGGCGCCTTGTTTGTGGCGTTTGCTGCGGGCTCCGGCAAGGATGAGCAGGTCCCGGAGAGGACGAGGACTCCCCTGTGTTTGGGTGAGAAGGGCCCTCTTTCTGGCTGCTGTTTGTCGTTCTGCCCTGCGGTTGAGGAGAGCCCCCGCCCCATCCCCTACCCATTGGACACCGGACATGAGAACTTTCTATCTCATAGCCTGGACTAGCGCCTAGCGCAGCGAGCGCTTGACGGAGTAGCCGCAGCACCCCCCTTCATATGTTTGTTAATGTCACCAAAGGCTCGGCAGACACGAGGTGGTGCAGGGGCAGTCCCGGGGGTACCCCCCCCCCCCCCCCCCAGCCTGGGAATGAAAGGCAGAGAGGGCGTCAGAGGCTCGCGATGGGCCCCTGGGAAGGAAGGCGCTGTTTCTAAAGAGAAGGCACTTGTAACACGTCCTCGCGTGGGAATGTGAAGTTTTGTCTTGGAAAGTTATATGTGGAATATCTTTCAGTGCTGAATGCTTTAGAGTCCGAGGTAGAGAAAATAATGACCGCCAATCGCAAACCTTTGAGTGAGAGAGAGGCCTCAAGGAGAAAAGAGCTCAGAGCGAATGTTAAAAGGAAGATGGGATGAGAAGACAAGGTGCGGGGAGGCTCGCTCCGCACAGCCAGCGATAGAACATGAGATTTGAAGCTCCGAATACATAGGAGAGCGGGCAGGGGGGCAGCTCGAGCAGGGCAGGGGGGCAGGTCCGACACAGAGTGCTTTAGTATTGGAGGTCCTTAGAGTGTGGCAGGTGAAACGGCGGTGCGTCCCAGGGGGTCGAGCTGCCCGGCATCTCTGTTCTGTGCCCCCCCTCCCCCCATGCGCGCTTGTCGGCCCCGTGCCTGCGCTTCGCATCTTCACCCAGCGACCGCCTCCTTCATGGTAGCTGTTCACCCTGCTGGCTGCTGCCTCTATCTGGAGTCCCCCATTTTAGTTTGTGCCCTGCCAGTATGTGACAACCCCTTTCCGGTACCGGTACCACTCTCCCCACCACCCTCCCCATGGTCCTGCCCTGGCCCAGTGTCCTTTATCTCCTCCGTCACTCCACGCCCCCACCCCCTCCTTTCCCCGCACGTCTTTGTCTTAGAGGGGAGACCTGCTCAGATTTCTCTGCAGATTGCGCCGTGTCTTCTTTCTGGTTCTATTGTGTTGGTGTTGTTGATTTGCTGGGGGAATTCAGACCACTTGGTTATGTCATTATTAAGGGGAATTAACGGGGGTGGTACGTATTTGGGGAGATCCCTGGAGTAGGCGTGATACGGAGTGGGATTTCGGTGGGTGACACACAGGGGGCGACAGACGGAGGTGGGTGGCGTGTTATCATGGGGGGGGGAAGCATGCGCGAAGCTCAAGCATGACTTGGTGTGTAGTCGGAGATCCTGGGTGGGGTTGCATATACATTTGGGGGTCTGGTATAGAAGGGGGCGAGGTAGGGGATACACGTGTGTCCTTTCTCCGTTTATGCACCCGCAGTGGCTGCAGCTGGAACAGACAGCAGCCATTAGCCTGGAGATGGTGCATTGACAGAAAGGAGCCGGAGGGAGGGGTTAGGTTAGAGAGCAAAGAGAGCATTGATTGGGGTAAAGGGCTGGCATTGTAGGGTCGTTTGGGAGGAGACAGGGGAGTTGTTAGGGGAAGAGATTGAGCAGAGACATTACATTTACTCTTTATAGGGAAGGGGCGGTCCAGGGCATGGTGTTTGTGCAGTCGGTATATTTCTAGGGTGTGGGCACAGCTCCTTTGTGTGCCCCGTGAAGGGGTGGTGTGTACCATGTCGACCTGTGACAGAGTGCTAGCTTACGACACTCAGGCGGCAGCGAGTGCAGTGTGGTGGTGTTTGTGAAAGCGCGGGTCAAAGTGGGGGTTCAGGGCCTGGTGGAAGGTAAATGTTGTGATGCCTGTGCTCAGTGTAGGGGGGGTTGTCTGGGATGCTGTGTGAGTGCGGTGTGAAGATGCAGGTTCATTCAGGGCCTGTATTTGATAGTAGTGGGTAGCTGAACGTAGCTGTGGTGTTGGGGGTCGTGCCTAGCAGTAGTGTAGGCCTTAATGAGGAAGTTGCAGGGCCTTGGGGTGTTCTGGCAAGTGCAAGAGTGCTTGGCATCTGTGAGGGGGCATCGAGTGAGGGGGCTGACAGTGCAAGTGTTAGGTGTGAGGGCGGTGGTGTCCAGAGCCTTGGAAGGGTTGTCACTTAGCTCGGTGCCGTCAGGTGAGGAGACCATTTCGCTAGCCCTAGGCCTTCACTTTACAACTACGTGTGATCTGGGAGTTGTAGTCATGAGATACTTTCACCGCACCAATTTGGCTGGTCCCTCCCGTTAGCAATGATTTCCAATGGATCACTGCAGAGCTGAACGCACGGCGTCCTCCTGACAGCGTGGATTTAGGAGACCATCCTGGGTTTGGGGACTGGCACGTGTAGGAGGTTGGATAGCTAAGGTGCGATATAAGGGATGCAGAGCTCCAGTGCATTGTGAGTGTACAGGGTCTGACTCTGTTTAGTGTTTGATGCCAGTATGAGGCGGATTATCTCAGTGCAGGTCCTGGGGTGGTGTGAACGTGCAGAGCCTGGGTGCAGTGTGAGGGTGCAGACACCCTGAGGGTTTATGACCTCATTGCACGAAGTATATGGGTATAAGAAGACCTGGGTGATGTGTAAGACTGGGGGGTATGTCTCTATTGCCATCATGTCATAGGTGACACTTGTAGCCAGGTGTGTCTTTTTAACCACAAACATGTTGTATGCAGTGATTTCTGGGCCCACATGTGTAATTTTATAACTTTCACTAAAATCCGAGGACTGACAGAATGCTTCACACTATTACTTGGCAACTTTAATGCTAAGGTTCACGCTTGGGTTTAGGGGCTGTTGCAGCCCCATCTCTCCCAGCTGGCACTCTGTCACCCTTACACACCCTGCCTCATCTCTCCTTCAGCGACGCCACTCTTGCACCATCTCTTCTGTCCACACGGCGCCCCTTCTCTTGACCCCGCTCCCAACCCTACAGATCGGATCCATATGCCTGCCTTCAGCCCGCGGTAGAGAGGAGCCGCCGCCTCCCCAAACAGCCGGTGAGTGCCGTTTTTCTTGTTGATGGTTGACCTGCTATATCTAGTTTGTTATCGTTCTCAAGAAGAGTGAGGCTCATTGTTTTGTTGGAGTTCCATTGAAGTTCGGTGGAGGAGGGCAGCTGAAATGTGAGGCAAGTTTGCAAAACGGGGAAAGAATCAGTGTTGTTTAAAAATTACTAAATTAAAACAAAGCACCAGAAAATATGTGCACGGGAAGTAACTTGAATGCCACTCGCGACTGCCCACACGCAGCAAATTCAGTTGCAAAGAGCGGCAGACGACAGGAGTAACCATTGCAGCAGCCTCACAGGACAGGACAGGCACTCAGGAGGCGGGTGGTAAGAGGTTATTGCGTGGTGGTGCCTGACTGCCTGCAAGTGAAGTTAAGATGTAAGAGACAGAGTGATGCAGTGCAGCCACTCAAGTGTGTGTGTGTTTTTAATTATTACATTCATTCCATCAAGCAGAGTGCTATCGGCAGCTGCCTGCAGTGAGTGGGCAGGTCGAATTGTAGTAATGGCGTTTGGCATGACTAACTGTGATCAGTCCTACCCAAGAGCAAGCCTTTTCGTTTCAGCCATGAAGTAAGCAAGTATCAAGAAAATGTGGGTGGAAAACAACATAATTGTTCTTAATTGGATAGAGCGAGGAAAAGTCGACATTCAGTTTATGAATCTTACTCTGTTTTATTTTAGTTATTTTATGCTAGTTGCCTTTTCTAGCTGTTTGGCCCCAGCGCAGGAGAGTCCCTTTCCAAGCCACAAGACATAATAAGAACACACGTGGGAGCAGTTTCTGCCATTAATCACAGTTTATCGTTTCTGGGTTTTGATTTGGCTGGGGGTGCTGAAATAATCAGAAAAACGGGCTTGAGCCCAACAGACGGGAATCCACAAGTGAAGTGTTGTTGAAAGCTATCTAGCATACGTTTCAGTGTTTGCAGTAGGCTGAATCCTGTTGTTTTATTTTGCATGGTTTCCACAGACACTGCATGCACGACTGCGCGTAACACTATATTAATTTAGGTGGGGCTCAGATTATTGCCCCCTGTAAGGTCCTTAGGTGACATTTTATTCTCTTGCTAACAGCCTGGTTAATGTGTCATCCTGAAAGTGTTTTTATCCCTCCGCTCGGTATAGCTAATGACCAGTGTCATGGATTAATCAGGAAGCACCAGAATGTGTTGTGTTTGAACTATTTCATTATTTATTAGTTTTTTTTTTTTTTGTCACACGCAAGGCCTAAGTTTCTCCAGAACACTGTGCATAAGGCAAAAAAGAGCATGTTAGATGAAACTATGAAATTAAAGACGTTGATTGCCTAATTGTCATTGAGAGAGCGCAATTTGAATAAAAAGTATATCTGTACCATATTCATAAGCATATCGCATAAACGTAGAAGTTGTAACATGAAGTAGCACTTGTAGAGTAAAATTAGCCGATGTAACCAATGTAATAGGAAATGTATTTGTATTCACTTAAATTAGAAGGCCCGTATACGTAGTGGGCTAATATAGAAATGTGTAGAAATGCTTACGAATAGCAGAACGTGCAAAACAGAATTCATGTACGTGTATAATTCTAAATGGAGAAAGCGGCGAGAAATGTAAAGCGAAAGAAATGTGCAGAGCATATATAGCACGGTGTAAGAATGAGAATACAACATTATATTCTATGTATAAGATTTATATTCTATGTAAGATGCATTCGCTTATAATCAAGTGATTTGCTAAATTCGATTGTATATACAAATGTGTGTTAAAGGTTATACTGTGTAGAAGAGTTTGTAGGAATGTTAGAAGAGTTTGGTCATGTGTGATTTTAACCTGACTGACCAAGGGTTCGCAGGAGTGTAGTCCGCTGTATGTAATTTAGTGGGCTCACAGGAATCGTGGATAGCTTTGATCAAAATGTGCGAGCCAAAGAGTCTAAGGTCTTGTTAGATTTAAGGTGACAATGCTAGACGAAGTTTATGGCCTAAGTGAGATAAGAGACGTTTGGAATTTGGGTCTTGTTTAGAAATGACCGTTCACAGGACCAAATGAGGTTACGAATACAGTCGTAAAGAATAGAGTTCTGATGAGGTGATAGACTTTGCTCTGAAAGTGTCAACTGAAATGTCAATGAAGTCATCAGCAAGAAGATGAAGATGGTGCCTAAGAAGAAAGGTCAACTTAACGGACGACGCGAAGAGACGAAGCTATGGAAAGACCTAGAGAATGACATCATATGTATGTGTATGTGGTGGGCGTCAAAGGGGCATTCCACCTATACTGTGATTGTGTATTTAGGGACAGCACCCAGGGGAGAAGGGCAGCACAATAGCTCAGCGCAGATGGCTTGAGGAGTCATAGAGAAAGAACAGAGCGCAAGAGAGCAGTAGGCCGAGGACCCTTAGAGAGCGGATGGGTAGGCAGAAAGGGTACTGCTTCTCGACATAAGTTACCATTAGAGGCGAAGAGAGTTTGAACTTCTTTGGAAATCAAACTGCTGACACCTTTTTTAGGGTAATAGGAACTTGCGAAGTAGGGATGTCACTTAGCATAGAGTAGGGACAGATTTAACTTGTATTCTTTTCTTTTTATAGATGACGCAACGGAACCACTTAGTATCTATGCTTTTTAATCTGTTGATTCTTGAATTGACTTTAATTGTATTCTTTTGTAGACTTAGGTTCTTTAGGGAATTTATGTTCCTTCTAGTTTCTGTGTATTTGTTGAATCTTATCCTGAGAGGATTGTATATGCACTTAATTCTGATTTTATATTAAACTTTTAAAACTTTATCAGTTGTAAGTGGTTCTTCAGAGTTGCGTCAGTCTATGGGGTTGATTTAACCTATGTGGGGTTTGCCTTTTACTCAATGACAGAAAATAATCGATCCAAATAGATGGATGAGATAGGTATCTAAGTAATCAGAAAAGATATTAAAATCTCATTCCCCGCAGTTGGTAGCAGAGAAAGATGGTTTTCTTCTTGAGGAAGGCAACCTAGGTCAGGTCTAGATTACCCCAAGGTCCCTAGTCATCGACGACCAGAAGAAGAATCCCTGCCGAAGAAGGTGCTGACGGTGCGTCGAGAGAAAAAGCAGCAGAGTCGGTCGAGAGTGAGTATAAGGGTCATGCGTTGCCAGATTGCGGTGTTTTATGTTGTACCTGTGTTGTAATGTCAAGCGGAGTTGAATGCCTGTAGTGTGATTGAGGGAAGGTTGTGAGCGCGCGCAACCGGATAAAATCTTAAAATCCAGAGAGGGCTTAAGTGGTTCGGGTGTATCGAACACCCAGAGTAATTTGTCTACCATTTTAAAGGGGGTCATGAGGTACCATTGATCGCCCGCAGACCGATGATAGGGGGAGTGTTTGAGTGAGTGTATGAGTAACGGACGCTGGTCGTACATTTACTGTGTGTAAGTAACCTATCAGTTAAGGCGAGCGTCTGAAGTGAGAGGAAGACGTCTCGTCAGTTGAGGTGACAATTACAGTTAGACTGTGGCCGTACAGTCAGAGAAAAGTGATCGCTTGGACGGAAGTAGTCATTTTTCGGCGTATGAATGAGACGTATGCAAGACCGCGAGGCAAGCTGAGAAAGGAGGGGAACTGCTGCAGAGGGGACGAGTGACGTCAGCGTAGAGCCGCGCTGGGATTGGCCGGTCGGTGTAGAACCGCGCTGGGATAGGCTGATTAGCGAAAGCCGCACAGGGATTGGTGGTTTGTCATCGGATCGTAAACAAGGAAGAGAATTAATTAAGGAAAATCATAGATTCTTGAAAATGAAGTGTTTTAAGCGTTTAAGGGCGATCTTTAAGCGAGATAGAGGAAACTTGTATGCAGAGGAAGAAGCTCCACCAGAAGGCACACCAGCTTATTATATGGCTGTGAATGTAGGGTTACACTCAATACTATGGATCTCTGAGTGGAATAAGCTAATAGAAGGGAATAAGGAACTGACGTTTCCGAGATACGGGACGTTTAAGCTAGAAGTATTGAACCAATTGAAAGCAGTAATGCTCGCAACGAGACCTCTACCGAGGCCAACACAGTTCGAAGCCCTTAGTGCATGGTTTAGAGCAGCACACGAAAAAAGCGTGAGTAGACGCCAAGAAAGAGTGAGACGATCGGTAAAGGCAGTGCAGGATGCAAAATGGGACGGTGAAGCTAAAAAGTGGAGAGTGCAAAAGATAGAAGCAGATAAACTGTTCACAATGTTAGAGACTACGGGAGAAAAGAAACCTCTAGAAGAAGATGAGGATAGCGAGCCAGATGAGGATCTGATAGAGAGACTATTAACAGATAGACCACCTCCGTACAACAGAGAAGCAGATAGTCCCGAACTACAGCAAGGGGACGGAGCTAGATGGGGGGAATATAAACCGCTCCCAGTAACAGAGTGGGATACCAAGAAAGGTGAGGAAGTACCTCAATCTAGTCCCGAACAGAGAGTAGTGGGAAGATTCGTGGTCCAGAAGGTGCCAGAAACACAGCATGCAAGGTCGTATCAAATGCCAGATGCTCTACAAGTACCTGTTACCATAGGTCCTATAGTGTCAATCTACAACCCAGTGGGAGCCCAGCAGGAGGAACAGGCACGATGGGACAGGGAAAGGGCAGAGATGGAAAGTAGGAATAATACGATCAATTCCCAAAGGCAGTTGCTAGGACCAAAGAGTCGGAGTACCCCATTGGATTCAGCAACAGGTCCCTGGATAGAACAAGGGGGTCAAAGAGGACAGATGGATTTGAGGGGACCGAAACCGAAATCCTATAAGGAATTAAGGGAGTATTTGAAAGAATGGGATGCTGCCGAAGAGGCTCAGAATAAAAGATTAGAAACAGGAGCAGAATGGAGAGACCAGGATAACAGGATCCTCTCTCACTGCGGAGCTGGCGAAAGCAGCCCGGAGTGGGAAAGAGGAAGTCAAGGAAGCAAAGGAGATACTTGCCATACCACCAGTGGCAGCAGACAAATGTGCGATGACAGGAGCGCAGGGTGTGGGGGAGTGCCTCGCCCCATCCTTAGTGAGGGGGAACGAAGGACGCAGGAATACCGAGATAGTTTCAGGTGCACTCACCATGCCCCGGGCGAAAATGTGCGACATTGGAATCACGAGAATATAGGGAGTCGCGAAGGGTCTCGCCATGCATCCGGCGATCACGGACGAGATCGCGGGAACATGGAGGACCGTGAAGGATCTTATCGGATATTGAGCGACACCAGACAGCAAGGGAGTTGCAGTGCTTTAGAACAGAACGGGGGATCCTATCTCGCACCTAAAGAGTCCGATCCGAAAAGACAGGATGCAGTGATGGGGAATAGATCCTTGTTCCACCATACCCCAAGGGAGGATGGAAAAGCTTGGGATCTAGAGAGGTGGGAACAAAGAGAAGCCAGAAGAACTCCTCATAACTCACCTGTGCTCAGACGTAGGACTCGTAGTGGGGGTGAGAGGGATGTAAAAGAACCACCTAGGAGTGAGCTACTGAGAGCTGAGATAAAAGCAAAACGGCTTGATGTAATGAGTTTAAAATCAGACTTGGATGAAATCATAGACGGCACATTGCCGATGGAAAGGATAGAGCTGTATGATCATGATGAAATACTGTTTATGTCTAAGGACGTTACTCGGAAAGCAAGGTCAGCTCATGAAAAATTATCTGAATTGGCAGACAGGTATATGATAGACATGTCACGGACTAAAGCTTTGCAGGGTAACCATAGACTAACTTGCACGGATCAGGATCTAGATGAGCGTAGAACGATCGCGCTGAAAGTACACATAAAGGAACTGATCCTGAGTATCCGAGTATGGAGGGATTTGGATAAATGGGAGGAAAGATGGTCTAAGAGGGGATCCGTCAGAAGGAGTACACTTGCGAGGTCCCCGGATGGAGAGCTAATGCGAATGGAAGCTTTCCCTTTGCGAGAAATCGCGAACGGAAACTACGTCCATGTGCCCTGGAGTAGGGGGGATTTAGCGGCATTTACCAATTCTTTTCCAAAGCTAAGAGAGAACCCCGTCGAGTGGTATAAACAGGTAGAGAGGTTCGTGAAGATCTCTAAGGTACTGTGGATCGATTTGAACACTCTGTTTGATATCGTAGTACCCGGAGATTTGTGGACGGCATGTAAACTTAGTATCGAATGGCCCGCTTGTGAGCCTCCGAGGGATGCCCGGACAAACGGTCCATCAGATAGAGTCATGGAAAAATACGAGAGAGTAATAGCATGGCTAAAAGAGAAAGTGCCGGTGCAGGACATAGACTGGGTTAAGATAGATCGAACCACTCAGGAACCTAAAGAGACTGTTCACGAGTTCTATGAGAGATTGCTGAAAGCATTCAAACAGTACAGTGGGTTGGATGTAATGGACCCCAAAGATATAGGACAGTTTGTGTCGAAGTTTGTCCTAGGATTGCGACCAGACATAAGCCTGATGATTCAACAGCATTTGATCTGTTGGCAAAACAAACCTTTAGATGAGATTCTGAGGTATGCGAGGTACTGTAGCGATGAAATAGATTCGAAGGCAAAAAAACTTAAGGAAAAGCTGATGTTGGTGCAGATGCAATCAGCTGGAAAGGGTGGACAGCGGCAACAGGGAACAGGAACCCTAGGAAAGAAACAGAATAATCAAAGCAGAGATGAGGAAGAAAGACCGAGACCGAGAATAGATATCGCAACACTGAAAAAGACAACGAGGTGTCATCAGTGTAACGAGGTGGGACATTGGAGACGCGAGTGTCCTTATAATGTCGAGACGGGCGAATTAGAACAGGAGGAGGATGAGGTTCAGAACAACGTGGTTAAGGGAGCTGCAGTCCCGAAGGGAAAGTTTGTCAAAGGGGGGACTCAGACTCCTCGAGCCCCGTTTCCTCAACCGCCTCGTATCACAAACGGAGGGAAAACCTATAGACAAATGCCATTGTTTGTAGGAGGAGAAGAATGCTACTACGTTGATCCTCTTACTGGACAACGAGTGAATAGGGATGAAGACTGTACTCTAGGAGCAGCCCTGGAGGTAGATCAGAGAGGACCATACGTGGAAGCTGAAGTAGCTGGATGTCCTACGGCCTTTTTGGTGGATACGGGGGCCACTCGATCCACTTTGAGATCAGCGGTAGTCCCAGGTCTGCCAATGTCGGGAGAGACGATTCAGGTGGTAGGAGTCGCAAATAGGAGAATGACGAATCCTCTGACAGAACCAGTGTCAGTGAAGATAGGGAATTACAGTGACGAACATCAGTTTGTGATTTGTGATTCTAGTCCTGTGTGTTTGCTAGGAAGAGATCTGTTGTGTAAATTAAATTGCACAATATATTGCACACCTGAAGGAGTAGAAGTGCAGACTAACGATGATGATGCAGATTTTAAGGTTGTAAACTCGCAGGAATGCGTGGAACTATACCCTACCTTAACGGTGGAGGAGCTTCCACAAGATTTGAAGGAGACAGTGTCAGCTGAGGTGTGGGATTTTACTGGAGAAGAAATAGGATTGATCAAAGGGGTAGAACCAGTAAAGATCATGGTAAGACCCAATGCCGAGTATCCAAGAACACCACAATATAAGTTGACACCGGAGACGATTGCAGGAATAAAGCCTGTGATCGAGTCCATGATTAAACAGGGAATACTGAAGGAGATCGTGGGAAGTCCATGTAACTCCCCGATTATGGGTTTGCAGAAGCCTAGTGGAAAATACAGAATAGTGCAGGACCTTCGAAAGATTAATAATATCGTTGTTTCATGTTGTCCAGTGGTACCGAATCCATCAGTGATATTGTTTCAGATACCGTTCCAAGCTGAATGGTTCACAGTGATAGACTTATGCCAGGCTTTCTTTTCGATTCCTTTAGATGAAGATAGCCAATATCTTTTCGCTTTTAAGCTGGAAAATCGCGTTTTAACATGGTGTCGTATTCCCCAGGGGTATACAGAAAGCCCATCGATTTTTAACCAGCTGTTGAAGAAAAATCTTGAAAGTCTAGTGCTGCCCAAGAACTCAGTTCTGGTCCAGTACATAGATGACCTCCTAGTGGCGTCAGAAACTGAGGAAGCTTGCAAAACAGACACCATCACCTTACTAAATCACTTGGCCGAGAACGGACACAAGGTGTCTCCAAGTAAATTGCAGTATTGTCTGACTGAAGTGCAATACTTGGGCCATAGGATTGAAAAGGGAAAACGGAAGGTGTCTCCAGACAGAATAGAGGCGATCATGAAAATGAATGCGCCTAAAACACAAAGAGAAGTCAGGATGTTTCTAGGCATGGTCGGTTATTGTCGGCAGTGGATAGCCAACTTTTCACTGAAGGCAAAACCATTATTACAACTGACGCACAAAGGAGTGAGTGATCCGGTACCATGGGACAAAGATTGTTTGATGGCATTTTTGCAGCTGAGGGAGGACTTGTGTCGTGCCCCGGCTTTGGGAATGCCTGACTATGAGAAGCCATTCTTGCTTTACTGCTGTGAGAGAGAAGGTTGCGCTTTAGCAGTTTTGGCCCAGATACACGGCAATGCGCGTATGCCAGTTGCTTACTTTTCGGCTACATTAGATCCAGTAGCCGCAGCGTTGCCCGGATGTCTCAAATCCGTTGCTGCAACGGGTGTCAGCATTGAAAGATGTGAAAATGTGGTAATGGGACATCAGTTAGTGGTGTACGTACCGCATTCTGTGGAATTGTTAATGACCAGGACTAAAACTCAGCATCTGACGAATAGCAGGCTCACACGCTACGAGCAAGTCATATTGGCTGCTGAGAATGTGACCCTGAAGAGATGCTCTGTTTTGAATCCTGCTACTTTGATGCCACTTCCAAGTGAGATTGATGATGAAATTTGTTCAGATCATGACTGCCTTGATGTGACTGAACTATGCACCAAACCGAGACCAGATATCGTAGATGAACCATTGACTGACCCCGATGAAATTTTCTTTGTTGATGGTTCATGCGTAAGAGACGATATTGGTCAGCTGAGAGCAGCATATGCAGTTTGTACAATTACTGGAGTTGTGGAAGCCGCCTGCCTGGAAGGAGTACATTCCGCTCAGGTAGCTGAAATTATTGCTTTGACGCGTGCCTGTTTAGCAGGTAACAAAATTCGAGTCACCATATACACCGATAGCCAGTATGGTTTCGGGGTAGTTCACGACTATGGGCAGTTATGGTCTCAAAGAGGTTACATGACCTCCTCGGGCTCTCCTATTAGGAATGGAGAGTTCGTGAGATTATTGTTAGAAGCCTTGCAAGGACCAACAGCTATTGCGGTTGTCAAATGTGCCGCGCACACAAAGAATGTAGACTTTGTGTCGCAGGGCAACCGATACGCAGATGAAGTTGCACGTTACTGTGCAGAACAGGGATATTCTCACACCAATGTAGAAGTGGGAGGAATACAGGAAAGAACTGATTTAACAATGTTGTTAGACACTGTAGATACGTGGGATGAACTGAAATGTGTTCAGGAAAATGCACCAGATGATGAGAAAAAGGGCTGGGAAACAGCTGGGTGTACTAAAAGTGAGATGAATTTTTGGATTTCTGCAGATGGGAGAGCAGTTTTACCAAACGAACTTGTTAGTCCAATGGCAAGGAAATTGCATGGACCAGCACACATAGGTAGAGATGCTATGGTGAGAGTATTCAGACAAACGTGGTTTAATCCGAAGTTTAGAGTAGCGGCAGAAGCAGTATGTCAGCGTTGTGCGATCTGTCAGCAACTAAACGTAGGAAAGAGAACACCAGTCACGTTGAGTCACATAGGGAGGTCTGGGGGGCCTTTCAATAGAATGCAGCTGGATTTCATTGAAATGCCCAAATGCAATCGACTCAGATATGTTTTAGTGATTGTCTGTATATTTTCTAGATGGGTTGAAGCTTATCCTACACGTAGATGCGATACGCTTACAGTAGCAAAATTGTTGCTTAGAGAGTTAATACCGAGGTTTGGGGTGCCATCCTCTTTGGAATCGGACAGAGGAACTCATTTCAACAGCGAAATAGTGAAGATGCTATGTTCAGCTTTGAGTATCGATCAGAAGCTCCATTGCAGTTATCGACCAGAAGCTTCAGGGATTGTAGAACAAATCAACAGTACAATCAAGTCCAGACTTGCCAAAGTTTGTTCATCGACATCCCTGAGTTGGCCAGACGCACTTCCTTTGGTTCTTATGAGCATGCGTAGCACACCAGATAGAAGGACAGGCCTCTCTCCACACGAGGTGCTTATGGGGAGAGCTATGAGATTGCCATCGGTTCCGACTGCAGCATTGTTGAACATCACAGACGATTTGATCTTGGACTACTGCAAGGGACTATCTGATGCCATTCATTCTGTGTCCCTCCAGGTCCAGGCTGCAGAGGTTCCGTCAGCTCAAGACCTGTGCCATGATCTGTGTCCAGGGGATTGGGTCCTTGTAAAGAAGCACGTCAGGAAGAACTGTCTAGACGTGCGCTGGCGAGGACCATTTCAAGTCATACTAGTTACGAACACTGCAGTAAAGTGTGGAGGCTTGCCCAACTGGATACACGCCTCACACACCCGAAGAGTGCCAACACCTCTAGAAGAAACAGCTCCTCTCTCGGATGAAAATCCAGCAGAAAACGGAGAAGCCACAGAGAGGGAAAGTCAAGCTGTAGAGGTGATTGAAGAGGTTGAACCTGTGTCGGAACAAGCTGATGATGGTCAAGACACCAGTGAGACCGAAGCTGTCTCAGAAGAGGAAAGTAGCTGGGAGTTCGAGTCAGATACCGAACAAGCTATAAGTGATCAAGAGACGAGTCCAAGAACAAGGAGCAGGAGGACAAGGAATGGAGAAGCTAGTTGGCCAGAAAGAAGGAGAGGGTCAACCTTGAGAGCAAATCCAGAGAGCACCCTTGTCCCGATCGCTGAAGATTCAGATCAAGAAGAAGAAACTACGGATTCAGGCTCTGAGAGTCCGAGAAGATCAAGAAGGGTACGTGTGCCCTGCAGAAGGTACGCCACCCCAGAGTGGACTTATCTAGCAGATGTCTTGGGGACAGAAATCTGGGAGAGTGAGAGACGTGAAGGTGATCAATCTCGATCAATTTGTGGCAGTGGAGATATGGATGTTGACGCCTGGAATCGAGACTGAGGGGTTACTGACTTTCACACTTCCCATTCCCCTTTACCTAAGTCGGATCAAAGATCTAGTGCTAAATCGATTAGAGTTTCCGACTTTTGGACATCAAATACCAGCACAAGAAGAAAAAGTTATTCGTTTGGAACTATTGGAAAATGTTATTAAAGCTGCAGGTACGAGAATTATTATAGATGCATAAAGACTTTTGTGTTTAAGCTATAAAGAAGAAGATAACCTAGCGCCGAGTGGAAAGAAGAATAAAATTAGGGATTACATTTAGAGGACGGAGAAGGGTTAGGGTTGTCTGTTGCTAAAGATAAAGAGACATTGTTGTGAAAAAGAGACTTTTGTTGATTAAGAACGTTTCACAGACTGAGAAATCAAACAAAGAAAATAAAGACTTGCAAAGAAAACTTTTCTTCGAAAAAGAAGGAGCTACGCTGTTTGATAACATGGAGAACGGCAACCCAAACCGAAAATCCAAATGCATAATAGGTACACTAATAGCAGTAGTAATTTT
This sequence comes from Lissotriton vulgaris, assembly GCF_964263255.1. NCBI lineage: Eukaryota > Metazoa > Chordata > Amphibia > Caudata > Salamandridae > Lissotriton > Lissotriton vulgaris. Next base: position 605,585,447 of record NC_141693.1, on the reverse strand, counting down.
TCTTATTATTACAGTAGTGACCATATCATACATAGTAGGACATGAAAGTGATAAAGAAACAGAAGATGTAAAGCCTGTAACGACTTTGAAACCAGCTCTTGTTGGGAAGAAGGAGGAGAGCAATGTTATTCGTGAAAAGGCGTTACTGGCAAATGAAGCTCGTAGATTACACGTAGACGAGTCGCAGGGAAATTTCAGGTCAAACGCATATGCCAAACTATTGTACGAGTATATCGATGCCATGGAGGCCAAGGATTGCTACGTTTGTATGCAATTGCCGGCTTCTGTAGATGAAGGCATCAGATATCATCATCTCCCACTGACATATGGGATAACATGTAGTTTACTGCTCAGTATATTTTATGGTAGAGAAGGGTTCGAGTACTACTTTTCAAATTATGATTCGGTACTGCCTGAAGTCCCGAATTATAAACAAATGAATAAGTGGGACTATTATAAAAAGGAGGATAGACTAGCCAAATTCTTTCTTCCTTGGGATACATTAGATACTTCATATGCACGCAGAAATAATCTGACTTGCAAAGTGTCAGAGGTAGAGAAGAAATTCATAGGACAAGTAGATGACAGATACAGGAGGCAGAAGATTCTAAAAATGTCAGGACAGTGGAAAACTGATTGGACCGAAGAAGAAAAAGCACACAAAAAGAAAGGGAGCAATGGTCCAATAGCTTTGGATAGAACGCAGAAAGGAAAGTTATGTTTAACTCGAAGCAAGACATACTATGAGAATGTATTTATAGGTGAAGTAAATTGCGAACATGCTTTTAGGTTAGAATACTATACGAAAGATTTTATGAAAGAGATGCAAGCTATTCCTAATGTATATTTTGTATGTGGAAGAAATGCCTATGTAAAACTGCCTGACAATTGGTATGGTTCGTGTTACTTGGCAATTGTCTTCCCTAAAATATATCATGCGAAGGATTTAGAGATCATAGAAGGAAAGGCTTCGATAAGAACGAAAAGAGAAGTAAGAGATGCTGAAGTAGTTGGAGACATATTTGGAGCAATGTTTCCTATGTTAGGTTTAATACTTAACGATGTTAAGATCAGGAGACTAGCTACAGTTGTAGATAGATTATCTGCTAGTACTGCAAGGTCATTGATGCTAGTAGAAGGAGAGATGCAGTCGATTAGAGCAATGGTTCTTCAGAACCGTCTTGCTTTAGATGTTCTGTTAGCAAAAGAGGGCGGAGTCTGCAAGGCTCTGAAGGTACAGGAATGTTGTACTTATATTCCTGATAATTCAAAACCACTTGAGAAAGTCATACATAACATTACAGAGATACATCAAGAAATCGAAGATTTAACAAAAATAAATGTTTGGGAAAAAGTAGGTCATGGAGTAGGAAAAGTTGGAAGTTGGTTTGCCATCCTTGGTAAAGGCATAATATGGTACATATTAAAACCTGTCTTAATAATATTGATTTGTATAATCATATTGTTGGGGTTAGTGAGACTGTACAAATGGTATAGGACGAACCGGTTACAAAGATCCATGAGAGAGCAAGAAAGGAGATTAGCTGCTTTACAAGATCAACAGTATAAAAGTTTAAGAGCTCTCGAAACGATAAAAAGAGGGAATCTTGTAACTAGTTCTGTGTAAAGGTGTTATTCAAATTGCACTTTAGTGATGACCACTAGAGGTCATCAAAGGGGGGAACTGAGAGAGCGCAATTTGAATAAAAAGTATATCTGTACCATATTCATAAGCATATCGCATAAACGTAGAAGTTGTAACATGAAGTAGCACTTGTAGAGTAAAATTAGCCGATGTAACCAATGTAATAGGAAATGTATTTGAATTCACTTAAATTAGAAGGCCCGTATACGTAGTGGGCTAATATAGAAATGTGTAGAAATGCTTACGAATAGCAGAACGTGCAAAACAGAATTCATGTACGTGTATAATTCTAAATGGAGAAAGCGGCGAGAAATGTAAAGCGAAAGAAATGTGCAGAGCATATATAGCACGGTGTAAGAATGAGAATACAACATTATATTCTATGTATAAGATTTATATTCTATGTAAGATGCATTCGCTTATAATCAAGTGATTTGCTAAATTCGATTGTATATACAAATGTGTGTTAAAGGTTATACTGTGTAGAAGAGTTTGTAGGAATGTTAGAAGAGTTTGGTCATGTGTGATTTTAACCTGACTGACCAAGGGTTCGCAGGAGTGTAGTCCGCTGTATGTAATTTAGTGGGCTCACAGGAATCGTGGATAGCTTTGATCTAAATGTGCGAGCCAAAGAGTCTAAGGTCTTGTTAGATTTAAGGTGACAATGCTAGACGAAGTTTATGGCCTAAGTGAGATAAGAGACGTTTGGAATGTGGGTCTTGTTTAGAAATGACCGTTCACAGGACCAAATGAGGTTACGAATACAGTCGTAAAGAATAGAGTTCTGATGAGGTGAAAGACTTTGCTCTGAAAGTGTCAACTGAAATGTCAATGAAGTCACCAGCAAGAAGATGAAGATGGTGCCTAAGAAGAAAGGTCAACTTAACGGACGACGCGAAGAGACGAAGCTATGGAA